>NC_079335.1:110448249-111056326 GCF_029582105.1 Oenanthe melanoleuca
TCATAAACTTATCCACAGACTCTTGAAAGGAGAAGTTTTTTTAAATGACAACAAGTCACACACAGTCAATTTATTTAGGTAAATAAATTCCTAAGAACCTAATGGACCAATTAAGTGATTAACTGAATTCAATGCATCAAACACCAACCTGGGCTCTTAAAGGAACCAAACAGAGAGAGAAAATAAGTTAGAGCCTTTTTTTTTTTAAAAGGACACCAAAATGACACTCAAGCTGGCAAGAAAACAAGGGGAAACTTTCATTCTGTATTCTGTACACAAATTACAGAAGATAATCCTCAAAGTGTAGCTAGAAAGCTTCAAAAGAAAACAAAACCACTGAATAAGCTATCTAAAATTCCAGCTTTTGTTATTAATTTTAAGATGTCAGTCAAATGGATTGTAATAGGAAATACATTTTTCCATCCTTCATTTACAATGCTCTCTTAGAACATCTGAAGCCAATTGACAACCCTCTACAGGGATATGACATTTGCCAAGAGAAAAAACACCAACTCTGCAAGAACAAGCCACCAAGGTTTTCCCTGCAGCCTCCTGTTGGGATTTGTAGCCTTAAAAGGAAAAATGGTTTTTATTATGCTGCTCCCCAGCTTGCCAAACAAAGAGCCCCCGGGTCTGCTTGGTATCTGTCTCATTGCATTCACTCAGGGATTCTGTGTGGCTTTCTCCTGCTGTTTTCCAGCAGAGCCTGGCATCATTCAAACACTCTATGAGCATATTTGCTTAACCTGGAAATCCCAGGGCTCCCTAGAACCCAAGCTCTGAAGGAAAGTTCAAGCACCAGAAGACACTGCAGAAGCAAGGCACAACCCCTCTGCTCAGCACTTCCACAGGTCCAGGTAATCTGGAGGTGAGAGGGGGGCAGCTCTGCTTGACCAGACTTCTTCCAAAGCCATGGAGGGAGTCATCCATGAAAAACTACACCTGAATTTTCAAGTTCACAGTAAAAGAATTGAATTTAATGTAGTGATAGCACTGATAGCAGATAAATTCCTTTTAAACGCCCTGAACAATTTGCCTCTTACACTTCAAGACAACAAGTTTAATTTCTACTTCTGTTTTACACTGAATAGAAACTCCCTTAGGTACTAAGCCTAAAAAATGGGAGCCCAACACATACTTGCCCACAGTTGTTAATTTTGAGCATTGAAAACCACTGCTCACAGCTTTTCTTATGGTGGAAAAGGGCCATGCAGAGGAAATTCAAATGCCTAGATAATTAATAAAAATATTATTTAATATGGTAAATTCAAGCATGGCTACATAAAGTAATCAAGATTAAACAGTATGGCAAACAGAAGAAGCATAAAAAAACATATTTTCCCTTATAACACCAAACAGGAGTCACATTCATTTAAGCAAATATTTTTCTATATTGATAGAAGCCAAATACGTGGGGTAAACTGCTGTGCCTTTTTTCTGTTTGCTTCCTATAAAATCACACAGGAAATCTGTGTTCACATAACCCCATCAACGAAATGCTCTTTGCTTTTTTACAAGTTGTTGATAAGGAACATTTTAGCTCTCTCAAAAGGTGAAGAACAAATCAGCCAACCTCTTTACACATGTCCTATGAGGATACTCATCCTCAGTAAAAACAAATCTCACTAGCCTGAGTCAGCAAGCTGCAGCAGCATGTGGTAAAACTATGACACGCACCAAAAGCTTAGAGACTTGTTAATTGGTAGCAAGATACAACAGAACATGCCCACTGAAAACTACCCAAATTTCCCAAACGGCCTTTGAATAGCTTTCCTTTTCGAACAAGAACTTGTGCTTCACATTGTATCTGTGCACATCATTTTCTCCTTCCTCCCTAAATTCTGAGCACTTTTCCTTACATTTACTTCTTCTGAGATTCAGTAGTGACAGCTTCTTCTTTGCACTCCTACATATATTTTGCACAAGCTGTTAAACAGAATTAGTCCACACTCCTCTTTTGTGTTTTTCCTGTGCTCTGAAGGAACCTAATACACAGACTTTAGAGAAATCCCAGTTTTTGACCCTTACCACTGAGCTACTAAGTTGTGCAAACATGGTTTGGCAGCTAGGCTGAAGAAACATCTTTTGGACTGTGGTCATGCAGACCCTCCAAATGGCCACAAGAAACATTTACCAGGTGATAGCAGGTCCCAAGTGGCTGGCAGCAAACACAGCATCTGGAAGAAAAGTTGAACATGCTGAGTGCAAGCTCCATGCTGCCTTTAGCTGCCATGACACCCCTTACAAACTGATAACCACAAAAACATTGCCTGGTATCATTTCACAGTTCGCACTCTGCACATGCAATAACCCAGGTTAGTTCTAAAGGATACCATCAGCAAGAGGGCTGGCTGAGACTTGTACCTAAATACAGAAAGAGATTATTTATTTACCTTGAGCATAAAAGTACTCACTTCTCAAATTTAATGACAATTCTTTATTGCAAATTTCCCCTTAAAGCAGAAAGATTGATGTAAACAAATTCCCCTTTCCTCCCCAAAGGGCAAAATTGCACCTTGATAATTCTTTCAGTCGCAGTTCACTTATTATCTTTTAGTTGGAATCAAGATTTTGTGGTAACAATCACCAGTCTTAATGTTTGATTTTTTAAAAATAAAATAAAAATACCCCAAGAGACACTAGGGAGAAAACAAAGTGAGGAAGCAATGTAAAACTGTCAGATGAAATAATTCAAGTCTGAACATCCTTCCTTTACCATGTGGTAGGACCACACGGCAGCAGGCGCAAAATCACCATGTGCAGTATCTGAAGCCCGTGCCACAGAACAGAAAAAAAAAGGTGGATAATAAAGAATAAACCTATTATGCAAGTGCATATGTTTGATATGTTTAAATCTGGAGGCACACTAGCACTTCCTGCAGAGCTTTCTGCCAGGTTCAGAATCCTTGGGGAAAATGTCTTAATCCCCAGCAATGACGCAGTGTGAGAAGCCTATCTGGGACACACTTAATGCCATCCTCCACACAGAGGGTGCACTTCCAGGAATAAAGAGTTAGTCACCATGTCTACCTCCACCACCCATCTCCTCATCTTTTGCATATCCTGCTCTGCAGAGACAGGCATTCACACCTACAGGATGCTGCTAAGTCATGTGGGGACATGGCATGCAGGGAGCTGCTCTTCTAAAGAAAACACCTGCAAATACGATGGACATCCCACCAAGATTTCTTTTTTCACATGGATTCCCACAGGTGGTTTTGCTACACCCCATTCCTGCATGGAAGCACCAATCTGCTTCTGCACACCTTCTCATGAAGGCTAGAAAGGGGCAGAGAGCTTCTTCTTGCATATACTGAGACTCAGGGGAGTCATATGAAACAGATAAATGATTAAAATGGTTTAAAAATCACAGAATCATTGAAGTTGGAAAAGACCTCTAAGATCACCCAGCCCAACCATTAACCTGGCCACACCCATGTCCATCACTACAGTATGTCCCCAAGTGTCATGTCCAATTGCCTCTTTAACACTTCCAGGGATGGTGATTCCACCACTTCCCTGGCAGCCTGTTCCAATGCCTGGAACACAACTTCAGTGAACAAGATTTTCCTAATATCCAGTCTAAACCTCTCCTGGTGCCATGAGGCCATCTTCTCTGGTCCTGTCACTTGCTACCTGGGAGAAAACACAGAGTCCCTTAGGTAAAGATTAATCTCCAAGTTATAGGAAACCATTTTTTTCCCATAAGTTTCTCTGTGGAATTGTGATTTATGCAGAATTCTGTAAACATTTCTTGTCAGCTCACTCCCAAAGCTCATCTCCGAGTGGGATAAGATCACATGCAGCAATCCAATGAAGCAAAGGAATGAGTCATCAGTCTGAAAGTTAAGCAACAGACAGAATCATAGATTCAGACCAAGGTAAGCATAGCAATGAATGAAACACCAGTTCCAAAGTACATCTCTGGAGAGAGCAGTCTAGAATGGCAACTCATAAACAGACTTACCTAACACAGCATTAAAAAGCATATATGGGTCACCAGTGGGATACTTAACAGAAAAACTCCATGGAATTCAAAGGGAAAATCTCCCTGAAAAATGCTTGAAACAGCTGAAGAAATTCAATTACAGCAGCACACACTTCTGTAACTAAGTTGGTCAAGTTTGTGCCCTATGTTCTTATAGGCAGGCATAAAGACTATGGACTAGGAAAACGGCATTTTTAAACAATGTAAATAATTTTAACTAATTTCCAGTGAAGTCTTAGTTTTAATTCTACTAAAAGGAATACAATTTCCCATGAAGAAGGAAAAAAAGGTAATAGTGCAAAGCTCTCTCACTTTGAGTACAAGTGGTTTCTCCTATGACTAAACAAAGATAGAACTCAAAAAATTAGAGTATGTCTCATGAACTGCACGGACAAAAAAAGCTCAAAATCTGTTAATGTGGTTTTGCTGGTCTATATACAAGTAATCTAGGTAATAAGTTTAGATTTCTACCAGAGCAACTGAGAGCAAAGCATGTCCCCAGAGATCTATAGCCTGATTACTGATGGTAAGCTGAGATAGCACAGCCCCAGCTGCTCAATATTAAACCAAAAAAAAGAGGTGGGCAGGTTCAGAGAAAGCTGCACATATTGGTTTCACTCCTATTAACAATTTACCCCTACTATCTCACTCACCCACTCCCTCTTCACCAAAGCATGAAATGACAGTTAAGCTGTTCAATATTCAGCTTACTGTCATCACAGATTACAAAATAAATTAACAAAATGCCACCATTCCACACAGCAATTCCAAAATATCATGCTAGCCCTATGAATCTTCAGATGTTTTGCTCTGCTGCTGAACTCTTCTGCTTCCCCACTTAACCAACCACAGCACCTGCACTGAGTTGCAGCCACAGCTCCTTCTCTCTCCCTACTCCAAGGCAGCACTGAGGATCACTGTGGGTGCAGTATACATCAGAGGACACATTGGGGATTTCCCCCCAGTCCTTCACCTGTACCTGTATCTCACTGACCATTGCATCCCATTAATTCCCCTTTACTTACTGCATGCTGCAGAAATCATATCTACCATCTCCAGGGAACCCTGCATCCCAGTGCATGACTGACTGAGCTAGTTTAGCTCAGAGAGAAAGAAAAGAGAGTGGGAAGAAGGAGAGCCTGGGAGCTCAGCTCTTCAGGAAACTTCCCCACACAGTGACTCTGCTGGCTCAGGTGCACCATTCCCAAGTTTAAATTGTGGTGTAATACCAAAATATATTAAGAGCATGACTGCTCAAAACAGGGCAGTGCCATTTAAGAAATTCCAACATATACTAGCATGTCCCAAAGATGGAAAAACTACTAAATTTTTATACTGGTACCTCCAAATACATGATTCCACAGCTTAATAGGAAGATAAAACAATTTTGAAGATTATAAAGACTACATCCCTCCTTCTCCAATGTGGACCTGCTTCTTCATTTACTGACTTTTTAAGGAAGCTCAGTTTCCATCTCTATTTCATGGCTTCTAATTAGCTCATTTCTCATTTTAAGTATTTACAGCTTGGGAGTTGAAAAATCAATGGGATAAATGACGAGCAGAAGGAACAAAAATTGGCTATGCAGAATAACCACTCCAGGAGCTGGACCACCTAACTTGCAGGCAGGATGGAAAGCAGCTTGGGAATGTCTCCTTCCTGCCCATGAAAACACAAGGGGCTGTGAGAGACTGACTTCCCACCAGTCTGTGGCTGCATCACACCTACCAGGCAGTGACTCAGAGCACCCCTGCCACACACACAATTAAGTTCTGTCAAGCCACCACTGACCACCTCTAGTGCACAGCACATGGCACTCTTTAATTTAGCATTAGCAAAATACCAACAGCTCCTGGAGAGACTTGGATTTAATTCTATTTCAAAAATATGTTCACTGTACTAGAAGCAAAGTAACACCAATGAATAATAATTACTAACTGTCAGCTCTTGAACATTTTCATACCTATACTGAAAGTCTTGGAAAGGATGGCTCCTCTTTCCCAACATGAAACAGTATTTTTCTGAAAAGGAAGACCACGTCAGATGCAGGTGTTAACTCTACATTTCCTTCCTAAACAGTCCAGATCCTGATAGGAGAAGAAACAAGAATACTGTATGTAAAACTGCAGCTCAAATGTTTTCAGCAGCCCAGCAAAATCCTCTTCCACACATTCCTGTGAGTTAAAAAACAGCTCTGCTGTGAGGCACAGCATGTATTTCATGGCAACAGTACAGATTTATGTTTCTGCTTCCTGGGAAGTCACTGCTTTGCAAAAGGATATGACTGGCTTCACAGGTCAAGGTAAAATTTACTGTCCTGAAACAGACTGAAAATGGAAAACAGGTGTAGCAGCCAAAACACACAGAGCTATCAGAAGGGGCTGAGGAGCAGGATACATCAACACCAGTTTATACAATTTAAATAGCATGGGCAATGCTTTTCTTCTCCACCTGACAACTTCACTTTTTGCTTTCCATTTTCCTTGCTTTTCAGACCTTTGGAAACCTCACTCACAAGGGAGAAGATGTCACATTTCCCCTGGAACAAAACTGGCTTATGACACATTGTATAATTCCAAAAATACATCATGCATTAATTTGACATACTCCTGTCATTCAGACCTTAATTTCTAATATCTTCTTTTCCAGATACTATTAGAAAATTCCTCTGCCTCAGCTACCTAACTTGTAATACTTTAGGAGGCAAAGTGTCTTCGTGCTCATCCCAAGGTCCTTCACCCAGAAGATTCACAAACCTCTGGGGAAGGTCTGCTTGAATCTCTTCTTGAACATACAATGTTCTCACCCCAGCAAGCAACTGCCACTAAGCTGCTTTTCTCAGCCAACACATTGTATTTTAATTCCTATATTTCCTTCACTAATTTCTCCCCCTGCTTCTGTGCAGTAATTTCCCCACCTACTTTCTGCTCCTCTTAACTCTTTCCTTTCACTTTTCTTTGCTCTCCAGACCTCTGTGTGTCCCTCCTTACCACCAGACTACCATGGGTGCTGCAAAGTTATCTCGAATTCTGCAGAGGAGTACAGTCATGATTTCTGTACAATACCCTACAAGCCTAGGAGTGCTCTCTGGCAGCTATTCAAACTGTTCAGGTAGAATCCTAAAATTTAAGTGGGATGTTTTCTGTAAAATAGATGTGCTTCTGCTACATAAACTTTATGCCCTCCTGCTTTCTATAGAATTACAGCTGCTTCACTCTTGATTGTAAAAAGGCAGAACAGAGAGAGATAGGATATATAGACATGCTGAAATGCTTTATAATGTCTTCTGGTGGACAGTTAACTGTGAGTCAGAAAACTGTAAGAGATCCATTTGCTCACAGCTTTGGGACCTTTCTGGTCAGGAGTTATACACCAGCTCAGGTAAGTTGCCATTCCATAATATTCACAACAGACCTCACCTGGTTAAATGCTACATGTCTCTTGCAGATAGCAGACTAATTATATGCATGCACAAATCAGATGATGTAGTGCTTTTTATTTTTCACAGAATGTCCAAAAGTCCCATTCCCTAGTTTCAGAGTTTGGTGGTAAACAACATGAGTGGGCTCCAAAAACCAGAGATCCACACCAAACTGTAAACTGATGATGCTGACATAAAATTGTCTCTCTAAATCAGCCCTAAATTAAAATATAAAAGGGATACTTCAAAGGGATAATAAATACTGGTAACTATTTTTCACAGCCTTCAACACACACTCATTTGCACTTGTGAAAGACAATTACAAAGCCTTACTCTGACTCCATGCATCACCAAACCAAAACAGTGTACTCCCTCTCTGTGACTGCAGAGAGTCTGGGAAAAATGCAAACCAATATTCATCATTTAAAGATTTCCTTTCTGTGTCTGATCCCACTGGTTTTTGTTTAATTGCTTCGTGGCCTCACCACCAAAAATCAGAGTACCATTTATTGTCATCAAGCTGTCCTGGATATAAAGGAAAAGCAAAGTTCTTATTTTTGAACCAAATTCCTCAGATGGGAGCATTGCCCAAGCAAAAGCAGCCTGGCTGGGCTGTGTAAGAGGGTAGGAGGCAGGGGATAACAATCTCAATATTTTTGGATGCAAGTTCAGGAAAGAAAAAGCAAAGACAGATGCTGTTAGCTGCAGAGGACACCTGAGAAGTCGCTCCACAGCACTCCACACGAGCCAAGGCTGATCTTACTTTTCCTTCCCACATATCTGGGCAAGCAGCCCAGCTGAAAGCACACAGCACCAGCAAGGAGACTTTGCTCTGAATGTGCTCTTTATACCACATACATTAGCCAATGTGACCAAAAACACCCATCAATTCTGCCCAGAATAAAAAAAAAAAAATTAAAAATAAAAAATCCCAGAGCCAGAGCACCACTGCCAAGCTGGAGAAAACGACCCTGACTTGGGGAGCAGCTCTGGCAGAAGAGGGGGAAAGACTGGAAGATGTCTTCTCCTGTTCAAACATACTCTTAGTCATGTCTTTGTCAGGGACTATTGTTTTTCTGCCAAGTCTGCATAATCCTTTGCACAACAAGGTATGTTTAGCACACGATCTTTTAAAAATACCTTTTTAAAAAAGAAACTATTTTTGCAGCTATGAAACCTAAAAACCTTCAGATTACAGATTTCACTCTGGTCTACTTCATTACACACCTCGTGTGCAAACTTATTACAGGAAAATGTTACCTAATTAAATTTATTATGCTTTGTGGGGCTGTTTTGTTAACTTATTTAATTAAAAACTTCTCAATTTATGTAATTTATCACGGCATGACCATTGTTAATGAAGCTCACAAAAGATACAAAGCAAAGGAGATGAAGCAGAGCAGAATGAAGGATTATGTTCTCAGACTTGCAAAGCAAAGAAGCCTGAAATAAATGGAAGCTGTGAGTGTTTGGAGCAGACAGTGCATTTATTGTAATTATTTCAGGCTGCATGCTGATTGGAAAAGATTAACATAAATAGGAGCTGCTATTGCAGATGTTTCTATTCTTGCTAGGAAATCCCTTGAATATAGGAAATACAGAATAAAAAATGTGAAGATGCAGTACTATAGAATTGTAACTTTTTTCCTATTATTTTTTCTGTTCTGGACATGCCAGAAGAAATATAAATAAAGCTGTTAATCCTTCAGCACTTGAAGGAAAAACATCACTTTTCTCTGCAAACATGACAGAACATCCAGATGTCACCTGACTGCCCAGCAATGAATGTTCTGCACGTTCCCTCCTCCCTTCCAGAAGTGCCCTTGAACTGCATGGCACCCAGCTCACCTCCAGAGGCTACAGGGCTTGCAGCTACACCCACAGCCAGTGAAATAAAATCCACAGCAATTAACAGCATTTAAGATCCATGTTCCTCCATGCACAACAGCAAATTGGATACATAAATAATTCACATGTACTTCTGATATTTCCGATTTCCTGTCTATATTAATGGCAGAATTTCCATTCAGTCTGGAAAATAATACATAGAACTCTTCTTTTTGAAAATTTTCCAAAATAGTAGATAAAAATTCCCAGTGACAGTCCTGGAGGTGTGTATAGTACCTGTCATCTGCCTACCTTCTTCACATCTCATAATTAGTTTCCTTGTCTCCCAAGGGTCCCAAGACACAAAAACCAAGAATTAAAGCAAATTAGTCAGGACAGGACTTTTTTTGACTGCAACTTCAATCTGCTTAGGTCTATCACTGCAACACTTTTAAGAAGAAGTATTGTACAACTATCCAAGCTCTTTGTTTATTTGTGGACCAGCTGCATGAAGTATCCTCCACTCTGGCAAAGATCAGCATGAGTCAAAGATGCTGTGTCAGTACAGTATCTGCCTGAGCATTATCTCCCGTGATTCTGCACTAAACATGAAGCAAAAGGATCATACGGGCCCATCCATCCACCAGCACACATCTCCTTTACACTGTGTTCCACAGACACAGGGCACTCAGCTACACCACCATGGGCCAGTGCCCAGAGCTTCCCCAGAGCCTGAGGACCAAAGGGGCTCCTCAGCCCTGTGATTCCTCCTGGATGATGCTAGGAACATGGCAGACCTGAACACTGCTTTCCTGGCCCAGAAGAAGCATCCTGTGCTGCCTGGGACTCACTCTTGTGCAAGGTCAGGGTCCACCAAGGTGCCCCAGGGTGCTGGGCACCACTGCTAGCAGATGGCTCTGGCTCTTTCCCAAAGGAGATCAGGCTGCTGAGGAGGATGGCTGCATGGTGACCAATGGCTTGAACACTGCCAGGAGCCAAAAGCCCACTGAGCACATTCCTAGCAGCACAGACACTGCCGTGGCACCCAGCCAGGACAGTTTCAGTGACAAACCCCACTGACAGCACAGCACATCTCACACTCCAAACCTGTCCCTCTTCTTCAGTGCTATGAATCTGCTGCAGCTCAGGTGCAGCTTTAAAGTAAAATGTACTAGAACAAAAACAACAGCCCTGTCTAACATCTACAGAGCGACTTTCAGCGGAGTGGATCCCATGGTGTTTCTTAAGCCTTTCCAAGCCAACTGTATAATGCCACAGGTTTTCAAAAGTGTAGCCAAGGGCAGAGTTTGGGTGTCCATACATATGATTTCTTCAATTCACTGCCAGCTGCAAGGGGTCAAACACTGACAGAACACAGAAGCAATTCTACATAACAGCACTGCAGAGGGAGGGAAGCACGGCCAGTGGCAGAGGGAATTCACCCACTCACCACAACTGCTTTGAAAAAGGAGGAAAATAGACCAAAAAAACAATAAAATGCTGCTTCTCAGCACACTAGGGTTGCAACAGAAATTCTACCCTTTTTGCAGGGGGAAGCGAGGGATTTATGGGCACAATTACCTATTCTGCAAATCTCTTCCAAAGGACTGCCCTTGAATGACAGAAGCAAGATCCAAATCTCCCCAGACTAACTACCTAACTGGGCTCAGCAGGAATGAAATGCATTGTATGACTGTCACTTCTATCATTTTGAGCAGAATCTTGTTTTAATATTCTGTCAGATGACAAGGGTAGATAAGAATTCAATAGATAATACTAAAGTCCCAGAAACAGTTATTTCAAGTATTTTTATATTGCAAGTTAGGAACAATACCTCACTTCCCATCTGGAAATATCCTGTGTTCAAATCAGTACAAATAACATCCATTCTCAAGGTGTTTTCATTATGATTTTCCATAAGTCTGTAAAAAATTGAGACAGCATGCACATTATGGGCATAAATCTATTATACCTTACACCCACAAAAATCTAAACAATTCCACCAAGCTCAGACACAGGTTTACCTGAAATCTTCAAATATGAGTGATTCTCAAGCAAAAAAAGAAAAAGAAATCCACAATACTGATGTTTCCAAACTAAATACCAATCTAATCACAACCTCTGTACAACCCCAGTCTCAGGTCTGAACCTAGGCAGATTCCCATGGTATCCTCTCCTCAAAACATCCATCTTCTTCCCCAGCAGATCCAGCCATAACCAAGGGTACAGGAAGGCCAGCTCCAGACACCTGCACTGAAAGACTTTTGCTGCCCTGTTTCATGCAACCCTTAGCCCACATCAAGGGTCAAGGGGGTGCCTTGGAAAAGTCCTGTGTAGCTCACACCTTGAAGAGAGGGGTAAACAGCTTTTTCTGAGAGCAGCAGCAGTGAAAAGGGAAGACAACAGAATAAAAAAAAAAAGCTCTAGAAAGTTTAGGGACTGCAAAGATTCTCATTAGTATCAAAATATTTTCAAGGAAAATTACACAAAATTTACTTTTTATTAACTTATTACAGGTCTGTGTTATAATAAAACATCTTTCCCTCCTTGACTGGGAAACACAGAGATTTTGCACTTGTTTAAGCATTTTGAAGACTTCTCTGTCACCTGAGAACACTTTACCTTCTTATTTAGAAGGATCATTTTCCCCTGAGAAAGGAAAAGAGCTCTTCCCAAAAGAAAATTCACCTCCCATTTCAGACATCTTCTGAAGAAGAAGTCTCTTCTAGGCATTTTTGTCTTTGTTGTACCAACATCTTTCATGGACTTTGTTCTTTAAACATCACTTTGCTTCAGAGGAAAATTAGAACAAGGTTTTAAAAGTACTGGAGAAGCAAAACAAAACAAGGAGAAGTGCCTGGCGAAGTTAGAAAATATTCCCATATTCCAAAAGTCACATGGGGACTCCCTTCCACCCAGTGCTGAGAACACTGAAATCTCATCTACCCATTTCACCCCTACAACATGCCACTCAACAAGGAAAAGGAATTGAGCCCTTTTGCTCAGTAAGGTATTGGAAAAGCCCTCCTGTAGTCCTCAATCACAACCTTGGAGGCCTTATGAGAACAACAGCAGTTAAAAACACCATCTACTTACACTGACAATATTCATGTTAACAGTCAAACTGGTATTTTGGAGTGCAGAAAGCATAACTGAACCTAAAAACTTGCCATCATTCCTTTCCCACCCTGGACCAGTCACCCCACCTATAAAGAAACTCCAGTTTTTAGAAAAGCTCAGCTCTTGAACAAACTTTTAAGGGATGCCCATCACACAGCTGTGATCCCAGAGACTGAGCTCCTGTCTGAGATGCCTCCCTGGATGCATCAGGAGCTCCGTGACTTGGCCTTTGCTCCAGTGCTCATGTCTCAGCCTTGACAAATCCCCCTGACCTGTGCATGTCCCAAACACTCATTTTCTCAGGGCCCATCCAGATGCCTCCTTTGGGGCTGCCAAGGAAGCAGCTGTAGGCTTAGCAAGGACATGCTGGAGTATTAGTGGTGCTTTTTATCTCTTCCCTCTCACCAGAAGTACAAACCTTAAAGGAAACATTTCTGCAGATGCTGATTACTCTGTCCTTCATCTCTCAGATGAGCCTTCTTACATGGGTATTTTATCTGGTACATCCCTGCCAGCTCTTTACATAAAGCACTTCCCTCTCATTCCCTTTTCCCTAAATCCTGACACGCAAACCCAAGGTCAAGAACACCAACCCTGCCACATCTGATGAATTAGTACTGACAGTGGCCAGTGCTTGTGCTTTGTTTGTGGGGTTTTTTTTTTTTCTGTAGGAGTAAGGAAATCAAGTTTACCCTTCAAATGAACCAAGGGTCAAAACCCTAATGAAAAATTAAAGGTTTTCACCGTTATGGGGAACTACAACACAGCGAAAGGAGGCAAGGTGAACTTTGCAGTGTCCCACAGAGCCCTTAAGAGAAAAGGTGCACCCCAAAGCTGTGCTCTGATGTGGCCATAGGTGCACCCTGTCCTTGTGGTGAGGAGGCTCACAGGGAGCCTGCAAATGCCCATGTCCTTCTGCAACACTGGCACTGTGACCCAGTACAGAGCACCTTGCACCCAGCCCAGAGTTTCCACTGAATAGCCATATTCTCCTTATGGCACCTGAGGAATACAGTGTTTCCCTCTAACCTGAAGGCAATGGCACAGGAAACAGGTTTCAGGAAGGTTTACACAGATGGGCTTTTTCTTTTTTCCCATTCTGGCGTGAAAATGTTGAAAAGAATGTAATTATTTATATTGCATTTGTTTAGGAAGTGAAGATACAGATCACTTGCTTTTAATTTCCTTTATCCAGATTCATCTTTTATTTAGTGGGAACTATAAAAATTAATTTAAAAAAGTAATATATTCAAGATTAATAAAGTTCAAGTGCAAAATATTTTTAAAGGCAGCTTAGGTACAACTATTAAGTTGTCAAATAAAACCATCTAGTCTAAGTTATACTGGAAAAGGGTCAAGTTTATGGCTAATTTCTCAGATTAGAACTGTTTCCAGGAGCAACACTTCCATGCCAAATGCTGCTACGTAATTCCAAGAGCAGTCAGGTGTATGAGTAAAAACAGAGAATCTGAGTAATATCAATGCTAGCAAGAAGCCCACCTCTCACCCATCTGCAATTTTCACTACCACAAACTTTCCACCTTTGCACTCAGGCTACCTCTGCATCAACTGACCACAGGCTCAGTATCTGTGATTCAAAACAAACATGTTTGGGCTTTTTTTCCTAGATGGGAATACTGAAGTGCACTTTCCTGATAGCTGATCCTTAAAAATTCAATCTTTCTGTCAGCTGTGGTATTTAAAGTCACTAAAATGTTACCCTGTCAGTGCCCTTTATCTGCAAGTGACTGGCCCAAAATGCACAAACAATGTCATAAGGGCTGCAACCAAATGCTTTTAAAGTCACATTAGCTCCTCATCCACTCACCACATCTACATTTACAAAAATGTCAATTCTACTTCAATACCAATATGTATTAAATTCAACAGTCTAACCCCTAGCCTTATGTACTTTTAGAAGAAAGGCAACAATACATCTTTAAAAAAATTATTTGAGGGAACTGTGGATGCATAGGAAATAGAGGAAGCTACTTGGAGCAGCCAAGTGAATGGAAAAATACCTGAGGTGACAGAATCAGCCCCTAGCCCACCAATGCTTTACATTAATGAAGAACTGCTGTGCAAGCCCGATAATATTTTAGTCCCCTTTGCAGATGCCCAAGCATTTACTCGGTATTCAAAGCTGCACTCCACAGCTTCAAGAACCAGAATTTAAAACTAGCAGTCTTAGCTCACTGATTAAATACTGCTTCAATGAAACAAGACACACTAACTCCAGTGCACAAGACTCCTTTTGGGACCCCACAGAACACCTGCTCTGCAACCCCACAGCAAGGAGAAAATAAAGGACCTGTGCAACCTCACCCACCTTATGTTTTTTCTAATGATTTCCCAGTTAATTCAAACATTCATAAGCTTTTTAAATCCATTTACTTGTCATCAAAGCATTGCCTGCCAAGTCATGCATGCCATAGTGAAAAAAAGTACTAAGATGACAGTGCATGGAGCTGACACTGCATAGAGATTGTTTCTCTCAGGGAAGTTCTATGCAGAATGGACAGGGTCTGTAGAAATATGTTTGATACAGTCACACAGAAATCCAGATTGGAATGGTACTTTTATACAAACTAATCCTGAAAGTCATGTAAAATATAATTTGGTGCATCTGACCTGTAGTCAGGTTTCATCTCAAGAAAGATTCCCAGCATGACAGCTTTTTACATGGAAAAAATAAATACATATCCGTGAGCTGCAACCAGTGACAAAGGTGTAATAGCAAATATCCCTTATGGCAAGCTTGTGAGAAAGGGCTGTTCTCAGACAACAAAGCCTGAATACAAGAGGGTACATCAATTATTTCTGCACAAACCAGACTGAAAGAACAGCACACAGCTGATATGTCCATAGTTGTTCACACAGCATGACAATGGGAAGGGATGAGATGGCATTAGACAATACAACAGCATGCATTTCAATTTTTAACAGATTCATGCCATTTTTTTCTTTTTTGCTCACAACCAAGGGAACCGCAATGCTACTGACACTGCACGGTTGACTGCTGTTGTTCAATGTGTTAAAAAAAAAACCCCACTATAATTAAGTAATTGGTTGGCCTCTGTTCATTTCATTCTACACTGCTGCCTCACACTTATTTAAAGAATAGAGAAAAAATTGTTGAAAATGTGGCAGATAGTGGGGAAAAAAAAAAAAAAAAAAAAAGTTAAGCTTGACTTGTTTAAATTAGGTGGTATTTGTACAGATGGAGCACCTGCCAGGACTGGCAAGAAGAACAGTTCTGTCGCATTGCAAGAAACATTTTTGGATCGAAAGTTATTGAAATACCATTTGTATCCATCAGGATTATTTCCCGAGCCAAAGATTTAGGTTCTTGCATGTCTAAATCCTGTCAAGTCCTACTCTAGCAAAATAAGTATTTATAGAATTGTAGAATCATTCAGGTTAGAAAAGATCTTTGAGTCCAACTGTTAACTCAGCACTGCCAAGTCCACCACCAAACCATGTCCCTAAGTGCCTTATCTATACATCTTCCAAACACCTACAAGGATGGTGACTCAAACACCTATTCCAATGCTTGATAACCCTTTTCATCAAGAAATTATTCCAAACACCCACTATGCATCAGAGATGCCAATAAGCATAGCAAGTAATTGATGGAAGTGATGAGCAGAATACAGATAAAATGTTTTCTGCCAAAGGGCAAAATCCATGAAAGGCTCTGGAAAGGGAAAATGACCAACACATTTTCTGAACAGGAAATTATTAGCCTTTCAATGACAACAGTCTTGCTTATAACCAAGAAGGGATCACAATTCCAGTGTACAGGGACATGACAGGTCAGCTCTGCAGCCACAAAACATACAGGAAAATTAAGGATTACCTGGATTGCACACTGTCATCCATGTGCTGCTTTTTAGTAAGAGCTGAGATGTTCTTATTCTATTTGAATTGTGTGCTTTGGTTAAATGCAGTGTGTTAGAAGTGACAACTAAAGGTCTGAGAAGTTTGAGGAGCTATTTCACTCTAAGTTAGAAGACCCTAAAAACCAAAATTTCCCATTTGTATCTCATTTTATAAGTTGATATAGACCATTCCTTTGAAAAAGGTTTCAGTTTGGAATCTCTCAGCTTTGAAAAAGAGATGTCCTTCAGCAGCAGTGTAAAAAACTGGAACTCCCACCTAGAGAACAGGACCAGGCACACCCAGAGAATGACAAAGTTGAAAATGAGCACTTAGAAGCAGATCTCCTCTGATACATGCCTTCCCTTTTAGTGCTTGTGCAGACTGGGACTGACACACATTCATGAACACTAATACTCTATTACAAACTTTGTTAAAAATAGACTGTTTAAAAGTCACCAATTCTCATCTCAATGACTTGGCGTCAACAAAGCTGAAAACAAGGGCAAAAAGGACATTTAGAAACACCATCACACTAGTTGAAGGCTGCAGTGCCAGAATTAGCTTGCTAACTTCATTTTAGGAGAAAAGAACTAAGGGTCACTTATGACATTTCTGACAATAAGTACATTTAATAAAGCATAAGAATAAAGATATATTTTAAAGACCATTTGCAGTACAGCTAGGAAAAAAAAATCCCAACAAAACCAAACCCAGCTCTAGCAAGTTTTACTATATAAAGACTGACCCCTGGATTTACCAATTGCCAGTCTTGCCAACAGTCAGTCTCCTGCCATTGCAGACTTTCCCTCTTCTGCAACTCCCAAATTTGCACATATTGATTCTAGAATTTTTGCTCCTGGCAACTACCTTTTTTTTTTTTTTTTTTTTTTTGCCTAGATGGTGTAAGTATGACAGAACATCAGCATTTCCAAATAAATCTTCAGAGTGGAAAAAAGTATTATAGAAGTGTTTTTAAAAGTGTAAGAAAAGGTTTTCTGGGTTTTTTTCTTTTTCTTTTAAGAAAATAGTGTATTGAAAACAATATACAAACACTGCATTGTGAAGAATTAAAAATAAAAATCATTGAAATGGAAGTCTAAAGAGATAGTGCCTATTTTTATTTCCAAAGACAGAATAGAAACAGGCTAAAAAGCCAAAAATTAAATCACCAGTAACTTGTATTTATTTTGGTTTTAATGCTGATTAAAGATTAAGATGAAATTTCATCACTAACATATATAATCACCATTGTTTGCTTAACCACATATGACCTAACAAGCAATTGCACACAAAATTTTTGTTGCAGTTCCTCTTTAAAGAGGAAGAAGTATTTGTCTCTGCTTTTAAAGGAGAGGGAGTACTTGCAGCAACTCAACTCTGTTGACCCAATGCTTTTTCTTTTCTTTTAATTACAATGGCAAGCACCATGGATTTATTTTCATGTCCAAAGGCTTCACCTTTTTGCTCCAAATTACTCACAAGCACATAACAATGTATACCTTGTAAGTATTACAAGAATATTTTGCATGAAGCAAATTCTGCCAAAACAATACACATTTGTAACCTACATGAGGGATACAGCCCTCACATACTTTTCCTATGTCCCATAACTTCCAATGCAGACATTTGGAATGAAATGCTGAATACTCATGATCTTGACATACAGTGTCAGTATCTTTAGTGACTACAGTTGCAAAAGTGTGTAACCCAGTTTTGGTAAACTGCAAAAAATACTCCATTTAAAATCAGTGCTATTGTTTGGTGGAGGAAGCATATTTGACAGAGTAAATGACAGCACCATTAAAAGTAACAACATACACAAAGTAAACCTTTTAAGAGAGCCCAACACCTAAGACAAGCCATCTTCAGAAGCACATGCCCTATCAAGTGAGGTTCTGCATCCAGAGGATGAAGTGGGAACATGAAGTGACCCCCCTGGAGAACACTGTGTGCCAAATTTCCACAGTTTCAGGAAAATGCTGACTGTTATGCAAGCACCACAATATACAGGTGCCATACAATATACCACAATATTTTCCAACTGAGAGCTCCATAGAAATCTTAAGTCCATCCCCTGACCCTATGGTCCCTTCCTGTCCATCACCTTCTACTTTCTTTATGCATTATTTCCCTCTCCTAACCTTTTAAAATTCTGTTAGTCTCTCCTTTTACTGTCACTTGAGAACGGACTTTTCATTTATTGTTCCTTAAATAATTAAATAGTCTCCATTTGCTTTCCTGTTTCCAAACCAGAGTAGCATCCCATTTATGTATTGTCACTCACTTCTATCACTTTTCATTTTTTCTTATTAGCATATCTTTATAGTACTATTTGGCAAGCAGAGGTTAACTTTTTTTTCTTCTTCTCAAAGGACAAGTTAGCAGCTTTATGAAACTGCTATTAATGAAGTGCCAAATTCATTTAAAACACACACACTAGCTAGCAGAAAAGCAGAGGTAAACCTTAATCAAGCACATCAAGATCTGTTGTGCTAATTTTCATCTCTGTTTAAGTAAAAAGTCCAATTATCCCGCTCAATCTATCTCTGAAAAAGCATTTCACCAGCCCCATTTCCTCAAGAGGCATTTTTTATCTCCTTTCTGTCAGTGGAGCTGAGATACAAAAAACCCAAATTGAATTCCTCAGCAAGGCTTCTAGTCCCACTGAAACCAACCAGCACATCTTTTCTGAAGGCTTGTGGCAGGGCCACGACAAATCCATGGCACAGCACGGAGCCAAGCCAGAGGGCTACACAGGGTCACCTCAACTTCCAGAGTCAAGTCACACAGATCAGCCACTTTCTCCCTGTTGTCCTCTACTTCTCCCCTGTTTCGAGGACATCTGGCCTTCTTCATCTGTTCCTATTTGTCTCCTTCTTTTTTTCATCCCTGCAACAAGTTTGTACCCTCCACAGAAAGAAACACCATCTTAATTCAGCAACCATTGCCTTTCCCTTGCTGATGGAAAACAGAACTTATGGTAAAAGGACTTCCCCATGTCCATTGTGGAAGTCAGTCAGAAATGCATCAGTTTTTATAAAAGATCTGCTGGCTGAAGGTACTCAATGGAGCATTTAAATATCCAGAGAGAGGAATAAAAGGTACTTTTTTGTTTGGTAACAGTAAGCATTGTGTTTGCTTTCCAAGTTCAAACTAAGTGTGTAAAACAAGCTGGTGCTGGATACAGGTGGTGATGAGCTTACAGGGATAAGCAGTGCAGGTCATCAGTGGCAAGCACAGACACAGGCACCAGTCACCCACAGAACCTCCATGAAGAAGGATCATGCATCTTTAAGCATTGTGAACTAATGACATCCTCCTCCTCCACAGTGAGTTCCACAGCAGCTGTTTATCTGAACCACGAGCTCTGATGAAGCAGTGAGTAAAACCAATACCACATCACACTCTTCTTCCTTCTGGGATGCACCCACAAGTCTGCTGTACATCCAGACTAACAACTGCACCAGAATGATGGAAGCACAGAAACTACTTATGAAAACAGCTGGACTGAAATTAGGAGCAGAGATTAAATGCACTACAACGTCTCCAAATTTGATGCTACTTCACCCACAGCACACTGGATTTAAGACCAGAAGATATACCTTGTTCATCCTTGTATTCACAGGTGTAATCTCTTTAAAAATACTTAGTGAAGGTGCTGAGAAATTCCTAAATCCCTTTTGCTTGTACCTTCTGTAGATATAACTGGCATTTGATTCATACCAGTACTGAAGCGCTCCATCAAAACTGCACTTTCTGGAGGTTACTTTTAGTAAATAAAATATTACCTTAAAAATGCTTGGCCAAACAAGCCAAGGTAAATGTTACATATTCTATGAACTTAAATAATTTATTCTTGGCTCAAAATACCATCATTTTTAAGTAAGCTTCTTTTTAACACTACTACAAGTTTCTAAATTTGCTTCAAAAGAGTTTTCCCTAAGCTTATGAACAAAGCTTACTGAATGAAGCAAAATTAGGGGTATTATTTTGCTAGCCACAGAACACTAATTTAATTTGCATTCTCTAATGAGTGCTGATCCAAAGATCAGGCATGCAGATGACAACAAGGACAGTAGTTACATGCAAATCCAGTAAGTCATTACTAATGCAGTATTCCACTCTGAGAGGAAGTACTTTCCTTGGTTCATCTTCTGATGAACTGAAGTGGCAACAAGAAATATTTCTATCCATATACCTTCTTGTTTAAATCATCCACTTCATTAAAAAGTTTAAAATCTTCCTGCCAGTGAGCCAGGTATTCCTTGTGTCACTCACATAAATATTCCTAGTGAAGTGACAGGAAATATCCTTAAAAACAAGACTCAGAAGCACCTTATTATTTAACTGAATATCTAAAGGTGCTTTTGAAATGAAGCAATACATTTCCCTGGCTTTAGACACTTGAGTTAGCACTTCTGAATACAGCTGAATTTTATAAATTCCAGTGCTCCTGCCGGGAGGATATTTCTTGAGCTGACATATCATGCATTTGCTCTGTTACTCTAGTTACTCTAATGCTGTTTCAGTGTGAGCAGGAAGAATTTCCTACTTCCCAAAAGATTTGAAATACAGATCCATAAAGCATATGGAAAAGCCAAATCAAACCTGTACCCTTAAGTCTTGCTACTCTATTTACATATGGCAAAGCTCTTATGGACTGTATTAGCTCAAGTCTGAATCCAGAGCAGCCTATTAAATGATACTTCTCTTTCAATTTATCTTATATTTGAGGCAAAACACATTGATTCTTGATAGTTGCAGGTACAATCCTCATTCACTCAGGCCCTCATCTCCAAGACACTCAGCAGCTTCAACCCACCCTAAGGCAACTGAAAACTACAATCACACAGGAGCTCGTTTTGGCTGGACTGAAGTCAGCGCAAATTCTACAGCAGACCTCAGGGGAAGGCAAGATCAGGGTTCAGCGACCCAGCCAGCAATAGCTGAATAAATGCAAGGGATCTGGACTTAACCTCACAGTCTGCTCTTACCAAAGTCAAAATTGTCTCATTAGTGCCAATGGGCACAACCCGACACGTTGCTGCACACTGGAACTCTCCATGGGACTGATCCTGCCATCTTGAGCCATCAGAATATTGCCTGTAGAAGTAATCCCACAGAAATCCAGGCAACTTGCACAAGTAAGGGCTGCCACAATCACAGTTATAATTAATTCTGAGCAATTTTACTATTTAGAAACGGAACCATAAAATTAGACTCTGAACGCAGCAAAGGTTTTGCAAATTCAGTTCATCCTACAGTTTATTTTCTTTCCCTTTAAACCAAACTAGAAGCCTATACTTTTAAATTAAATTACTAAGAATAATATCAATAGGTAAGCCATATGAACACTGTGGTGCTCTATATCAAAGCCTTCAAGCTACTGCTTTCAGTAGGGCATGATGCACACCTTCCAGTTTAAACCTACAAATTATTAGACAGGTTACCATAAGAAGAAATGTTTGATAGGTCTTTTTGGCATTTAGAAAAGGCTACCCTAGTTGGAGTTTTCAGATTGAGGAGGGGTTATTTTCCTTTCCTTACCAAATCTGTACCATTTTCTCAAGGCTATTATACTTTAATTAATTCCAATAATCCCAAAAGCTTTAGCTTATTCTGTCATTTTCATATCTATGTAAATAACTCTAGGATTACTTCTTTCAGGAGAGCACTAAATGTTGTTTTCCTGGTTCTCATTCTGACTCTTTGGGTAGTTGGTCTATTTATGCTTTTCAAGTTGTTTGGCTGTTTTCATTCTGTAATTACACCATTTCTGCTATCTAGGGACAGTCAGAAAGATTGGACGATAACCTGCAGCCTGAATCACTCTCACATTTTCTAACCGACACTCCAAAATCTCCGAATTTTTGAAGAGGGAAGCAAAAAAGAATTCTCTCTGGCACATCCTGAGGCATTTTCCAATTTTTTTTTTTTTTGGCGAGGGGAAAGTCTGGACGTGTAGCTTGCCAGAAAGGCGGGAGAAGAGCCCGCAGTTCCCACAGAGACACAGGACGCAGCAGCCGCTTGCTCACGACATTTCTGTGCGGGCTCAGAGGTCGGAGCCCCCCGTGGGACCCCTGAACCCCGTTCCCGTCCCGGGCCGGGGACACCACGGTCCCGCCCGGGCAGCGGGGGCGTCGCAGCTCACCTGGGCGCAGCAGGCACCGCCGCTGCCATTTGTTGCTCCCGTTCGGAGGGAGATGCCCTCTTCCCCCCTCCCCCCGCATCGCGGCCACCGCCGCCCGAACCGTAGCAACTGATTCTGATAGGTCTCAAAGTGGAAAAATCCTACGGCAACACACACGCGGCGCCTTCCCACCCGTGCCCGCCTCCGCCGCCCCCTTTCCCCGGCAGCCCGGCCGCCGCCCGCGCCGAACGAGCCCCGGCAGCCGCCGGCACACGGCCGGGCAGGGACAGCGGCCAGCACCCCGGGAACACCCGCGGATGGGAGGGGCGCTTCATTTCCTGATGTCGCTCCGTACGGGATCGGCGGCCGCGGCTCTCAATCCCCTCGTTTGCCCCCAGGCGAGAGGGTGCCAACCCCCTTCCCGCAGCCTCCGCCTCAGGATTCCCTCCCCATCTCCCGCTGCCTCGGCGGAATCCCGACCCCGTCACCCCCCAAACTCACGGACACCGGAGGTTCGCCAGCACGGGCTGGGGGAGGGGGCAGCTCGGGTGGCCCTCGCCTTTCGCTGCCGGGCGAGGTGGCACGGCACGGCGGCAGCCCCCGGAGGCAGCAGCGCTGACCGCCTTGCCCCGCTCCCTCCCCGTCGAGTTTCCTCCCGGCGCTGCCGCCCCCCGCCCAGCGCATCCGCGGGGCGCCGCAACTCACATCGCGGCGCCTTCCCGCAAAACTTCTCGGCGTGTGGCCCCGGCGGCTCCGCTCCGCTCCGCTCGGCTCGGCTCGGCGCAACAGGCAGCGCCGCTCACCTGGCGCGGGGCCGCCGCGCCATGGGAGCGCCGGGCGGAGCCTCGGGCGGCGCGGCGGGGCCGGCGCTGCCAACGCCCGCCCGCCCTGTGCTCCGCCGGGCGCTCCGCCGCCGGGAGGCTGTGCCTGCTGCTCCGCCGGGAGGCTGTGCCTGCCGCGCCGCCGCTCCCCTGCCCTGCGCTGCGGCTGCAGGCTCGGAGGGAGGAGAGAGCGGGGCGGGGATGATCCTCCCTCTCGCTCCCACCGCGCCGCGGGGAGGTGCTGCCCGCGAGGGGGGATGCTGCCCGCGAGGGGTGATGCTACCCGCAAAGGGCGATGCTGCCCGCAAAGGGTGATGCTGCCCGCGAGGGGTGATGCTGCCCGCGCGGGGTGATGCTGCCCACGAGGGGTGATGCTGCCCACGAGGGGTGATGCTGCCCACGAGGGGTGATGCTGCCCGCAAAGGGTGATGCTGCCCACGAGGGGTGATGCTACCCGCAAAGGGCGATGCTGCCCGCAAAGGGTGATGCTGCCCGCCAAGGATGGTGCTTCCCACGAGGGGTGATGCTGCCCGCGAGGGGTGATGCTGCCCGCGAGGGGTGATGCTACCCGCAAAGGGCGATGCTGCCCGCAAAGGGTGATGCTGCCCGCAAAGGGTGATGCTGCCCGCAAAGGGCGATGCTGCCCGCAAAGGGTGATGCTGCCCACGAGGGGTGATGCTGCCCGCAAAGGGTGATGCTGCCCACGAGAGGTGATGCTACCCGCAAAGGGTGATGCTGCCCGCAAAGGGTGATGCTGCCCACGAGAGGTGATGCTACCCGCAAAGGGTGATGCTGCCCGCAAAGGGTGATGCTGCCCGCGAGGGGCTTTGCTGCCCGCCAAGGATGGTGCTTCCCACGAGGGGTGATGCTGCCCACGAGGGGTGATGCTGCCCACGAGGGGTGATGCCCCCCCGTCTGCCGCCCGGGGCTGGATGTGGCTCTCGCCCTCCAGCTCTAGGGGCTCCTCCAGCCCGCGCTGCGCCGATGGAGAGAGATAGCCCTGCCCGCGATGCCTTCAGAGGGTGCTTCTGCTCCCCCCAGTGCCCACCAGGTTCCCCAGCAAAATACGAATAAGGTTAATTGTTCTGCTCATCGGAGTGAACAGCTGTCATTGCCAATGTATAATACTTGCTACAATAGGTGAACTTACGCTATGCTCAACCTCACCAACCTTTTGTGATGATCCAGTTGTTCACATCCTGCTTCGGGTTTACCGATGTTCTTGCGAGGGTGACTTTATTCTCCCAGAGGTGCTTCTGTGAAATGTGCTGTGTTGCAGCAGTTGCATGGCTTGTCATCACCCAGACTTTAAGAAATATCATCAGTTGGTTGCCTTTCTCACTCAAACACGTTCTCTGTTGTGCACTTTTCTACTCTGGCTCTGCGAAGTAAACTTTCTGTTCATTTCGTGCAGCAAAGAATTTTGTCGCCTGTCTCCAGTTTGAGAGCACCTGGGTAGATGGGTTTTAGAAAGATCCATCTTAGCTGGTTTGCTTTAAGGTGAAAGCTGCCTAAGATGCTACGTGGAACAGAAAACGAATTGGCATTGATTTCCTCTGGGCTGTGTTTTTTGCCTCTAACTATACAAAACTGTTTTATCTCCATATTAGCCATTGTCAAAAAGAGACTTCTAGGTTAGAAGGATGAGTGCTATGGCCACAGACAGGTGGTCTTTTGAGGGAAGGGGTGACAAAGGAAAGACATGCAACTAATAAATTGTCAGATGTCATTTTCCATCATTAAACCTCAGTCCTGTGAGTTTCTATCCAAATAAAAATATTTACCGCTCTGAGTAATCTATCTGAATCATATTAGCAAGATAATGCAGGACCAGGCCTTTGTACTATAGCAAAACCTGCTCTTTTTTTCTCCTAAGAGTTTTTGCAAATTGGCTCATGAACACTTATATGTATGCCTATCATTTAAAATTCTTCCTAGTATAAGAGAAAATAACAAATAAAAAACCAAACTTGATAAAAATCACTTTCATGGGTTCTCACACTGACTGACTCAACCCAGCTTTGAAGACACAATCAGTTATAAAATAAAAACCTAGTACATGAGCATGCCTTCCTTTTTGCAGTGTGTTTGGTTGTGTCACAAAGCTGATAAAACTGACTGTAGAAGCCACGACTGTGTTACCAGCCCTGTATTATTTGCAATGGAAAACAATTTTCAGGCTCTGTGAGTTTTATTCCTTTAGCTGAAACCGACTCAAAATCATTTTAAGGAAGTAGAAAAATATTAACCATTTTTGATAACCCAAACCCAAAATCTAATGTGCAGCATCCCTTTCTTCAAATACAGCTTGTGTTCATATTTTTGCTGTTTGGTATATAGATATATGGCAGCTGGGTGTAGTGCCCAGAATGGATGCACTTGGTTGCAATACACCACATTACCAGCATTGCAAACTTCCTTGGAGTGATTTGCTGTTGTTAAATATTTTTGAATGGAAAAATAAATTAAAAAGAGTTAGCAGATCTGATTTTCATTTGGCTTGACACACCACCCCCCCCCCAAAAAAAAAAAAAAAAAAAAAAAAGCAGTTTCCCTTTAAAATTGAACCTCTAGTGGTACTTTGTGGAATAAACTGTTTGCCTTGTTAAATATCACAGCAATATAAGAAAAGACTGATCTTAGCATGCATAACAACTTATTGCATTAGCTATGATGTCATTCATCCTAATGATTTAAGTATAATTGCCAAAAAAAAAAGAACCTCACAAAAAGATAGAAAAACTTTTTGTTGTTGTTGTTGTTGTTGTTGACATTGCACCCAATAAAAAGGTTTTTTTGACCAGCTGCACATAGTTGGTGTAGCTGGTTTGCAGATTTGTATTAAAAGACTCATTCCTGAGAGCAGCTAAACATCTACAACTTCAGTTGAAAAGTGGGTGTTTAGTATATCTCTGAAAAGGGGAATTGGGTTCTTTTTCTGGGGAAAATTTCTGTTAAGGGATGCACAGCTACTTGCTGTTAAAAGTGTTGCAGATTTTTAAAGGCTGAAATACTGCTGATGTCATGGTGGTTGTGTGCAGAAAAAAAGACTTTATTGTTATTCTAGCTGAAAGAAACTTTAGTCCTTAAACAAACCCAGAAGCAGATTTGCTGACTGGCTTACTGGCATTGCCTGTCCATTTTACATAGGTAGAAGTGAAAAGATTAGTCCTCTGTTAGGAAGGAGTGCAAGTTTAAAAGATAAGGAGAGGGTAATTTGGTTGCCCTCAAATAAGAAGGAAAATGCTAATATTTGCTGACTTCTGCACACAATTAGGAAAATCAGGGAGCATTAAATAACAGGGAATACCAGATGGTTCTTCAGTTTCCCTCATAAAATAATTTTGATGAATGTTTGTAAATATTTAAGGGCCTGGTAGTACTGATCTTCACACAAATTATTTTTTTTCTAGCGCAAAAAACCCTACATAATTCAGCAAGACTGTAAGGATTATTCATATAAACAAGACTTTACAGGATTAGGTGCTTAAAAATTTATAAATATTAACAAAATATTTCAATGGCTAAATTAAAGAATCATCTGGCACCATCTATTCTGTTGATTTTCTGAGACATTAATAGCTTTTTACAAAATCAGCAAAGAATACCACTTCTTCCAGTGCTGAGATAAATTGAGTGACCTTCTCTTTATCCCTTGACTAATATTCCTTTCATTACAGGATCAATTCTTTTCATAGCCTACAGTAGTATGAAATTAATATTCTAGATGTAGGTACATTAAAAAGCTAAATCTCACAATGCTTTTAACTCCAATAGCACATGCTTAGGAGTTTAGAAGGAATATTCTGTTCATGAGTGTGATTTTTTTGTAGAGAGCAGTGCAAAGACATGTCAGGGGCATGTTCTCCCTGGGATAACTCCCTACTGTAAGGGAGCACATGGGCAGGGCCCAGAGAAGTAGTTGGTGTTGAGCCACAACAACAGCAAAAAACATGAAATTTTGCAACCTGGAAATACTAAAAGCAGTAGAAACCACAATGTTCACACTATAGTTGCATTCCTAAATTGTATACCTGTTTCTGGTCTCTCTCTTGGCTTGGTGGTACCAGCTTGATGGTACTCATTCTCCTCTCAGGTACTGCTACTGCTTGTATAGGTGATGAGGTTTTGCCCTGAGAAGATTAGTAATGAATCAAAGTCCTCTTTACAGAGGGCCAGTACAAATCCTTTGTGTCTCTTAATCTTTTTAAGCTCTGTGCTGGCAATGTGCAGACCATCTTGATTTCTAAGTGCAGCTACTCTCACAAGGCTTTGAGGACTGGGCATTAAACACTCTCTTCAAGAAGAGCCAGTAGTTCTGTGTTCCTGTATTTGGCAGAGTATGTCTTTTGAAAGCTCTTGTTGGTCTTTTACTTAGTCCCTTTTCTACTATAGAAAAGAGATGAAGTGACTTTTAGGAGAGAGTTTCTGTTTTAAATAACAGAGGATCCTCAGGCTGTCAGTAATTCATTAACTCAGAGAGAGAAACAGTGGTTGTAAATAAGCTCAACTAGTTCAGCTCATACTCCACCTAGCTCTGATTTAGAGAACAATAAAAATAGGGAAATATATTTTTCTGCTAAGTGCCATCCATTAGTTGAAACTGATGTTTTGGTCTTCTTACAAAATAGCATGTGTTTCTGGGATACTTAAATATTAGAAAAAGTATAAATCTATTCAATCCTGCTCAAAACAGCTTAGTGGCAGTTAGTTCTCAACATGTACCCTTGTGCAATTTTTGGTTATTTCAAAGATTTATATAAAAGATTACATGTCTGCATTAGAAAAGCAGCTGTATTGATGGGAGGTACTTGGATTTCTGCAAGGCAGTTAATGCCACATGACATCTTGATTTCAAGTCCTGAATTACATGGAATTAACAGGTCACCTATTGCGAGGATTAAGAAGTGTCTCAATGACAAATTTCAAAATGTAGCCTTTTAATGGGTAGATTTCATTCAATGTGAGCAGCTTTCCAAGCAGAATCAGAAACAGTCTTTGCCTGATCCTGTTGTCTATTGTTTTCAGCACTTCGGGCCATGAGATAGAATCTTTGCTTTAAAGGCTTGCATATATCACAATAAATAAAGAAGATATATTACTTCTGCAGTAATTTGATTTGGCTAAATGATAACTGTCCAACAAGCAGCACACTAAATTCATTTTACTACAGTCCAAAAGCTTGTAGGAATGGACACTGGCTCAGAGAGCAGAGAATCAGGGAATGATAAAAGGTGATTATCTAAATCACCCCTTACAGGAGGTCTCAGTACATTGATGAGGAAAGGATTCAGCACAGTCCTTGCATGTTTCCAAGATATCAAGCACAGTTCTGGTGCCTGTACTTTAAAGAAGATGAGAAAATGTTGGAGAAAATCCAAATATTTTGTATGTCAAGTACAAGTCTTGAGATAGGAGGCTTAAAGAGCTGGACATGTTCCTCTTAAGAAAAGAGGGAGAGGACACAGCGAATAGATAACAACAATGAGCTTTTTCATTCTTGCTGACAAAAGCAAAGCTAAATCCAGTGACTGGAAGTTTCAGGTTAGATGTAATCAACCTTGAAATCAGATGCAATTTCCTAGCAGTAAAGGTAATTAAACTCTGTAACAGCTTATGAAGGGAGGTGGTGCTCTCACCATTGCTTCATCTTGTCCTAAAAAAGGCTGTCTTTCTTAAATATAGCTTTACTTCAGCTTCTGGGAGAACTTCTAATGGACAGAGCAGGCTGAGGGAGGAAAGGAGGGTCACATCAGGCTAAATCCCCTGGTGATCCCTCTGGCCCTGCATCCATTAGAACAATGCATCTGTGCAACTTCTTCCATTATGGCTGGAACAGGATGGCTTGAATTGCACCCTGCCCACTCAGATATTTTCAGGCTGGCATTAAGGTAATAAGTATAATCAAATCCCATACTTGAGAGCTCCAGTTGGCTGCCTAGAGCAGAGAGGAAGAATCTCCACTCCTCTGAGAGATATTTGGTCTCATATATTCTGCAGAAGAACTTTTTGCCTTCTCTTGAACCATGTATTATTTATCTTGCTGTAGCCAGGAAGAGATTAAACCAATGCAGAAAATGATTTTAGACATCTGATGCTTGGGCTTGAATTAAGCCCAGTCCAGAAGCAGTAGAAATTTTAATAGCTCAGATTGGCAAGCATGGTGGACATTTTGCATGGATTTTTTTTCTGTGGTTGTCTGGGCATGCCTTATCTGTTCTCAAGTATCACAGGAAGCTCAGGTACTGTTTTAGACACCGTTTTAATTTGATTTCTCAAGAACTAAAATACTATGGGCTAATGAAAGTTCTCTCAGCTTTGGTGTACATGTACAACATTTAATAGGCTCCTATATGCAAGGCAGATTAGACAGTCTGATGGTCTTTCCTGGCCTTAAATTGTAAGGAAATCTAAAACTTGTATGCAACAACAGCCTCTGATTTCCAGGGGTCTCAGGAAAGCACATAGTTACACCATGAGCCACAAGCACCAAATGGTCTCCAGTGCCACTGGTCAGAGATGGAAAAACTCACTGAGAATCCAAAAACCAAGCAATTTCCACCAGCATTAAAAATATGCAAGCACAAAATATTGCCAATTGCTTGCAGGTCTTTGCCTTGCAAGCCTCAGCAGAACTTATCAGAGGTATCTGCCTGCAGTAGAGGAGACCTGTCCTCACAGCCTCTGCCACCAGGAATCCCATCCTGCCTGGGCTGATGGGACACAGCTGCAGGACACAGTGACAGCTTGGTTGTGGAAAAGCCCTATTGAAAGCAGGTTTCTGAAGACTTCCAGCCCTAAACTATGAGGTGTTCCATCTTCATGAGAGGTGAAAAAAAAAAAAACTTGGATATTTAACACCTTCTCTGACAAAGCATTTATAAACACACCATGGTGTTCTGGTGTGGTTGGAAGGTGTGAGTGGCTGCATCCAGGAAAAGAATTGCTGAATAAACATAAATTAGCTGTTTCTCTCAGTAGAATGGCATAATTAGTGAAAAGTTGTTTCTAACATTTTACCTAGAGTCATGAAAGGGAATGACAGAAACCAACTCAGACTGGTGAAACAAGGTGGAAACACATCTCCATGACTTACTGCCTCTGAATAATATACTTGTAAAATGAGTGTTATATGTATCACTGGTAAGTGCAAATTATTTATAAACAAAAATGGTATTATAGATCCCCAAGATGTTTGCATGTGGAAGCCTACAAAACCACAGTAGGTATAGCTTCATATAGTGCTTGTCATCACAGAAAGTGGGTATTTTTTGTTTCTGAAGGGTAGGAGGAAAGGACACATTATAGCCTCAGCTCATTAAGATATTCTTCTCAGTTTAGATTTATTACAGGTTTCTTTTAAACTATAGTTTTATTTAAGAAATGGGCTTGTGTCATTGAGTATATGTACAGACTGCAAATGATGTTTTCCAAACAAATCCTCTATTGCATAATCCTTGCTGTCATTTTTAGTAGCAAGATGGAAAAGATGTTTCTATAAAGAATTGCTGTTTATGATGGGACATATAAGAAACAACCAGCACTATCCCAGAAGCAGATTGCAGGGTGTCAGGGCAGAAATGAGAAACTTTGGTGGATTTATTGTCTTCCTTAAACAGGAGGGGAAAAAAAAATTAAAATGTAGTCCAGCAACAACTAGCAATAGCATAACAGCTATTTATTTCAGCCATCTGAGATGTGGACATATGAGACACTGTTCAGAGGATATTGAAGATATTTCTTTCTTTATGTGCAGTATCATGAGGACTTACAGAACTTGATTGCTCTGGAAGAATTCACATGGTACCTAGGATCTGCTATCTCGAGTCTTTCAGAATAATTGGCTTGATTGACTGGTTTTAGGATGAATTTTTTTAAGTGTCTATTATTGTTATGTACAAAACTCTTAGCCAAATTCACTGGGATATTGTACATACTTAAAGAAAATGCATATTTTGTCTAAGTCCTATGTTGAATGACACTTGTAACAATACCTTCAGAAACACTGGGAGAACAAAATATGTGAGTTAAATGATACCTCATGCTTAGGCACCTAGATAAAATGGGAAAGTAAATGCAATTTACTTTCAAGGAGGATCTTGCTCACAAGATGAAAAATGCTCCATAAAAGCAGTTATTACTATGAGATTGCTATTGTTCTTCTGCAGCCACTTTGTTGAAAAAAAGTGCTTTTATCTTCCTTGAAATTGTCTCACAAGAAAATTGTTATGGTGTGATAACAGGTGTGTTCTGATATAGACAAATATATTATGGTGTAATAACAGGTATTACAGGTGAAGTGACATGATCTGTAGTAACATATGTGTGTCCTCTGTGTGTGTGTGTTTCCTGTGTGTGAAGATTTCCTTCTCAGGAACCATCCCTTGCTATTACTCTTCTTTGGTGCTGAACATCAGGGAGGACCAAGATTGAAACCCTAAGAAGGTGTGCATTTCTCCACAGCAATAAATCAAACTCTGAAAAGAAGCTGGTGGATATTTAACACTGTTTTTATTATTTTTATTATCACTTTTCCACAGTCTCCTTACTGGATAATTTCACAGAAAGTCCAGTGTGAACCCCCCCACTGAGTTAAGTTTTGTCAGTACAACTGGGATGGAGTAGCACCATAAAAGGACTAGAGGTCCAGAGAAAATGACAGCATGAACACTGTCTTTCTGTTTTTTTGGGAAATGGGAGACACATGACTTTCTGCAAAGAAGCCCACTAAGGGATTTTTTTTTTGCACTGATCTTAGGCAAATTGCCAAAGCTGAGGTTACAGACTCTTGATAGATACACAGTGATCCACAAGAACAAGGGTAAAACAAAAGAAAAGAAGTTCAAGTAATCAGAAATCTTTGAAGCGTAATTGCCTCATTTCTTCTGTTGTCAGTAAGATCAGACATTTTTGTTCTTGTTTAACCAGTCAAGTGCACAAATCCTGGCTAGCCTTCTCATTCACCATTGTGTTGAAAGGCACTAAAGGTGTCATCCAGAGTGTTTTACCCAAAAAAACACATTAGATCCCACTTAAAATCAGTGATCTGCCAAGAACTCTTTCAGACTCACTGGAGTATCTGAAGCTGTTAGCCATACTGATAATCAGAGGGGAGAAATTTCCTGAGATTCCCAACAGGCCAGAGAAAATGTCTCATGTGTTCAGGGCATTCCTGGTTGCAAGAAAAGAGCCTGGTCACAGCATTTGCTGAGTTGTCTTCCTCTCTGAAAAACAGCTGGAGCTTAGACCCTCTTTTTTTTTTTTTTTTTTTTCTATTCTATTTTAAGGGAGTCAATTATCCTGTGGCACATTCATTTAAATTGATTTAAATTGTAAATAAGTAAACAGGATTAGACCAAGGATTTGGCCTGACTTGGGGGAAACAGTTAGACAAGGTCCCCAAATAATACTGCTGTCAGCTAACAGCTTGGTTCACTCGGAGAACAGTCTTATGATGACAGTCAGATTAAAAGTGCCTAAAATCATTAGAATTAATTTTGAAATGATCTCTGGGAAGTAGCTGGGCAGGGATTTTAAGGAAGATAATGACAGAGAGCGAGATGGAAGCGAGGACTTTAGAACAGACTGATTAATAAAATATGAACACAGACAAAGCTGTGCAGCTGGGGTTTTATACTACCATTTAAAAATAGCAGTACATATCATTCTGACACTGAGCCTATATCACTTTAAATCTTTTAGAAACATATTAAAATTACTCAAAGAGGGACCATTTTCAAAAGCTCTCTGGACTTATGCATGATAACTAAAATGAGTTTCATTGTAAATCCCTCTGTCCAGACAGATCTGCTTACAAACCTCAGAGGACAAAGTCACAGTCTTCATCTGGCAAAATTATTGTCCAGTGATGATATATGATTTGTGCTTGCAGAAATGCAGCATGAGCACCATAATATTGGATCTTATATATATTAGGATGCTCCATTTTCAGGACAAAAAAAAATCAACTATATTATTGTTTTTACTAATGAAACCTTTCTGATATAGCTTCATTTGTCTAAAACCAAAGACAGATCCATTTCAAAAGTCAAGGAGAACAAGTAAAGAAAGAGCTGTACATCGTTTTTCCATTTTAGGACAAATATTCTCTAGATTTTACAGAAGCATTATGAAAATATGTGTAAAAATGAATTTGAGTGTTTGAAAACATTTGGATCATAAAGTCTCTGTGTATACATGAGACAAGAAGATCATGATCTTGGAAATAATATGATTCAGTAAAAAACAGAGTGGAAAGAAATCCTTCAACTCATTTGGAACTGTGGAAAAGAAAAAAATAAGTGAATTTGAAGTTCTTATTAGTCATCTCTGAGTCAAGACATGTATCTGTATCTGACCTACAAAGAAGCAGATTTTTTACTCAGCATTCCTCTGTTCCCTGTTGGGCATGCTAAACAGCACCATGTTTTAGAACAGCATCCACCCCTCATGCAGAAGCAGGCCTGTGCAATTTTTTTCCATTTAAGCCTTCAAGACAGAACTGAAGTGGGATCTTTTTATTTTCTTAAGTCAAGTACTGATTTACATCTCGTTCCTTATTTCCTGTCCCTTACCTTGCATGCACTGAAGAATCTCCTTGTGGAGAGGTTCAGTGCATAATTACTGTTCACACTTTGGAGGATGAATCAAAATATGGCCCCTGTTACCACAGAATGGCAATGAAGAAACAGGTTCATTTTAATGAGGGATGCATAGGCCCTTCCATACTTTTTACAGGTTGGTTTGAATTGTTTTCATTATGAGCCTATTAGTTCAGGAGAGTGCCAAGCAGCTCTGCTCTAGGCTACTGCTTGGCATGCAACTCCACCAGCACAAGAGTCATGGTTTGTTTGAACAGTTTGATAAAATTAAATAGCTCAACTCTCACCCAGCTCAAAGAGAAGCAAAAATGCTTGTGGAGGTTTTCAGATTTTAGAAACTGTATTCAGATTGCACAAGGCATCTTTGTCTTTAAAATCTAACTGCTCAAAGAGATGAGAGTTCATAATCTGGGGTAATGGTCATGCCAAATTAAGCAAGAAACATTGCAATATTGGCAGACCCAATGCTAGAGGGTAAAAATACAGTTCAGAGATAATGCAGTAAACAGTTGAAATTCCATGAAATTTGGTTTTAAATATGTGGTGATAACAACATGAATCATCTGACATGGTGGGGTATGATGAGGAACTGCACTCTGTGCTCCTTTGTAAGGTGTTTCGAGATGTGTCAAAAAACTCGTTTCACACTCAGCTACATTTAGTTGTTATCGTTCAAGAAAGATATAATTCAGTACAAAACTAAACATTTTTGGCCAGTACATGTCTTCAAAGAAAAATTCTTTGCACCTAAAATTATTTCAAGAAAGATGAAATTGAAAACTGTTGCAGTATTTATATGTGAGATGCATCATATACTGCATACACTGCAACTAGTAGCTTTCATAAGCATTGAAACATGCACAAAACCATTGCATTTGTTGTTTTGGAGGAAAATTCTGTATTGAAATAGGTAGCATATGTTTTATTTCTACTGTCTGCAGATCTTACCGCCCCTTTTGCTGTGGATTGCTGGCAGAACTGTGCTTTGTCAGGCATGGACACAGTCTTCTCTTGCATCCCCCCAGACAAGGTGTGGGATGAAGGAAAAGAGAATACTCCACCCCAACTTTTTCAAAATGTGTCTACCAATACATCTCTTTGGCCTTCACAAACAGGCTCCTTTGCAATTGCTGGCAATTATCTCTATTTTTAGACTTGTCTAACACACTTCAAAAAGGAGCAAGGGATGCAATAAAACCAGGGTTACTATATACCACTTTCATTAAGAAACAACACTTTAATTGCCATGACTTAGTACTTCAGTGCTTGCAAGATGGGTGCTGTCACCCTTGAGAATTTTCCAGGCACAGTTTCTACTAAAATTTAGTCCCTCGGATTATTTTTATTTCAGTTTCTTGGGAATGGGAGACCAGACAGTGGTGGGACAAGAAAAATTCAATGTTGGAGAGAAGATAGAATGACTGAAAAACATTAGCTCAGAGATACATGTGCATGGGACAAGTGTATGATCTGGGAAGGAATACCTTATGCTGTATTATCTTCCACGGCATGAAATCCAAAAAGACTGCTGTAAGAGTGTGATCCTGCTCTAGTTTAACAAGGATAATTGCATTTAAACTATTTCTCCTGTAGATTGGAGACTTCTCATACTTAACACGTGTTGTGCTCTCTGTGGAGTCCACGTAGATACCCCCAAAAGCACTTGTGGCCATGTCATTAATACTGGGTTTGTATATACAATATTTTTGAAACTTACATTTCAGCATAAATGAATGAACACTTGGAATTACCCATGGCAACCTCAGTCTTTTTTGGCCCTGTCAAAAAAGTCTCTGGGATAGTCACAATCTTTCCCTCAAAGTGAACATAGGATCAGGAATAGCTATTCTGCATCTCTAGAAAGTCATGGGATTTTGAGCATATGAGAGAAGAGGACTAACTCAGAAATGAAAATGGGTCTGTGCTGCAGAGGAGGTACTTCAAAGATATCTTTAATTTTCATGTGCTCCAGGATCATAGCAGAGCTTGTCCATCATTGGAAGCTCTTCTGGGCTGTATCACAATGAACAAAGATTAGCTGTTATTATTCAGCATCTGCTTCAGTGTTCTAAATATCCTATAAAATTCTGAGCTTTATCTAATTGGGCTAGAAGGAGAAACAGACCAATAAATCTATTTTATTATGATTCAGTTATTCAAGTTTGGGAGTAAATAAATGTTAAATAAAATACATGGGAATACTAGCTAATCATCTTCCAACCATAAGAATGTGGTATTAAGAAGTACACTGGAGTTTGGAACTGTTGTTCAAAAATATTCCTTTTCCTAATCTTATAGCAAATAGAATAGCTTTTTTTTTTTTTAGTCATTGGTGCCACCCAGGCTAGAACTTGCCAGTTGAAGTGATGCTTAGCCCCTTTCTTACACAGAGAAGCTGTTGAAAATACATTGTACAAATGCTCTGAAACCACTGATTGTTTCCAGCAAGGCTCTTGATGAGACTAAAGAGGTCATCTTTAACTTTGTATGCCCTAAATGGTTTGGACTTTGAGAAATGCCCTGCACTTCCATGTCCTAGTGCCACTGGAAGATAAGCAGGAATTCAAAAAGGGAGGTGCTGGCTTGAAATCCTCTGTATAGGTTTAGATCTTGCTCTCAGCCATGTGCTCTGTTATTGTTTGAGGCATCCTGCTCTGCACTCACTTTCTCTCTTGCAGTTAAGGCAGGGTGGGCTGCAGGATGTACATTTATTGCTGCCTTTCTTCTAGTCTTACTCTGTGGATTTTTAGTACCAATGCTGTGATAGGTGTTCTGAGCTGGACATTTAGAGATGTATTTTGAAACTGTGTATCTAAATAATACCCATGTATGATTAGGAGACGGAGGACTGCAAAATTAAAATTCCCAAGAGTTGTTATTAGACTTTTTTTGTCTATCCTCAGTGAAGTCAACTGAACATATCAGGAGACCTGTGCTGTGAAGAACTGCTCTGGCATGTGGGCAGAAGTATGGCAGGATGCCTGCCACCCAGGCAATTGATCTCTCCTTGATACCAACTGCATCCAAAAACTCATCCCAGGGGTGGAAGGAACAGGCTCACTTCCCAGTTCTGAGCATACAGGAGCCTGTGGTCTAGCAGCAAACAACCTTAGTCAACATTATGCCATGAGTACTAGTAGCAGCAACACAACTTTCCAGTTTTGCCTGGGCCAATGTGTTATTTGATATGTTTTTTCACTGGTAAAGACATGCTCTGTCTGAATTAGGCAGATACAAGTGGTCTGGATTTATCTTTATACCTTTCTTTATGTGTTTCTCCACAAGAACTTGAGGGTAGGGTTCTGTAAGACACTTCTACCAGTTATAAATAGAACTATAAGTAGAACAGACACTGGGTTAGCAGCTGCAGAAGGAGCAGTCCTGAACGAGCTTTTTAGGTTTATAGCAGAGAAGAAAGAAGACTTGTTAAATTTTAGTCACTGAATATTTGAATCTCTATTTTCCAAAGATTAACCATGTCATACTACAGCACAATCTTTCCAGCTTGAAAGACACCTGAGAATGGATGCATCTCTGTGCATGATTGTAGTAGTTGGATACAAAAGCATAAATGCATCACAGCCTGAATATTTACAGCATTCAAATTCACTGACCTTGCCTTTCTAGGAAAAGAAAAGGGGAAAAAAAGGAAAAAAGAAAAAAAAAAAAAAAAGAAAAAACAGAGTAGAAACTACTGGCCTTCCAATACTGAGCTTTCAAAATATTTTCCAATGGTGACATTGCCATGACATTTTTGATACTGATACAAGGTGAGTTGTTTGATAGGCATACTTTCAGTTACATTAAAAAGACCTACAGACATGAAATTACATATGTTAATAACCTAAAAAAAGTAAGCTTATCAAATGGGTTTTACCTTCCTTGATTTATATAAAATCTAATAATTCAGTAGCAGTTCAGACATTAAACTTTACTTTTTGCAAGCTGTATGGATAAGGAGATAAATTTCAGTTCAAATCCCCCCAAACCATCTCATTCATGCCATACAGCAATTATTTGAGTGTGAATCTTTGCAGAAACTGACTGTTAGAAAAACCCCTCATTAAAATGGGGTCATGAAACATAAACCTTCAGAGAAGGCATCATATGCTTCACTCTTGCAACAACCTCCAAGGAAACCCTGCTGCTCAGAGTGTTTATGTCTGAAATGATGTCTGTTTGCCAGCTTCAGATCAGTGAGGAGGAACTGTAGTGCCTTCTCTTTTTTCCAGCCCTATCTGGCTGCCAGTGTCTCTGAGCTGTCAAGGAACAAATGCTCTGACTTCATCTTGTGTGCTCTTTCCTCTGTATTCTGACAACGCCTCCCAGGTTCAGAGATGTGTCAACCCCTTTGTAATGATTTCTGCCAAGGCAGATGTACCAAGGAATTAAATGTGGAGATATATGTTAAAACTGCCTTTCTTAGTCATCAGAGATGCTGAGCCCCTGAAAGACATTTCTAAGGAATAAACACATCTCTTATGGTTGGAGGTTTTTGATTTTTTTTTGCTTCAACAGGTAACACTTTGTGTAAAGCAAAGCCCTAGTAACTCTGGTTTTCTTATCTGAGAGAAGCAGAGGTCACAAAAAACAGAGCTTGAAAACTGACAGAATCTTACCATTAAACCAGTTACAATCAGAAATCTAATTTCTTTTCAGAGGAGCCATGGGATTGCATGAAACAGGGTTACTCCATTTCCAATTCATTGTGCCAGCCTACTATCTTCAAAATTCCTGTATTATTTTCAGAGCTGTTTGTACCATCTATATTAATAAAGAAGATTATGTCCCAGTCAGCAAGCAAGAAACAAAGTCTTCAGGAGGAATGGTTTCTTATGAATGGAAGATGTTTAATTCACATGCACACATCCCAGGAGTCCAACACCCTTCCTTAGGAAGAGCTTCTAATTGATTTCATTTAGCAAAGCCTTTGGGATCTCTATTAAATAAATTAGGTCTAGTGGGTAGGCTTTGTCAATCCAACCATTTCCCTAAAGTAAAATCTTAACCCCTCCATTTCTCTCAAAGGGATTTGATCATTTAAAAGAGAAGAGGAAAAAAAGAGTGAGAGATATAGAGAAGGGATAGCAACTCATGCTATTTAAATAAATGTCAGCTCCAGCCAACTTGACCTTCACTGCAAACATGATTTTTTTCAGAAGGCCACTTTACAAATTTCAGAACAAAATTTCACGAGCTTATGTTTGGAAACATTTCCATAATATTTTGTAAACTACCTCTCACCATCTGTACTTCATCCATAGTCATATGGTTCCTTAGCAGCTCCTGCCTGAATTCCCATTCGATCTCATCTCTGTCCAGCAATGTAAAACCTACAAGTCCTGCCTTAAGATCTCTATTTCATCCAGACACAGCAGACAACTTTAGATAAATGGATTAATGTTTCAAAATAGGTGCAGTACTTTTCATTCTTGCATTTAATCCACACACCTGAAGTCAGTGGAAGCTGAATTAGCTCATGCACTTTCAAGTGACTCATCAGTCATGCATTTGCTCCATGAAGAGCATCTTCTCCCTCCCTATTCCATGCAGGCACAGTGCAACAAGGACAGTACTCCAAAAAGGAGGCAGGTGTCCAAACTTCCCATGCCCTTTTCTCACTACCAAATATATCCTCTCTAGGATCTTGCCCATATAAATACTGTAGTATCACTGCTTGTAGCTGGTCTGTGTTGAGTTACACAAGACTAAGATATATGGAGTCTCAGGATAAACGAGCAATTGCCTGCATGTAATTTTTAATTGAAATGTTAATGTAATCTCCTATGCAGCAGACAACATTCTAATCAGATTTTCTTCAAATTTACTGTTGCTGAAAATATACACACACACAAAAATCCCATACACAAATAAGATCTTGAATCCTAACTCAGATGGGAAAATTCACAGGCCGCTCTCTTTAATTAATTTAAGCATCACTAATTTAAACTAAGTTCTCCTGAGTAATTCCAGCAACAGCACTTAAAAATAATGCTCCTGTGAAAAGCTCTGCTACTTCAGAAAATGATCAGAATTAATATTGCTCATTTCACAAAGAAGATTGTCTTTGTTGTGGCACATGCAGAAAGTTCTAGTCTATTATTAAACAAGATCAAAAATGAGATCATTAATACTGGCTGAAACAAACAAGATTTTGGTATTCACATATTGTGGATCTTATGAGAATCTGAAGGGGAACAGGGAAAACAAAAGCAAAAAAGGAAAAACTATCCTTTATTATACTAGTAGACAACTATTTAAGTTACAAACACTTTTATCATTTTATAAGTAGTTCACTAATTTTGACTAAATTCATGTCACAATGCCAAAATTCTCTTCCCATCATGACAACCAGTTGCTGGTCAACTTGAATTTTTAGTTTCTTCCTCAGATTTCTCACAGATCAACTTCCAGGCTGCTCTGATTTTATCCCACACACTGTAAATGCCTCTGGCTTTGGTCCAGTAAATAGAAAATTTTCTTTATTTACCCCGATGATATTTTGATTTTATATGAAATGTTGTTACTGATTCTGCAGGAACAATAGTGTTTGTGAGATAATATATACAGATTTATGTCTGTAACAAGGGCTGGTCTCTAAATGGACTTAATATATGCAACCAGGTACCTACATGGCATTTCAGCTGGACGCACTTAAAACATTAAGTATGATGTCAAAATATTCCTTAGCTAGGTTCATTGTCAAAAGTTAAATCCATTGTTTCACAAGTTAGTTTGCTACCAAAAAAACAAAAAGGGTTATAAAGTTTTAACTTCTCATTTTAACTACCTGTTGCCTGCTATGACCATGACAACTCAACTAAGTTCAGGTAGGATCCCACCTTCTTGGACAATGCCCATCTTTGTTTTTGGGGGCTGGCAAAATCAGTTTTACTTAGAGGTTATCACCACCACAACCATGATTAGACCTGTTCATTTCTTCTCTATTTCTGTTCATGGGCACCTGGTATTCATTAGCAATCTTTAAAGTGCCTATACACTGGAGTAAATATCACAAACAGGAAGAAAGTGTGTGGGGCTCTACAGGGAAGAGCAAGATGGCTCGTTTTAGATATGTCTGTCATTAAACATGCAAATATTATATAAAGGCTGCTGTCTGGAACTTTATCCATAACTTATATATCAAAAGAAGATTCTGACCTTTATTTGTTTATGTAGAAAACAGCAAGAGGTCATAAAAGCATGTGTATGTCCCCATTCTTTTTTTAATGCTGCAATCTGTGTAGCAAAAGTGTTGAGAGTAATGGCATTTGAGAAGACAAAGAGATCTGGGGTCCTTACAGTCTTAACATATTGCAGTATTCTTTTCAATGTCTTCCTTCACTTCTAAAATTGATTTTTGTTTTGCTTTTCTTGCTGACATCAGCTAGAAAATTAGATGCTACAGAGTGAGCAAGATAAACAGCAAGAATTCTGATCTTTTCTCTCATTTAGAAAACTTAGATTACTTTTCTATTGGTTTTCATTTGAGATGTGCTGATTTTCAAGTGCTTCTTAGAGCAAAGGAAAAAACCCTAAAAAGTAAGTATCTCTCCAAAGCAAAATAAGTATCTCTCTTTCTAGCAAAATGGATAGCAGTACAAGATTTTGACATTAAACTTAGACTCAAGTATCTGAAAGAAAATGTACTATAAAAAGATTTCTCCTTGAAGTATGTTTCTATTTAGACATTTCTGAGCAGTTCAGTCCAATTAAACAAAATCTGATACTAGGTTCTCAGTTGACTTAGGCTGAAGTTGATCTATTGCCCTTTGTTAAAAGAAAAAATAGCTGAGTTGCTGAAAAGATGTATATATTTTCCTTGTTATATTACAGTATATGGGACTAAGCACTCACAGAGAATGTTAAAATATTAATTTTTGGAAGGATTATCTAGAACCTAACCTTCCCTGGCTTGCACCTGATTAATTCCAAGGCTGAATACTGAAATGCTTTTTCAGGCAAAACTCTCCTTATCATTAATTTCTGTGATAGTATTAAAGAGTTTGAATCCAGATTTGCAAAGGCATTTAGATACTTAAAGGTGCAGATAGGCATCAAATAGGATTTGTAAAAAAGCCTAGGCAGAATATAGGACTAATTCATTTTGAGAAGTAATGCATATTAGATGTCAAACAGACCCAGTGTTTTGGAAATACCATTGGACATTTCCGTGCAAAACCGGCTGCCTAAAAAGAGAGTTTTTAATTCCATTTGGAATTCCTTTGAAATCCGTCTCTCAGATTGAGAGAGTTGAAACAGACGCAAGAAATTAATAATTCAAATAAATAATAATTTAAAAAATGATGTGCCAACCTGTAAATATCTGACAGATAAGTTCTGAATGTTCACATTATAAACTACTCTCTATGCATGTCTCATGACTTATGAAACCAGCAGGGTGTAATACATACAGAGACTAGATTACCTGACTGTACAAAGCTGTTTATAAGAACACATCTGCTTTGTCTTGGCATTTGAAACACATTTAGAGCACACAAGCTCCTTTTCAATTGCAAGTCGAGTACAACTATGTGAACTATTACATTTTTCTCCTGCTGAAATCCAGAGAAATGAAATTGCTGCCTTGAGCCATGTTTTGAACTACTAACTATTGCCACTTGAACCAAGAAAAGCTTTAAAACTTACTCTGCAAGACTTCTTCAGTAGCTACAAAATCCCCCTCCAAACCTCCAAATCAGCTTCTGATGGGAACATTTTGTTTTTTGAGGGTGCCCTACAGGTATTTACCTTTCAAGTCAATCACTGCTGAGTTCCCCATGTGTTGCTCTTACCTGAGTATAACCATAGGTTCCTAACAAGTATTTATAAGAAATAATAGTGTGCCATGACCACACATGTGAAACAGCCCTGAATGTAAAGACCTAACAGATTAATCTTGTTGTATCCCTGTGCAATGAGATAAACAAATCTGTGCCTTTCAGCTTTTTGTAATCAAACAAAGAATACCAAGAGAGGTTTCTTTTGTTCTGTAATTTTATGTGTCAGTGCCATGGCTTCCCCTGTTCATTTGTTGTGATTTATATTTTCAGAAGCATATGTTGTATTGCATGAGAAATGTCTCTGTTGAATTGAGTTCTCTGACTGCAATAACTCTAGATGAGCTCAGTGTCTTAATTTGATGGTTATTTCTTCTTTTTATAAAACTGATGTGTACAGTGGCTGCATTACTTACAGTAATTAATTTTTGTCTCATCCTGCAAATTCTTCACTGTGTGGGAATTGCCAGAATATTTTTTTGTTGTTGCACATAGCAAACCAAAACAATACCCCACAGTGAGTTTCCATTTTAATATTGTGCTACAGATCAAACTCTTCTTTAGTTGTAAGGGTTCAGATAAAGCATCAACAAAAAGAAAGGAAAGGAAAAAGATTTTTCTAAAACTTCAGCAAGGCTTCTGTAAGAGCCAGCATCAATACACCAAAAGATGACTGGATATCCAAGGTGGCTAGAAAATCAGTTTTTATCTGCAGATTTCTCTGGTGAAGGTGAAAGAAGAACATCCACAGAGGACATGAGAAAAGCAGAATACAAGGATTAAAGGACCAGAGGTGGCCTTAGTTTCTGTAACTGGGAATCTAGCAAAGCTGGGCTCTGGGCAAGTTCACTTTAACTGCAGTGTAAATATTGAATGCTAACAGCAACTGGCCAGCAGGCCATATGTACCAGACCTGAGAAAAAACTAAGGTAGTGTGGCCAGATCATGACTAGAAATGTGTAAGCAGCATTGTGACTTTTGTACCAGGGGCTAGTCAGCCCCTAAAATTAGGAGCCTTTGCCTAAATAACTAAACTGGGATTAAGGGATTAAGGCAATGTAGGCAATGTGTTAGAAGCAAAATATATCCCGGTAAAACCACATTATACATAAATTTTTCTTGTGTATTTTAAGTCTCAGGAGATGCAGAAGAGCCAACAGATCAGTCTGCTTCCCTCTGGTACAAGGGCTGCTCTTCACCCAAGCATTCCAGTGCTTGGTACTGGGCAGTCAGCCTTATTTAAGCACATCAGGCAATGACACACTTAGCCTTTCCAGTTTCCCATAGCTAATCCTAGCAGAACTATTCCCATTCCTAACCTTCCAGCCCTCTGCTAAAAGGAAATTTTTTAATATACCTGCTGAACTAATACAGCATGGGATCTGGGGAGTGTGCCATTTTTTTTTTTTCCTCAAATTGTAGTTTGAACCAAGGAAAAACTATTTTACAGCCCAGTACAAGAAAGATATCTGCTGCCTGCCCCAGGTATAGTGTTGGAACTGGATGCACTCCCTTCCCATACCTTTGAATTTTTGAAGGTGATGGTAATGAAGTGGCCCAGTTCATACACTTGGCTTTAGCATCCTCACATTGCTGAAAGTAAAGAAATTATTACTTTGGCAGCAGGAGGCATGCACCATTATGTTAGATAAACCATGTCAGGACATTTTTTTGCTTAGTAGATGGTATCATGCTTTCATCTTAATATCCTTCCTTGGCCTGCCTGTGTGGGTGGTGAATCCTGAGTGAAAGGAATAGGAAATGGGGCACAAAAGGAGCCCCTGAGAGGTCTGGAAGAACTATTGTCCAGACATGATGAAAGGGAGGAAGAAACAGCATGTTTATAACCCTTGTCATGGATGAGAGAAGCTCATCCTGACCCAACACGTAAGGATGCTATTGTGCTGTTGTGCCCAGTGCTGAAAATGGGGTCAGAGAGGCACAACACACCGGTTTTGGTGGCTGCAGAGGCCACAAGGTCCTCTCAGATCTGCTTTGTGTGAAACACTCACTTATTTCCCAGCAGCTCACTTCTGGTTTTGTAGAGTTCTCTGTGCACAATCTGCACAGTCACTGGTGGTCACATCAGCCAGAGAGACACGTGCTGTGTGCAGACACTCTCTCAGCACACAGCAGTGCAAGCCAGACAGACTTGCCATTTTCCACACAGCTACTGTTACAGGCTCCCAAAATACATGAGTTATTTACTCATTATTGGCTGCCCAGTCCCAGGCGGGGTGCTTTCCAAATAACATGAAGACACTAATCTCTCCCTGCAGAACACAATCCAAATTAGGAAAGATCTTGTTGGAACAGTGGTAAGGGACACCAGATATGAGCAAAGGGCTCCAGGCAATTATCAGAAATCACCCCCTTAAAATACTTTTGCTGTTGCAGACATGACACAGCAACTTCACATTCTCCCATTGCCTTCATATCATACCACCATTCAGTTCTGCAATTTACCCCTTCTATCTAGTTCAAATCTCAGCCACACCTTTCCAAAGAGCTCAAACAATGTTTTTGTTTCTCATCTGGCTAAAAACAAAAAATCTTTAATAAAGTGTATTTTCCAGGAAAGCTTGAGTGAATTGCTGGATGAGAACTTCAGAACTGCACAAGGAGGTAAATTTTTCTGTTTATGTAGCTATCTAAAGAACAGAAGAAATTTCTTCTCTGATTGTATCTCTTTCTTATGAATAAGCCTCTGAATAGGAAGAGAGCTTCTCCTTTCCACCCATCATAAGTTACTTCACATCTGTGGCACAAGCAGTGCCATCCTACACTAGCTGAGGAGTGAGCCATGGTCAACATGACAGGCAGTGCTCTGCATATCCTGAAATATTCTGAAATTTCACTGTTTGAAATATGATCATTTTCTCAGTAATGGTATACAAATATACTAAAAAATATCTACAGACTCACCTATTCTGGGCAAGATGTTGAGAAAGTGGGCTAAACACTGTGGCTTGTCAGATATGCTAAGAGATGAGCTGATATATTTTCAGTACTGGTCCTAAGAAGAATACACGGAGCAAATGTCACTTTTACAACCACTAATTGTACATGAGTATGGCTGACAGCACTTTCCTGCCTCCCTCCTCTGCCTACCCTCAAAGATTATGTCCCGTTTTTTTATTGGAAATGTTCATGCTTTCCCAAAGATTCACCACGAGCTGCATTTCCCTGCCAACGGGATCTTGTATGTGGAGTTATTCTGCACTTGTTTCTCACTCTTGCCTGATCCAGCCAATTCAAATCATTTCTGCCAGCAGAGGAGGGAGTACAAGTCATGCCTAACTTTGCATTTGGTTATGCCACCCTTCAGGGTCATCAAAGCAATACCAAGGAGGTCTACATTCCAACTGGGTGACTCTAGGCAACTTTTAGTTTTAAATGTACTTTCAAAGCAACAAACAGCTCTGGGTAAACAGTTGGACAAGTAGAGTTCACAAAGAGATGACCAGAAAGAAAGAAAGAGACAGCAAAGAAAGCTAGCATTGATTGATTGAAGTGAAACATTGGGAAGCCATCCCCTCAGAAAGAAACATGAGATGGGGATCGTCTGCACACTGGGTTATTACTCCCACATATTTTTGTACATGGGCTTGCCCAGACCCAAGCTCATGCATCAAAACACCTCCCAGCTTCCAGCACCTCAGTGGCAGGCATCAGAGCTCCAAAGTCACTCTAACAGAAGCTAGGCTCAAATTTAACATTCTGGTTTAAATGCATCACTAGAAACAAAATGTGGCATTTTCTTGTACCTGCAGATAACTTCTTTTTAGCCCTGCTGAAAACTTGATGACAATGATTCCTGGGAAGTTTTCACACAGCAGATATCCATAGAAACACCCCATTTCATCAAGATGCCTGCCACCAGCGATACTGTATAATGCCAACTGCAATTAAATCCTTGAAAAGTATCATGCAGTATCTCACAGTTTATGAATAGTGATGAATATATTAATGCTCACAGACCCATGAGCTCAGCAAAAACCTTGGGTAATTTTTCATTATACTGCATTATACTGCAATCCTCTTCAAATCAATCAAGGTTCTGACATGAACTTCTAAAACTGGGTAAAATACCTCAGGACATTCTAAAACTCACAACAAGAAAAGCACAGCTCATGGTGTAATAGTAGCATAAGGCAGCACAATCTGTATCAGCCCAAATAAAATACACCCACTGTTGCATGATTTATAACAAAGCATCTTCAGTGCTGCAGTTGAAAGAAGTGAATTCTGGAAGGTAAAACACATATTCAAAGAAGCTGTTTATTTGTTTTAAAAATATATATAAAATGGTATGATTCCTTTCTTCTTATTTAGAAAGAAGATTTAAAAAATTAAAAAAAAATAAAAAGTTCTCCTAATGCACAAGCAAAGCCAGCCAAGGCTTTGCACACCTACAAGCCATATAAAGCAGACAAAGAGAAGTGGTAGTAGCAGACAGCCAGATCCTTTTTAACAACAGGTAGCTGAGACATGTCTCACTTAATAGGTTAAGATCCCTGTTACTTATATGCATATATGCATGTGGAGAGATTAACTCAATATTATATATATTACAGTATGTTTTTCATAGGGTTTTTTTCTGCATATTCCTATACTCAGAGGGGTGGCTTCAGTCCCTGCTAAGGCTCTGCTGGAGCAATAGGGTCTTAACAGCTGTGTGGTGAGACCAGGGCATCCAGATGAGCAGTTAAGCCTCCTCTGCCCCTCTTTTAGGGGATTCCTACAAGCACACCCACAGCATTCTGGAAGAAATGCCACAGTGCTGCTGCAAGCAGAGAGTGTGATATCCTGGTAGCAATGGATGGAATCCTGGCTCCCCTTGATGATGTTTCATTCCTTAATTTCCCTGTAGCCAGAGTTTTGATGGGTGACTTTGATAGATTACAGCAAGCATGAAATGCCACCTGTCTCTAGAACAGCCTCCAAAGGCAGTCTGGGCAAAAGCAATAGAATGATGTAACCCACCCTGTCTGCTGTTTGTAACTACTGCTGGCACCCCACCAGGCTGTGTGTGCCTCCAGCCCCAGCTCTGGGTGACCACAGTGCTGGTCTGCCTCTGTGACACGCCTTGGCTGCCAGCTCCCCTCTCTGTTTCACTCACACACAGCTGCTTCTGCTTGCATGCCTCAGGCGATGTTTCCTTTCCTTCCTTTGGCTCAGAGGATTAGCAAACCAAGCTGGATACCCAGGAGCTGTGCAGTAACCCAGGAGGCAATACAGAGCCCCATGAAGAGCCAGCAGTGTGTGACAGCCTGCTGTGCTGTGTCCCAGCTGTGTGCTCAGTGGCCCCAGTTATGGAACAACTCAGAAAGCATCGAGCACAGTGCCCCTGGCATCTGACTTGGATCAAAGTAAACAAATTATTAACAACTACTCAAAAAACCCACATGAGCCTTACAAACCTTGTTTTGGTTCTGTATGGACAGGAGCTGGACTCAATGGTCCCTGTTGGTCCCTTCCAACTCAGCATGTTTTGTCATTCTGGGCGATTCTGGAAAATAAAGTTTTAATGCTCGCATTTGAACCTTTTATTTCAAAGTCTCAGTTCACCACTTCAATTCAAAATTATGGGCAGGATTATGCTATGTAGGGCCATAAAACATGGATATTTTGGGATTCAGTTTCCTTAGGTGCAATGAGATTGACATTCTACTTTGTGCTGTTCATAGCAGGTAATGCTGCTCATCTTTCTTTCCACCCACAATGTGTTTATCTCCAGCAGCAACAATAATACATACTTCAGGCTGCTGGCCAGCTGTAATAAGATGGATTCATATTTCAGGAAGAGCAAGGTGGTCTCTAAAAGCCTTTTCTTTCTAAGACTGGCTCTGGACCTGGCAACTATTACAGCCAGGAGAACTGAAAACAGAACTGAGATGCATTTGTGGTACTAAAAGCTTGTTAGATTAATGGCTTCAGAGGAACAGTTTAACAGAGAGGAAAATTTAGTAATTGCTTGAGTTTATTAAAAGAGGGATTGTCTGGGGCCATTTCCTTGAAGAGTTAACACCCCTCAGGGCCTGAGATGCTTCTGGTGCTGCTTGCAGAGACCCATTGGAGACCAAAGCATGGATGAGAGGGACAAATCCTGCTCTGGGTCTCTGCCTAGAGGAGGAAGAGAAGGCCATGCAGCACTGGGAGAGAGCAGATGGGGATGACAGCTTTTTTCTGCATCTGAATTACCAGGTTTTGAAGTATTGTGAAACTCTGATGGTAGCAAGGATGTCTGTACTCAAACTAACATCACTCCAGTCTAATACAGGCTGGACTGAGGACACTAACTTATTTCATATAATCTATAAAATACAGATACCATATCTGGTTACATGAGCAATATGATGGCTAGCAGGACCCTAATGGTAGAAGGTTTGGTAATGTTTTATTTTCTGAGTTACCAGAAACATAAAAAGAAATAAGGAGGAAAATATCTGAATAAAAGAAATTCAAGTAGTATTTATGATTTTTTTTGCTAGGCAAATGCCATTACTTAAACAGACTCTAGAACACATGAAATGCTCTTAGGGCCCTCCCTATTCCCCCAAGACTGTCTATTCATTGGTGTATGTCTGTGTGTGCTTTTAACTTAATAAAAACCACCCCAGAAGTGTGTTGCTGAACTACAGAAAATGTGATGCTTTTATGGGAAGCAGTCAGCTCTGACTCATTATCAGTATCTAACCATAGGATCATGAGCTCAGATACCCAGGCCAGTCTTCCTATCAGCCCAAGTAGCCCACAGCATTCTTTTCCTCACCAGTTTTTTCATGTTGCATAAAGTTTTGTTTGATTTTTTACCCCAAACATGGCTACTGTAACAATATTAAGTAATGAACGGGTGAGAGAGCATGGGTAGGGTAGACAGGTTTTTTGGCAATGTCCTTGTTAAGCTGCTGGCAAGTTGCCTGGCTCAGGATGTGGAACAGCAGCTGAAAACAACCAAACACCAAGCCCCCTATCAGGAAGCCTCAGGACTGCAATGCTGTTGCTAGGGATCCTGCTTTCAAAGTGCCATAGTTGAATAAAGTAGGTCAAGAAAATAACCATTATAATGATATTCTCCTTGCTGTTCTCTAGCCTGTCCCCCACCTGGCCCTGTGCTGCTCTAGGACCTCCCTCATTGCTTCATCTTGCCTTCCTGCACAGTGGCCTATCTGCACAGAAATGGCAATAATAAACTCCATTTCATCCTAGTGGGAAAGACTCAGCTTTTTTTAGAAAAGGGAGCTGTTGCACACAAGCCCTCAGGCAGAGAAGAGCCCACTCTTCCCAGGTGAGGTCTGCAAGTTATTGCTGTCTCCTTCCCTTCCAGCAAACAGCCACCCTCTGGCACAGACTAAGTGCTGAAAGGATGGATTTAAGGATGGACCTATTTAATGAGAAAACCTGATATAGATGCCCATTAAGATACACACCTCTCTTGCTGTTTCTCTTTGGGCAGAACAAGCATCTTCTTCTTTTCTCCTGGGAGCTTTGAATAGTTTCTGTGGAGGAGCCTAGTGTTGTTACACTATCCACCAAAAAGACAGGCACACATTTCTGTGATAACATCCTAATTTAATGAGTTAACAAAAATCATCTAACCTAGGAGTCCCCAGAGGCCACACATGTGCCCTGTTACAGCCCTAGCAGTCCAAGCTTGCTTTTTGACTTAGGTTGATTAGCCTAGGAGCTATGAATGAAGCAGGGCTCAGGACCAAGACTGTACCCAAAATGTACCAACCATGAGAAGCCTGTGAAAGACCCTGTTAGGCAGGATTAGGGCAGTTCCTCTTCTGCTTCCTCGTGGGAGTAGTCTTGTTATCTGGCCCTGTATCATCACTCTGGTCTGATCTCCACAGGCCAGATGGTAGCCAGTGTTTTGGAGAGTAGTAGCCAGGCCTGATTCACTTCTGTTCTTCCCATTTTGAGAACAAACGTGTTCTCTCTGCTGCTGTGCTACTACTCAGAAAACACTAGGATCAAATTGTTTAGTTCATGGTACAACCCAGTGCTTAACCCCTTTCTAGCCAGCCATGCCCAAGCATTGCCAAGAAAATGACTCAATACATGACATTAAGAAAGAAATTGCTCCTCTGTTTTATGATCAAAATGAAACTATTAATATCTACTTATTTAATAACTATGAATTACTATTGTTTGCACATTATCTACCTACAAAGAAGAGGTAAGAGATGTTAAGTGTTTTTAAAAAATGCTAAATTTGAAAAATTGCATGACAATTAACTCCTGTTAAAACAATAAGCCTTTTATGCTTGTACAATAACTTTTTATTCTTCAGCAGTGTTGCTGTTGTTGAGCTTTCCCATTTCCTTCATAAATGCCAACTGTCTGATGAGAAGACTATTAACTATGAGTGCTGGTGATGCATAATCTCTATCTTCATCTCAGAAAGAGCTTGGGGGCAGGGAGAGGCAGTTGTGTTCCCTCTGATGATAGCAAAGCCCTTAGTGAGGGAACATAATTACAAATGTATTTTTGTCATACTTTTGCCTGAGGCTGTGGACAGTGTTTTGGATCTAGCTCTCTTTTTTTCATGTCACAGATAAACAGATGATGCTAGTCAAGTACTTCCTTTGGTGCCCTCCTCTATTTACAAGACTGCACTGAGGGCACTATTTCCATGAAAATGGCAGGAGCAAAACAGAATCTGTCACCACATTCAGAGATCCCTGATTCTGCCTTCCCAAAGGGGTTTGTGCTAAATATCACTGCTTTCATTTCCTTTGATTTCTCTATTTTGTTTTTCATATCTGTTTTGTTTTTTTTTTTTTTTTTTTTTCTCCTCACACAACCATTTCGGAGAGCAATTCCCAAAATTTTTCCTTTGCCACCTGACTTAGGGAACCCTCCCCAGATGCACAGCTTCATTGCTTCCAGGATGCCTGGTGAGCATCACTTCCTGTGACATCTCATCATTTTATACAGGCCTACTGAACTGCTTCATCTGGTTTGCCCAACACCCCAGGATATGGTACAGCTGCTCCCTATAAGCAGATACGTAAGTGTAACAAAAGACATGGCTCACAGCAACCGAAATTAGCTTTCAACGTCAAAGGAGATCTCCAGGAATGAGGAAAAAGGCTATGAATTTCATAAATACCCAGTTTTTATCTAGAACTAGAGTCAGATGGTGTCTGTTGCACTCTGAGGCTTGGCCATCTTGTTTTATTTTGTTTCACAGCAGTTGCAATTGTCCTTTGATTCTGATGGGCTATTGTGCTGTTTTGCCATGAATTCTATTTGGATTCATATAAAGGGTTTGATTGGACCAGATTTCTTGTATATGTTAAAGTGTTCCTTGGTCCTGCTGTTATTTATATATTTGCTCCCCAGGTTTTTTAAGGACCTGACAAGAGGAGTCCAGGTACTGTAAACTGTCCTTTAAGATACTTTGACAAAAACTTCAGTTCCAGTTAGATCAACCAGCTCAATAGTGAAGTCAGCCTTGTACAGGTTTCCCATTTAAACCCTTTCCAGTGCAGCTCTCTTCATGCACTCAGCCCTCTGCTCACCTCCTAAGGATGGGGACAATTTCTTCAGGATCTGCAGGGAAGTATCACTAGACTCCCACACTTTCACATTTCAAACTGCTCCAGCACAGGTACTGCTGCTGGCTACAGCTGTTGCAATGGCAAGGACAGCAGGAGAATACAGACAGTGTGCCTGTAATGTGTAATTTCCTTTGGCACCCTACACTTTCATGCTATCCTTTCCAAAGCCAGGGCATTTAACACAACACTGACATTTTGTACAATGCTGGCAAGAAATCTTTGTATTCAACAGATGTTAATGGGCATCTGTTCTGATCCTGGTATTTTCTGCTGACAGCAGAAGAATTTGGAGACAGAAGAGAGTGGTCCTTTATCAATAAGGGATTTCAGTACATATTTGATTGCTAGAAGTTCAGTCACTACCAGTGATAGGAAGTAACACTTCCTCCTGCTCCCCAGCCAACCTGCTCCATTGCAGAGACCAGCACAAAATAAGCTTCAGAAATACTAGGGAAAGCAAGGAATTAAGGGGTCATATGCAGTGTTTATAGCCACAGGCACTCCATGGGATTCAAACCAAGCCAGGAGAACTTGTCAGAAACAGGAGAACAGAGCAGTCCTTTGCTGCTCTAAGTCTAGAGGAACTGCTGGATCAGAGTGCAGATTAGAACATCTTCAGGTGGGAAATCAAACCAGCTTTGAAAGGCTATAAGTATTTTCATAGCATTAGCTGCAGCATGAGTAGGACTAGCACCTGTGAAGAGGAGAGTCTCTTGCCAGGGTCAAAGTCCTGTTGGCCACATCTGGTGTTTCTCCAGAGAAACATCTCTGACCCACTGACTCTGAACTCATCACGTGTAAGGGTTGCCATGGGGACATGCTGAGATTGTGCCATTTTAACATTTATCTTCCAGATTCCTCAAAGAAACGACTACATAAGCTTCTAGGCAATAAATAAGCATATAAAAATGTGGATATACAAACCAACCCATCAAGCAGCCTCAAAGCTGCAATGTACCCCCGTCTTGGTGGACTTGAGCCTTAGCTGCTGTTTGCAGAGTAGCTGTGGGAGCATTCACTGTCCCCAGGATCCTCTATGAATGCAAAAAGGAAAAATGATTGGGTGAATGGCTCATAAACACAGCATATTATCAGAGAGAAAGGAAACAGAGAAGGAGAAAGCTGTGCAATGTTTAAGAGAAATTTCTGAGCATCATTCATAAAGCTCTACCTGTGCCTTACTTATGGTGCCTTTTAAGCAAATTCATTAGGCTATAGAAAGAAGACAAAATTGACATAAAGAGCTGCACTCTAAGCTTCCTGCTGAACAGCTGTGTGGAAGGGGAGACAAGCCTGAGCTCTTACCCAGAAATGCTTGTGGCTTCTCATTATTTAGACTTTTTACCTTTGCTGCCTTTGAGAGAGGCATAAAAATAAGAAAAAAAAAATTAAAAAGAGAAAAAAAAAGGGAGAAAGATGACAAAGAGGCAAGAAAAAGAGGAGAGTACTACAGTTGACATTAGATGATGGAGCATAGGATCCATAACCCAAGGCAGGGGTAGGGCTGACTTGCTCTCCCCCAGCAGCGACGTAGTTGCAAAGTACAACTTTGCCAGAACTTCAGGGATAAAGAATGGACAAGTCATCTAGGGAAAAATAATAACACCACTGGAGTCAGTGAAATTTCTCCAGGGATACTGTAAGGACAAGGATGCCCTAGCCAAGTGGAAAATGGTCTGTATTGATCCTCAAGTCCATAAATTGAGAGTATGTTCACACAGCAAGCTGCACTGTAGCTCAGAGGAGGCAAAAGTTCAATTCTTCATGGCAGCTTTCCATGCCCTGCACCTGCACTACAGCACAAAGCCTTGGAATCTCCATGTTGTTCTACCCTTGCAAAATGCATGGCACTATCTTGAGAACATCTCTGAAGGTAAATCTTATCCATATCCTCTCCTCACCACCACCCAGTGCCCTCTCACCCACAGCCACTCTGGAGATGCTCACTCACAGCTAAACACTGGGGCAGTTCTGCTGGCAGCAGAAGCTGGTGTAAGCCAGCCTTGAGGTCTAAGGATCAAATCAGGGTGGCTTTATGGAATGCTTTCTGACTTTCCTTCTTCCCAAGGGATGGTTCTGGCAATGGAACTGAGAAAAACCACCAAGCCAATAGGAAGCAGGATATATATAATTATGCTAGTCCATATGGCCGGCATTCTGATAATGTAATCTTGTAGATATTTTTTTAATTTTTAATACATAGATACTTTTAAAGAGGTATTTGAGTTGTTATGGTGAGCCTGTCAGGTAAATAAATATTGGGCAAATTTTTGATGGCTGAATATGATTAGAATACAAAACATGCTCAATAAACTGGAAAAGCTTTCTGGACAAACACCAAGATGGTTCTCAGCAGGGATGAGTGCAGTGTACTGCACCCAGACAGGCACAGACAACTAAGCAAATGAGTATAGATTGAGCTAGACAGCAGATCTAGAAAAACACCTAATAATTACAATGAATTATAATGTTTGCATGAAACAATGCTATTGGGAAGTGAAAAAATCACCCTGAATTATAAAAAGATGAGTAAAGCCTGAAAGATGCTCCATTGGGAAGATCTTGACTGGAGTGGTATGTCCAGTTTTGGACCAAACATTTGGAGAATCACCTGGAGCACCTGTAGAGCATGAGAAAGAACACCATAGTAGCAGAAAACTAAGAAACATCACCAGTGAATGGTAATTGAGATAATTTTATTTATCTCAAAGGAAGCCTTAAAATACAGACAAGACAATTGCAAAGGGGCTTTGTCTGTTTAGATGTGGGTCTCAATTGCAACAAAGAAGTTTCAGAGGCAAAATTAGGAACTATTCTATGTCACTAAGAAAATCGAGCACAGAAATAGATATGATGGATTTCATCACTGCAGCCTTTGACTAGGAATTATAGAGTCTTTTTGAGGGTGGGATAGGAAGGGAAGGCATGTAAATAGGTCTGGTAGGTTTTTAAGCCTAGATGATACTCATTGGTATATTTACTGGTCAATAATTCATTCTAAAAGGTTCTTCATTTTGTTTGTAATGCAGAAATATGAAGAACCCAGAGATTCAAGAGGCTTTTCAGCCCATAGGTACTGTATGAAGACAAAAGAGGAACAATTATAACTAGCTTAGTCTTGCCACTCTGGGGCAACAGTGCAATTAGGGCAAGGAGTGAAATGCCAGCATGACCTCAACATGTTCCTTATAAATGAGATTTAAAAATGACAATACACCATGCAGCATGAAATTCTAGCATGAGTTTAGGCTACCTAGAAGGGGCAGAAATAGGAAGTTTGCAGGGTTCACTTTATCTGAGAAACAAACATTATCTTTTGACATGTGATGAGACAAAGATTCTACCATTTTAAAAAAGTTTTAATGTCTTGTGTATGTCATCTGTTTCCTAAGACAAAGCATTGCTTCAGATAATAAGTTATTTCAAAACAAATCAAGTTGCATTAAAGCAACTCTCTTATCAATTAGAATTAATCCTTCACTTTGACATTTGCAGCTATGGTGTACAAGGAGGAAATATGATACAGTAATGAGAAAATACACTGTCTGGAGCTCAAAATATCACAACCCACACTTGAAAGTTAGCTCTAAAATGAACAAATTACCCTTTTAATGAAGTGAGAGGCATATATTTGACTATCAAATAATATTGGGTATTTGGTACTAAAGAAAATGCAGATGTTACTAATAATACACAATTTTTCTCATTACAAATTCTAGTGCCATATAGTTGGAAAAGAAAAAGTCAGTGTAGTGAAAGGATTCCTACTAGCTCCAGTGCCTAGCAGCATCAAGGGCCAGATGAGTGAAAGAGCACTAATCCTTCCTAGACACAGCAGCTGAGATCAAGACTTCAGCATGCCAAACTGAGTTCCTGGTTTAGAGATCATGAATCAGGGAATGGCAGTACAAGCAGTGCCTGTAATGCCTCACTGAACTTCCCAGGGCTTACAAGCTGGCTTGATCTAGTAAGGAAAATCATGGCTCTATCCACAAAAGCAAAACCACCAGCCTACAGCTCACTGGCCTCCCAGCTACCCTAGCAATGGAATCAGCTGCAAGGGAACACAGTTTCCCAGTAGTGGATTGTGCTGAGCATGTGGCCCCACCAGCACAAAAGACATATTTGCTCAGCATCAATTGCTCAGGACTAAAGCAGACGTGATGTTAGTGCTGATGGGAGAAGGGCTGAGCTGCTGTGACACCACCAGTGGGTAGCAGAGCCATGCACAGCTCCTGAGCAGAGCATGCCCTGGTTGAGGAGTGGGAGCACTATGGACCAAATATTCCTGTATCTTCAGTGGCTCACTCTGTGCAGCAGCAGTGCTGCCAGCTCTCATGACACATCACACTTTTGTAGTCACTGAGTTGGTGCAAATTGATTCTTGTTCCCTCTTTTTAACATAAAATACAATTTATCTCTCAGAGGAGAGATTTTTTTGGGTAAGAAGTAACAGTTCAGAAATTAACTTTGGTCACAGAAAGCAAAATTTTAATTTGCAGTTCAAAGCTACCTATTAGTGAATGGTACCCAGAGGAGGAAAATCGTGCAGCTGTCTGAAAGGAGTCCAAAATTCAAATAAAATGTTTCCAGGTAAGCTAGCCAAATCTATCATAATTGCTCTTGTATGAGCAGACCAAAACCTATAATTTGTCGACAGCATCCTTCAGCTATGTGTGTAATCAGATAAATACTGTAGGCCTGGGCTGAAATTCACTTTTCAATAATTGACATAAATATATAAATAAATAAGACAAAACATTAGATGTTGGTTGTTTGGAGTTTTTTTTAGAAAACCCATCATTTCCTCATTGAGAAAGATAATTTCTTTGAAATTTAAACATGCCAGAGCTCCATTATCAAGAGCAGCAATGCTGCCCCTGCAAGTTCTTTTAAAAAATACTTGTGTGTGCTAGACACATAAAATATCTGTTCAAAAGCAGTTTATGCCACTGGGAATTGGCTGCCTAAAGACCTTTGAGGATTTGGGGTTTAAGGCTGGATTTTTGAAGCCTCAGGTCTTAGGACTCTTTTTTAAGGGTAAGACTCTCACACAAATAGTTGAAATGCCTCTTTTTTAAAGTTCTACATTTAATTTCTGACTGGCTCCTATCTCTTTGGAGAGCTGCATTGTATTGGTGCTCAAGCTATGGCTACACACCTTATTCCAGGGAATTTTTAACTGAGGTTTCCCATGCAGGGAAGGGGCTCTTAGCCCTCATTACACAGGAGCTGACAGGGGCTGGCTCACACTAGTTTCCAAGTCAGTGCATTTTTCAGCTCTGTGGACCCCTTTTTAACACACAAAACTCTTCTCCTTCTCCCCTAAATGGGTTTTCAGGTCTCTAAAGGGAAGAAATCACTTGAGAAGACACAGCCTGTATCTTCTCATGGGTAGTTTTCCTCCCTCATCCTGCTGCACAGACCAGGACAGACACGTGTCAATGCTGAGCACAGCAAAATAAAGAAATTCACATGCTAGATGGCAGCACGGAGAGCCCTTCCCTACAGCATGTCCTTCTGGCACAGGGAACAGCTGAACCACAGCAAGGAGAGCAAATCTGGACCACTTGACTTTTCAAAAACCCAGTCAAAGAGATCTACAGTTGCTGTTGACAATGAAATTATTCTTAAAGGAGTAATATAAAAGTTGGTGATCCCCTTGCTGATGGCCATGTTTTATTCAGACTGCCCAGTTTTGTAAGGGGATTTATTGAATTTTCTAGTTTCACAGAGTTTGTGCCATTCAATTTTGTTCTAAATCCTAAAAAAGCAGTACCTGAAGTCCTGAGGCTGGGCAATGGGAGTTTCCTTTGTTGGTCCAGCTTTGATGAACACTGACTATTTCATTTGCATACTAGAAGGGTAACACCAGCCAGCAGTATATCCAGGAGAGCTGACTGGGAGGCATTTGAAATGAAGGATTATCTTGTGGTCAAGGCAGAAGAACAGGACTCAGGAGACCTGATTTCTGTTCTTTGATCAGTCACACAAATCCTGCATGACACTGGGCAAGCCAATTAATAGCTCCATGTCTGTGTTCCTTAGTAAAATTGAGGGTATGAATGTTTTGTTTTTAATTTCATTTTTCCCCAAACAGAGTGGCAGCTCTGCAAATTGATTTTTTATTGATTGGTGTAGTCAGGACCTAATTTCTGTTGTGCTCCTCAGTGTTTCCAAAATTCAAAATAAAAAAAAATCCTTTTATACTTCCATGATCTGTTCTCATATGAATACTGAAAAGTGAACAAGTTCTCTTCTATATAAATTGTGCCTAGGAGTTTCATCACCAGTTTTCATTATTATAATTTGCTCCTATTTACCTGGCAATGATTCCAGGCCTCAGAAAACACTTGAGAAAATTATTTTACAAATAAGCTCTGGCTGTGGGCAAGAGACAGTGTTTATACATCAAAATAATAGTAGTAGTTTTGCTGTAGCCATGATGGTCAAAATATGTAAGGAACTCAAGTTTTCTTTTATCTCTTACTGGCACAGGTAAGGTGCCAAATACACAAGGCCAGAGCTCACATTGTGAGTTCTGAAATACATGAGGAAAATTCAGAGATCCAGCCTCCTGCTCTCCTACCCTCTTCTCCCTCCCCAAAAAGTGCCAGCATGGGTGCTGATTTACCAGCAAATGGACAGATACAAGTCCCCATCAAACACTGCATCTGTGCATGTAACATTAATACATGCACAGCCATTATAGAGGTCAGAAGAAGAGTTTGTTCTCATTTTCCCATCCCCACATTGCAGCTGACAGCTCAGCAGCTTGAGCTGCAGTGATGGACAGTGACTGCACCACAGTTTCCTTTCAACTTCCCTTATACAAGACACTGATTATTTGGACAGATAAATATGAGAGTGGAATAATTTACTGCTGTGCTTCTCACTGTGCTGCATAAGTCTCCCTTTAATGCAGCTCAGCTACTGAAAAGAAAATATCTTTTTATTCTAATTTTCTGCATGCTTACAGGGGAGAATCACTGTTCCAGTTATGATTTAATAAACAACAATTTGGACCTGGATCAGGTTAGTAGATGAGCACCAGGCATAACAACAGAACAGGCATAAGAATTTCTATTTTTCAGTCTTAGAAAAAAGGTAAATACAGCAGGACACCAAACAACATGTTTTCTTCTTCCTGCTTTGCTTGTAATGGAATGGCCCAACTCCAGATTTGCATCTGGAGCCATGCATTCACTCAGCTTTTCCTACCTGTCATTGAACACCTGGCTCTTTTTAGGAGGGGACATCACAGCCCATCTGCTCATCTTTCCAAAAGGACTTCAGAGGGGCAAGCCACCTACCTACAGAACATTTTACTAATGCAAGAGAAACCAAGCCATTGCTATTTGATGTGAACTTGTGGTCAGTCTTCATTATTAGATTTCAGGCTAATTTGACAATGACCTTTTGCCTGATGTTGTTAATTTTGTTTCCTGTAGTTTTTCATTAAAGGAAGATAATGAAAATACAAGCTCCTTGGTGTAAATCATTAAATACTCTGACTATCAATGTGATGGCAAAAAGTACATCCTTCCTCTTCTGTTCTTTTCTTGTTCATATTTTGAAGTACCCTTATAAAATCATGAAAGTGAAAGACTCACTAGCCTTTGTAAGACACCATACTGTGTTCCATGAGAAGCCCCTGTGGTACTGCCTTTGGCAAAATTCACAAAGAGCAGTAGTCTGCAAAAGGATTCCTTAATGAGGCCAGCATGTGTGAACAGAAAGGTGCTGTGTGTCTGGAAAGCCCATGCTGTTAGCCAGGGCTGAGCTGCCCCAGCAGTGCTGGCCATGCATGGGGCTTCTTGGCCACCAGAAGAGGATAATCTTCACTACCAGCTCTTTGTAAAACTCCTGAAGCAGAGGGTGCTGGGTGGATGACTTATTAAGGATTCAGTTCTGTGTGCCCTTTAATACACTGCAGTCTAGCCTGATGTTGAGGCAAATGCATTTCACAGGAGTGCCTCATAAGCAATCTGTACACACTCTAGCTGGGAAATTGCAATGGTCTTGAAACTGAAGTAGTTCTATACTGCATTATCACTGTCAGATTTGCTTTAAAGACCAGATCTTTCTTTGGCAATTCCAGAAATAGTGAGTGTTCTCACTTATACTCTTCAGTTGGAGAAAGTGAATTTTATTGCAGTCTCTGCTTCTCTTTTGAGAAGAAGCAGCTTTTATCTGTTTTCTAGACTGAGGAGTACTTTTTCTGTGCTATGTTATTCCTCAGTAAAGTAGCAAGGGATTTGGATAGAGTGGGCAATTTGACTAGAACAATTCTGTTGGTGTCAAACTGTAATGTTTCAGCTGTCCAGCTAGTTTGCTCATTCTAACTCCTCCTAAAGGTAAAAACCTAAGGTGAAAAAATAACCATGAAAGTAAAGTGTCAAGGTTGATAAATGTCTTTACCAGTTCACTAAAAATTAAATAATTAAATATTTAGCTATTTCAGGCTTCTAGTTGCCTATAGCAATTGGAACAAGTATCTTGGATACTACAAGAGAAATGGGTTAACCTTGAGCACACTGCAAGACATGAGTGAAGGTTATTTGCATAGTAACTTTAAACTGTCCTCCTCCAACATTCTGAAGTTCCCATTCTGAATTTATTTGTAAATGTAATTTTATCAAATAATTGCAATCACAAAATTCTTCAATATTTATAGGAAAACAACACATCTAGAGATCATTGCCACTTCCAGTTTTGCCAGTAACCTGGATATTGCCTTGAAATTTAACAAAGCCACAATAGGCTGGAAGTGGCTGAAGATCTACAAATTGTCATCAATGAAGTGAAACTGGACCCTATGGCCTAATAGGTATTTCCATACCTGTTGCTAGACCCCCAGGACAGTGCCATTATTTTCAAAAATTCTCTCAACAGATGTTATGAACAGAAAGTAACACAGATATCTGTGACTTCTTAAATATCATACCTGCAAAAATCTAGACTTTCCTTCCTGATCTTCACACCCTACTTAACTAGGCAAGGCTTTGCTGAAATCTGTGACAGTTTTGACTGAATAAGGACAGCAAGATTTGATCCCATGATAATAATACAAAAATCTGAATTCCAGACAAGGTGTACACCAGGAAGACTCACAGAAATTCCTCCTAAAAGGAGTTTATAATCTTTTTTTTTTTTTTTAGCAGAAGAAAAATGTGGCAGAGAAACAAATTGTCAGACACTTTCAGAATCAGTGTTTCCTATGTTAACTTTATACAGTGGAGTACAAAGCTAAGATCATATTGTATGAAGTGCAAAAATCAAGAAACAGTAATGAATGTAGACAGTTACATGCTGTAATCTCAACCTTCTACCAGTTCTATCAGATCTACTCAGATTCAGTACTTGAACTAACTCCCAGATTAGTTCCTTCTGCAACAGTCTAACTTTCTTTTTAGAGTACAAGAGATTTCTAGTTAAATAACACCTCTACATTATATCCTTATTAGTTATGATTTCTTTGGTTCTATCAGACTTTAAGTATTGTTACAAACAACACAAAGCAAGAAAGAAAGCATTTCTATAACTGGTCTGCCAGCTCCATTGCCTTATCACCAGTAACTAGTGGTTGCCTTGACAAGGAAAGGCACAAACCCCCCTGATTACTGAACAATGAGAGAAAGGCTCTCTCCTTTTCAACAGAGACAAGGCAATAAATCTATTTTGTAGGCTGCTCTGACAATCAGGTGGAAGCAAGTGACAAAGGCCACAATCAAGGCAGGTCAAGATGAGAAAGTAAAAAAAGATTGAAAAACCCATCAATTCCTCGGGTGAAATGAATGGGAATGCAGTTCAGGGTCATCAAAATAGGGATTAGAACAGCAGGGTGGGCTCCAGGAAGTGAGTGGGAAGGTATCAGCAGGGTCATGTGAGTAAAGACTGTGCACTCTCTGCACTTAAGGGGTGCCTGGTGGTGAAACCCAGACCTGGGCAGAGAAGCCCCCAAGATGCTGCTGCCAGTGGGGCAGTTTAACTCCTGAAAGCTCCTACTTTCTCATCCTCTAGAGAAGCTAGTCTCTAACCTAAAGCCTCTTGAAACTTATTATTTCCCCTCTGCCAAAACCCTTTTTTACTTTATTTATTTTTTTATAAGTCATATAATTCTCTGTGGTATTTTCTATAGGAAAATAACATGCTGAGGGTTTTGCGTCCTTTTTTTTTTTTTTTTTTTTTTTTTTTTTTTTTTTTTTTTTTTTTTTTTTTTTTTTTTAAAGGAAATCGTCTTGCTGACATTTAAAGTGAGCCTTCTGACCTAAAAGCATTCCTGCATGAAAACCTTACAGCAGCAGGCAGAGGAAACCAAATTCAGGCTGCTGGTCCCACACCAGCTTCCCAGTATCCTCCACAGGGGCATCTCATATATACTCAAAGATTCTCTGAGAACTCCCAGATTGGTAACACACATCCAGATGGCAGTGACAGAAACAGCTGTTTTTAAAATCAAAGTTATAAACCAAATGCAGTTTTTAGGATGAAAACTTGCTTTCCTCTTGGAGCATTACATGAAGATATCAGTGATGTTCCTGAGATTGTTGAAATCTTTGCAGGGGTTGGGCTATGCATGAGGTGCCAAATCAGGATTGGAGTTTTAATCTTTAATTACTAAGGAAGGAAAAACAACATAGTGATTTTTTTCTCCTTTGTGAATGAATGTGCAGACATTTCCCTTCTGGTTAGTAAATATCACACCCTGACTTTGGGCTATAATTTGCCATATGATGTGTGATAACATTTTGTTGCTCTCTTTAAGGATTTATTCCTATTTGGAAGAAAATGGAGGTTAGTTGTGAGCAGAGTGGTACTACTGACAAATCTGCTAAGCCAAGTGCTTTGTTCTTCATCAGCAAGTAAGATGAAGTAAACTGTGCAGAGTGAGTGCTGCAGACTGAGACCCTGAATAGATGGTCCTTAGAAATATTAATTTGAACTTTTGGAGGTATTTCTACCACGGACTGCCCCTGTGATTCATTGATTCTTTTCTAATCTCTCCCACCTGCAAGTCAACAATCCATCTGGCTGGCGGCAAACAGAAGCATAAATCTTGTAAGTAGCCCAGATTTTGCATTCCCTGGTTTGCTCTGAAGTTGAAGATGTTTTAAACCACATTTTTTAAAACATTTTGGAAAGCACTGACCATGTACAACATACTAAATAATCACGGAAAAAAAATTTTAAAAACCCCAACCCCACCTTCAGAAACTACAATTAAAAGTTCTGCTGAGTTTGGTGTAAGGCATGCTGAATATCAGCCAGAAGTGAAGCCAATGGACTGAGAAAAGTACAAAGACTTGGAATTAATGCCTAATGTTATGAGTAGACAGAAAATTCTTCATGAAGTAACTTAGCACGTTTATTTGTAAGATATTCCCAAACGTAGAAACTCTGTGGAGAACCCCTCACTTTTGATGGATTTTGACACCAGTGGATAGATTTTTGCTCCCCATTAATAGCTCGCTCAGGTGGTGTCCCAGGCTCAGCACAGGAGCCCAGGAGCTGTGGATTTCATGGGTTTCTCCTGGCTATGTGGAAACTGCACTGCTCCAGAGCTGCCCTGTCTGGAGAAGCAATGCTTGTTTTAGGAGAGCTTCACAGGTCTCCTCTGCACAGGATTCCTCCAGACAACCACCTCATTCCATCCAGAATCCACCAGCAAAGAATGGGGTGTCAGGCTGGACATTTTTGAGGATTTCCAAAACCACAGTTGCATCCTGTGGATCAGGGACCCTGATTCAGCCAGGTTAGCTGGTGAGCAGCAACATTTTCTGGTCTGCAGGGACATCAGCCTCACCTAAAGGGAGCCCATCTGTATGCATTGACCATCCTGAGCCAGCACTTAACTTGTATTCCAGCAGCACAGAAGATGCTGCTTCATTGCAAATCAGAGCCAGGGACATGAGAGAATTATAATTTCTGGTGAGAATCTCAGCATTTCAGTTTCTGAAATGTTACACAACAAAGTAATAATCATGGCCTTTCTTGAAGGACAGTTAGGTAACACATTCATTAAAGCTTAGTTGAAGGAGCCTCTCAGAGATCAAAGACTTCATCTGCAGCACTCTATTCTTGCAAAAGTGACATTCAAGACCTCTGGATATTTTTAAATATCATGTTTACTATTTTTCCTCACAGCAAAGGAAGAAAATGTTCACAACAGTAAACATTCCTGCTTTACTACATCTTCTTTTCAGTAATCCCAAGATAAAAATGTAAATATTCATATTAAAAAAATACATGAGGCTATGTACACAGATTTAACAAGTGGAAAAAATTATAAACAACCACATTAAAATGTGCAGCCAACACCTGACACAACAGCAAGGATTTCCTGTGAAATTCAAAGGCTTCAAATTCAAACACCTCAGTCGTTTTCAAAGGAGCCTAATGTCATTACATGCCAACTTCACTGATCCTCTTCTTGTGGCCTTCATCTACCCATGCCTGAGTAGCAGCAAAAGAACACATTTCTTTCTTCCAAAACAGCTCATTTTCTGCTAAAACTTAAAGGACTGGTATGGATTGATAATGTACATTTGGTAATGAATCCACTGCCACTGCTGGCCATGTTGTGGGACAAATGGGCTAGAGAGGACAAATGTAATTTCTCTGTAGGGATAAGAAAGAAGACTGAACAGATGTGAGAGAGAGAGAATTTTATGGACCAGCTCTTCATGTCCTTTCCCTGTCACATAACCCCAGCAGCACCGAGGGCTGTGCAGGGAGAGGCATCTACCCCACTGCCAGTTCTCACTTCTCCCTCTAACCTGCCAGACAATGAGGACAAAAAGCTCATCAACACTTTCCATCTTTCTCATATTTGGGGAGACAGAGAGGACCAGTAATGAAAGGGTAGCCTGGATGCAGGATCTGTTCCAGGTTTTCACTTGTCAGCCCTCTCTGCTTGCTATGAATGAAGCCCTTGGACAAAAAAAAAAAAAAAAAAAATACCTGGGAGGACAGAAAACAGAGATTTTTAAAAATAAAGCAGTCTGTATATGCCACAGAACCAAACACAGACAGCACAAGGGGACTTGACAGCTCCCTAACTAATGAGGTCCTTGGTACTTTTTGGGCTGGTTGGGTTGTCAGGGACCGGAGGGACACAGTAACTCCACCGGGCCAGTCACACAGGGGAAGGCAACAGAGGAGGAAAAAATGAATGGGATCAAGAGACAACAAAGCCAGGGGCTTGGAAACAGACCTATAACTACATAGCCATTAGATTAGAAATCTAGAAGCTGCTTTAGGCAGCACTTGAACAGCTCATAATAGGAAGAAAAAGTAATATAAAAGGCAGACAAAGCCTTTTGATCAATGTGAGTTTTTATCTTTCCACTCCTGAAATAGAGAAAATAATGTCTGTGGTAGTTTTCCTGCTAGCTGGACTCATATCCTTTCTTTGTAATATGCATAAATAGTTTATTGAGGTCGGTTCAATTTTTCCCAGGGACTATAACTGATCAGCATCCCATTTTTCTGGGTGAAGTGAAAACAAAAAGCAAAGAAATATTGTTGCCCCACAGTGTTAATAATCCAAGGAGATAAGATAAAGGGTGAGAGAAAATAGTTATAATTTATGAGAGAGAGAAGAGGGAGTGGGCACATGTCTAGCTGCAGTTGTGGCTGCAGGTGGTAAGGTGCACACACTATTCTGGCTGGTTCTACCTGCAGAGAAAGAGAGCAGTGAATCCATACCTTTGATTAGCCCATCTTAACACAGACACAAAATGCTGAAAGAAAATAAAACTTTTCTAAAATCACACATGCGAGACTGGAGTTTATCCTCCACAGAAATACTGAAAGTAAAATGAAATGCCTTGGAGCACACTGCTTCAGCTTGGAAAAAATAAACCACACACAAATGAGGGTTAATATGGAAATGATTTTTCTATGCAGATTAGTTTTTCACTGGAAGAAACTTACCAGGTTTTAAAAATTTGTTTTAGCTTCACAGAAAACATTTCACAAACAGGAGGACTAATTTTTCATCTCCTGTCCTGAGGGCACTTAACTCAAAAACCCAAAATTCACAAGCAATTTATCTTCACAGGTGTCTGAAAACATAGCATGCCTTAGCACTTTGATGCCTGCTGGCTCTTCCAGCAATGTGAAAGCTATCCAAGGGAAAAACATCGTTTGCCAGAAATAACACTCCAAGGAATCTGTTCGTTCATTTTCTCTTGGGTAATGTCTCTGCTTCCTCCTAGATTCTATCATTCACAGAATAGCTTGAGAGGAGCCCCCACTGCAGAAGTCACAACCACTGTCCTCCAAACAGCCCATAACCACCCAGTTTCTTTTCTCTTCCAGAACACAATGCAGTGGCAATAACACATCCAAAGCACCACAGGCACTGCCTTCACAGCATTGAAACACTACTTGTCTCTAAAGCCATCCCTACAGGACATTTCATTATCAGTACTGCTTCAAAGCAGTGGAATGAAAATCACCTAGCACATGTTCTTCAGGGCTTTCAGGATTTATTTTCCAGAATAAAATTAAATGTAAAAATCTCTGGTCCTCTTTCATGCAAATACTTCTGTTAGAGTAAAACATTAGTTTGTATTACAGCCCACAGAAAATGCATATGTGCCTCTTTTTTCAGTAGGAAAACTCCAAAAACAGAAGACAATGTAGAGCAATGAAGGCTTTTGAGGAAGGTGGGAATGGAAATCCTGGCTGAGAAGATACAGGCTGTACAAATAAACTGAAGAAACACATTTCTGTTTCTTGTCAGACTAGCCAGAGAGGACAAAGAAATAATCCCATCATATTTGAGATGCACTAAGTGCATTCTTATGCCAAACATAGATTCAATGTAGCAGAATTCAGGCTGCACACTAGGAATATAGACAAAGAAAGGTATGTTATAGATAATTTCCTGTGTACATTCATGTACATTATTTTTTTCCAAAGATAGATCTTTTCAGTAGTTTCTTTCCACTAACTTTAGACATTTTCTTGCATAGTCTATGTTAGAAATATATTCAGTCCTAGCTTCCTTCATAGTCAGATGAAAGTCATTTGCTTTCCCAGAGAAAGGTTAAACTCTGCAGACACCTGTGAGGATTATCAAGGAAACCTGAGCCAGGTATGGCTGCATCTCAAAGGCAAACAGACAGTGGGACAGATTGACAAGCCTGCTCATCCTCACTATCCCAATCAGAACACTTGTCTGCTGGCTCCCCCCTCCCTGTACCAACATGCCAGGACCCAGGGACAGAGAGGGTGATGCACACCTAGGTCTTGCCTGAGCAAAGAGCCTGGTTTCTCCCTGACCCACAGATTCATCTACACACCTAACCTGAATTTAGGGAGAGCACCAAAACTTAGGCAGTCAAAACTGAGCCTTTACATCTAACCTGTGTTCAGAGTGGCACCACTCCACTCCCACTGACACATATTTTGCCTGCCTTGGGTAAGGATCTGTACCCCCACCCACATAAAAAGGCGAGGATGGAAAGGATTATACACAATGGAAAAAACACAGTAAAATACATAAATAACGAACATTGCCTTTCAAATTCTATTTTAAAACCTGTGTGGGTTTCTCTGATCTTCTCTCCCCCTCACCTTTTTCCCCTGTTAGCACAATTGAATGCAGAACAGAGAAACACAACAAAACATTTCAAGTGTGTCATTCTAGCTGCCTGAAGCCCTTTTAACTTACTGTGCTTATGATACAGCTAAAACAGAATTTGATAATGCCATGCAGTCTGTGGTTGTAGGTTGCACTAAAGGATTAATTGAAGGTTTATGCTGCAGAGTGCTATGCTATTCTTATAAACAAAACCCCGTTACCTCAGTTACTGAGGCTGTTAGTTTTTTAGTTCAGTGATTTGCATTTTTCATACACTTCTAGTGACTAAGAAGTGGGGATTGGAGCAAGATTTAGGGGACTGTTTTGCTAGAATCATTTATTTTACATTTCATGGTAGATTATTTATAGCCTTCTTTCAAAAAAGCAAAGAAAAACAAAAACTAGAGCTAAAACTGAAGAACAAAAGCCAAGTCAGTGTCAATGCTGTGTTTGTTTTATTCTCCTCCATCTCCATTCCTTCATCCTACACAGACCTCCTGGCAGCCTTTCTTATCTGGATTCACGAAATAAGCTCCCTCTTATCACTTTCAATTTCTTTAAGACTTGTTTTACCTGAAGTGTCCATTATGTGTTAATCAACCAAACTGGTGGAAGAGAGAACTTCTCTGCTTTCATTGCAGCTTTCATGCTTCTTCATGCAGAGCCTTAGTTTTTCCTCTTTCAATTGATGAGCCTGGACACTCTGAAAGATGGTATGTTCTTATTCTGAGAGTTTGCACCAGGCTGAAAACACCACCATCACTGAGCAGATCCTCATATAGAGGTTATCAGTGAATGATATTCAGAAGTCTCCTGAAATCATGCAGAAATGTAATTCTACATTCACAGTTATTAGTCAAAAAGTTTGGAGAAGTCTGAATCCTTCATTGTTGCTTTATCTGTTGCCTTATTTGACTGCACATGCAACCCAAAGAAGTGAGAATAGGCCCAATAGAATATTTGTACTTTTTGCCTATGACAGAGACACTGACTACAGAAAGTCCAATAAAAATTATTTTGTGTGAGGAATTGTAAATCATTGGTATTATATGCACTTGAAAACATACATTCTACTTGCAACTTTTGATCCAGGGCAAGTTGTTCAAATTTCAAGAAAATTTAATTTTATGTGCACTTCTGGAGATGGAAGGGAAAATACATAAAGTTCTTTGAATTATGTAGTATTTTCCCCCCAATTACTGCACAATTCTGTTCTTGTGACTACTCTGGGATAATGACAGCTGGAGTAACACAGCCTAAGACAGAAAACATAGTGTATAGAGGTGTTTTCAGGAAAATAGCAACCTGCAGGATTCTGTAATAACCAAAGTCCTGTGGTGGGGAGACCTAAACAGTAGCCCATAGGATAGGGGTGTGATCTGCTGCCACACAGGCTGGAATATCCTGAGGAAGGTGAGCCAGCCCAAACCAGGCTTGCCACAGGGAGCAAGACTGTGCTGCTCCAAGCCCAAGTTTACTGCAGGGGGGCTCACTTGTCTCAGAAACTCAGCAAGGTCTGACCAGATTAGTTCTAGAGGATGCAGTTGGAGAGGTGCTAAGCTACCACAGCAGTGCTTGATGTTGGGGCAGCTGCACTTGTGAAGAGCCTTAACTTGCACCCTGACCTCCACAGAACTTTACACTTTGCCTCTCCTCCTGCCAGGCAGCAGAAGCAAGTTGTGGGACCAGCCTTCAGGTGGTGAAAAACAGCATCATTTCATTCATTTTGTCAGTATTAAGTCCTAGACTACAGCTGTCCTCCTGCCAGTCTGTCACAAGCAATCATCTTCTGCTAAGGAAAATACCACTTCATATAGTTCAAGGTTCTCCAAATGAAACAAATGCTATTCTGTTAGAAGAAATTCTATCAGTGATTAAATAAAACCCAAACTGCATAGTTATAATCTTGTCACTACTCTATAGAAAAATGGAGCACAAATGCCTGCCTGAAGTTTATTGTATAACTCCAGTGCAGTGGGGATTTCCTACCACAGAGGCATTTTCCTGGATACATAGCAATTCTTCACAGGAAAGGCCTGCCTTGATACCTTGCAGATATATTTGAGAATTTTCTGATAAAGCCTGAGTTTAGGACTGCCACCTACTCAGTGTGCTGTATTAGTGATGATGGTGCTGGCAATGCTAGCCATGATTTTTATGGCTTTTCTTCTTCATAATCAATATCCAGAGAAAGGGAAAGAAGAGCGATGAGAATTTCTGCGAATTTGAGAATTACTTCCAGAGCACCACTAGAAAGTTAATGAAAAATACATCCTTGGAAATCCATGGCTACAAATACCATTGGCTCTCTGCATTGGGAGAAAGATCATCAGACCTTAGGAAGTTTGGGTATGGAAGGAAAAAAACTAGTTATAAAACCTCATGTAATGGATAAGTGTGACTGGAGTCTGCCACAGAGATTGAAAAGATTGCTACAGTGTGCTGGGATTAAGTGCTGTTCACTGCTCCTGGCTGATGTGAGGAAAGAAAGTGAAAATTTTAATTTCAAAGTAATGGCAGGTCGAGAGTGTGTAAATTAGAAGGATGAGCAGCAAACAGTAAATTGAAATAGGGAAGAGAAAAACTCAAAATGCACTGGTCAGGCTAATAGAATTGTGTAGGTAAGTGAGTCAGGCAATTCAATATCTCAAAATAATGAAACGGGGAGAGATTATGAAATAAGAAAGCTGAAAGGGTTTTAATTTTTTTTTAAGAGGCATTGTGATAAGTGCTATTTTCTTTTAATATACCTTAAGCCAGAGCTAACTATTGCCATTATTGAATAAAATGACTGTCAGAAAAAAAAATCAGATTATATACCAGTGTAGTCTGTGAGTATATTTTAAATACTGTAACCCAAAGGATATTATACCCACAAATGGAATGAAAATTAATTTCAATTACTGTCTACATTTTTGGTTACTAATGCTACAGAAAGGAACAGGCTTGCTACAGGTGTGGAAAAAATAAAACTGAGAAAATTGAGGGATATCAAATTGCTAACTCCTTAAAAAAACATGAAAATACCCTACTTAAATCATACTAAGAACACAGATGGATGCAGAAGAGATCCATGACAAAGGCACATGATCTGTTCTTTACTTCCAGGATTTTCAGCATTTTAAACCAATAAAAGGGCAACAATGATGGCAACACAAGATATTCTTGATACAAAGCAGTTAAGTAGAAAGAAGCTGATGTTAAACACAGAGTACTGCTTAGAAAAGCAATATATAGATACCAGGCTACAGCACTCCACATGAGCACATAATACCATGGGCTAACTAAAAACAAGAAAATGAAAGTTTTGCCTTAAAACCACTCCAAGGAGGAGGAGACAGGCAAGAATTCATTAGATACTGGAAAGTAAAGTATGTACCTCCTAACCAAAATCAAGGCAGATCATCCTAATGTCAACTCTCTGCTAATGTAGTCAGTAAAATCCATTAAATAAAACAAAATTTAAAAAAAAGTACTTTTCATGGTATCCATTCTGAGACTGCAGGCAACTAAGAGAGATAAGAATTATTATGAAATCTGATTAATTTTCCAAGTAATGTAGTGTTTTCCTCAGCCTTGAATTTACAAGTAGCATAAGTAAAGACAATAGTAAATAATTAATATTCTAAATAGGCATGGAAATAATATTTTCAGTTAGATGATCATCTCCAAAATAATCTTTAATGTATTCTGCAGTTGTATTATAAAGGCTGAAGACTATTGAGGCAAATTGAGCAATTCTTTGATGCTTAAATTTATAGACTCTTGCCAGCATTCCAGTATTATTTTCAGGTCAAAATGACATGTCAATCAGTATATTCAAAACAAGACTAAAGTCATCTGTCAAGCTGGTTAATTTCAGTATAATTCCATAGTTTATATTCAGAGAAGTATTATGGAATAGACAATAGCTACTGTAAAGCTGTTTGAGCTTTATTGAGCCAATTCACGACACCCTTACTGAATTCATACAAAGCCCTTTTTCATAAATCTCCAATAAGATTAAGCTAGAATGACTTTTGCCAAAATATGAGTTTGAAATCCGAAAAAGAGGTCATAGGTTTAGGATATAAGAATTAGAGAGGGAAAATAGAGTTATAAAGCATGAAACCTGTCACAGACACCCTGAATTTAAGTGCTAGCTCATGGTACATTGTCAGATTAAAGAATGGTAAGATTAAACAGAAACAAAATACTCTTTTCCCTCAGAAGACCCTAAAGCTGATGTACCAGTTCTGCAGATTTGTCTAGGCAGTTTAACATTGCAAGATGTTAAATGAAAAATGTCTCCATCCTTTTATACAACTACCTTATTGCAGAAAATTTTGTTCAGACATTTTGTGGCTCTCACTGTTTGAAATGGCCAGAGCTGTTATTGCAGAAGTTTAGGAGATCATCAATACAGTTATTTTTATCCTCTGGTCATACCCAAAAGAATTACATATATATGTAGTGGCTTTGCACAAGTTTTATGCTCTGCTTCAATTTTTTCCCATGTTAAATACATCACACAAAGCATTACTCTGAGACAATTCCCCTCTCTGCTTTTCCACTTTCTTATGAAGGCTTCAAGAGCATGTCAATATTTTCATATTTAACCCTTTGAAGACCTTTATAAACATAATGAATAAAGAGGATGTATCTTACTTCTTTTTATGGTCTGAAAGTCTACACAACACTGATATCTAGAGGATATGGCTGGTCCTCCTTCTTTAAAAGATAGTTCATCATCATGCATTGTCTGTGCTCAAGATGGCATGTAAATCATGAGGAAATAAGCTATAGAGTCACTCCCTCTTAGTCATTTCTGCTGATTATAATTCATCCTTATCTCCACTGCTGGAGCACCTTCACAATTAGCTGAGCATGATTTTTCTGCAAACCAGACCCTGTCCCAGAGAGTTTACTGTCTAAATGTTCAAGGCAAAGAGAAGCAGATAAAAATGTGCCTTATGCACAGAATGAACAATCCAACAGTGGCAAATATAATTTGACTCCATGCTATTTTTCTGGTTTTGCTTGTCTGAATCAGCATGGTGGTATCAGGATGCCTTGTTCAGGAAGAGGGTAGGAGAACAAGCATGAAGGTTGGAGGAAAAGCTGGGGCAAAGAGCCCATGGACACAAGGGGCATCATGCTTTGTGTGATTAGTCCAGGAGAAACCCAGGCAATGTCAGCATTGTCACTGCTGATACTGTGCCACATCTTGTTCCAGTTTCTGAACACACACTAAAAATTTTGACTGCTAAAATGACAAGAGAAGCTGCAGGGTTTTGCAATCTGGATTTATTCATCTCTTCACAAGCCCAGCAGAAAAAAAAAAAAAAAAGTAAATAATTGCAGAAAAGGCTGGGTAAGAGCCCACTCTTCTCTTCACCAACAAAGCACCTGGATATTTGCAGAACTTTAGTACAACAAAGTGAGAGGTGGCAGTTTGCAGAATCCATCCCTGGACAGGAGGTTTCTTCTGCAGTGGTACTTCAGAAGGAATTTCTCTCATCATAGCACAGTACAGGGAGCATGTCCCACTCCCAAACCCTGCCAGCCTGATACAATGGGGACATCTTTCTCAAGAGGACAAGCAAGTAAATTTTTCATAGTGTACTGCTTTGGCACAATTTTCAAGAACTACTGGTAATCACAACTAAGGCAGCAGTGGCTAGACTCTTCCTATAAAATAAAAAGTGAACAAAAAACAAACCAGGTTTGATTCCTCTGACAAGACAGTTTTTGCATTTTGTAGTAGACTCTGGTCATGACTGGGCATGAGTAGTGCCTTGCTAATCATGAAAAATAGCAAATACTCTTACACCATGTGAGGAGAATAGTATTCAAGTGCCTGCTGTTATTTTTCCCTCAGCTTTTCAGAGTGAACATACTGTATAAACACAATATCATAGGAGGTAGAAAGAGTACAAAGTAGTTTTATATAGACCTGCTTTGTGAATCTGGTCCTCTTTTTCCTGTTAAAGAAGTGTCCTGATGATTCTGTTTGGCAAGATGATTTTTCTTTTACATTTTAAACTCATTAAATTTAATGAATGTATTAAAGGTCAGAGGCATAAAGGAAGCATTTACCACAACAGCACATTGTGAAAAATATCAGCTATAATGAACACAGGCAAGAAACCTCTAATGACACTGTATTATTTAAGGCTGCCTCTCTGCAATTTAATATGTGTATTTTGCTGAAAGTGCAGTTAAGAAAAGTCTAAAACACAAGGCACACATTGCAAATAAACATTATTGGAGGAAATCTAGAAGAAATAATTCAAATTTCCAGAGTAAGAAGTACTACTAGCAAACAGTAAGATAAATGAGAAAATGAATGTGAGTGCATATTACTGCACAATTAATTTCTTTTATTGCTTCCTAATCATGACTTCTTACATAATATGCAAAGACAAGGAAAAAAGTTAAGTTCAGAATATTAAAATGCTTCATCTTTAAAAGAAAAAAAAAAAAGAGACAGAGAGAGAAAAATCTGTAACACATTGGAAGATTTGTTTGAGCTTATGAATGTGACCCAGCATTCCTGGGTCCTTCAGGGAATTTCCATGAAATTCCAGTCTTCAGTTTGAATGTGGAGCTGGTTATCCTCTCTGTGTGCTTTGCTCTTCTGTAGGACTTGAGCTCCATAGGAGAGGATGTAAACAATTTTTTGCATAACAGAAGACTAGGTAAAATACAGAACTCCAGTGATCATCTCCTAGTTAGGACAGCCACCTATCCTAAGGTATCCTAAGGCAAACCTTCAGCTTCTCAGTGGGGACGTCAAGGCTAGTGACAGCTGAGCACTGTGTGACACACTGGGAATGCCAATCCTCTAAAGAAACCAACTGGATGAGAGGACAACCAGAAACACAGCTGAAAAAATGTACCTAGGAAACACAAAGATAGAAAGCTTTCCTTTTTCACTCTGGGGCAAGCAAGGAAAGAACTTAGCAGAAAGGAGGAGAAATTAATGTTTTGGGGAAGGATTTATATGCAGGAAGGGATTTGGGCATGGCTGGTGTTTCCACTGCTGAGGTCCAGATCCCAACCCAGCTCCAAAGGACTGTGAGGAAAACAGTAACTGTGAAAGAAAAGGATCTCTGCTATCTCACTCTGAAATACACACTCTGGCAGATTACTGAATTACTCCTGAAATTGAAACAATGGGCTTCCATTAGCCACTGTTATAAAGTCAGGCTTTTCATGGTAAGAGCAAATAATACAGATCTAATCATCAGTCTGAGGCCAAACACCATTTTTTATCTCCTTGATTGTCCTTAGAACCAAATCTTTCATTCATCCTCACAGATAAGTCAAGGCTTTCCTCCCTCATCAACTCCTACTCTCCCAAAATACATCTTCCCATCATAAAGCAAGTTCAGATATTTTTAAAACACAGCTTCTAACAATAGAACAACTGCAAAGAGCAAAATGGCAGAAAATTGATGATAAGCCCATTATTTCTGAAACCCAAGGATTTAGAAAGGAAACATCTTTCTTTGCTCATTAAAAATATTTCACATTTGAAACCACTGAAAGAAGAAAAGAGCAAAAATGCCCATCTGAGAGAATAAAAAAATTTATCTACCCCAAAACAGCATATGCCTATTGCCATCTGAGTGATGCAATCATCTCTTTAACCATAACTGGTTGTAATTTAAGCATGAAGTGCTTTTACTGAGAATAAAAGGATTCCAAGGGGATGTGAAAAGACTGAAGAGCTCAATTAATAAGGTTTTCTTGTTTTAATTAAATTAATTAATTTAATTAAAGAAATGAAATTAACTTAAATTTTAAATGTTCGTAATTCATTAATATTAATAATATTAATTAAAAACAAATTCACTATAATTCTGAACCATAATACTAAGCAAGAAAAAGAACAAAACTTAGTTCTAAAAATGAGATACAGCATCAACACTTCTCAAGTTCAATGCAATTCCCAGGAACAGAGATTTATCTTGCCAAATTTAAAACAGTATTTTGTATTTCCTAAACCATTGTTCCCTTATTGAGGATCAATTTGTTTCCACTAGGGCTGACAAACTGCTGACATTTAGGCTCTCCAGAAGTTTTCAGAAGAGAGCCATAAGTCAAAGGATGCATGTAATCTCAGTGACTCCTGCCAACAGCTTCAAAATTTGAAAAAGAGAAGATGTTCTAGAATACAGAAAAAGGGGGAGAAAGGAATATTCTGGATTTTTGTTCCTCTTTTCTGGTATCCAGCACAGATCATCTGTTTTCAGTGTAAAATGTGGGGATAAGAACTTGGTTTCTTAATACCACAATATAAATATTTTTGTCCCAGTACTGGAGAATAAGACTTGGATCTCTTAGACTTTAGGAAAGTAAAACAGTCTTTATTAAAAAGATGCAATTTTTTCCTCATGAAAGTTTTTGTATTAAAAATAATATTACCTTGTGTTTAGGGAACTTTTTTTAAAAATATGCATCAAGAATATAAAAATAAGACCTTTCTAAGCAACTAATACAGTAAAGAATATAAAGATAAAAATTAACTGCAGAAAGATATTAAAAATAAAGAGAGAGAAAATACAGCCAGAAGTAATTGTAGATGTTAAATAAGGATGGATAAGAAGGACATGTGCTGAGATAGTTATAACAATTTACTGCCTCATACTTTTACTCAATGAGCCTTAACAAGTACAAAGCTATGAAAAGTAGTCTTATGAAGTAAGTTTGAAGAGAAAGAAAATACTCATTTCCACTGCACTTGAAAGAAAATATTGATGATATCACAGGCCTCTGCAAGAAGGTCACCCCACATTTATATCACTATTACAGAAAAAATATATTGCTGCAGATGCTCTTATTCTCTGTTTGTTTTAAGAACAAGTATTTCTTAGTAACTTGATTTTAATGATAAATAATGGGAAACCTGAAAAAATAATTTCTGTGAATTTTCACCTCCATGTCTTCACATGCAGTAGAATAGAAAAATGCCAAAAAATAATAAGCAATAAGGAATTATATTAAATACTGAGAAAAAATAAATAAAAAAGGAAGCATGAAGGACAGCTGAGCTGAAACCTCCTGCCAGCTCCCAGAGTATTCTGTCTTTCTCATTTAATCTGACTACAAAGTGCAGCCCTCTTCAAAATGCTGTACAGGAATAAATGGAGAATTTGTGTTGGGTTGAATTCAGTGGTACTGGACAAATAATTTGGCTCATCTGTCTACAGAAGCTCTGTATTCAAATCATATTCCCGCTGCTAGATATCAATTCCACTACAGTTTAGTTTTCAAAGTCAAATAATTAGGCTGGCAACATAAAAGACAGATGTTACTGTCAGCCCTCAAATGCACAATACTGGTTAAAATGCCTAAAAAATAATATTTTAAACATTTAGTTGCCCTTTCTTTCAAGGGCTTCAGTATTTGTAGTTGCTGAAGTTCTGATGTAGATCAGCTTACTGCTGCTGCTTGGGCTGCTGATGTGTAAGAGAGCCTAGCAAGAGGCAAACAACTTGCAACAGAATCACTGGAGTCATCAGTACCTTATAAAACATGAAAATCAATTCTGCACAGCAGGCTTGTCTAGCCAGTTCCAGGCAATACTTTTTAACTCAGAGGATAAAGTCAGACAAATACACTTTAAGTGGAATATATAGGAGGTCATTCCCAGTAAATAATCTCTAAAACACAAGAGGATCTACTAACAGTCTAGACATATTTTTGCCACAGAGAACCATCACTTTATGCTGTTGAAATGGTGTGTGCAGAAATCACAAGGAGGAGCTGAACATTTAATTAAAGCAGGAATGTCAATGTGAAGAAAGCGAGAAAAGTGGCAGCAGGAATGAGGAAATGAAAGCACACCCCTCTTCTTCATCTACAGCTTTCAATGCTTAATGAATCCAATAAACACTTTAGATAATGAGCCATTGTTGACTGAATCAGCAGGCTTTCTAGCATGTGTGGGAGATCAGGAGACCTCATTCCTCTTGTTTACTAACAGAAATGTGAGGCACACCAGGATTTTGGACTAGGTGTTTCTTATTGCAGGCTAGCTGTAATAAATTGGTCTTCCACAGCGCAGTCTAACCCCCACTATTCCAGATTTTGTGCATTCTCTAAATAAATTAGCTAAAGACATTAATATTATTAATCAGTTGCACAGAGGAATTTCAGCAGGAAAATTGGTGACATGTCAAAGGCCAAGTGGAAAAATCAATGACTGAGCCCAAATATGTTAAATCAGGGTCCTTGATTATGAACTTATTTTTTGTCTTTATGTTGGTAAGGACTCAGTTGCAAGCAGATAGTTGATTTTGCTCCATACAGAGCAGTTTTGTAGACAGAGAAAAAAAAATTTCTTCTCCATATAAAGGGGTTGCAATCACACTCACTATGATCCACTATCCTGAACTAACTCCTGGCAATATTCTGACTCTTTTTGGCACTGAGACAAGAATAATCAACAAGCAAAGATGTTATAGATAGTAAACAGAATTGTATTTCCTATAATCACACTCCTATTTGCACTACTCCTATGTAATTGTATGTGCAAGTGTTCTATGTGAATTCCCAAAGGAGTAAGCAGCTTGTTTCTGGAAGTTAATAAAAGGATTATGTTTCTCTTACAAATAGCCTGCCTCTTGAGTGCTTACATCATATGTACATAAATCATGTATCTCTGTTAATTTAGATTCATAGTCAACATGATAGTAGCCACGCTTCCAAATAGCTACAGGCACTCACTTATTATGAGCAATTTGTAGTGTTCTGATAGTTACAGCAAAATAAGAAAAGCCTACATTATTTAAATATATTTTTCATTAAGAAAAAATGAACATTCAATGCTGTTTAGAACTCCAAGCACAGGAATATGAGGTATTTAACCCCTTCTCATTTAAAACAGAGATTTTAAACATGGTTCAGGTTTGTGGGAAAGGCAGAGTGGCTCAAGCAGTGGCTGAGCCTCCACTTTTCCAGACTAAACACCCATAGCTTCCTCAGTTGCTCCTCATAGGAGGTGTGCTGCAGACCCTTCACCAGCTTTGTTGTCCTTCTCTGGACATCCTCCAGCACCTCAATGTCCTTCTTGCAGTGAGGGCCCAAGAACTGATGTGGCCTCACTGGTGCCAGGTACTGCCATGGTCCTGCTGGTGACATTATTTTTGATAAAGGTCAGGATGCCATTGGCCTTCTTGGCCATCTGGGCACACTACTGGCTCATGCTCAACCAGCTCTTGACCATCATCCCCAGATCCTTTTTCACTGGGCAATTTTCCAGCCACCCCTTCCCAGCCTTTTAGCACTGCATGGGAAGAGCAGGAACAAGGGCAGGCAGTGGCAGTGACAGCCTAGAGCTGCCTCCTGGCCAAGCACAGACCAGTTGAGCCTTCTTGCTGCCTCTGATCCAGCAGCCTCATAATTCAGCACAGCCTTCTGGGCAGTGGCAGAAGGGACAGAAAAGCCTTCTGGCTCCTGGATATGGATCACTTGTTTTCTGTTATTCAAGCTATGACCTTGAATAGGTGCCCCTATGAACACTAGTCAGATGGGTACCTTCAGTTTCAATCCTGGTTTACACAATCCTTCTTTAGATTTTATTTCTGGTTATCTTAAAATCTTTGGTTCGTGGCAAATGCAGGATATCTCCATCTTTGGACTCTATTAGCATCAGGGAATCTAATGCAGAACCTATAATTTCTGAATGTTTAGCATTACTACCAAAAGAAGGCAGAGGAATATTGTACCAGAAAGATACAATCCTGAAAAACTTTACTGTGCTTTATATAACTTTCAACTGTTTGAACAGCTCTCCAACATTTGTCCACTAAATGGGGAGCTGTGTTCAACATGATGCCTGTGAAAGAAATCTTGCCCTGGAGAGGAGCTCATCCTTATCCAGCTGAGGGCTTCTCCTAGGGCTGATATATGAGGTTGATGTCAAACTGTAGCCTTAGCACAGCCTTTTCCTGATTCTTAAACTCAGCTTTTCTACTACAATAGAAATATAGAAACAGCATTATTCTGAATATTTAGTTGGTGGGATATTCATTCAGCCTCTCTGAAATGATTCTACCCTCAACTTGTTTGCTTTGCCATTTCCTCCTTGCCTTTATTTACTGCAGATTTATTTATTTAAACTGTTCATTGGAACCAATAACACACATGAAACTCCTCCAATCACATTGCTGTTTTCCTTAAATTCATAATTCTTCTCTATGTGTTATTTATTTAGGACTTTTTAACTCTCTTTTTAATCATTGACTGTCTAAGAAATGTGCTCATGTGCCCAGCCTGCTAAGTATTTCCCATCCTTTACTCAACTGGATGATTTAACCCTCACTTGCAGATTTAACCACTATCTTTCTGTTTAAAGGTGTGTTTCCTTCTGAGTAGTGAAAATTACTGTATAGACTCATTCTCTGAAGAAAAAAAACATAATTGAGATCAAGATTTAGGAAGAACTGCTGCAAAGGGAGAGTGATAGAGGTAACAGACAGTTCTTTTTCTGTTCCATTAAAAATATTTTTTAACTGTTGCTACAGCCACTGTTTTATTCCCTTTACTTTAAAGAGAAAATGGGTATGAATAAAACCCACAATAAAACATTTCTGGTGTTTGTCATCAGTCATTTCCCTTCTGTGGGTAAACATGGCACCACTGAAACTGCCTAACTTCTTGTCCCAACTAAACCAGTCTGCTGCTCTCCTTTGTTAATAGCCTGCCACCAGCTACCTCTTATAGGCCAAATACCAAATAGGTCCCCAGCCACCCACTCTGTAAGTGAAAATAACATTTGCACTTAAAAGTAGTAATTTATCTGGTGGTCGTATACGTAATTGCCTCATTTTTCCTGTGCACATCTGGCCTTGTACATGTAAATAAGAACAAGATCAATGCTGACAATAAAAAATCAGACAGAACTCTGAAGAATGATCACTCATAACTCAAATTCTTTCCTCCAGAGGTGCAACCTCATGTGGCCTAGAATCACTGCAGAGCCTCTGTCAGGAAGAAAGGAGATATCTCCATCCTCCTGAGGATAGTATTCACAATAGAAGTATGAAGGTATTTATGAATGAACCAATTTTCCTCTGTAAAGTAGCTTTATTCTCCCTAATTCTTCAATAATAAAGCCATCATAATGTACTGTATTTTCTTGGAAGAAAAGAATACAGAACTTCAGAATTCGTAATCCTCCCCATTTTGCTGCCTTACAATAAGAAAGCAGTGCAGAATAATAAGATATATGCTGGATGGCTTCTACTGCAAACCCTTGACACTCTAGGAGGAAATCCATTGTCCAACATATGTAAAGAAAGAAAAACTGAACTATGGATTGAAAAAGAATTAGTATGCATATTTCTTATTCAGGCCCTGAAAATCCCTGGTCTGGGATTAAAGGTCATATCTGAGATACAAAAAGCTCTTGGTACTATTGGTAGTTCACAGATGCTTAGTGGCATCTTAGACACACAGAGGAATGGGACCAAGGCTCAAGATGCCTCTCCAGCCCCAGGCAGGTGCCCAAAGATGTCTGAGACCTGTGAGCAGGGAGGGCAGTTCCATGCTTAGGAGTGGAAACTTCAAATACCAGTGCAACACCATGATTTCTCCCTAGTTGTTCCTCAAGAGGACAAATTGGTAGTGGCTGTCAAACAAGTGACTTTGAAAATGCAGGTCAAGGACCTCCAGACTATCCAGTCACCGAGCTCCTTCAAACTGCACACAGATTCCTAATTCCTTATTCCTGTTTTCATGTGGCTGCAGTAGAGTTTGAAGGCACTGGGCTAAGGATGAGCAGAAAAACTGATACCCAGATTGAGGTGCAGTATTGGAAACCTGCAAAAGAGGGAATGTGTGCAGAGGGGAGAGACAGGTTGGGCAATTTTTTGTCCAAAGGATGGAGTACTCCAGGTACTTGTTACCCAGTGTAAGTTTGCAGGGAAGTCAACAGAGGTTATATTGAAGTGTGTGATTCACAGATCAGAGTAGAAATAATATATGAAAAAACCCACAAAACCCTTATGATAATAACTTCTCTTTCCAGACAATACCAATATTTACCCGAAGCAGAAATTATGAGAATGAGCAATTATCAACATCCTTTAACAGAAAATAGATAAAAAACAAATGTCAATACAACACTGATTTTACTGTTTTCAAGAACTCGATGTTGTATCACAGAAGGATATTCTCCATGAAGCAGAACTTGCTACTATTTCTAGTGTCTCAGTTTTACATTTCAGTTTGATCACAAACACCTTTCCCAGACACTGCTGGAGGCTAAGAAACTACTCAGAGGAAATTTTTGAAGCTGATCTTCTGCAGGCTGTCAATGCACACTGTAGTGTTCTGAAAAGTGCATGTGTGAGCACAAATGGACATGTGGTTATCAGAGTGAATATCATTCCTTGCAATGCCTCCCTCTTCTTCCAAAGCTGTCTGACAAAGGACAGGCACTCTCAACAATAACTCTTGTTGCCAACATCATTTTACACCTCTTCTATTTCAGGGTATGCACAACATGTTGCTGTTATGCTGCTTGATGGATTTCAGAATGGTTCCACTTTGGAAAAGAAGCAAAAGAAACAAAACCACTTTACTACTTTCACTTGGCTGCCAGAGGATATTTTGAGACATTTTGTAACCAGATAGTCTAAGAGATTTCAATGAGGGCAAGAAAGAAAATACATCTTCAGTGAAATGTAAGGATTGAAATATCATTCAGGGTACTCCATACATTGACTGATCTCCTACGCATGGGTGACTGAAAAAGTCATTAAAAATGGGCCTCAACTGTCACATGAAGTCGATTTTTTATTTTCTGTCCATATGTTTTTGAAGATAATAACAAGATTTTCACTGTGGTTTCAGTTCTCTCCAGCTGGGTAATTTGTGTGACACACTTTCAAGGCACCCACCAGCTAAATAGCTATAACTTCTGGGTTTTATTGCATCCATCACAGTTCGTGTGCTGGAAAGCTGGATAAAAAAATATTTTCATTTGACAAATTAGGCACTGTCTCCTCAAAACAATCTAATATTTATAGACATTCTGACAGACTAATGAATAGATATATACATTTGCATAGAAGGACAAGTACTAGTTTCTAGATGAAAGAACAGAGCGATGTGATAAAACGTTAAAGACAGACAAATATGTCATGTAGGTTCTGATTATACCATCTGACTGTCAGGAGAAAAAGCAGTAACTTGCTAGCCACATCTCAAGCAGAAAATTCAGCAATCAAAAAGGCTTTGAACATTTCACCACAGCTTGAAGAATTTGGATTTTTTGGACCCTGTTAGTTGTAGTTAGATTTGTAGTTAGAATAGTACTTTTGTAATGATCTCTGAAAACTATCTTCATGCATCCAAGGAATCCAGCATCCCTGGATGAGGGAAATACATTTTAAACAGTAGTAAAAAAGGATATCTAACATCTTATCTTTGCTATATTATTACACAGAAGAAATCTGACCTTATTTTTCATTCAGCAGGCTCATTATTCCACCCCATATCATGCACTTTTTTACTGTCATCATCAACAGGAAACTAGTATAATAGAAACTGTAAGAAGAGATAATTTCATTTTAAAACATCTATCATCTAATCAGTAGTAAATAAATAATGGAATATTTAAAAGTCTGGCAGGATACAATGAGAATTAATGCATTGGTATGTTTATGTGAGGTGAGTTAGAACAACCTTTTTACTGATAGATCTTTTTGTGAGCTCTAACAAAATCCAACAAAGTGAAAATAACTTCATAGAGAATGTCTATAAGATGCCTTGGGGACCCTGGCTGTGAATAAAGATAGGAAGGATATAGAGACAGCAGCTTAGTTATTTGGTCTGTAGGGATCCCAAAGGGTTTTGATTAACACCATAAATAGGAGGTTCTGTCATAGATGTTATTAAGCTGTTTAAGAATCTTAAGGAACCTTGTTTATCAAAGAGGAATCATAGCTTTATGAATATGACTAGCCTGTCTTTGGACAGAGATAAAAATACAACATGAAAGAGTCTTTGAAGACTATTCTGCAACCCTTACTTGCACTAAGTTGCACTTAGCCTTTCAAGGAATAAACCTAATGTAAGCACAGTTGCAGAAATATGCTTAATAGCACAACAAAGTAAAACAGGTGCTTCCCCCGTGGCTTAGGGCAGCCATTTGGAGTTGCCAACAAAGTGGAAAGAATGAGCTAGGAGGGTAGCTGGCCAGGTAATGCACTGAGCCATTACCCCTTCTCCTTAATCTTTGGTGGAGGACAAAACACTACACTAAAGCCAGTGCTTAGTTTTCAGCATGTAAGTCAGGAGTCCTGAAGGAGAGGGTGATATTACTCCCTCAGAGTGTGACATTCCTTAAACATGGCACAAATGAAGAGAAGGTCAGCAGTGACTGGAAATATATCTGGCCCAGTCAAGTCTCAGAGTAGAGCAGCACTTCAACACAGCCCCAAAACAGACTTTCACTTCCTGGAATAGAAAGCAATTCTGTCTTGATGGCAAGATAGGGCATTGCTCACATAACACATAGAATCACAGGAAAATAATGCAGCAATTATTTACTATAAATTACCAGGACAGATACTGCACAGGCAATGATTTCCCCATAAGCATCTTAGGCTAGAAGAGCTCAGGACATCCCTAGGAGAGAGGTGAGAGCAAGCACCAGACTGCCCTTCCACAAATGTATAGAACAAGTGCATTTGAAAGAAAATCATCCTGCAGACCTGGACTATTGAGGAGACTCCCTGTCTCTGGACTTCCCTTTAGCAAAATATTTTCCTGTACTTGTGACTGAAGAGTTTTTCTGGTCCTTATCATGGGCTCACCACATAAACAGCCTCAGCACAACTTCTGAGTTACTGATATAATTAACTCTTATTCTTTTCCCCATAGCAAACTTTACAGAAAATAGTATAAATTCCTCATCAATTACCAATTTACTAATACCCCCTGCTATATTTCTAGTTAGCTATTTTACCCATACTTTATCTTCTCTTCCTAGTTAATCTAACTTTTATCTGCCTAAAGCATCCCTGTGACCTCCTGCCTCTCAAGCACAAGCTCTGCCACTGGAACTCTTGTAATTAGACCTTAGCTGTTAACTCAGATATTCAACTTATGGTTGAATATTATTGAGCAGCTCAAACATCCATAGATCACTGAGTGCATTTCTGGCTTTTACTTCCAGAGGCTCTTCAGTAGAATTACCTTCTGAACTCTACATTTACTTCACCTTCTTAGCTGCACAACCAGCAAAATACCATAATTGTTGGGTCTATGGCAAGCTGTGCTGCTGGTAAGGCTGACATGAGGGCAAGTCTTTCATCCTTTCCCTCAAATCCTCCTTAGCTCCCAGACTGTCAAGTTGCAGAATTGCCTGCATCAGCCTAAACTATTGCCTGTCTGAAGCTCCTCTTCCATCCTTGTCAGCTGTACTCAATACTCAGCTGATGTGAAGGGTATGAAAAGATCCGGAAACTAACTGGATAAGAAGTGAGGTATATTTTCTTTCTCTGTATACTTGAGGATTTTTGTATTTGTTTTTTGGCCTTCATTTTCTCCTCGAAGCCAAAGGAGGGGGAAAATAAATCAGTAGAATAACAAGTACAATGGAAGTCTAAATCACTTGACTTGAAATTTGACACATACTAATGTCTTGACAGAAGTTTCACACAACACTGCAACTCAGGATATAGAAATAAATATCACAGACACACATAAAGGTCTTGAACATCTGCCATAACATTGGTTATCTTGCAGATTCAAAAAATTCTGGGAGCAATCCTGCAAATGCAGACTGAGGGCAGTATCAGTGCACAGAGGGCAGTTTGTGACTCAGCCAAGAACCAGTACTACCGGACAGGAGTGAGTTTCTAACCATTCACTATAGGTATCCCTTTGAATCCTGAGAGCTGTTTGCCTGCAGTCTCAAAGTACCTCTGGTCAGGCAGAGCCTTTTGAGTTTCCCTGGGCCTTATTTTTGATTTGGGTCTTCTCCATCTCTGGTGGTGTGGGCACAGCCCATGTAGGCAGCATTGCCTCCATGCACTTGCCTTCCTCTCCCATGGGTGCAGCAACATCTTCTGGAAGAAAAAGGCAGCAGATCAAGGTGGGATGAGCTTTGGATCTCCTCCTGTCTCACCCCACACTGGATCCTTAAAGAACTGTCATCTTTCCTTAGTGTCTCCTGGATCACTGTCTTTGTGACCATGGCAGCATTCCAGGGTCAAAACTAGCCTCCATGCATGTGGCTTAGTACCCAAAAGTTACACTCTTTCATCAAAATCTCCAAATTATCAAGAAAAATTGGTCAAATAGGTAGTCCCAAGTGAATCTGTTTCTCTAGCACAGGGTGAACATATGGTTGTTGCATTCCCACAATTATCATCTCATATTCCATCTCAAACACTTGGATTGGTTTGAGACCAATATCCAGTGCTGTGCTCTGATTATAAACACATAGGCAACAGCTAACCTGCTAATTAGCTTTTCTATGGCTTTAATTTAATACCTAGCATATAAGTTTGGGCTTGTGAACATGCTGTGCTCAGGAGGAGCCACAAGTGCAAAAGCCTGCAGGGCTACATCAGCAGCTGCTATTCCAATATTGCTGCTGACCTAAGTAATTCACCATCTTTGACAATACAAAATGCATACAACCTATAGGCTCCAAGAAAGAATCTGATTCTTTATTTCTATTAAAATCTCCAGCAACCCTATGTAAAAAAAAAAAAAAAAAAAAAAAAAAAAAGAAAACAAAAGAGAAACAAAAAACAACCCACAAATACTTTAAGAGGTTTCGTACACATCTGTTTCTGCATACAACTTTGCTTTAGTAAAGCCAGATGAACTAATCCTGGTGATTAATTCTAAGATCTGCCATTACACATACATAAAGAACTTCAGAACTAAATGAACTATTATTCTGGAATAAATACTCCCATTTCTCACATATACATGGTACCCAATCCTCTCCTCATCTGGGGAGCTGACAGGTCCCAAGGCTGTTTTAAAAAACTTTATTCAATTCTGAAGAAAACAAGATTGCAAAGTGTTTATTCTCCACTACAAAATAACACAATCTTAATCAAAGATGAGACAGGCATCTCACCATTATTTGTTTCCCCTAAGGATACTTTAGCATTTTTTTAATAACTTAATTGTTAATTAAGGATTAAGATCACCATCTTCCATTAGGCAGTTCAGCTGCTGGCAGGTATGTTTCTAGATCTAGAATTATTTGTAAACTTTTCCCTAATTTTGTGTATATTGCATTAATTCCTACCACACAGGATTTCTGTTGTTCTGCAGCTTAAAGGAAGTGTACTGGAAACTTGTCAGATTTTGTAAATTCCTGCTGAATTTCAAACTGGCAAGAACAAAATGATCCATTATGAGCAGCATATAAAATATACATTACATATGTAAATATCAGTCCATAAAGACAGAAACAACACACACATTTATGGAGAGATGCTGGATAGTTATTGATGATACAGCATATTAACACAATCTTAACTGCCTTCTATGGACTCATAAGAATTTGCAAAGAGCAAGACAGACTGGAACAAACTCTGGATATTTCAGCATTTTAAAAAATTGCTTATCAAAAACCCCAACTATGTTTCATTATCCAGCTGGATCCAATGTTTGGAATGTCTGGGTTCACTTTCAATGTTATGTGCTTGCTTTCAACACCTATAGGAGCCAAAGTATTATGACAGATGGAACTGGTGGTAAAAAATGTAAGGATACACAGGCAATCTGTTGGAAATGAGAGGCTTCAAGAGGAAGTCAGCCCACCATTATTGCAAAAAGCAGGTGACAAAAAAAAGCAACAACAACAACAAAAAAAAAGAGGTTCATGACAGGGCTGTGAATAGAAAATTTGGTGGGGGAGCAAGGTAAATACAATGGTTTCTTTTATAGAAACACAAGATAATAACTTCCACATTCTTGGTGCTATTAAATGCATTCAAAGTAGCTGTTCAGATAGCCAGTAAGAATCCAACCCAGAATTGAGACAGCTCAGCCAAGCTGACTGCACACAGATTCTGGGTAGCTTGCATAGAGCTGCTTGTGGAAAACAAAAGTCAAAGGCAAACATGTCTCTATTTTAGCAGGAAGATTACAAAAATTGTAAATATGAAACTCCTGCATCTTGCTAGCTCTCTGCTACTCTTAAAAAACAATTTTAAAGAACTCAAAAAGTTCCTTTTTTATTTCTAAAGATGAAAAGTTACTTTTCTTATCTATGAAAACACCAGCAGAGACAGAAGAAATATGAATCCCATTGCTGACTCCTTGGTATGCGCCACGCATTGGATAGATGATGGCAGACAAATATTGGATGACAATAACTTCCAATTCCTAAATATTTTTCATTCTTCAAAATGGTATATTGTTGTGTGCTTATATTCCACAGTGGCCTCATATAAACATACACTGTTTGTTTTTCAACTGCTTTCAAATCCCAGGCATTCCTGCTAACAACACTGATAGCCCAATGGACTTAGTCAACAGTACTGCTCTTGCAAAATAAATATGTATTTGTTTTCCTTTTTTCCTGCTTTTCCCTCACTCTCTTTTTTGACCCCCTTCCTCAGGAGGCAGATATGACAGCCTACATTTTTAAATTCTAAATTAAGAACTCAGTTTCCACACTGAAACCATTTTTCCTGCTGAGGTTTCGTGCTCACTTCCGTAGCTTCACTGGGTATAAAATAGAAGATCAAAGTGGAAGGATCAGTAGAGCACAGCAGTTAAGTCTGAGTTCAGTTCACAGGGATGGCTGACAAGACTTGGACCTACCCACCCATAAAAGCAGAGTTTTTCTACCCTATCACCATGACATTACAGTGAAACACTTTTACAGATGTGTGAGAAAAATCTCAGATGTGCAACTCTGTCAGAGTGCACTGATTAGAGCCAAAACATACATTGGAAAACATGCATAGTCACACTCCCCCATCTTGAACAAGCCTCATAGAAATTTGCTTTCCAAAAATATGACAGCATGCTTCTAAAACCAATAATTAATAGAAAAATGAAACAGAAAATAAAGTACAAGGTAAGATAATTTTGTGCTTTCTCTTGATCCAAGGCAAGATCACCTGCATCTATGTCACTTTGGCTGGCAGAATTGAGTAAGGAAGGATAGACAGATTTGTAAGTATTTCATGAGAATAATGGAAATAATTGGGACTATTGGGTGAATAATTATTCTTAATAAAGAGAATAATTGTGTGGGAACACAGCTATTTTCTCATTTGAAAAATAAAAAATTCACTCAATTTCTCATTGAGTCAATCCAGTGTCAAAAACTTAAGGATTACCAATTCTTTTTGTCTGATTAATAAAAGATCAGTCTTTAGTCTGTTACTGAATATTTTTACCTTAATTTGGACAAACCAAGAAGCTGAAGCCTCTCTAATCTGCCTCAATATGATTTTTCTGGAGGAAAATCATACTTGTAACTTGTCACCTCCTCTCTGTTGCTGGCACATCTTGTGTAGCAGAACAATGGGCAGAAGAAAGGATGAGATGCAAATGCTGCATCTGTCCCTGGGGCAGAGTTTAGTGAAGCAGTGAAGCCTGCAGTCCCCTGGCCTTAGCAATATTCTTGGTACAAATGGCATCATTCCCTCTCAAGTTTTGTGCCTAACTTTGCCCTTAGATGAAACATCTCTCACAGGATCATCCTTTGACTCCCTGGTCAGGTGTTACACTGGTTCCCTGTGAGGCAGCACTGAAGGACTCCTGGGATCAAAAGGAAGAGAGAGGAAGAAAAACTTCCACATTTTTCCTCTCTTTTATTTTTCTCCAATATTTGTATCCTGCTTTATTTTCTTGTGCTCACAGTGCCCTTCATTTCACTTCTCAGATGGATATTTCCCTTCACCACTGCTTGAAATGAATTCAGTCTGTTGGCCTTCAAAGTAGAAGCAGAATTAACTGCTCAAAATTCTAAGGATTACCTTGGAGTTCCTGGGACTGTGAAAAATATCCTTTTCCAAAACAGAGCTTTCAGTGAGACCCTCAGCCCTCTGCCAGGAACAGCAAACACCTTAAAGTCTCGATATGGGGTTCACTGGCAGAGGTAACTAAATCTGAATCTCAGCTAAATTCTCTCCATGGATCTGGAAATGAATGAATGTAGCATCAAAATTAAGTATTTGTTGTGACTGCTCATACTTCCTGCCTCTTCTGTAAAGCAATAGAAAGAGCCTGCCCTATTCCAGGCACTTTCACAGGACATAAGTAAGAATATTACATTAACTTTGACAAAAAGGCACAAATTAGAGGGGCCCTTCAGGTCTTTGTAATGTTGAAGTTACTGATAAATGCTACATCCACATGCAAAAGGCATACAAAGGCCCCAGCACTGAGCCTGAAGCTGATCCCAGACTGCTGAGTGGCTCCTCTAAATTGGGCTGCTACAACAGAAAAGGGTGGAGGGAAGGGAGGTTTGGAGAACTCCTCTTCTGGCTTCAAAAAATTAATTGAGACCCTACTGCAAAATGATCTTATTTGCTAGGAATTATATCTTGTGAGCTGTGCCAAGTGTACTGCATGCTTGCTTTCTTTCATAGCTGCAGTGATGATGCACTAAAGAAAGTGATGGAAATTTTGTGCTACAAAATGAAGGAATTGATTCAACCCTGATTTCTCTTCTCCACAATTTTGAAAGTTGAGGTTTTTGTTTCCTAGGGAAACTTGGAGAAGGAAAATAACACCTAGCTTATTTTGAAAATTTTAAAATAGTTCATTTGGATTTTGTTTTAATCAAATTGGGCCAGTATATAGAAGTTTTAATACATTACTGAAATTTAGCAGTCTTTTTTTCAGTAAGTTTCTTCTCATGTGTCTCTACACAGCAGGAGCACCATTCAAGGAATTTTACATCCTTTTAGGAATCCAAAGCATGCAAACAAATTGCATGCTGGGATTTTAGTATTTTTTTACAATAAAATTTTGGGGAGGGAATGTCTTCAGGATAGAATTCTTCTCGAAGCAGATCCTAAGGGAAACCAGAGGCAGAACTTTAATTGGCTGTCTATATTTAGCCAGAGCTATGATATGTTCATGTGGCAACCAGATTTATCATTATGCACAGAGTCACACGTGTAACTCTGTGAATCCAGCTCACCAGGGATTAAAATTTAATAGTAAATGATTAAACTCTTCAATGTTTGGCCTCTGCTGCAGTAGCCACCCAGGTCAGGACCATGTGGGGCACTGTGAGATACAGGCAGCTCACCAGCCTTGCACAAGCTATGGAATGAGAAGAACAGCAAGCACCAGCTCCTGGCATAAACAGATGCTTTCTCAATTAGAAGTGTATATATTTGTACATTGTTATTCTCTTCAGCTCTGAGAAGAAGCATAAGTATGTTATCTTCTGCCTTAATTATAAGTGGGCTTTCTGGAGAGGTTTTGCATTCATAGGTTAATAAGTGCAGCTCTGATATTTACACTCACCACAGAGCAGACTTATCAGTTTTGTCAGACATGATTTAGTTATGAATTACTGGACTCCACACTGCTTATTTACAGTTGAAGCTTGAAGAAGGTGACCTTTCCCTTCCCTGGGAAATGCTCTGTTCCTATGAGAAGTGCATGAAGAGCTGCACTCCTTAACAAATCTAACAACACATATGGAGAAAGAATCATCCACAGAAAATAATTTGTCAGCTTCTGCACCTTTTTTGACTCAGTGTGCCAGAACTCAGTGAAGACACACAATAAACACATATTTCCCCCAGGTGTTAGACATACTTAATCTATACTTTCAATTAAAATCAAGTTAATACCTTACTTTCAGTATTCCTTATATTTCCCCATAGATAGATTTAAAGCAGTGGAATCACCTGTGTTATCCATTCATGAAAATTGCTTTTCTCCTGGAGAGGTAGAATTTGTCCCCAGCTGAAGGTGTAGGCATCCAGCATAACATAATTATCAAGTTGCTTTACTCCCTCTGTAGTCAGGGGACAGTGATGGAGCCAAGCCCTTCAGAAGGCAAATCATCTGAGCTGCTCACCTTGGAACAGGATGACTTGCCTTTGGCTGGTTAAAACCCAGGAGAGATCAACATCAACAATCAATAATATCCAATATTCCATGGTTGTAAGAGAAATGAAGTGACAACGAGGCAAACGTGACCCAGAGGTAAAAGTTAAGCCAGGCATAAAAGAATTCCAAACATTCCTGCATAAAAGTTATTGTCAGTGACTGTTGATTTCTGATGCTGAATGTGAAGGGGGGAAAACAATAACTAAGGTTTCCAAGATTAAAGCCCACTGCAGTTTTATGCAGTTTAAGGTTCATCCTGTGGGGCACTCAAAAGCTACAATGCCCAGAAAAAATCAATATTGGTCAACAAAAAAAAAAAAACAAAACAAAAAAAAAAAAAACAAAACAAAACAAAAAAAAAAAAAAAAAACAACAACAACAAAAAAAAAAAACAACCCATAATAATATCTTAGCAACCATGATGGCAAGCAGACAGTAGCACCAGACTTCCTTTGCTCAGATATAGAGCATGATTACCATCATGACACAGAAAAATCCCCAAGTATGGCAGGGCCCTTGACCACACTTGCAGTTTTGCTGTTCATTTGCAATCACTGTTTGTTTTCCTTTCAGTAAATTAGCTTCTCACCAATTTCCTGGCAGACAATCAAATCACTGTGCATATGATTCTCTGAGGCATCCAGGAGTTTAGGAAAAGGAAAAAAAAGCAAGTAATTTAAACTTCAGTGGGGAGGGGAGAAACCATCTTCTGCTCATCTACGTAGCCACCATGCTTCTCTATTTAGAAAAATTCCATATATATTGAGTCACCCCCAGATGTTACACCTATTGATAGCAGAAGACATCCTGTATTTTTAATAGCTCTTACCCTATTTTTAATGGGTCTTATTTGTGCCTCTTCTGTAAAGCAATAGAAAGAGCCTGCCCTATTCCATCCGCTTTCATAGGACGTAAGCAAGAATATTACATTAACTTCGATAAAGAGGCACAAATTACATGGGGCATATATTTTATATATTAAATAGATATTAATATATTTTATTCATATACATATATTTTATACGTTATTTCATATATTTTTATATATGAAAATATGCATTTTCATATGTCACATATGAAAATATGTGTTCACGACATAAGATCTCTCACAATTATTTTCAGCCTTCCAGCTAGTTGTTGTTTTTAAGTTTGAGATAAACAGCACAAACCATTTTGTTGCCTAGATATTATTTTCCCTTCTGAGCAGGAGCCAAATATAGCAGTATGGACTCTGCACTGGGAATCAACTAACATGAATTCTCTTCAGCAATAAATTCTAATGGCTAGCAGCAATGGTTTGGGCTGGCTGACCAAGAGTTTCTCTGCATTTCCTCCCTCAATGTAAAAGTAAGGTAGAATCCAGCAATATGTGTAAGCAGGTCCAGTTATTTTTCTAAAATTGTTTTTCAAGACCTACTTTTCACACAGCTGTAGCACAATCTGGTCAGCAACACAGGACAAAACCCAAACAAGTAAACAAATAACAAAAAGGCAAAGAAATGAGAATACCCTAGTGAGGGAGCTATATTTGCTGTATGGTTTTCAACAGAAGCCAGCCAAAATTTAAGATTTAGGGTAGGATTAGTCATTTCCATATTCAGCTTCATTATTTCTCTAAAGTCTTCGTGGTTTAGGCTTAGTTTATCCCTGTGCCTGGTTTCCCTTGTGGGCCTGTTTTCTGAATGATGAGTAACAGTTTAGAAGTGAGTTTCATTCCAATTTCCTCACCCAATTTGTACACTCAATTTGATCTAAAAATATTTTTGAGTGTAAAGTGCTTTATTAAAATCTCAGCCAGAGAAAATGTCTTGATTTAACCTCAGCTGGCAACTAAGCACCTCACAGCCACTCTCTCACTCCTACTGTGTGCTCCCAACAGGATGCAGGAGGAAATCAGAAGAGTGAGAAAAGTCATGGGTTGAGATAAAGACTCTTTAATGGGACAGAAAGGAAAGAAAATAATAATAATTATGATAGTAATAGTAAGGGTAAAAGAGGCAGGATATACAAAACAAGTGAAGCACAATGCACCACTCATTGTGCCTCACCACTTTCCAGCTGGTACCCACCAGTTCCCAAGCCAACTTTCTCCCCAGTTTATATCCTGGGCATGATGTTATACAATATGGAATATTCCCTAGGTCTGGGTCTGTTGTCCTGGCTGTGTCCCCTCCCTTGTGCTCCTCCTCTCTTCTCACTGGCAGGACAGGAGAAGCTGAGAAATCCTTGATGTAGAAGCACTGCTTAGCAACAACTAAAACATCAGTGTGGTATCAACATTATTCATACTGAATCCAAAACAGCACTGTACCAGCAACTAGGAAGAAAATTAACTCTATCCCAGTCAAACTCAGAAGAGAGTGACAGCATATCTTCCTTAAAAGTGTAAGATTAAACTGTTTGAAATATTCTGCCCCAAGCACCATTGCTTCCCTTCTGAATGAGAACTGACAATGCATTTGTGGAAAATCCACCTTCCAAGTTGTTTTGGAGTCATAACATCTAGAAACCCAGACTGAGGCAGTCCTGCATAGGCAAGCACAATGAAGAGCTAGATTTCATTAGAATGTCATGAGATCAAATTATTTCCAATGAACATTCTAAGTCTGAAAAATTGAAAATTTCTTTTTAAAAAATGCAAGAATCCCTCTCTCTCACCTACCCACCATCAACTGCAGCAATTTTGTTTGGGCTTTAGATACTAGCTGCAGAATTTTACTGCTATTGGAAACCAGTCAATTATTCAAACAATTTTTGTACATCAGAATTTTTCTAGGGCCTCATAAAAATTTAGGTCTCACTCTATCACTGCTTGATTTCCTTAATAGCCCCTTATGATGAATATGCCAATTAAATAAAAGACAAGACCCTCTGAGCAGATTTTGTTACTATTTTCTAAAAGATTCAAGAACATATGTAGACCCTGTGATGTAGTAAAGAATACAGTTGGTTCATGAATGAAATCAGCAAATAAAATAAATAAAAACAGAGGGATTATCTGATAGCCTGTTATCTTATTAAAATTTTGTAATCTAGATATCCAACTTAAATCCTAGTCCTTGAATATTCTTCAAGCTAGCAAGAAGGATTTTTTATGGTATGCTTTCCCATATGCCAAGCCCAGAACCCAAAGAAGCAGTATCAAAACACAGAATTATGAGTATATGAAGAGATAATATGCAGCAGATTCCTTCTGTCCCCAATTTCAGGACTCCAAGGACATGGGAAGAGGACGTGAGCCCAAACCCAGCAAATTAAGTGTGTCTATTAATATTCTATCTGTCCTCTTATGCCATGCCTTTACTACATTTAAAATTCAGCCATTTGGAGCCAGCTAATGGCTTCAAAGGAGGCTGAATCAGCCAAGAGGAACTCTGCACATTGCCCATAGCCATACCCCTTTGACTGTAGGAAGAGCATGGGAGGGATTTGCTGTACAGACTGACCATGATTCCCTAACATGCAGCAACTCTTTTGCTCCAGCAAGAAAAAGAAAGCAATAATAGAAGGTCTGAGGCACCTCAGGCTTCAGCAAAAGAAATCTTTTTGTACAGAAAATACCTTCTGCATTTATCTATGATCTGGAAGGAATACCTCCTGCTTGTGTCAGAAGAGCTCAAATATGTTGGTGAATTGTTTTATCAGAGATGTATCTCTCGACCTTTGAAATTACAAATAACTGAATCTTGCAATTAGGGAAGACAGTAGCACCTCACCTACAGCTGAGTGTTTTATAGCCCACATCAGCAAAAGTATTTTTAGATCAAATTGGAAGTGCAGTGAGAGCCTGAAGCTGACCAGAATCATAATGCAGTGGAAACCCTCACACAGACACCTGTTTCAGAGAGATTCCTGACTCAACTGGCAGATCAAAGAGTGTCAGCTACTGCTGATAAGCTCAGATAAGCCCCTGGAATTCTGGATGCTTTGCAGATCCCAAGCCTCTTAACACAAGAGGCTCACTTATCACAGTTTCTTTGGGGTCTCCTGAAATTAACTGACAAAATTTCACTGTGTATAAAAGAGGATATCTTGGAAATGAGCACTTTATTCCTTTTTCACCAGGCCAGCATGCTCCCCCTCACAGGTTCATCTCCCAAGTGCTCAGTGAAGTAAATTAGAGAGTAAATTGAATGCCGGTTCTTGTTTTTATTTTCTCAAGAATTAGTGGAACAACAGCTAGAATACACACAGACACAGATGGCTAGAAGGAGTGTTATTTTTCTGTGAAGCAATTTCTCTCTCACTCTCTCTTTATCTGTCACATACACACACTCAATTTCCTCTTCTGATGACAAGACTGACCAGGGTGCTGATCAGCAGCGTTGCTGATATTGACAATGACAAATCCCTTCCACAGCTCAGGGGAACCTTAAATAAATTCTCCCAAGACACGGACAGACATTCTCCTCCTTGCTCTGTCACTCATGGTGAAGGCTGAAAGGCTGATTGGAAATTATGCAGGGGCATTCTAGAACGGAAAAAAAATCTCCTTGATGAGGAATAAGTCAGGACTATAAAATGCATTTAGTTCCTTCTCTTCCCTCCTTCGGTTTTAATTAGGATTAAAATGTCTCTGCCAGATATTTTGGAATTACTTTCATTTTCTTACACTATGCATGAGCTTATCTGCTTCACATTATTCTGAAAAATACTGGAGAATTAACTACTGGAAATAAAACTGTTGGAAGGCAAACACATGCCAGAAAAATCCAAGGCTCTGTTCATTTCCCCACCCCCTCCAGAACACATGCACATCAAAAGTTTGTGGCAAAAAAACAACCCTAACATCCACTTATTTTCCCACAAACATATTTTCATTTCATTGTAACAGAACTCTGTTTCTGGGCAAATGAAGAGCAAAAGAGTTGGAAAGAAGTAGAATCTTGTCTGGTTTATTATGGATTGCATTGAGCACTTCTCAGGACTGGGTGCATCATCTCTCAATAACACCTCATGTTTTATAAATACTACAGACAAAAAGAAAACAAAAGTCAGGTCACCACAAAGAAGAACCAAGTCCATCCTCAACCCAAAGCTCACAGTGTTTTCCCTTGCACTAAGTCTTTTTTTTCTCTCTGCCACCCTTACATTTTCTGTTCCTCTCCTAACATATTTGGCTCAGCCACTGGAACAGCAAGCAGCTATGCTGACATCTAGAAACAAACAGGGCAAAGCCTAGAGGGGCTGTGGTGAGAGCCACCAGCAGCCACCAGCTCCTCTCCACACAGGTTTTGATGAAATACAAATGTTCCCTTCAATATGGAAAAGCTTGGAAGCAACAACTTCATTTGCATAAGGGAAAAGATAAAAATTTTTTTACAAACCTGTGGGACTTGGTTTAGATAGCCTTCAGAGTTGGGTGTGTCTGCCTGATGCTGACAGCACCTTCAAATAACTCTAGGAGAGTGCAGGGCTGTACATGACATTAATATTTACCTTTAGGGGTTTTACTCAGCCATAATTATGCAAATATCCACAGGAGGAACTGCTGTTGTGGCAGACCCTGTAGAGAAGGCTGGGATTGTTGTTGGGATGGGTTGCATGCCTGATGTGCAGCTGGCAGGACCCAGCCAAGGGATGGAAGATCCACCAAGGGAAGCGTTGCTGGTGGGTTCCAGCAGGATGGGTGCTCACAGGCAGTCAGGACAGCAATGGTTGTGAAGCAGCACAGGCAGACACATCTCTGTAGCCCTCTCAAAGACAGAGAGGGCTCCAAAAGTGTTTGAGACACCTTCACACTCGAGGGTTTCAATAAACTTGTTTAGTGAGATGAGGCCAGCCACAGCAGGTTTATAGTGTCTGATGAAATGCTTTGACACAGGATACTCAACCAAATGGAGAAATGAGTCTACTTTAATATGACAAGTTACATGTTCCTTTAGATTAATCATTTCAGTAAGCAAGATTAACTTTTCAAAGCACATTGTGCAGAATTTGTCATGATGACTGATGATGCTTCTGTTGATTTCGTAACAAATTTTGCATTTGAAAAGCATTTTATAATCTTTGGTGCCAAAACTACAGCTGTATATCTACCTACCTAGCTACAGCTAAATTTCAGGCAGATGTAGCCCCAAGAACACTCATACAATTGAATTCTTTTGAAAATATATTCCCACATTTGTGGTCAAACTGGGTCCACTGATTGATTTGTCTCCCTTCTTGTGAAGCTCAAGTTGGTCCAAGTGTTTCTGTGAGGAACACCTTAGAAAAAAACAGAAGGATATATTCAGTGTTTACCTTTCCAGATAAAGAGTACAAAGCTTTCTAATTGCTAAAACTTCCATTATAAGTACATAGAGAATATCTTATTAGTGTTGGTTTTAAGATCCAGCACACTTTAGTGCAGGATGATTTTGCTCCTTGACAAACAATCAAATAATCTGCTTTTTTTTTTTTCTCTCAGTAAGAAAATATTAAACCTTCAGAAATCCATTTTCTTGAATATTGCACAAGACTCAAAGCTTGGAGACTGAAGACAGGAAAGGAGACTGTGAGGCAGTGAAATAAGGTGTCTTGAGTTAGGAGAGAGGCAAAAATATTACTAATAATTAATATTTATATAGCAGAGATAGATTCCCTGGTACAATCTCCTAATTGCAGATAAATTTGTTAAGCAGAAATGTGGATTCTGGACTGTTAATCTCATTTGGTCAAAAAAATCCCAGCCCAACTACATAACAGCTCTTTGATTGCTCACTACAGCTGATGCTGGCAGAAGTTCAATACTGAAAAAAAACAAACAAGATGCTTTTTGATCTCTCCACACATGTGTTTGCCAGAGGTGTTTGATATGTTCATGGTGAAAAATTCATTAGCCCAAATCCTAGCAGGAGGGGTCTGTTTGGAAGGTTTTGGCATATTGGGTGTTCTTCTCAGGATGGAAAATTTCCAGTTGCAAATCTGCTGCCAGTAATACTTAAAAATACCTGAGTGGTATATCAGCTCTGCTGTCTGTATCCCAGGTTGAGCTCTGCTGTCTCTAGGTCCCCTTCCTAGCCAGTGAGGGCATCACAAACAAGACATTTACTGTGGAATTCAAACAGACCTGCAGGAAAGCAACTTGCCAAAAGGTTTCTGAATAGAGGAGCTGCAGAGCAAACAAAAAATCTCAGGAAATATCTACTCTCAAGCTATGGATCCCCAGTGATGGATCACTGATACACCTATTTATGTCCCAGAGAGTTAAATCAATTTGACTTCAAGCTCTTCTTTAGAAGGATTACCCTTTACTCACAATAAAATGATAAAAAACCTAGCAATTATATGTTAGGACGTTGTTCTAGTTATATTTTAACCAAAGCATGAAACTATTTTCTGTGAGTTGAGAACAAACCTTAATTCAGAAAGGTCAAGGCTTTAATGTCCAATGGCTCCAGGGTTTTTATGCCTGGTGAAAGATGCCCACAGCTCAGCCTTCAAGGTTTGGGCAGCTGGTACTGTAGGGAATATCCAAGGAAGCACAGCCAGCCCTCCTAACCCCAAAGCATCCTTCTAGTTCCTCAGTCACATTGTCTCAAAAATTAGGTTATTTTTCCCTCTGGCAGCTGTCCTGGCTTCTGCCTCACCCTCACATTATTCACCCAATTTCCATTGCAAAGTTGTCATGGGATTGACTTTTTGCTCTTATTAGCACAGAAAAACTAAGGTAAAGCACGGAGTACCTGAAACCCTTATAGATTTAATAATAGATTATTAAAGTCAGCAGGCATGCCATGGAAATTTTCAGATTACTTAGCCTCCTTTGTAAGCCAAGTCTAATATATGACCCAAACAATTAGAGTCTGTGAACTTTCACAGACACCCTGAGGGCAGCTGTAGCAGGTAAGACAGAGCAACAATTTGGGAAGAGCAGCAGGCAGTCAAGCACTGTCTGTCAGGATAAAGCTTCTCTAAGTTCATTAGGATCAAGAGGGAATCAGATTATTAGAATGCACTTGCACATGGATTCAGATTTTGAAAACTCATTTGAGCAAGTGTTTTCTCCTAAACACAGACTCACACTGCTAAAATATATCTTTCCTTAGTTCTTGTTCAAATGAGGTAGGAATAAAAGTGGAGGAGGCAAGTTATCCCTTATAAAATATTAGCCCACCTGCACTAGGAACAGTCCTAAGGACCTTGAATGAAGTGTCTGGGTTTGCATTTAACTCTGCTCAGCATTTTCAAAATAAAGGGTGGGGGGGGGAAAGAGCAAATAATTAAAAGCAGCAGTGGCTGAAGAAGGACAAAGCAAGAAAATTGTGACAGAAACAAAGAAAAGGGTGGGCAAAGCCACTTGAGACTTCACCAAGAGTTTCTGGTGCAGCATTACAGCTTATTTAAATCAAAGGTTTTGAGGGGCTGTCTGGCAAATGCACCAAGTCATTTCTGTAAGAGTGAAGCAAAAGTTACTTAAAAAAAAAAAAAAAAAGAAAAAATAAAGACAAGCAGCCTTTACAGCTACAGGAAGCCAGATTTGAATAAACAAGTGGAACAATAGTGTGATTCCTTCCAAAGAAAATTAGATGTCTCTTTTTTATCTTTTCTCTGCTGTTTTACTGAGGCTTAAGAAGAATAGAAATTTGAAAGCTAGCTTGTCTGCTGGTCTGTTTGCCTCACATATATGGGAGACAAAGAATGGAAGGGAAGGGGCAAAAAAGAAAACTAAGCAGCAGCTCCCCCAGACCATTAACAAGGATGAGAGAGATCTTAACCCAGGCAAAACCAGTGTCATGAGAAAGCACTTTAGAAATTTTAGAAATCTGGTGGTGACATGCAGTGCTTGTGTTGACACACCAAACCAAATGAAACAGGGAAGCCAATGTGGGGAATGTAAAAAATAAACACATTACTAACCACATTTTTATTTTAAATAATATATGTACTGTTATAATTTAATCAAATTATTTATGTACTTTTAAAAAATAAAGAAAACATTACTCTTTTTCCTTTGGGTCTCTTCACTTGCATGCTTATCTTCATGAGAGGCAGGATCCTATGATTCTACAGTGGGGTCATCCCAGGGAAAGATCTCCATGGAGGTATCTGAATCAGGAGGTGCTGTTAGTCATCCTGATAACTCACTGAATCAGTCTACAATCCCAGACCAAATAAAATCCCATTTCAGTAGAAATAGTTCCACTGAATTAAACAACTTCTGCAAAGTCAAAGGAGATTTAATTTTTACATATATGTGTACGTGTATACACACACAGCAGATTGTTTCACCTCAATGCCTCCTGTCTCTGAAGAGATTTTATGGTAACCAGTGCACACAAACTTCATCAAAATATAATATCAGTGGCACACTGTGATTCACACTCTCAGATTATTCAGCACAGAATATTCACTGAAAATTATCTTTCACTAATTTCCCACACAGCTTTAGTTACAGGCAATAAATAAATATTACATTCCACTGACATTAATGAGCTGAAATATTATTTGCTTACCTATATGATCTCTAACACAAGTCCTTTAAAAAAAAAAAAACTAAAAAGTTTGTTTCCCCAGTAGCCTTAACCAACCAAAATAATGATAAATTCTTCAAATTTATACAATATAAATCTTTACCATCCTCTGCCAGGTATTTTTGGATAAATAAGTCTTTATTTTTTCAGTTTAGAATAGCCAAGGCAGTGCAACATCTTTGCATACAAATGCCTGCTTCTAGCACATAAAACTGAATTTACTGTGGTAAGTTTAGAATATCATTTAGAATATCATTTGAAAAAGGGAGCCATGGGACACATCCTGCTATCAGCTACAGAATTTTAAGCCTGAAATGAACCTGAATGGAGCTTCTCTGGGTTTACACAGAATTAACATAGGAGGTGAATGGCACATTTTCTTGATAAAATTTCCATGTGATGAAATGAGTAGAGAGGAGGAATTTAGGCAGACATCATGCATAATAAATTGCCTTTTTATTTTTTCTGTCGAGAGATACTGTAAGAAAAGAGTACATTTTATATACTGTACTAGCCTGGGTGAAATTAGTAATTTAACTGAAAAGTGATGGTGTGAAATAAGAATAAAATACAGATATATGCTCAGGCAGACATTTCAAAGGGGTCTAATAACACAGGCAGGGGAGAGACTTTGCTCTTACAGCCTGTATGTCTCACAGGCCTTGAGAATTATTTCTGAAGGTTATTTTTCTTATCTTTTGCACACTCCTGTTGTTGGTAACCTTCAGCTAGATGCACAGGGATTCCCACAACACCCAAAAAGGTTTGAATATCTGGAGCATGAGCACATTGAAATGGGAATCAACAGACATGGGTGGGGTTTCCACCTCTGGCACAAGTAGCTGTGTGATCTGCACCAAGTCACTTTTGTTTCAGCCATGGACATGATCAAGAAAATGGGTTGTCCTGATATTTCAACAGGTAGTGGAAGCTCCCAGAGCTTCAACCTGCAGCTTGCACACTGATCTACTGCACTAACTGCATTCCTCAACACTTAGCCCAGGTGTGAGAGTGCAGGGCCAACAGGAATCAGCAGAGAATAAGGATCTGTGAGAATGGTCATGCTCACATGGCCATGTGAAAATACAGGGTGGATGGATTTCATTATACCAGTAAATTTACATTTTGCTTATTGTTGGGGGAAAAGCATTTGCAGTAGAGGGATTTTTTATGCAGGCTCACTTGAATTATAAAAACAGATACATATTTTTGATGCAGATTTATTACTATCTTTACTATTAATGCTTCAGGGCCACCACCATATAAAATGTACTTATCAACCATTCATTAATGCAGTTCATTACTGAACCATTGCTTAGTGTTTCATCAACATTCTCTCATATGTGCTTTAAATCAGGTTGTTGAAAATACTTGTAATAAATTCCTAAACCATGAGTGGTCATAAAATTATTTACACACACAGAGCCTATTTTACTGTTCTGGTCCTCTGAATCATCAGGCCATATTTCATGAACCCCAGAAAAAATACTTTTTAGTTCTAAAGTGTGCCCAATGGATACATGCAATTTCAGCTTTAAAATACCCTAATCCATTATAGTGACAATGTATATATTACTTCTAACAGGCTGAAAAGGAATCTTAAAATGATTTAATTAGAGGCATCCGAATTAAAACATCAGAAGTGTAGTAGGAGACTGAAAGTGCCTGTGGTTCACATAAACCCTGGATAGCAATATGGAAAAACTCCTTTGAGATTTGAATAGATAATAAGAACAATAAGAAAGCTTTCCTTGTGTGTTTTCAAGCTGTTGCTGAAAGGATTTCCCAATTAGGAGAAAAAGCCACATTTAATTAAAATTCAGTCTAAATGTCCTGTTTACTTTTAGCTATAAAGGTTTTGTAGTATTGAGACAAATGCAGTCTACTGTTATCAAAACCAACTCCTTTATAATTTATAAATGGAAGGTGAGAATAGGTAGATGAACTCAGAACATTATGTTTCCAATGTATTGGTGTATCTTAAGGCCATAAAAGAATGATCTGGCATTCAAGCTGTCCAAGAAGTAATTTGCAATTCAGTACATTGTATTTTAATCAATAAATAAACATGAACAGAGAAGGGCATGATTTCTCATGTAATTACCCACTGCTGGGTTTCAGGGAACAGCTCCCTTTCATGGATGCTAAATATAAAAAAAAAACCAAAAACAAACAAACTGCCAAGAGCTTTGCAGTGTGAACGTGTTATCCCACTGTTTAGAGGTGAGGCTTTGAATTACATGGGGGAAAAATAAGAGATAAAGAAGAAAAAACAGGAAAAAAGAAAAAAGAGAGAAAAAAAAACTTTTTATGGTTTTCTGATAAATTGTATTGTAAACTGTTATCATAGAATCACAGAATACCCTGAGTTGGAAGGGACCCACAAGGATCAAGTCCAGCTCTTACCTCTGCCCACGACATCCCATGTGCACCATGTGCACTGTCCAAACACTTCTTGAGCTCTGTCAGGCTTGGTGCTGTGACCACTTCCCTGGGGAGCTGTTCCAGTGCCCAACCACCCTCCTGGTGAAAAATCTTTTCCTCATATCCAACCTAAACCTTCCCTTGTGCAACTCTAGCCCATTCCCTCAGGTCCTGTCACTGGTCACCACAGGGGAGAGATCAGTGCCTGTGCCTTCTCCTCCTCTCACAAGACAGCTGTAGAGAGAAAAACTCTCCCCTTGGTCTCCTTTCTGCAGCTTTACTCTCCAGCCTCTCATTCCCCACTCTGTCCATACATCCAGTGTTGCCCCATCACACCTGCAGACTTCTCCACTTGTCTTTGTTGAGCTTCACATGGTTGATGATTGTCCAGCCCTCCAATTTGTTGAGGTCTCTGAGCAAGACCTCTCTGCCTTTGAGGGAGTCAACAGCTCCACCCACTTTTATATCATCAGCAAATTTACTTAGTATTCCTACCAGTCCTGTATCCCAATTTATGAAGAAGGTGAATAGCAGTGGGCTAAGAGCCCTGAAGAGCCCCACTGTTGTTGGGAAAATAAAAGCCATATTTGTTTACTCTTACTACACTGTCAGTTTCAGCCATTTCCTATACACAAGCTATTTCCAATCTGGTTATCAGAGCAAGGAATTACTTTTCTTTTGTAAAATAGTGCTATTTCATCACCGCATGTACAAACACTCACATGCCAAGAACAAGTCAGTCTTGCTCCAGTGGTGCTGCACAGACATAAAGCACAGTAGGAAAGAGGGGAACCACCTGTATGCCCAGGCTGAGCCATGAATATAACCTTTAAAGGAGAAAACACCCTCCCAAAAAGTTGCTCCACTTGTTTCATTCAACCCAAATCAACTAAAACAGATAGCTCTGCTTCTCCTGGCAGCGTTGTCATGGTAGTCTCAGGCTCTCTGCAGCCCTGAAATCTTTCCAGGAGGGTGTGGAAGTGCTTCCACAGGTAAACTGGAGCACAGAGAGGGAAGCTGCAGCAGCTTCCAGTATGATGACACCAAAGCTTGTTTAAGAAAAGGTGTTGTGCATCACCTATTTCCAAGCTATACTGAACTGAGCCTTGGCCACCCAGCTCTCACCAACCCACCTGCAAGCTCCAAGCCATGTCCATGTCTCCACCAGCAGCAGGCTGGACATCACAGCAAGTCTTCACTGAGCTGGGCTCAGTGGCAAGATTGGAGCAGAGCCTGCATTTCACCCCTGCTCAGGGGGAGAGGTGGGAGGATGGGATGGGATGGGATGGGATGGGATGGGATGGGATGGGATGGGATGGGATGGGATGGGATGGGATGGGATGGGATGGGATGGGATGGGATGGGATGGGATGGGATGGGATGGGATGGGATGGATGCAGGGCAGATGAGTCCTTACCAACAGTTGCTCTCCAGGCCTCCCACGTGGAAAAGCAGCAAAGCTGCTCAGAGGAGATTCCATCTGCTCCTGGTAGGGAGCACAAACATAAATAACACCGTATGGTCAATGTTATTCAAGGCAGCTGCTGGATCTAAAGGAATCCTAATATTACAGTATTTGGTAGTCTGCACTGAATATTTAAGAAGATCCTAAAGAATTCTAAACTTAGTTTATAAGCTAATGTAAACATGAATAATTTATATGCAAATATAGAAGCAGGGAAAAGCTACTCTAACACTTTGTAAAAAATCCCTGTTTGGTATCGCTCAGCACTAGCATTTTACCAGAATAGACCCAAATATCTCTATACAGGCAGATTGATTTAAGTAGGTAGCAAAGGGCATTTTCCTTATGCACTTCAGATTCAGCCTTGTCACACAATAACCTGTTTGCCACTTTACTCAAAACAACCTTTATAGACTCTGGATGATGGCTGGGAATTAAAAATCAGCTTTGTTAATTTCCTGGCTCCTGAACTAGAGAAAAAAACCCTGTATCATGCAAATATTGTTCCATTGGAACCACATTTATTTAGCTGCTGATGAGCAAAGAAAGAAAGCGCTGCTCTTTCCTGAGTTTTTTAATTATTTTTTTAACACAAATTCTGTGCTACAAGTATTTCTGTAGCTGTGTCAAGTGATGGGATTAGTATTTGCTCCAAACAATATGAGTGATGCAATTGTGAGGGGCACCAAAAAAAAAAAAGAAAGAAAGGGAAAAAAAAACAAAAAAACAGAAGCTCTGCATTTTAAAAGGAACAAACCATCATATTTGTGCATACAAAAATATCTTAACACAAATATTGCTTCAATTGCTGCTTTTTAAAAAGGTCTAATAAACACTGCTTCATGTTTTCCCATCCAGAGCAACATCACATTGAAAGACCTTATAATACAGGCTTTGATTTAGCAGAGCTGTTCAGCATGCAGGAGCCCATAAGTGTGCGCAGAGGTGTGGGTTTATTATTAAAGATGAAAAGGACACACAAACAAGTGCTTTGCTGAACTGCAGCTGTAGTGAATCCTCTTCAGAAACTGCTGCCTAACAAGAGCACTAAGTGGGTCATCTGTTCCACTCCATCTTCTCCCCTCCATTTCATCAGGCTGTATCACCTTTGATTAGAATTGAGTGACTAATGTTTCTTTGATAGATTTAAACTTTTGCTTTACATGACTAATTTGTATGTAGCTTCTGCTGTAGTTCTGAACGACACCCACTATTTTATTCTTACCCAGGAAAAGAGAAGACTAAAAGATCTGATTTTCCTGACTACTACTATCTATTCTTTCACTGCAACTACCAGAAAGTGTTGTGCAAACAATAATTCACACCACTGATTTTTTTACTCTAACTGTGGTTTGACATACAATGTGAGTGATTTCCAATTAACTCAAAGGATTTTTTTTCTTCCTAAATGTATGACTGAAGCCCAAGGGAAAGAGATGAACCTTCATAGCTACTGAACTGTAACTGTTAAGCATTATAGTTTGTTGTGCCTACTCCAGCAACCAAAGATGACAATAGAATAAGGTAAGCTGCTAAGTATGTCCAAATATTTTGTCATGCTTGACATGCCATTAGATGGTTTAAAGAACACACAAAATTTGCAAGTGATGAAGCATAGATCTGCTAACTTCCAATGAGAAAAGCTGGGAACACACCACTGAGGCAGTTATAGACTTAGAATTTCACTTTTTCTCTTATTGACATTAATCTCCATTATGTGGTTGTTTGTTTTTTTTTCTGTCAATTTAAAAGCAAACAAAAAAACTCTAAAAACAGACCAACCAACCAACAACAACAAAAAAATCCATCTCCTCAAAAAACCCACAAATAATCACCACCCAATAAAACAAACAAAAAACTCCAGAAAAATAAACAAATTTAAGGTCAAGAGGAGTTTCACCACTCTCCTGATAGACACTTTCTGTTAAATTTTACCCCTGACATCCTGCACCCCAGTACAGAGCTAATGACAGACACAAATAGAAATGTGCATTTATATTTCATTTTGAAGTATTTCCAGTTTCCAATGCAATATTCCATGATTGCCTTCCCTCATTGTTCCTCTCCTCAGTGTGTGATTTTCATTCTTGCCTGTAATGGCCAAGGACAGCAGTGTAGTTTCTTTTGTTCTTTTTCATTCCCTTCATAGAATATACCACTTGAATTGCAGTAATTCACCATGTGAAATGTTTATTTTTAGTGCTGACCCCTTTAGGGTAAAAACATTTGCTCAGACACAATCAAGAAAATGCAAATGATAATACACTCAAGACCTGTAATGGAAGTACCTGTTTATACCCTGACACATCACAATTTAAAAAGCTTTGAGAGTAATTTGCCATCCAGGGTCACTCACTACAACTGCAGAGCTAGAGAAAAGCAAGGAACAAATCTGGTCTATGAGACCACAGAGGAAACACTCCCAATAATATTAAACATTAAATCTTCAATAAAACTTCTAAAAAAGTTCATTGAGTTCCCCTATTTGGATCTCTGGGAGTGTTAGAAATTGAGTCAGTGCTAATAGAAGGAACAGACATCTCATCCTCTACAGATGCCATTTCGGCAAAGGTAGAAATAAATATTTGGAATTAAACCAGCAACTGGTCAGACCTCCCCATTTGGACAGAGCCTCTGAGAGTGCTTGAATGAGAAGACTTAGAGTGAACTTCTGGAAGAGACAGCTAAGTTGCCATTACCACTCATTGCCCAGATTTCTTCCTGAAATTCCCTGACCTGCTGAAGCAGCTCAGTTATGCCTGGAAGTAAAATATCCCAGTCTTCCCTGAAACCACCTGCCATTCAGCTCCCAAGGTCATTATCACAATGCACTTCATTGAGGCAAATCTCAGCCTGGCTGACACACATCCACCAACAGATGCAGGAGCAGCATCTCACAGCTCCTAAAATCTCTGCTCAGTATTTATTGCTCGACTGTTTCTGCAGTTATAACACACAAGGGCTTGGTGAAGTACTTACAGCCACTTGAATATCTTTGTAAGTTAAGCAATCAGATGTCATCAAAATGCAAACAAAGGCAATGATGGAAGGTTTCACTGAGGGATTTTGTTTTACCTTTTCCTTCCTCTCAAACGTTAAACATTTTGAAAAATACTTGAAAAACTCTAGTGTTATACTAAGCTTCTTCCTTCTGATGATACCATCAGAAAGATTAAACCCCAAAAGTAGCTGTCCAATGTTATCTCCTTCAGATTATTAAAGTTGAGATCTATTTTTGGTTTCATCTTTTTGAGTGAAAGGAGAGTTTCAGGAAGCTTTCTGTGTGAGCTTCTCCGTCTGAAATATTCAATAGGATACTGTTATTTTCATTTCTCCAGGTTTCTTTTTTCAGCTGCAACAATGGCTTAGCTGGAGCTAAATGAGTTTCCCAGGAGTTATTCCACATTCACAAGCAGACTTCCCCTGGCAAGGCTGCCAGGTCCCCTTGGTTTCACTCTCTTTTCACTCTTCTAATCCCAGATTCACCTGTTTTACTAGACAAATATGGACAAGCAAAATATCTGTAAGTGCAGCCTTGTGGATCTCAAAGTCCTATCTGGGATGGGATATTTTACAAAGAAAATAAAATTTAAAAGAAAGTGTCACAAAAGAGGAGTTTAATTTCTGGCACCCTGGTATGATACTTGTTCTCAGCTTGACCCAGGGGAAAGAAGGTGGCTGTAGTTATGCTACAGATTTTTTTTTTTTTTAATAAATTTTAATAAAACCTCCAGAAAGCATGAAATAATTGCATTTCTGACATCTAACTTGATCTTCCTGTGTGGTGACAATGCCTCTAAATGTGTGGTGTAAAAAATTACTCAGTCATCTTAAGCCTCATTTTATTTTCTTGCTCAGGTCCCCAAGCTGAGATTGGGGTGCCCTGCATTACTTTGAGCACCTGCTCCCCAGCCCACCAAGCCATGGGCTCTGGTGAACTCCCCCTTCCATATTCACCAAAACTTCAAATGAAATCACACATTCCCTTTAGCTAGTAAAGCAATGGGCACAGGAATCTCCAGGGAAGATCAGCCCAGAGGCAGCAACACTTCAAACCACAACACTCCAACCATGAATGTGAGTCAGTCTGCAGAGGGTGGTCATATCAAGCCAGCCCACTCTGGGACATTTCCCCAAATTTTGTCAAAACATGGGTTTTTATTTAGTAGAATCTACACAGAACAACATGTGGACCCCTTGATTTCCTCCCTCCCAAAACTATTATCAGTGTGATTTCCCAGCACCATTTTCTGCAGGAAATATCCTCTGATGCAGCATCATAGTTCCTCTGCTATTGTTCTTGGCCAAGCAACTTGAAGTACAGAGGGCAAAATGAGATTAATAAAAAGGAAGAAGGTCAAACATTTCATCAAGTTCAAGAGTTCTGTTTTGCAGTTGAGTGAAGTAATGTCTCATTCCCACTTAAATTCATTCCTCCAGCACTAAAGATTACTAAATAATTATACTAAAGCCAATCCTGATTAAATCTTTTGTACTTTTAGGATCAGAACATCAATTAAATTAAACAATGATTACAAAATACTGAATCTTCTCCATATCCTTCATACAAGAAAAAAAGTTCTGCTTAATGGTCTCAATTTTAAGAGATCATTAGTTCTCACTGAAAACCAAAAACCTTGTCCTACATATGCTCCCGTGACTTTTGCTGGTTTTGTCCTTACTATAAAATAGATATATTATAGCAAAGAACCCAAATTTAAAAAAAAAAAAAACAAAAAAAAAAACCAAAAAACAATCAGAAGTATAATTTTCATTGTTGAAATCAAACTCTTAATGGAAGATCAAAAAATTCAGACTCAGTTCCTAAAGAAGTTTTGGCAAAGAGTAACCGTCATCCTCTTCAGCAGGGATTTCTCAGTAGACTTTACAATGGTCAAGTCACACAAGAAGGACAAAAATGTCTTGGCATGCCTTTTTTCTTTTCTTTTTGACTCAAAGCAAATAAAACACTCATTTCAATACTTAACTACAAAATTATTCAAAGCAGTTGTTATGATTTTCCACCTAAGGTCTCTGTGTTGTTTTCTTTTAACCAGTGAAGAAATGAAAATTAATTTCTTATTTAAAGCTAACATTTCACTTGCCTCTGGTACCCACATGCAATTGTGTGTGAGTTTTCAGGTTAGACTGGTATAGTTTAAGTATCAGCTGCTCATTAAGGTGCAAGTGGGAGCTCCAGCATTCAGATTCTCTGCAGAGCTATTCAAGTGAGGAAAAGCAGGCATCTCTTTATTTTCTTTCTCAGAAGCACCTCATTTATATAATAAGTAGGGCATGCCCAAAGAGGATGTCCCCAATTACAAAGCCTTATACTCACATAAACAAATTCACACTTAGAAATTGACCCAAGTCAAACAATACACAAATTCTGCCCTGTGTAATTTATAGCAGCTGTTTCAAAGGCACACTTGCATTAGAGGAGACAGTAGCACAGGTCTTCTAGCTGAATGCACTTAGTTCATCCCTCATTACAGCACCAAACATTTAATACACTGAGGGATAAGGTTTTACTTCACTGTTACCAGCCATCATTGTAACAGTGGGCACCTTGAATTACTTCCTGCAAGTACACAGAAGTGCCAAAGCCATTAATCTGACCACAGGTTTCTCCAGAGCCATATTTACTTCTGGTGTGTATTTATTTGGCTATAGACACACTTCAGATTTAACTTTGCTCATTAAGATGTTTGGATCTGGCCTTTAAGACATGGCTTATTAATACATGGAGTTATGTGAAGAGAAGCTGCTACACTTTGCCATTATTGGACTGTGAATAAAGAATAAAGTGGTGCAGAAGGAAGAACAACTTGGTCTGCATTCAATTACATGGCTTTCTAAGATGCACTTTATCAGTCATTCAGGAGAAGCTTTTGTGTTCCTAAACCCTCTGCTGAGAATCAAATGCATTCCACCAAGGAACTCTACCAAACTAACCTTTCCCTGGTAGCAGAGAAGTAGTTTATGAGACCATGAAGATGGTGTTTTAAAGATGTTCAGGAAGGACCTAGTCTGTGGTATATCAGTATAATGGAAGGTTTTCACTAACTTGCCTCAGCTGCCATTGTGATGATATCAAAGGTTCAAGCTATCCATTGGATCAGAGCATTTCTGATTCCAACAACAAACCTGTCCTTTTTTAAACACCCCTTTATCTGACTTTTGGGACCTATCTACATTCTGCATGATTCCTAGAGAAAGTCACAAAGAGTTACTACCATCACCACTGCTGCACATGCAACTTTAGATTATAATCTTAACCTTGGAGAGAAGAAAATAATATTATGGATACACTGCTACTCAGGGATTACACTCCACCCTCTTGAAGCAGAAAAACACTTTAAATTCCAGTCATTGCATAGTAAAATTTGAAAACATTAGAAGCCTCCGTATGCTTTTCAGGAATCAGGTGAAAATAAATTGAATATCAGGTCCCATAAGTTCTTTCAAGCAATCAGAGATGAAAATTATGCATTCACTCTGCACCATTCCAGTGTGTATTTTGATGCAACATAAATTAATTGTCTCTGCTAATTTACTCCAGTTACTTCACAGACTTGTTAATTAGGCAGCTCTGTGCAGCATTATTGTGTTCCAATTCCTTCACAATTACAGCTTACTTTGCTGTTGTTTTTTAACTCATTGTGCAGATAGATATATACAACATGTCAAGAAGTAAATCTAGAGATGCTTGTGGGAACTGCTCCATCAGTATCTTATTTAAAGAAAATATTTTCTTCTTGCTCATCCCCCAGTGTGATTCCATCAATAGCCTGGAAGGGAGTGCCCATCCAACAGACCTCTCCCATGCTAAATCCAAAACACAGCACTGTACCAGCTGCTTAGAAAAAGTCCAAAACCAGGACAGTACCTAAGCTAGCTCACCAGTGCTCACAACTTTATGTGCTGCTCAGTTTTCAGCTGTGTCTTTAGTACAAGAACTGCTGCAATTGTGGCTGGAGTAAACCTGCTCCACTTTCACAGGATCTGGACAAGTTAATAAAGCAACCACTTTCAAGTCATATTTCTGCAATATGCAATAACAAAAAGTATTCTAAAGATTTATTCCAAAACATAGCAGGAAATAAGAAGATTGCTCAGAAAACTTAGCCCCCATCTAGAGCAAAGAGAAATAAAGACACATTTATTCAGTCCAGCCTTGAGTAGACAATGCCAACCAGTCCCCAGTAAAAACTTTGAAGATAGAAAATGCTTCCTCTCCTCCCTTTTAACTGAGGAAAATGGAGAGGAAAGAAACTAAAGCAGGCTTTGATGTGCCCCTATTAGTTTTTGTCTGCACAATAGTTCTGCTCACCTCCAAAGGGCAATAAGAAAGCAAGCAGCTTCCCTACCTGGCTCAGAAGCATCATCCAAAGAGGAGGGCAGCACCCTATAGAGGAGATAGCTCACCCTGCAAGGCTGCTTTCCTCCAAGCAGCTGAGCTAAATGGAGGCATGCAAGCCCTAATTAAGGAGGTTGGGCTAACTCCTGCTTTAGTTAGCATGGAGCAGCAAGGGCATTAGCATATAAAGTTTGGAATGGATAAAAAGCAGCTGTCACCAAAAAAAATGGATGTCTGTCATGTACAAAAGAGAAGAATTTGAGTTAAGAGTCAAGAACTGGATTAAAGGGCAATAGCTGAAAATGGAACATCCTCTGCCAAATGAAGCTCAATTACTTACACATATTTCTTCTTGCTAATTGTGTGCAAACTTATCTTGCCCTGACAAATCTGTGCAGACTCCAGATAAGACCTATAAAGGAAAGAAAAATAAAATTATTTTCAGGGGGGTGGGATGTCACAGTTAATTACATGTCCTGCTGTAAGGAGTTTGCAAAATAAGCTGTGGAGGAGACAGTCTCTTGCACATGCACAGCTGGAATGGCAGAGATTCCCTACAGAAAGGGTCCACCCAGGGAGAGCAAGTGGTGCCATGATAAACAGAAGAACAGCTGGGGCAAACCTAAGGTTCTGGCAGCTTTCAGCAGAAATACCAACGTTTTAACTCTATAGAAAGATGCAAAGGAGGTACCTGTGCAAGTGTTTGCTGATCAAGTCCTCCCTCAACCTTCCTTTTGAGCACAGGCAGAAATATTAATGGGAAGCTAAAATGCATTTAAGCACTGGTTTTATGCATTTATGTGGGTTTATACATATATGTGTTGGGGGCTTTATCATGGAAAGGTGTTGTAGTTTATGTTTATGCAAAGCCTGTAGTTAACTCTTCGTGTCATCAGTAATGTTAATTACCAGACATTGTCAAGGTTACAAGATACAAAAACACAAGACTGTTGAACCACTCATTGCTGGCACACTTCATTTCCAGATGGAACCATAGAGGGATATCATGTATAAACAAGAAGGTAACTATGGAGGGATCATCCATACAGTAGTAAAAAGCTATAAATTAAAATCGAATCAAACTACCCTAAATGAATATATGCCTTATCATACACAATGCCATACAGCTGTGGACCTCTGAAGTGAAGCTTTTCCTTGGTTAGAACTATCTTACAAGAACAAAATTTCATCATTTATTCATTTGTGTGTTACTCTGTGCTGCACTTGTGGTAGATTTGCTGCATAGTTAGCAGGGAAAATTCTTGCATTGTACAGCTGGTTTAGAGTTGGTGTTGCAAGTTATAAAATAACAGCTACTACTTCTCCAAAAGTATTCTTATAAATATTTCTGGCAGATAAGTTCAGGAACTGAAACCTCAGCATGAACAGGTTTTACACCTCTCTCTCTTATGTTGCCTGATAAAAACCTTGGTAGAACCAAATCCTACTTCAAAGTTACAGAGCCATGATAATAATGGAATAATACAGTGGTCCAAAACAAACTGCTACATGCCAAACATAGCAAAATATATATGTCAAATAGGAGAGTCTGCAATAGCAAACATAATCCCATTTGAAGAGATTTTAATAAATACCCAAATAACAAAAACTAGCTTTTATTGGTTTTTATGCTGAACATATTTTAATATTTTAGAATAACTGATGAAATATTGCTAAAGGAAAAAAACAAATGAAAGAAGGTGTTCCAGACATTTTATTCTTCCTATGTTGACAGAGCTCTGATATTTATTTCAACAGAATGATTACTTAACAATTCACTTTATTGGGACAGGACTCCTGGGGACAGCAGCACTGGTCTTTCATGCTGTCTGTCTGTGAGGTTCTTCAGCTGCACTTGAAGACAGAGAGAGTCAGTGCCTCCCAGAAAAAGAGAAATAAGTGAAGTCCCCATCCAGATCAGAGTTCAGGGTCATAATGCAAGTAGAATGTGTTGGCTCAGTATCTTCATTATGGTTCCAATCCCCAGCCTTGTTCTCAGTGCTGTCAGGGCACAATCTCTAGTTCAGGTGTCTGTGAGGGTGGCTCTGTCAGCAGATCACCAGCAGTGCAAAGGAGCAGTATCACTGGAGTGCACCTCCTCAAAACCATGACAGAATGTAGAGAAGAGTCAGGGAAAGACTAGAGGTAGCAAAGGGAATAAAGAGCTAGCAAATGTCAGGAAAGAAATAAAATAAATAAATGTACTCTGTGCATATTTCTCACTTTAGCATCAGAAATTATGGCAGTTCCACATGCTATGATCTCCAGCTCTATGGCAACCTAGTAAAGTCATTGCTTTGATATGTGAACATGCCATTTTATAATTATCCTAATTTTATTCTAGAAAGTAAAGTTCCTCATTATGCACTAATCAGATTTCTAATCCCTCAGCACTCCCTTCTCTTCCCTCCTTAGGGAAGCCACAGAGACTTATCAAATATGCCACCTTCTTTTTTTAATATTCTCATAAGAAGTCATCAGATAAGAGACATTCTGGCATCAGAGAAATGGTTAAGCTATTTATAGTAAATACATCCACAAATGAAGATAATATTAATTTGATAAGAACTATATTAAATGATCTACTTTTGAATAACGAAGATTCCTTCTCAATTATTTTAATATCAAGGCATTATGAAATAACTATTAAAGTTGCACTCACACTACTTCCATGCAAGAACATAATAATAAACAGAAATAAATGTTTTGTTACTGAGGAACATAACAGATATTATGGGTCTAATTAAAGTTGTCTTTTCCACAACACTGGAGCAAGAGTATGGCCTCAGAAGTACCATCCAGGTTTTGGAAGTCAGCTCAGGAGTCTGGTAAGCTGGGAGGTTTATCATGCCTTATAAGCCACAAACAGCTTGAAAAATATATAAAAATGTGACTGTCACATCAGCTCTGGCCATCCATGCATGTTAACTACAGTCTGTAGCCAGAAACAGATTCTTGTGGTGAGGCACACAAAACCTACATTGAGGCAACAGGTAGCTGGTAATATCTGGCCCATCTATCTAAGATTCAGGAAAACTTTTGAATATATATATACAAGCCCAGCTCTCCTGCCAGTTGCATGTTATCATAATGTTGAGTAAAGCATGTCAAAAGGCTGTCCTGGAAAGGAATGTCCTTAAAATAAACTCCCAAAGTTATTTTTCCTCTCTGACTAAAATATGGATTTCTTTTTTCTTTTTTTCCCCCTTCACATCCAGGTAATTTTAATTAAAATCTCTTCAGATCTTTGTAGCAATAGGTCTCCAAACTATTGGGAAAAATGTAAGACCTTTTTGGATTCTTTTTGGAGTTGCAACTTTTTAATTTCATTGGATAACTATTACTTTGGTGAGTGAACAGAAATGGAAATATGTCCTTTATTGTTGATTGTGTCCTGGGGATATTGTTGTTTCTTGCTTTTAATCTTTTCCTCTTTTCTTTCTCCTAATCTATGAAAGTTTCCCATGCAGCATGTTTGTTTTTCTGAATGTCTTTTATTTGAGAGGAACCCTTCCTGAGACACAGCAGTAGAACAGTAGTGCTGTTCAAGGTGAGGCTGTCAGTGACATGATCCATTATATGATGGCTTTTTCATATTTTCAGTATTGTTTCTCATCTTATTCTTCTTTATCATCCAACTATTTTAGCTTCCTTAGGTCTATTTATTAATTTTCTTGCTTATGCTGCTACTGAAAAATACTGATCTGGGATGCTTTTTCTGATAACCACTTAGTGTTGCACCAGGGTATTTCTGTGAGGGTTTATAGTTAATTTAGTGATCACTATGGATTTTCCCATTATCCTTCCTAAAGTGTGTACCTCAAACAGATGGAGATTATTTTCTACATGAACAAAGGTCATATTTCTAGCTTGCAGAAGACACTACATCTTAAACTTGCAATAAATCAAACACAAAGTATAATTTATCCTGTATTTCTGAGCAGTGTAATTTCTGGAGTACATTGGTTTGGAGACAAGAGGCAAGAAGAAACATTTCTTATTACTATTTATGCAATTATGGGATTTTCCATCAAGGGAAAAGGCTGGAGCATTCCAACAACTAACTCTTGCTTAAGAGACAAACAACAGCCACAGGAATCACTTCCAAACCTAACCCATTCTTGGTGTGTTCATAATAAAATACCTTAATTTACACATTTTCTAACTCTTCAGCAAGTCTCTTTCTCCTCATGTATGCAAACAAAATCATCCAAAAAATACTCTCAGCCCCACAAAGCAGAGCACATTTCTCATATGAACTGCTGTCCACAGCAGCAACCCTTTAAAATTGATTTTCTTTGACTTCCTGTTGCTCTTTTTTAAGGCCTCACAAATATTGCCTTTTCTGTGTGGAATGACACATAATGCCTAGACTGAAACAACACAGATTTCTTCAGGGCAAAATAGTAATCTTGACCTTCCCCACAAACCTTATTCAAGATGGCAAAGCCTCAGTATTATTCAGTTCTGTTAAGACAACCTGCAGTGGTTTGATTTAATTTCATCAACTGATGGTCCAAGGATTAATTTTCAAAGAGGGTTCTATAGTGCTCAGTAAATACATAATCTAGCAGTGGTTCTTGTTCTCTCCATCTCCCATTGAGAATGCATCTGTTTGTATGAATTAATGTGAAAAACAAGAGTGGGGTTCAAAACAGTCACATATGTCCAAGACAGTGAATTCATTGTGCTTTTAGTGCTGAGTGACAAAAATAAGTGACCAACTGAGAGGCAGGTCCCTTTCAGCTCATACACTCAGCTATGCTGGTGTGGGGTGCACTGAGCATCTTAACCAGTCAGACATAGCAAGAAGAGGAGGGTTTCACTCTGGCAGAAAGCAGTGAATCATGGATAATACTTAAGCTTTTCTGGTTTATTATAGAAAGTGTCAGGCAATGTTATATGAGGGAAGAAAGCAAAGGGTAAGAACAATAACTACCATGAAATTCATTGCCAGAATTGTCAGACAAAGTAATAACTGGGATTCTTTGTATTAAGAGAACAGGTAAAATTGACAACATGAGCAAAGACTTTATGAGAGTTCTAAGGTCCAAGTGAAAATATATTAGACAAAAGTAAAACTTTAGTGTTTCAACATAGAAAGGTTGCTATGAACACTGGATTTTACTGCACCACTTTCAGCCAAGAGACATATTGAGGCTTGGAGCAGAGCTGTTTGGAAGTTAAATCCTGTTCATACACACTTGGGCAGGCAGCACCCTGAAATAAAGCATAGCAGGGACATTTATGCATTAAAAGCAAACAGCAAAACTAAATCATGTCTTGCACCTTTAGAGGCTAAACCATGTAAATCACCCAAACTCTGAAGCAGGTATTCAAGGGCAAAATAGGCCTGTCTCTCTTCAGCCTGCTCTGTAGCATTAGCAAGGGGGATGTAACACTGCAAAGCAAGTGAGTGCACTATGGGTTTCCCAAGTTTCTTCTCAGAATTGCCCTAGAGCTTCCATGAAGACCACGGCAACAACTACTGATATACCTGGCCCCAAGCACTGCCTGTGGATCAGACCAGCTGGTTCCCTCCACGACTGAAGATGTCCAGCCCCTGGTAAACCCTTTTGCAGATTCCCACAAATACAGAAAGGTGGGCTAGCACCTGATGGCAGAGCATAAGAGAGCTTTAAGAGGTGAGACCATTAAACAATGGCTCTCACCTCCAGAATGGCAAGAAGCGTTTCTCATTCCTGGTACTGGGAGAGGGATTAGACACTCACAGTTTTGAGATTTATATTTTCAAACATCCACTGCTCTGGCTACTGTGGTTGTCTCCAAAAAGTCAATAGTTAGAGATGATGAACACGATCACCTTCAGGATTAAATAGACTACATGCTTTAACAGGTATCAGAAGACATCCTTTGATGTGATGAAGGGGTTTTCACTTCAGAAAGCATTTCTCACAATATCACATCCTCAAGGTTAGTACCACAATCTGAGCCCTGGAAATTATGAAACAAATGGAAAAATGGCTTAGAAAATTCAGAAGAGTAACATGAAGCACAGGGAAAGGACTGACAAAGCAGCTGCGTCTTGCACGAATGCTAGAAACACTAAAAGAATGGTTAACAAAGGAAACCAGATGCAACAGAGAGATGTTGAAAGGCTTTGATCATCCAAAGGCTTAAACCTGACAGTACTTAATGCTGATGGACAGATATGAAATAAGGATGATAAAAAAATGAGGTGCTAAGCAATGGCATTCAGCTTCATGAAGAATGAAAAGTGAAAAGTGACAAAAGAGTCAAAGAATCAAGCAAAACTAATCCTGTCTGGTATAAACACCTGATGGAAATGGGCTCTGTAGAGTAAAAGACAGCATGAAGAAAAAAGATCCTAACCCAAAACCCCTGCCATTTGCATCATACATCATCAAGAGATTGCAGAGAATGACCCAGTGGAAGCAGAATTGCTCCTGAAGGTGCAGGATGATTGTGGCAAAGCAAAGGAATTTGCTTCTCATGTGTTACCTGCCTAAAAAGCACTGAAACTTTTATTGCTCTTTTCAACCACACAGCAAAGGAGCAGCCTTGGAAACCACCCTTAGAGATGTGATATTATTGCTGCCTTGCATTTTCTTTTACATTATTTCTGTAACTACTAAACTTGTCACACTGAAAATTCAGATATATTGTCAGATTCATAGCAGCAGGAATTTGTTGAAAATAAGGATTTTCTCAAAGACAGTCGTGTGGGGTTTAGGGGTTTTTTAGAGTTCAGTGGGGGTTTTCTTCCTAAAGAAGGTTTGTGAAAAAAATTCAAACCAGAAATTTTGTCTGCTTTTCTCAAGAAATCATTCTTCCTTCATGCCCAGATGATTCCCATGGTCACATTCTTGGAGCATTGCAATATACTCTACTGCTAGTTTAAAATTTGTTGTTTTACCAGTATTCTTGACAGTAGACTCATTACTTTGAATATTCATGAATGGGAGAAAAACAAAGGAGTGCAAACAAATGCAAAAATATTCAATTTTTAAAATGTAACCAGAGTTTCAGAAACTGGAATGCATCCATGAGCAACACTTAGCAAGGAATGCCAACATCTTGCAGAGGCAATACATTTAATGGTATAAAACTGTTACTTTGTGTCATACATTATATCTGATGACATCTGTACTCACAACTTGATGAAAACTCAGCTCACCTGAATTGCATAAAAATTAATGAGGAAAACCATCTGTATTCTAGTTTATAATCACAGAGTAAATCTGTCTCTGATTTTGGACATTAGACTGGTTCAGAATCAGACAAATCATTGTTTCATCACTCTAAAGTTAATGATGAGCTTTAGTTCTGCCAAATAATCAAAATTCATTTTCCTACTAACAGGAGCAGGCATCACTGCTCCCATTGTGGCTTGAAAGGTTAAAACTATTTTCACAAAGGTCAAAACAAAGTTCAAAACAATTAGCCTGTCTTTAATTTTGATGTGTGAACATAACAAAAAGAGAGACCTGAAGCTTTATTACTGGCCTGCTTGCTCAGAAGCTGAGCTACACCTCTGAAGGCTGCTCTCAGCCAAAATGACTCCACAGAGCTGGGCTACCCCTGCCAGGGGGGTTCTTCTGCTCCAAAGTTCAACACCCTGTGCTTAATTTAGCCTTTGTCTCATCACATTTGTGCAGAAGCCTTCCTTAATGGCTGCTCTGAAATGTCATGATTTCAAGAAGCCAGATTTTGTTTAACTCTTGTAACTCTAATCCATACTTCACCAAAGAAATTACAGATTTTAAGAGGTCACTTGCTATTATCACAACCCAAGCCTTCCCTTTCAGATGGGAAACTCAAGCCTTTTTACTGCTTAAAGCAAAGTCACTGGAGCCAGAAGCACTTTGACAAACATTTTTATTGCTGCTGTTGTATTCAGAACTTCTCATTACACTAAGGTTAATTTTTAAAAAAAAACTTCAGATGGGGAAAAAAATGTTGCAGTTTGGCAACAATAGAGGGTTACTCATTTTTGTAGGTAAGAAAAAGACAGAGTACTGTCTGAGAAAATATGCTCCCATAGCAGAAATAATAATATTGAATAGACCACTATGAAGTCATTTTGGGGGGGGGGGGTAGAAAGGGGGGAAAGGGAGGGGATTCACATATATTTTGTTATTTTGAAATTTACATAGCAGCATTTGGCAAATATTTATCCTGACATAAAAGCTCTGATATTCTATTTGTTAATTTCCCTAGTTGTCTTCTGGAAAAGAAAAAGCCCTGAGCTGAAATATCAGTATCACTTAAATCCCTCCAACAAGAACACTGTGTAAGCAACATTTTCCCATCCATGCACAGAGACACACACATCACAAATAATGCATGGATTCCTTCCTTTAAATGAAAGCTCCAATTAATAGCCCTTTTGGGATGCTAACAGGGATCTCTGTCTAACCACAGGCTCACAATGTATCACAGCTTTGGAAAAATAGCTGAGACTACTCTTAATTTATACATGATTTCATAAAAAATTAATTCATTTTTGCATGTTGACTAATTTCAATCCTTCTGATTACCTTCCCAAGGGCTCAGCTTATTTTCAGGTTAACAACCATACAGTACTACAATGGCTGAGGGTAGAAAATCCCCTTTGTAACTTGGCAATGGAACAATGTGTTTATAGGAAAACTAAGTGAGGCTGATAGACTTGTTAAAAGATCAAAAGAATTTTTGGGCAGAGTGCCTCAAAAGTAAATTGTTATAGCTGTACCAGCTCTTGGAAACATCAGCTATTCCTGGCAATGTTGTTACAAACTTCCTAATACCATCAGCATGCCTGTTAACTTTGGCTTCCAAAAGGTAAATTTCCCTCCCCAGCATTTGTGTGAGCAGCTCTCAGGCCAGCTTGCACAGCTAAGCAGAAAACCCTCTGCTCACTCTTCAGAGAAAAGGAATTATAGTACCAGTCACTGCCAATGTATTTTAACTTGTTAAGGATTGCTACTCCCATAGAGAGGAGAGGTTTTCTTGCATCAGGTTTTCGAGACTGAGCTTTACAACTAGGAAAAATATGTTTGAGGATAAACTAATATCTAGATTTGTTGTGATGAAGTACACACTCAAAAGATAGAATAACAAATGTGCTTCAAAGTTTTTTGAAAGTGGAACTTCCTTGTGTGCTCCAGCACCTCAGCTCTTTTCTGAGTTCAGTTCAATGCAAGTTCAGTTCAAATAAGTGGGCTGGGCAGCTCCTTCTTTTAACTTCCAATTTCCCCTTCTCTATTTTCCATCTCAGTTTATCTGCCTGTGCTTCCCTGCCATTTGGCACTGAGGAAACAGAGGCTTTGCAGAACTCCCCATCCCATGCTATTTTTCCTTTTGCATGCCTCTTTTCATGTAGACCTAAAGCTGCCTTCTCTGGCTTCTGGCCATCTGATGATGCAGCACTGATGCTGCACAAATTGCATCTCCTGGGAACTCAGAGTTGTGTGTCTGGAGTAATCATGTTGTTCATTTACAGCTTGTCTTACTGTGTAAGCATTAAAAAAGTTTTGAAAATGGGGCACAGATCCTACCTTACATCTCACTAAATTCTGAAGAATTTACAACATATTTTCACTCTGTGATGACTCATTTCACAGGTGAAACTGCTTTTTACATTATCTTCTCATGCTTATTTACAAAGATGGACAATTTTTCCACATATAGGGCATGAGGGCATGAGGATATGAGGACAACTCATCACTGCTCTGGGCTCAGACAATCAGATTCTCCTGTACTGCTGCCTGTGCCCTGTAACACATGCACACACAGTACCATGTGAGCCCATCTGAGCATTCAGGTTCAACAACCTGAATGAAAGCTGTGTACAATAAAGCCTTAACTGTATTTACTTTTCAGAAGCATCTTGTCCTAGTTTTGGCTGGGATAGACATAATTTTTTCCTTAGCCTGGTACACTGTTGTGCTCTGTATTCATTATGAGAATCATGTTGATAAAACACTGACTTGCTAAGTAATGTTTAATTACAGGGCTTTTCAGGACTTTTCCCCTGCTTTGCCAGTGAGGAGGTGCACAAGAACCAGCAGGGAGCACTGGCAGAGCTGATCCAACTGGGGAAAATGGTATTCCATACCATAAAATGTCATGCCCAGTATATAAACCAGGGTGAGTTGGCCAGGAGCTGCTAAATACTGCTTGGGGTCTGGCTGGGCATCAGTCAGCAGGGGTTGAGCAGCTGTAGCGACCATCACTTATTTCTCTTGGATTTTATTCCCTGCTGTCTCTTTCTCTTTTCCATTAAAAAAAGTAATACTCTTATTAGAAATAGTAGTGTATTTTATTTTATTTCAATAATTAAACTGTTCTTATATTAACCCAAGGGTTTTTTAATTTTTCTCTGCATCCCACCAAGGAGGTGGGGAATTGAATAACCAATGGCATTGTACTTAGTTACCAGCTGGGATTAAACTGCAACACCCTTTAATTATTTAGGAAGCTCAGCCTTGTGAGAATATATTGGAATTTTTCAGCACCTTTTTGGCATGTTAATTTTTATCATAAATATGTACTTAAAAATTAAATGGTAGTTACATTGCATCAGAAGCCATTCTGTGTGAAGAGGCTCAGGTGTCTTGCCCCAGCTTGTGATCTTATAGAAATAAATCCAAGTTTGATCCAGTGTCCACTTTGCCTGAAAAAAATGCAGTAATTTCAAAACTTTCAGATAACTTCAAGTTGTTCTCACAGCATTGTGTGGGCCAGATGAACACAAGCTACTCAAGGTTAGCCAAGAAAATTACACAGTGATTGAATGGCTAGAAGCATGCAAGGTCACACTAGTAATAAGTCATCATTTATAGGTACTGTGGGTCATTAGCAAGGATTGTGGTGACTTCTCCTTAACAATAAATTTCTTAGACTAAAAGTATTTCCTCCAAGGCATGGCATTGCACTCAAAACAGTTCAGACAAACATACCTGAGCTATGCTAGAGGCCAGAAATTATCACAAATATATACTAATATTATAGAAATTACCAAAACATTTCATCTTCCTCAAGATTCAAGTAAGAGATCTATTTCTCTGATTATGCCAGCTGGCTAAGAATTGATTATACACTGATCATTAATGCACTGCAGAAGCCAAATCTACACGAAACCACAATTACTTTTATTCCTATATCCAGTATTTGGTTTCTAGTTTTATTTCAATTAAATATATTTTCCAGCTGTGCAGAGCTGCTGCAAAGAATGCAATTAATGTCTTTTCACTCTTGAAAATCCTGACCCACTGATGCCACTGGATAATCTCTCACCAAGATCAGTAAAATCATAATTTCCTCCTCCACCAGTTATGTACTACTTTAAAAAGCACAGAAATCTCCAGTAAAATTAAAAAGTAGGAAGGTCTGCCTGGAACTACCTGCCACATACCTCCACAATGTCCACCATGGTTGAAACATCACATATTTATTTTCATTGTAACTGTAATTGGCTGTCTGGGATAGAAAAGGTGCGATTCTGTTTGTAAAGTCATCACACAGTCAGTGTGTGAAACTTTTTCTACATAAAGTTTTGACCAGGTTTAGCAAAATACCCTAGGATAAAAGAACCATAAAAATGCAAATTTTAATTTGCTGTTGCAAAATTCATGAGTGGACCTTTTTAAGGAGATATCTCCAAATGTTACACTCAATTGTTAAAAATTAAATTTACAGCTGTCTATATCCTTGGGACAAGGGAGTGCAAACATAAAGGGAAATTGGCAAGCCTGTAGGTGCATTGCCCTTGTCTGTCCTTCCCTAGGAGAATTAGTCTAAGACATTCTAATACTTAAAGGAGGTTTTAGGAACATTTAATGGCTGAGTTAGAATTCTCTGCCTCATAGTTATGCATTGGAAGACCACATCAAATCACAGCACAATGTAAATACTTCTATAGAGGATCAGTGAAATAAGCCAGGAATCACTGTGCCATTAGTGCTCAAGGTAAGGTGCTGCTGCTTTCACCAGGAGACACTGCAAAATATACATTTAGGATATTGCTGAACAACCTAGCAGGGATGGAGCTCTGAAGCAATGTCATTTTCTCTTTTCAGTTCTCATTTTCCTAGTGTTTCAGAAATGATGTGTTAAAATTGACCAGGCACGAATGGAATTGAATAAATTATTCTTAAAAGGCATGCAGTTGTAAAAATATACTATAAAGAAACTATATTTTGAAGGAAGATAATATTAAATGTATTAACTGTTCAACAGCTGATAGAAAAGTTGTCAAGAACAGCAGAACAGAAGGAGTATATGTGCCAAAAATAAATCATGAGTGACATAAATCAAAGAAATTTTTATAGTAGAACTAGATCTAAGTTTTAGACAACAGATGTGAAACTCAAAGCTGCTCTTAGCAAATAAAACTCCACTTCAAACACTCCACCCTAAAACACTTTGGAAAACTAAAAGGAGGCTTGTTTGTGTCATCCACAGTGTGTCAGTAATATATTTTTTCTCCAGGAAATAGTAAAAATATATTTCCTATGGCAAATACATTTCTGACTTATAGTATTAGACCTACATTTTCAAAAGTGATTACCCATTTTTTTTATATCTCAGCCTCTGATGCCTCAAAATAATATGAACTTCAGAAATGTAAGTATTTAAACCTCTATAGAATCCATTCCCCCAACACATCCAAAATAGACATCTCAAAAATGGCATTTTTTGAGATTTAAATTGAGGAAGTTCAGTAAGGGTTCAGACTGAAATCTCCAATTTTTTTCACAGAAGATTTAACAGTACAGGCAGCCACAGAACAAGTTGCATATTTCTTAAAGTCTTCCAGACTCATGTGACAGGATCAGTTCTAAGTATCAGGAGACAATTTAAGCTTCAAATACGTTTAATTCATGGCTATTGGTTGCAGTTGCTGGAGAAAAAATATTTAAATTTGAAATCTGGAATTGTTAATAATTTTTAGTTGTTTATTTACTGCATTTTCAGCCCTCAGTTTCCAGTGTGTTTTAGTGACCATATCATGTTAAAAATTCCTCCCACAGGAGGTAAGTAGTAACATTTACTTGAGTGACTAAACTGTATTTCATTTAACTGAATCATACTATGTTTAAATTGAATGCACTGCAAATGAACCAGAACACACATGCACTACTTTGCATATCTGAAAAGACTTCTGGGCAGTTACTGGCCTTTGCAGTCTGATATAAGAGTCCTTTCTTCATTATTGTCTTGGCTTCCAATCTGACACCTTCAGAAAGCACAGCCAGTCCTTCAGTGGAATTGAGCTCTAATTTGCAGGGAGGAAAATTTATATAGAGGAAAAAATGCAGCTTTCTAAACATTGATTTAGACTTCTTATTTATGTGAACTGTTTTATATGAATTTTATATATTCCTCTTTTGAAATACTCACTTCAGACACCAATTTTGTTGTATTGTAAATAACAGAATTTTCTCTAGAATTAGCCCACATAATTAATTTTTTTTCCAAACTTCTAAATATTTTTTAAGTTATTGAAATAATTTTAGATATAAGAACACTCATAAATTCTACATCTCAAGTTCTCCTTCACTTTGGGATTCAAGAGGCTGAAGAGGTCTGCAAGTTGTCTTCAGTCCATATGAATAGTCCATAATTTTGAAGCTGGTAGAAAGAGTTCTCTGCTTCATCCAGAGTCAATAGATTTAAAAGCCATACAATTTATTACTACAGATCTAAAAAAACTTCAGAGACAAAAGGTTGTTTGGAGCTTATTTCATGCTGGATGAAATATTTGACTTTCCTTGAATCTTCAGTTAATATATTTAAATTTCAGCTGCAAGGTAAAAACAAATTTCACTTTCATTCCCAATATAAAATTGAAGGGAAAAAGAAATCATACCTTTCAGACCTAAAATAATTATTTTATGGGTGAAGTTTTACAGAAAAAGAAATTTATGACAGTCTCACAAGTGTTTTATTTTTCTATTTCAAGTGTATCCATGTGGTTTGCAGGATAACTGAATTTACTGGGGAAATAGTGGGCATTTTTCATCCTTTAACAGTTTTTATTTGCTCCTGAATTTTTCCCCTTAAAAATTACTTCTCTATTTATCCTCTGAAATATCTTTCTAGTGATGTCTTGAAAACAAGCATCTTATCCATGATGCATTCTATTGATATGCTTTCAAATGGGAGAGAGAAAGGGAATAAAAGATCTCACATCAAGGCTCATCTGGCCACAATTCATTGTGCATGGAACCCTTAAAGGCAGTGTGCAATGTGTGTTGTAGCAGAAGAATATTACAGGAGCTGGGAAGACCTGCTGCCATGGTGAGCTGGTGTCATGATCCAGTCACTGAGAGATGCCTCTGTCCAAATTAAGGTGCATGTACCAAAGTCATTGGTATGGATTTTATTTAGAATGAATGTTAAGTAGAGAGATAGAAATAGAAAAGAAAGGGTCAAGGGGGTGGGGGAGGAGAGACAGAGCATGATCAAGCAGAAGATAATCACCAACCATTGATTCAGCAGCATATTGTTGGTCCTTCTTCATGCTGGGTTTCTTGGTGGGGACAGTCCTCAGGCCATCCCAAACTTTTCATTTTTTATACATTCTAGCAAACAAAGGAATTAACTCTCATTGGCTACACAGTTCTGTTATGCTGTTGGTTAAATGATTCCCTTGCCTCTGGTGCTAATTAGTCCCATGCTCAGTCTTCCTCTTCTGAGTCAGTGGATTTCTTGGGTTTATGGTCTGTGAGTTGGTGGTCATGATCTCCCCCTGGCAGAACTACCTTATACCCTGCCTGGGATGATTTCAGCACAATTGCTCAGCTGGATTTCCTTGTGGCCCATAAATTCTGCCATTATCAGCAATATATTAGTCTCCCCCAGCTTTGTTAAACTCACCCTAGGTCTGAGATAAAACCCAGACAATAATACCACGTGTATCTTGTCTCAGGTTCCCACTGTGGTGGTTTAACTTACAGTCCAAGTTCCAGGTATCCACAGAGGGGATGCTGGTGGTCACAGGTCCCATCTAACCCATAATTTTGGGTGATCCTTGTTTGACAGGTGATGTGCTCATGAGCTTCTTTACACAGTTTGCCAAACGGGAATTTTTGTCTGGATGAGTTACCCAGGATGTGCTACCCAGGTCTCAGCCCTGCCAGGCTTGGAGTCAGTGGCACCCTGCTGCTCTGTTCTGTGCTGCTCTCATGGTAAAGTCCTTCTGTGGCCTTAACAGTGCTTGAGACAGGCAGCTGTGATCTCAAAGTGCCTACAGCTGGCTTAATGAGCTACACTGACACTTTCACAGAAGAATTTACCTTCCAGATTGCAGCACATAATTTTTCGTACTAAACTGCACATATTTTAACACACTAAACTGTTGTCTTCAGCACATGGAAATTGTTTTATTTTTAAGAGAAAGCCATGATAGTACACATACAGATTGATGTATATCCTGTCAATTGGCACCTGCTTGGGGAGAATTCTTCCTTCCAAAAAAAGGAGGAATTTTATTTTTCTGCAAATAAAACTTTCTGAGCAACTGAAATTTGAGGCCAGCATGCCAAACCCAAATACTTCAGATATTTTTCAGCTTTCTCTATGAAAAGCAATATTCCTGTAACTTTAGAAAACTGCCAGAATATTTTTAAACCCAGACTCATGACTCAGTCCCCCTTCTCATTGTTGGATATATGTAATTTGGTGGAAAACATGCACTCAATAATGCAATAAATATACCACACTGAAGAAACAAATATGATGGTAATTCTACTGAAAATTAGGTCCAAAGACCAGTCAGAAAGCTCAGGGGAAACCCTGGCATAGGTCAATCTAAATGCTGTTTCCCAGGAAGATATCTCCACCTCCACTGATTTGTATGTGACAGGTTTGTAGTGTGAATTATATCTACTGAGAGTCTTACTGAGGCATCCATCATTGTCCTGATTTTGTTTTGAAGTGGAAGCCTGTTGTATTAAAGTGTTGGGGATGTTGTTTCTATACACAAATAATTGATATTATTATGAAGTCCCTCTGTATCTTATCCTTTCACCAGTCTTTGGACAGATCATTTACTATAAAATCATTTCTCCTGTCAGATCAAGCTCCCAGGTCAAAGATACTGGCACAACATTCACAATTTTCAGTAACATGTAATGAAAATATGTAAATAGGAGACACATAAGCCCTGCTATCATGTTGCTCAATCCAAACCCTTGGCTTTTGTGGGCTAAGTTGCAACATTAAATCACAATTTCACCAGTGGATTCCTATTCCTAAAACTAGAAATGTTCCCACTTTCCAGACAGCTGAATGTTACAATTGGACAGATTATTGATGTAGTAATTTCTCTTTTACTAATAAATGTACAAAAGTATCTTCTATAGTGTCAAGAAATTTCATCCCTGACTGTTATTACCTCTTTCTTGAGACAAAGGGGAAAAAAAAACCAAAAACCACAAACCAAATAATTTCTTCAGTTGCCTAATGATCTTTTAATTTCAAGTATGGAGAAAAGAATATATGACCTTCAGCCCTGTCAAGTCAGTCACAGCATTGGTATTATCTTTTTACCATGCCATTATATAAAAACTAATAAGATTGGCTTTGATTTTTTTGAGGCTGAATTTGATACAAAAACACAAAAAGATAAAGACAGGAGAAAATGGAAAAAGCAGTCAAATCAGTCTCTCCATCCCCATATATCTTTCCACCATGAAAACTTTTATATTTTTTATATTCATTTATATGTATTCTCTTTCCTGGAAGTGGAATTTTAAGATGTTTCTCTTAAATTTTGAGATGGATCTCTTCAAATTATCCATCTTAAAATTCACATACAACAAAAAGGAAAAACAAATATCACAGCACTCCCCCTGTACAAGGTGAGTAAAATACACCTTCAGAATAATTTTGGCAGCATTCCCTGGATTTAGTTCCCCATATGCCAATGTGGGGTTGCCAATATACATTACACAAATGTCTCTCTGTCATATCAGCTCCCACTAATTCATTTGTGAAATGGTTTTATGGCAGTGAACAAGACAGGACTGCAGAAACAAGCCAAGTGTTGCATGGGCATTCCCCAGCTCTGTCAAAGTGCACTCCTCCTGTAGTTTGCCCATCCTCCCCCATCCTCAGCAGCTTTAGCAAAGCCCTATCAGCTTACATAAGAATTCTCCCAGAGCCCTAAAACCTATAACAGAAATTGCACAAAATGGCCAAAAACCTAACTACCAAGAAAAGGCCATTTCCCCCTCCTGTCTCTCAATTCTGCTCAGGGAACACACAGACATAACAACCCCTGAGAGGCCAATTGAGGAGCTCTCACTATACACAGGAAAAAAGCTTTATCCAGCAGTACTTCTGTCTTTCACTCGTAAAGAGGAATACATCTTCCTCTCTTATGGAGCCACTGTGCACCAGGAGCTCTGGATGGCCATGATTTCCTTCCCCTACTCCCTGGAAAATGGAAACACCAAACTTTTTCACTCAAGGGAGTTTTTTTCCAAACTTCTCTGTATCCCAAAACCAGTGGGAAGAAGGGTTTTTGTGCAGAAAGCCCAGACAGGAGCCCTTCTCTGCTGCAGCCCATAGGGACAGCCTGCAGCAAGGTGTGCTGAGCATCCCTCTCTGCACATATGAAGAGGGCTTCCTTCTGGGCTTGGACACACCTGATAGGACCTGGGGATTTGTTCCCCAGGGAAGCACACCATGGACAAGGGCAGCTGCTGATGAATCACAACACCAAGTGTTTTGACACTATGTTAGAAACAAATTGTCTTCTCAGACATCTCTCCAAATCTTTAGTCCTGGTTAAAATAGAAGTAGAAAGCTTACTTTGAGCTAGTAGGGAAAAAAATTACCTGCTTGCTGGAGAGTCATAGGACATGAGTTTCCTAAATTTCCTTCATCAAGTAGGATATTCAAGTGAGTGTTTCAGGAGGTGGCTCATCGCATTTAAACCCTCAAAGGGCTCAGAATAAGACAGTTTCTGATGCTCACCCTTTGCTACTCCTACTAGGCCAGATCAAATGCTTTGATATTTGTTGATTCAGAAACATCAGTACAGAAAATGTCAACAACAAAAATCAAAACAATGTAGAAAAAGCTACCTCCTAAGTACATCATGGCTAAGGCCCTGGGTTTCTTTATAGCAAGTTTGACCTAAATTCTCTCTTTGGGCTTTTCAATGATGAAAATTTAAAGGCATCTTCAGTTAATTTTGAAGTGAAAGTGTTACTGAATAAAATAAAAATGAATAATGCAATCACTACAACGTCTTCTCTGTCATTTATTTTTATATTTGTATCAATTATTTTATACTGCTACTACATTTTTAATGTTCCTGTAGTACTGTGAGATTTTATGTCAAACTATGGAATTTATCAGAGAGGGAAAGAAAAGTAATTTTGAGAATGAGATTGAGAATTACAACTTTTATGGGTATAAGAAACCATTTAGATCTGTGGAATTGCTCATATTATATCAGCTTTTAAAGCATCAATACTAGCATAGAAATTAATATTATTACATTTCAAACCAACTTCTCCTCTGCTGATTAATGGAGCAATTAATCCCTTCCCCAATGCCACTGGTTTAAGCTGCATTTCTTGAAAGAGTTACATCCTTTCCTTATTTGCTTCTTGATTTTAAGTGGGTAAATCACCTGCTTAATAAATTTGGGTGGAAACATTAGGAAGGTTTCACAGATAACAATGCTGGTTTGAGCATTGCTCATTTTTATAAGAAACCCTTAGGAGTAGGGTCCACAGAGAAACAAAAACTGAGCTTCAGAAGAAAAGTACAGGAGGAAGAGGTGCAATTGGTGGCCAAGTTCTCACAGCTAGGTGACAGAAGCACAAAAAAAAATTGAGGTTAGTGCTTATAAAGACATCAGAATGCTCTGAGACAGCATTCCTACCAGCAGGATAAAAGTCAGTCCACTTCTTAGGTATTATTTGTCAAAAACATTACTGTGTCAGGAGAGCAGTAATACCTATCACACAGGAGCCAGAGTCTTTAAATGAATTTGATTCCATTAACTCTACTAATATTTGCTTTATTTAATGGCAAACAAAGGAAATATTTTCATCTTGTTGATGGGCCAATACTTCTATCCAGTGCTCATAGAATCACACAAGACAGCAATAAGAATGTGGTCAGGTAAAAAGAAATTTGGCATTTGAAACCATCTTAACTTCAGTCTTCAGCAACAAATATTCTGTCACCCTTGTTTGGTGCTGAAGAGGAATTATTTTTCAATCTGTCTGGAGGTTTGCAAGCTGAGCATGCCTATTTTGCTGTCTGGCACATCAAAGCTCCAGGGTAGCAGGTAGTACTTATAAATATACAGTGCATCAGGGATTGCTGGAGCAAATATGTGTGTCTCTTTCTCACTCTCTGGGCTCTTTCACTCAGTTTCAGGGCTCAGGATTGCTGCTGAGGGAGCTTATCTGTGCCTTCTCTCTGGCCTTTTCTGTTGCAACATTGACTGGGCTACAAAGGGGCAACTTTCCTGTGGCCACCATTCTACTAGGGAGTAAAAGGTCAGACCTAGTGCATTCTGCAGAGTTCAAAAGATTCCTTTCTCCATTAAGTGGAACCCAGCTACATGTTTGTCAGACATTCCCAAGTGGAAATAGCTGCTTGTAAGCAAGAAAAGAACCAACAGTAAAAGAAAAAAGAAACTCTTGTTCTCTTTTATATTGACCAGCTTTTTGTCCTAAAAACCATACTTAAATATGTTAAATATAATAAAATCACAGTCTTTCACACAGGAATGATTTTCTACAATGACAGCTGTAACTTGTTTAAGACACAAATTTGTTAACACAGTCTTATGTTTCTATGACTGATGCATATTAATTATTTGCTGACAGAGCTTTCAATTTCTGCTTTGCAGGATCTGTCCTCCATAGTACATATAATTAATACCTTAGGGAGTGGGAAAGAGAAAGGGAAGAAGCAGCTTCTTAGTATCTAAAGGATGTTTATTGCTGATTCTCTTCCACTGTACATGACAGTATCTCATATCACAGAGTTTGTGGGTAACCTCTAGGCAAGATCCATCTCCTCCTCTCAAAGCCACTGGTTTGTGTGTGTAGAAATCATCATGAGCAGAGAGTAACCCGCAGGTTATTTAACTTCTGGCACTGGTTGGCATTTTCTTCTTCAGTAAAAGGGAAAGCATCCTACTGAAAAAAGTGGTTACAGATACCTGGACATAAGGGCAAGTTTCTTTTGATACAGAGATTAGCCCATACCCTTGAAAGTGAGGGATTTTATAGAAATTCCAAAGCCTTGTCTGTGTTTCCTAAACAAGAAAATCGCTTTAAGATATTGCATTTATCTTTCTTTCTGTCTTTATCTTTGCCAGACTCCTCTGCTTGAATTCATAAAAATATTAAAGTCCATGCAGTAAGATTCTTCTTAGAGGAAAAAGCCTGGAAAAGGAAGAGGTAACATGGCTAAGATTGCTATTAGGTTTTTTTCTTTTGATTAGCCTGTATGATTTATGACAGATAATTTGTCTCACAGAAATAAATTAAATCATTCTTAAAAAGAATAGAAAAACAAATTCAAATAGGAAATACAGCAGGTATAGGCAACAGAGATAATGTCTTGATTGCTGATGTGAGAATTTAAATTTTGCATTTTTAAACTTTTTTACTTTTTTTTTTTTTTAGTGGTAGTATTGTGTTGCATAGGAATTGAATATATGGCAACAGCTAAGTTTTCCATGATATTAGAATGAGGCTGAAAGTTTGGATTTCCATTATGCATTCAGCACTTGCATGAGTCATAGTTCTAACATAAGGACATGGCTCACTTTGTTAGAGGCACTAGTGGTTTATTCATCCCTACTATTCTCTGAGCACTTTTACATTCTTTGAACTTCCTTTCAAGCTAAGATTTTGCACTTTGATCTGGTTTATTTACATCCCACTCAAACTTTACTTCTGCACAGATCTTCTATTGTACTTGAACCCCAGGGAACATATAGTGTATAAAATTACAGTCTCAATATTGGGAATAGTGATGTGAATGATATAAGATCAGATTGTAATAGGTATAAAAAATGGAACTTTAACCACACTTGTGAGAATTCCTACATGGAGGAGTAGATTAATTCAAAAGTGTCCAGTCTTATGAATGAAATCTGACAATGATATACAACCTCAGGAGCAGAAAGTTTCTCCTTTCTCCAAAGGGAGCACTTTTGGTTAGATGATATGTTTTGCTGCTTATTACAAATGAAATTCACACAGGGAAATATTGGCAGGATTAGCCTTAAATGTACACCTGTAAAATGTAATTCCTTCATCTGACAGAGAAGTCTCAATAAACTCAAAACCAAGGAAAACTAAGTCACCATCATAGAATAATCTCCCAAGTGCATCAATAATATCTGTGGGCACAGAGACAAATCTTGAATATTCAGCTATGTGGAACCCTTCAGACATCAAGGGATTTTCATAAGAATTGAAAGAGATGCTGTCTGACAGAGTGGTAAAAGTTTACTGGATTCATTGAACATCTTTAACAAACATATTGATGACATCAGTGATTCAACAGCACCTAACCTTCCCATGATCTCTGTTTGCCAATTTTAAGGTATTTCTCGTAATTATTTTACACAGAATATATTCTTTTGGAAGAATATGAAGGCCAGAAGTGGACATGAATACAAATGTTAAATTTTCATTCTGGTCAAACAATTCCCTGTTCCGTGGTATAAAATTCTCTGCATTACTAGGTAAATGAAACCATCAATATGATTTGTTTACAAAAAGTTCTTGGATGCTAACAAGCTCTAAAACATTGTTCATACTGAAACAAAATAAAACTATGAAATTTATTTAAAAATCTAGTGATGAAAATGTAGAAGTATTGGACAAACATTGAAATTGGCTTATGACAACTACTCTAGACAGAGTTCTGTGTTTTACCTGAGCTCTGTGTTTATCCATAGGCAGCATTATCTTTGAGTAGCTTGCAAGAGAAAGTTACTGTAAGCAGAAATTCTTCCATTCCTGACTTCTTCATCTAAAGATTGCTTCAGGGCAACCTGTTACCATCCTTTAGGAGGTAATATTTATGCAATTTCTCTGAAGCATTTCTTGAGTCAACACAGGAGCTCTCGAGCCAACATATGCTAAAATATAAAGAACAGATTTCAACAAAGAACCTGAACTTCACACAAATAGGAAAACAAAGAATCAAAATAGCAAAAATATTCTGCTATTTGCTGTCTTCTGATGATGGCTTTGCCTGTTCAAGAGTACCCTGACAACAAGCAGCTGAGCTCACACAGATGTTCAGTGCTCCCAAAATGTTGTGACTGCCAGCCCAGTCCTCACCAGACAGTGAATGATAATGAACCCACACAACATGAAACAGCAAGGAAATTCCAATCACATCTAATTCCTTAAGGAGGCAACTAAGTGACAGAAAGTGTAGATGCCACCACTTTTAACCACAATAAATCTTGTTTGTAGGGATGAAAAAGCTGGACACATGGGAGTCTTCTGACCTTGCTGAGAATAACTCATTCCTTCCTTCTGATTAGACTTCCTTAATTTTTCAGGTATTGAAAATACTAAATTTTCTTTTTTAAAACAGCTACTCAGGGAAAATTTACAAGTCCAAATAAAGTCAACAAGTCTAATTTTCAAAGTAGAGGGCCAGCCAATGTGGCTATACTTACCACGGTCAGTGTAAAATAAATGCAAGAAAGACTGAGTTCCATCCAACTCACTATAACTTATAAGACCTTTCAAAACAAAATTTCTAATTTCTTTTAATTTCCTTCTCAGCCATGGAATAAGAGACAGAACGGGAAGTTCAGAACTCAGCAGGAAGGGCTCAGCTGACATGTGTAATTTCTCTTGGTTTTAAATCTAGACTGATTCTTTTGGAATGAAGAGCACTTGGACTTCTTTCAGAAATAAAATATATATTTTTTTAAATCAACTTAAATCTCCAAGCATTTCAGAAGACAAAAACTAATCTTGATGCAGCAAACTTCAGGGAAATACTTTTTTTCCTATTGAAATCCTATTTACTGTCCAATGGGACTGTAGAAAATAATTGCAGCCACACACCACCATCACACCCCATATGGTACAATCTCCTTCAGCATATTTGGAGCACATTCCAGCATTTTGCTGTTTTAAAGGTGTGATTAATTCCCAGTGTTTCTCTCAGGTAAAGCATTCTCAGTTATCGTGCAGCTGGGAAAGTATATAATTCTCAATTTTGGTGCAGAAAGGTGTTTAGATGAGTTACTTGTTTTAAGGAAAATCAGGAGAGAGAAACACCAGCACTACCCTGCTTTTTCCATCATGTGTCAAAAATTTCCAGCTAGTCCTACAACAGAATTACAGATAATTTTCAAATTCTGCTTTGCTGGAAGAGGAATCACTATTTATGTTAGTGTGTTCAGCATGTTAGGAGGTTATGAAAACATTGCATTAACTATGGTTGACAAAACACTGCCAGAGCACTAAAATTAAGAGGTGCAGAGGGTTGACCTCGGCTGGACACCAGGTGCACACCAAGCTGCCCTATCCATCCCCCTTCCCAGGACAGGGAGAGAAAATAAGATGAAAAAATGACTCATGAGTTGAGATAAGGCAGTTTACCAAAGCAAAAACAGAAGTTTGCATGAACACAAGCAAACAGCTAAAATAAGTTTGTTCTCTACTTCCCATCAGCAAGCAGTGTTTGGCCACTTCCCAGGAAGCTGCACTTCATCACCTGTAGAGGTTTCTCCAGGGTCACCACCTGATGGGGGGAATGCTGGGGAGCCAGCAGAGGTGCTGTGCCAGCACTGCTCAGCTCTACCCAAATCATTGGTGTGTGTCACCAACACCTCTCTAACTACCAATGGAAAGCACAGCACCCTGAGGGCCATGGGAAAATTAACTCCATCTCAGCCAGACCCCATACAAGAGGACAATATTCCTTGCTCCTCGTTATTGAGAACTAAAACACTCTGCAGATCTTTATAGCTAACAGGATTTTGGCTATGCAGCATGCAACCAATACTTCTTCAGCATGTATGCCATGTCTAGTAGCCTCTATTGTTCTGAACAGACTAAATGTGATCAGAATTTAATTTACCATTAAAATCTTGATGGCATTTGCAGTGCTAAATAAATGCACTGAAGAGACAACAGTCAAACTGGCAAAGTAAGAAAATATGCAAAATAACAGCATAAATAAGCCATAGTCTTTTAAATGGTGCCTAATAATATCTAAAATCTTTTGCTGCCTTTCAGAAGTAGGCTGCTGCATTTCATTTTTAATCTCAGCTTTGCTCTTTCAGTGCTTGTCAAAGATTTGGCATCTTATCTTTTTGGGAAATATTTGTAAAAAGAGCCCAAGTCCTTTGATGCCCTTTAGCTAAATATCATAGTGTGTCTACATCCTCTGCTACAGTGAGCACCACATATTTCAGACAACTTTTTTTTTTTTTTCCCCAAAATTGGCTTAAAATTAACTATGTTTGAATTTAACTGGACTAATTTAAATCAGGCATGGGGGAATGTGTACTGAGAGGTTATGAAGGCAAGAGAAGCAGTTAAGCATCACTTTGTTTGTGAAACTCTGCTTCTGAGCAAAAGCATAATTCCTGCCTTTGTTCCTAAAGGGCCAGAATAACTGTCACACTAGAATTTATGATTTTTCTTTTCCCAGGTCAATTATATTATTGAAATTAATTCAGCAATTTGCACCAGGAGATTTACCATCTCTTTATTTGTTTGTTCCTTAGCCAGTCACATACAAAGGAAGCCTATTCCAGCTCTGTGGCCTCTGATCCTTATCTAAATCCCTCCTTTAAAGGACTAGAATGAATAAGAAATAGTGTCTGGGTGGCAGCATTAGATTAAATTGCTTTTCCATTGTGCCAGTGCTTTCCCCAAAGAGTGTGACTGTGAATGTAGGAACAGAGTGGAAAGCTGCTCTGCTTTCTCTCAAGAGTAAAAATTTGGCTTAATAAAACCATGATACACACTTGTTACATGCTGCTGCCCACCAGCTCTTCACTGCTAAACGTTTAAGAGACTCCAGAAGGCTGAGTGGATTGGGAATGCATCAAAATATCTCCATGTCTTGCTTGCCACAGGTATCATACACAAACAAAAAAGATCTAAAGGGAATAGTGTTAGCAGCCCATAGCACATATTTTACCAATTTTAGTTCAATTTCAACTGTGCATAAAGGGAAGTGTAGAGAGTGCTAGACACCTAATTATTTATTTTCGTACCTTGTTTAATCTTATTATTTGATTACAAGGGCACAGGTGTGATACCTGTTAGGGATAGCACAGCAAGCTCCACTGTATAGTGATGGTTTGAAACTCCATGCAAGATCCCGAAGCTTTCAGTGCATATGCTTCCAAAAATTGAAATAAGAAATACAGACCAAAGAGTTTGGAGAGCTGGGAACAGCTCCATCTCAGAAGCATACAGCTATGGCAATTAGTAGTCATCTTAGTAGATAAATAAATTGAAGCCACAAGTCCACAGAGGAGTGAGAGTTGGTATAAAAGAAGGGTTCTATAAAAAAGGCTTAAGCCACAATCCCAAAGAATGCTGATAATAAGTTTAAGCTACAAGTCCAAAAAACAGACACCTGGAGAAGCAAAACAAAGGGACATTTTTTATCATGGTGTAATGAAATAAAACACCACTTCCTAATATTTTTGTCTCTGACAATTTTACAGTAGACGTTTCAGCTCTCCCATAGTGAAAGGCTGTTTTAAAGAAAAAAAATGTGTTAATACACAGTTTTATAACAGAAACTCAACTAAAAGTATAAACTCTTATCTTACTGTAGAACTTTTCAATTTTATATGCAGCACATGAGAAGTGTCACAGAAGTTGTCACAGGACTCAGTTATTAAGACAACAGTGGGGGGAAACATGGAATATCAGTCTAAGTAGCAGATATAATCAGTCTAATTTTACATCACTCATAAGATTAAGGTTGGCTGATAAATGCAGTAGTATTAATTAAATGCTTCTTCAAATTTGTTGATTTGATAGATAAAGACCATGTAGCCAGGAACTAGAACATTACAGATTTAGCATGGTAACATTAGATACATTTAACATGGGATGATTACATTTTCAGTCCTGAAAATGTCATTGCAAATAATAGATCATCAAGTATTCTTTCATGAGACCCTGAAACTTTTTAATGTGCTTGCTGGTAACCTAGTGAAAAACAAAGAAAAACTGGTACTGTAGATGATGCCAAATTTAAAAGAGCAGTTTAAAATTACAGAGTCACAGAATAAACTGAATTGGAGGGGACTCACCAGGATCATTGAGTCCAAGTCCTGGTCCTGAACAGGACAGCCCCAAGAATCACACCATGTGCCTGAGCAAGTTATCCAAATATGTCTTAGACAGGCTGGTGCTGAGATCACTTCCCTAGGGAGCCTGTTCCAGTGGTCCACCAGCCTCTGAGTGAAACACCTCTTCCTAATATCCAATCTCAACCTCCCCTACTCAGTTTCATGTCATTTCTTCTGGTCCTGTCATGACAGTGAAGAGACCTGTACCTGCCCCTTCAATTCCACTCATGAGGATGCTGAAGATCACAACGAGGTCACCCCTCAGTCTCCTCTTCTCCAGGCTGATCAGACCAAGTGACCTCCCTTGTCAGAAATATTCCCTTTGTGGCCCTCCTTTGGACATTCTCCAATAGCTTAGACCACTAATACTGAACAGAGTCAACCAACAGGTGGTATGGACACATGAACCCACTTTAGAGTCTGATATCTAGGAAAGAGCCCAGAATTTCTAAGAGACTCTCATGAAAAAGTAGCAACAATGAACATAGCAGAGGGGAAATCATAACAGACAATCCACTACACATGTCTTTTAAGTGCACTTAAGTGGGATCTCTATCAGAGTAGCTTGTCCACTTCTATATTCTCGCCTCAAGAATTATGTTAAGAAACTGATAAGATGGTGGCAAAGTGGTAAGAGCTGGAAAATGACTACCAGAGATTTTCCTAAGGAATATATTGAGTACAAAGGTACAACGCAATACCATTAGACCAGAGTTAAATATCTGCAAGGAATTCAAAGGGCTGTTAATTATTATAGATCAAAGTACAACACAATCTAATGACCAGCACAGCAAGGTTCATTAACTTAAAGTAAAAATAAAAGGATTCTTTTTTAAAAAAAGGTGAAGATAATTTTTCATCACCTCTCCTACTTTGTAGCAAATGGGGTGGTATATCATTGTGATTTTAAAATTAATAGAGGTTATTCTTCCCCTCTAAAAACACTTCCAAGCAAGAATTACCTCAATGAAGTTTTCTAGGTTATGTAGAAGGTCAGGATATAGCACCAAAAAGATTGATCCTGGTCCTAAAGTCAAAGTATGAATTGATCAGCATTCATAACTGAAATTAGCACAGCAATAATCTTAATCAGATTCAAAAGTTAGTTCCCAAATGTATTGGTTCATAGAACTTTAAACATATCCTCAATTTGCCTGATATATATGTAGTTTTTCAACATTTTCAGTACAAAAGATCAGGCCTTAAAGTTAATCACTAGGACACTTCAACCCATTTATTTGCACTTTGATTTTCAAGTGAATAGAACATATTTGTCAGACTAGATAGACAAAAAGCACATTGATGAGTTTACACCCACCTTAACTTGATTTTCTACCCTAAAGCAACAGATATTTTCATGAGTAGCAGAACTACTCCTGAGCTGTTTCCTATAGATTTCTCAGCTTGGTCATTGTCCCCAGCTCCCTCCCTGAACTGCTCTAGTTTAATCCACAGTGCTGGAGGCAACACATTACAGAAGACTAGAGAAAGCCTGGATGTGCACTGATGGGCTCAGTGACAGGCTGGCTGGCCAGCACATAAATGCCAAACAACAGCACAGCAGCCAAGGTTGGCACTTTCCCTTGGTGTGAGCACTAATTGCATCTCTCTCTCCTCCTCAGTCTCTGCTTTTGACAAAGATTTTAAGAACATTGTTCTAGCTGATATTTTTCCATTCATTTTCAAGTTTAGTTGCACTTGGCCAAACAGCTCAAAAGTTACTACTTTGGACTTAACAGTTGAAGAGAAAATCAGTGTTATTATATAAGCTTCATTTCCTTAAGAAACCAGGCTAAAAATGTAAATGGGGATTCAAAGCTTGATAGTGCCCTTTCAATAAAAAGAATGAAGCAAGGATATATGCTTGCTTTCCTGCCAGAGGAAATTGCTAAAACAGGCATTTCTTTTAATTTAAAGAATAGACTGCATAGAGTTGCTATTTGCCCAGATGCTGCCAGAAAAGGCCATTGACCTGTTAGTCCAATAGAAATAAGTAAAAGAAAGTAAATTACTATTTAGTAGAGTGATTTCACAGTATCAATCCTTAAACTTTAATTTCAATTATAAATTAATTAGTCAACAATTGGCTTAGATTTAATTCATTTGTTCATCTCCTTTTTACCTTTTTTGCTGTCTATTGCAAAAGCCTAATGAGTTACCATTTTTATCCTCATCACACGCTTTTACCCATGGCAGTCAATCTTGCTGGGAATGCAATATGTAGAATTCCAATAGTTCTGTCTGTTCCTGCAACTGCCTCTTGGTATCATCAAAAAGGACATTAAACTTAATCACCATCAGGATCTTCAGCATATGAACCCACACGGAGAAAACAAATGTGTGGAAGATTCAAGGATATATTGATCAAAGAGAGCTTCAAAGCACTGGAAAGGCTGCAGGAAGCATAACAACACAAGAAAATATGGCATCTAAGAATGCTGAATGCCAGGGGCTCTATTATACAGACTTTGCAGGCCAACATTTAAATATGTCTCCTTCACTCTGCAATACTCACAGGCTCAGCTAAAAGCTGGCACTGTCAAGAACACACAACTCGTGTAGAGAAATATTTTGGTTGTTATTCACTGACATCCAAGTGACAAGCTACATTTCACCACTGCAACAGCAGGGACCAGCAGGATCAGGGCTTCTTCACATGCAGGGATGAGCTGGAAGCCAAGGGCAATCCCAACACAGGGGGGACCTCCCCACCAGGGTGTCTTCTCGACACCAAAAGTCCAGTCAGGACTCCAGTACAGATCCAGAGCCCATCCAGGAGGACAAAATGTTGAAGACAGTGTCATTTTGAAAATAACCCAGTAAAAATTATAAATCCATAAGCCAGGAAAGGTAGACAGGAGTAGGCACAGGTACAGTTCTGATGGAGCTCAGACCAGATCTAGGTGATTTCTGGGTCTGAGCTTAAAGGGAGGCCTGAGGCATGGGCAGGGGTAGCAGGGATGGGGGTCTCAGCTGAGACTACTCAAGTTAATCACAGCTTACAAGTGTCTTACAGGCATGCATTTTGCATAGAACAATAATGATAGCAGGAATTCCTGCCAAGACTGTTAATTTTGCACTAAATGATAGAGAAGTTGAAACTCTGAATTTTTAACAAATATCTTAAAATTGGAAGTGCGTATGAAAAGCATGTTTCTTTCTGGAGAGAATAAATTCCTGCTGTGAAAATGCTCTTTTAAATAGAAAGTCGGTTTTCCACAGAAGGCAGTTTTTAATGGAAAATGCTCTAATGGAAAAATTTTCTTTTATGGAAAAAATATCATCTCTTTTCAGTGTTTGAGGAAATGAAATCACATTTTTCTTTTTCTGGGCTTAATCTTCCTGTTGTGCCATTGTGTTTGAATCTTTAGGACCCGCAGGGCTCATCAGTGTTGGAGTCTTGCAGTGAAGAAGATAAATACACATGAAAAGAGGCACTGTGGAAAGGACATCTTTTTCCACGGAATGTGATTTCTTCCCTCCTACCAGCGAGAGGCAAGATATGCTTGCCTCAGACTCTGCTGATGAGATGGTACTTTAAAGAGGACTCGTGCAAACGAAATTATGGAGGGGAAGGATTTCCTGTGATTAGATTTATTTAGGTGCTTGGGGCATTCAAAGCTGCTGTTGAGTCAATGAAAAGTTGGATTTCCTAAATCAACAGTAAAAGAGATGTAGCACCACTCTGCTGATAAACACAATTAGACTTGTGTGCAATGCAGTTAGGGCCCCAAGGCTTTCAAGTGATTTTCTTGACATTTGTACTTTATTTGGGTCATCTCTTAGAGGGTCTACAGCAGCTGTGGTTCCTGCTGACTTCGGGGCGCGCTGTGCATGCTCAATAACCTTCAGAACTTGTCCTTTAATTTACATTTTGAAGAGAGTTTAGAGCAATTATGAACAAGACATGTTAGTCTGCTACCCTTTAATTTCCCCATCAGCATGATACAAGCGGAACAGCTTGCTTTGGCATCAGCAAGTTACAGAGATTTTCTTGCTGTCAGACCCACGATGAATGATGTCACTCACGGCACAGCCTGCCTCCAACGCAGAGAAAGTCTGTGCAGACACGAAAACCATCATCCATCACTTGCAAATGTCAATTAAAAAGGTAGGCACGGGGATGTAATGGTTTTGAAAGCAAAACCAGTGAGAGACTCCAAGTCAGAAATACAATTTAATAGGAAAAAAAGAGAAAAATAAAATACATGCAATAGTACAAAAGAAAAACCACAGACAGAGTCAGAATACAACCTGACACCCCACTAGTTAGGGTGGTGGTAGCAGTCCAGGTGAAGTGATCTTGTTGAAGCAGTGATCCTGCAGAAAGGTCTGGTAGCTCTTTTTCTCTGGAAACCAGTGGCTAAGGGCTGCTTTGGTGTTCCAAATCTCAGTTTTTATCTAGGTAGGAAAGGCTTGGCTCCTCCCCCTAGGTGGAGCATCTCCCAATGGGATAATGTAATTTTATCAGTCATGCAGTGGGACTCAGCGGTCCATTAACAGAGGATATCTTCCTGGAGGAAGGGTGGGTCATGGGAAAGATAAAGAACATTGCCCCATCTTTTTAACAGATGGCCCATTAGCAGAGGATATCTGCCACAGAGATAAGAATCACTGCCCCTCATGGTTTCAGCAGATGGTGATAGAATACATACTTTTGGGCACATCTTTACATTGTAACCTAGGACAAGAGCCAGAACCTGTAGCTACACCACTGCAGCACTCCAGTGGCCACATCCTAGTGCTCTGAAGCACTTTTCCAAAGCCTGCAGCTGGCAGTCATCTGCTTTGAGCATCACAGTCTGGTCACATCAGAATTGCCTACCTGGAACACATAATTCATCTTCACATGGGATAAACAGGGATGGTTTGTGATGGCAATCATCTCTTTAAAGTCCAAGACATAAGTTTTGACTTGAATTATGCATTTTTGTAACAACTCTAGTCAAAAAAAAAAAGAAAAAATCTAGACATGAGAAGACAGGATTTTGCCAGGTAGAAATTTCCACCCTCAAAAAGAATGCTCAATTTTGGGATAATTAAAAAAGGATAAATCATAAAATGATCATTTGGAACATATAGAAAAATTAACAATTTTCAACCAAACACTTTTGGTTAACCATTTTAAAATCAAAACACTCTTTTTTTTTTTTTAATAAACACTACTCATTAATAAAAGACATTCTTCATGAGTAAAAGAATGAACAGTACTGATTACATGTCACAGAATAGTTTGGGTTTGAAGGGATTTTTGAAGAACATCTTGTCCAACCTCCACTCAATGAGCAGGAACATCTTCAACTAGATCAGGTTCCCAGAGCACTGTCCATACAAAATTTTTCTAAATCATATTCTCTTATTTATTGATCTTACATTTTAAGAAAAAAATGGAGTGAAATGTTTACCACCTCAAATGTGCAAAATTCTGTTGTAATTCTTACAGACATTAAGCAGTGGTCAGTAGAGTTTTCCTGTATTCCTCTTGTATTCATGAACACTTTTTCTCACACACATGTTTAGGAGAAAGATTGATTTAAAGTCTCTTTGCAGGCAGTAGCCAGTATCTATTATTTTGAGCCTTTGGGTGAGTAAGGGGAGCTTGTAGCTTTGAAACAGATATCTCTGACTGTGCTGCCAAGGAGCCAAATATTTCAATAACTATAGAATATATATAAAATTTTAGGAGTCCGTTTTGCTATGTTTAAAAAACATTTAACACCACACAGTCCTCCAAAGCCTTTCATCTTCATTCAGTTTGATAAACTTTACCAAATTAATCATAGAAATTACCCTACCTTGTTATCTGGGAGACAAGCCAAAAGAGCTGAGGTTAAAGCACTTTGATGAAAAATTACAATCATTTTGTGTTTACCACTGTGATTGTTTCATGGATGCAGGCAAGAGCTGAGTTTGCAATTCAAATAGTTTATTCACTTTAAAATGGTTTATAAAAGACAGAATGAAAGGCAACTATCACTACCTATTAGTTTTTTTAATAAGCTTTTGAATTTTAAAAGGCATTTCATGGAAGAAAAAAGCCGACACCAACAAGAATTTATGGGAGATTAAAGATGAGAACTAAATACAAAAATCAAGAAATAGAAGTTAGTTTAAAAGCACAGCCTTTTTTATCCTGCTCCTATGTACTTATTGTTAAAATGGTGGTCTATCACTATAAACTATTAGTGAATTGATTCAGCACATAATGCAAATTGGATGTGAATACTGTGCAGAAAAAAGGCAAATGAAATTGTGTGCAATTTACTAGTATACAAGATGATTCACATTTCCTATTTATCTTCTATTTCACATTTAGAGTGTAAAATAAAACCTTTAAAAATTAAACAAGATTTTTCTCTTTTTGAAAGAATCATTTTTCATTATTCTAAAAATAAACAGCAGCCACTTAATGGGTTTTATATATGCAATTGCCACAATTCACCAGATATATAATGAGAGCAGCATAAGAAGCTAATGCAAGAAAACCAAGACAAAACACTGCTTTTTCCTGTCATGAGTGTTGGGAAGTGCTGCCTGCACTTTCAGGGTTTTTCAGACACAGGAGAGCCACAGAGGAGTGGCATCCCTGCTCCAATCTCTTCTGCTCCTCCTTCTGCCATAATTATCTGGTTGGCCAAACCACTACTGCTGGAGTTTGAGGTTCACATTTACTTAGATGGAAGATGTGTAAACCACAGTTTGCTCTGCCAAAACCAGCAGGTTAATTGGAGCCAAGGACATCAATAGTTTTAATTTAATTACAGTTTAATTTTTGGTGGCAAAATCTTACTCACAAAGAAAATTTGTGATGCCCTGTTTTAAGAAGCTGATTTACAGAGACACTGACCATCTGCACTTTAGATGCTTTGATCCTTTCATACTCAGAAGCCAAGCACTGGATGTTGAACAATAGAAATTAAAACACACAAAAGTAGCAATTAATTTCAGAAAAGCAGCCGTATCTAAACTCACAGAGTGCAGGAACAAAAAAAAAAAAAAGCATAAGATTTTTCTTGCAAAACCTAATGATGCTATAAATTGGCAATGAGGACAATACTTGAACATGTGTTATCACTTTTCCAAGTGATTAGAGAAGAAGCTACAGTAGCCAGCAATTTTTTGAAGCTGTTGTTGATTCTGTTTCATCTAATTACATGGTCATTATAACTCTGGACAGCATAGGTTTTCTTGATCAAATTAAATCATGCAAGTCAGATGGAAAGACTGTCTTTTTTAATGTTAGTATTGCAACTAAGCATAAAGAATGGATTTAGGCCTCCTGAGTAATGTCTTTGTTCAGGAAATGAGATATTCAAGCCACTCAGAAATATGTACCTACAAACCTTGATCTTCTCATATTCTTAAGCAGGGAAAGTCACCGTGACAACTGAAAATGCAACAACAGTCAGGGTTAGTCAATGCAAAGTAAGAGTGAAAGACCTGAATATAAAGCAATGTTGGAACCCTACTCCACTGAGAAACTCAATTTTAAATAATTCAGTCAAAACCACAGTAGGAATGAGAATCTCATCATGAGGGATGTTCACCATGCCATTAAAAGGGAAGAATAAAATGGATTTATAAAATTTATGATTAAATCATCCAACAGAGCAAATACCCAGGTCCATCTGGGTATATCAGTTACTAACGATGTTTTTAAATCAAAGATTAATCTCAATTTTTAAAGGACAAAAGCCATTAATTTGCATAGATAACAGACCTAGACTAGATGAACAGGCACTCACAAAACTGAATTAGCTTTATGTTCATTCACAATTGTCAATAAGCTTGGAAAACAGTGTGTTGCTTGCAGTGAAAACCCATAAGGAGCAATTCAGTTTCAAAAATGATCTTCGGGAACAGTATGAAATTCCTGCTCTTTGATAAAGCACTACCAGGAAAGCACAACAGGAAAACAGCATTATTTGGATTCAAATCTCCAAATGAGGAAGTTCTATAGAGTAGCAAAGAATTTATTGTGATATACCCTGAAGTCCTTATACAGCTGCGTTCCTGAGAAGAGAAACGACCTTAACTACAGGGTCAGATTTACCAGCAGGTTTGAGAGAGAGGTGGGAGGTTTTTAGCTGGCATTGTTCACCCTTAACGACCCTCCCTTTCCTTGAAACTGGCTGCAGAGGCAGACATGTCAAATATTTTCTCTTGCAGCTCTTGAATACCAAATCTGTTTTCAGCCACTGGAATACTGACGTATGTTTCTAGGTATTCATTGGATTGTCATTTTTCTTCTTACTCTTTCTGTAATATCTTGCTAAGGTGGTGTAACTTTCCAAAAGACAGGAAGTTTTTGCCTTGAGCTTGGGATCACAGAGGAAAGATGCTGCCATTTATAAGAAACAACTTTACCAAAAGAACAGTTTATTGGTCAGGGGCATTCCTAGGCCTGCATAACCAGGACCTAGTGTTACTTTCAATACCCCCTCCTCACAGCACTACCTTGGGGAAATCAGCTTTTTTTCTCTGCCAGATACATATCTTTGGACATCAACATCTGTGATGATACTTTTTTCAAAATATGATTCTGAGCCCTTTTGTGCCAGTGAGTTGTTTAGTTTTCTACCAGTGTACCTGGCTGCAAACATAAAGCCTCAAAAAATATTTGAAATTTCTGTTACAGAGGCACAATAGGATTTCTGTTTTGCCAGCAGTACATGAGACAAGGGTTTAATCTCCAGTTCTTGTCTTTAATACTTTGTTAACTCTATACACAACAAAGTATTTAGTTTTGACCAAGAATCCAGGTCCCACTGTGATAAGTGCTGGAAAAACATGGTCAAGAGAAACATAATTTTCACAGGCTTTAACGGAAACACTGTTTTGTTTGTTTGTTTGTTTATCTTAATATCAGGATCTTTAAAGAGATGCCCAAGTATGGATTTAAAAGGCAAACTTCAAGCTTGATAGATAATTTGTTAAAAACTTTTAGCAAAACTTCAATATGAGAATTAAAAGAACACTCACACAGCAATGCCTCCTTTCTCTTCAAATTAAACTGCGTTTGCTACAAAATTGTTTCACTGCCCTTGTCAAAGATCTTCTCCATCTTTAGGCCAGCTCTATGTCTGTAGTCTGTGAGATGCTGACTTGCCCCTTCTGCAATGTCTAATCCCTCACAGGGATATCTGGAAGAAACAGGCATCAAGAAAAGACCTTCTCTCTGTTGGCTTGAACACAGAGCAGAAGTGAAATAAGAACTCTAATTAAGGTGTTTCTGCCCACATTTTTCTGGGTGTATTTTTAATGGATTCATTCTCTGGTGTTGCTTTTCCAGCTCTCTCTTAGCAGGAGCACAGAGATTTCAACATCCTTATCTCTGCAAGGTGAGGGAACTCAGCAGTGTCTGTCTATTAAAAGAATGCAATCAAGGTCTCTGAGAGAAGTAAAAGTAAATGAAATATCAAAGTGATGGAAAAGAAACTGAGGAAAAATTTCTGAATGTTTTCAAGGAGCAGTAAAGAGCTGGTTGTCCTGCCTAAAGGTTTTCCTCCCCTGTTTCATATGTTACTCGAGGGTTTGAGGGAAAGTGAAAACCTCTGCTAACCTCATACCTTACTCATAAGAGTATGTGCCCTATTCGTCTTTGCCCTCTTCATGTGCTTCCATGTGTCATCCTAATAGTTCATACACAGAAAAGTAACTTGAAAAGAAACAATTCAGTGCAAAATCAAGCACTGTAAAGTTAGGACATGCCAGGATTATTGATGCCCAAGAAGCCTTAATTCAGGCCATTTTATGTATAAATTTGTTTTTTAATTACAAGCTCATCAACTATATCTTCTGCAGGGTGTCTTACTTGTTCAGTGAAGACTCTTTTTTATCCACAACATTCAGTGAGTGGCCTGCAGGCCTTATTTAAACTACCCTGTACTGAATACAAAATTATGTAATTTGTTCTTAGTGCTCCACAAAATTTGAATACGTGCATCTTTATGGCACCTCTCTGCAAAACTGATAGCACTCCCTCACAGGAGGGGAATTAAACATTGAGATTAAGGTTGCTGCTTCCCAAGCCTCCTCAGTGCACACTGGTCCTTGGCATCTGCAGCTTTATTTTTTCCTCAGACTCTGCTTCTTTTAACCTGCATAATTTAAGTATGTAAGTGTTGTGGGATACTGCTGGGAGCCAGGGAAAAAGCAGCCTTGAAGTTTTGCCTTTCTCAGGCCTTCACAAGGACAAGAAATTATAACAATAATTATGCACCTGCAGGGTGAGTGAGAGCCGTGTGAGTGTCTCGTGATATTTTGCAGAAAGCATGTTTTCAGAAAGGTGTTGGACCAATGAGTCTTTTCTATTTTGTTTCACACATATTACCCTAGATATATGTGTAGTGTTTCTTTAAATAAAGCTCTTCACTTTTGCTTCTCCATTGCACAAGGAACTATGTTGCATTATCCTTTCCACTGCTCACTTATAGCTTAAAATGCAACATTTGGAGGTTCCACCGAGATAGGACATGTAAGCAATAAAGACAGAGGTGTCTGCTGTGGAAAATGTAGAGGAACAGCTGCATGAGATAGACTATCACCTACTTGTCCTGCTTAGTTTTCCTCTGCACCAAACTCTCCACATCTCCCACCCTTGCTGTGGCATTGCCCCCCTGCCACTGCTGCCTGATTTTCTCTTCCTGCACTGCTCACAGTAGTTTTCAATTTAAAACTCAGTGCAGAGCTAGAGTGTCTCATCATCATTTTTGTTTTAGCATTACAGAATGACACATCTTGCCCCAGACTCCATTTCACAATCAGACAAACCATTCTGGCTGTCAGACGGAAAAAATACCAATTCCCTTACGGACAGGGACAGGCTTTCAGCTGGAACAGCTAGTCAGGAAGTTACTACTGATAGACAAGGTGCTCTATAAATACCTCATATAAAATGATGTTAAGGCTCCACTGCTGTGGCCATAAAACCAAATATTCAGGAGTTAGAAAATGCCAGCATGAGGGACCTGTGTACAGCTCTGAGCCAGCCCCACAGCCAATCCACTTCAAAAGCTCCTCCAGCTGACATAATGCCCCTGTTTACCTGGATGTTACAGCTGGAGGTGCATGCTCAACCAAAAAATTTTTTCTACTGGAAGGACTGGGTGAAGGGTTTCACCTTAAAACAAAATACTGAGGAATTTGTCATCATTTACCATCTGCCCCTTTTTTTAGCTGCCCCATTTCCTCATTCAGTGATTCCTAAGGGAAGCTGTACTTGCACAGGCTCCTGTGCTTTCCTGATGGGGAAGCCAGCAGGGAAAGCCACCCCTGGCCTGCCAAGAGTCATGATCCCTAAACAGCTCAGTGGCAAACGAAGCAGCAGGGAGAGGAAATCCAAGTGGTTTGTCCCTCTCACATGCTGTAAAAGCACCTTGAACTTTTTCAGCTTTTCCAGCTCTGTCACCTTCAAAATGAAATGTTTCATTTTTTTAAAGTGTTTTAAGTATTATCTTTAAAAATAAACACCAGAGGATCTGCAGTAGATTGCTTGCTGTTATTGACTCTGGAAGGACTGCTGACTGAAGCGTTACACACCAACAGAGCAATAGCGATTTAATGTTCATTAGTGTTTAGAGCAGTATCTCAGTGAGGAGATTAAGAGGCCAGGAAAAGCACTGAATTTCTATTCTTTGTGATTCAAGGTAAGAAAACACATTCAGCATTTTCCTGTTTGAATTCTCACGGAGATGTGACCATGATGGGAGATAAGACGTCCCCTCCGGTACTCACAAATTCTTGTGAAGGATGATTTAAAAATAAAATATAGTTCTGCCAGGGTGAATCTTGATAATGCAGACTTACAGTATCTTTCAGAGGAAACAAAAGAAAAGGTGCAATGCTGCTGCTGCTCAGAAATTGCTTTGTTATCTGACTCACACTTGGAGCAGAGCAGTCTCCACTCCTGGCATCTATCACAAAGCATCAGAAGAACAGCGCTGAGTTACAATTTTAAAATTACAGTGGGAAGAGGCTATTATTTCCACTTTGTAGGACTATGATAGAAGCCAGGTCTCTGCTACCTAGAATAGCTATTTCCCCCCTCAGCATGTTCATTTCTCAGAAAGTGCCTGTTTGGGGCTCATTAGAGCATATCTTTTTTACCCAAACATTTTTGCTTTCCTACAGTCACAAAGAAGAGAACTGCAAGAAAGTCAGCAATTTTTTTTCTTTTTCTGTTGGTTTCCCTACTGATATATTTGCTAATACAGTAATTAAAAGCAAATTACACTCCTCCATAGCTAGAGAAGTAATTATGGGCCATGTCTAATAACAGTTGCCAAAACAACTAACAACTCTCAAACTATCTCATAGAGCACTTTCTCCCCTGTGGGTCTCTAACAAGCTCAGCAGCTTCTTTCCTTTCCCAGCCAATCTGTCTCAGCACTAAATGTATATAAATACCACCCTCAAAATGTATCTATGGTTTCATTGTCCTGTTCTGGCTCCTCACTGGAGATCAAATCTTAGCTGATGTCAGAGGTGAGATGCCCCAGAGTACAGGGACAGAAGTAGCAGCAGAGTAAGGCCTTGAACTCAGCAAACTGTCATCTCCTGTATTTATCCAGCTCCATGGCTTCACACTCCTGCTCCTCTCTATCTGTTGCCTTTGCACACTCCATCCTCCCACACCATCCTTTTCTCCCCTTTCTCTTCTTCAGCATTAGCCAGGCAAGCCAGCCAGTGCACAGATCCAGTCTTGAAGAGTTCACATTAGAGCCACACTTGGTAAGAGACACCCAGCTGGTAAGAGGGACATTACATGATGTTTCTACAGCCCTGCTCTGTAACAGTCCTGAGGGACAATGAGAGAGCACCTTCCCAAGCACTCTCACTCTTTTCCAAGGAACTCACCATTCCTCTTGGGTCCTTCCTAGACTTCTTTTCCAGGAGGGCCAAGTGCTGTGAGCAGCTACCAGGGAGCACTGCTCACCAGTGGAGGAGTAGCAGGAATTTGTGGCTATAAAATACAATTATGTCCTAGCACGTCCCCATACTAAAGGGACAAGCTCCCCTCGTGTGATGGAAACACTCACTCTGGAGCAATTGAGGTCTTACTCTCTGTTTCCCACACTCAAGACATAAAAACCTGTTTTTATGTTATCCTTAGAGCCTTTTAGCCTAGGCACTAAAGATTATAGTGGTTTGTTTCCTTACAACAGATGCAAGGCATTACTCAGCACATGTGATAAGAATGCATCAAAGAGAGAAGCTGTAAAATATTTCTGGTGCTTTATTAACACTGGGAAAAACAAGAAAGTAAAAAGAAGACTGAAAGACAGGCTTTTAAAAACAGATTTATGAATACAATACCTTAAATTTCTTTTCAGTCAACATTTCAAGAGAAGAAAAAGCTGAATTTGCCCAGGCTCACATCATTTGTTTCCAGTTTGTACTGTCTTTTATCTCCCATTTGACTAAGACACTTAATTCAAAGAAGATGAGTTGTTAGGTCACGTTTAGTGTCAGTGAAATGTGTCTGAACCACAGTCCCAGAAAATAATATATGCCTTCACACAAGCAGCCTCCTAGGGGTCCCAAGAATGAAGACAATTACTAAAAATTAAGTTTAAAAAGCAATTTTGCAATTACCCTCCTTCTAATTTTTTAAGAATCAAAGGTGTTGAGAATCATACGCCCTTGAGTTTTGTTTTCATTTCCACTGTAATGATGAGCTATGAAACACATTCTGGTTTGGTTTTTTCTTCAACAATGCACTACTTCATATTAAAGCAGGAAAAATAAAGTTACTTTTCTGGAATAAGCCTGGAGTGACACAAAACTAAATCAAATCATTGCATGGGCTTTTTATTCTTTTATGGATTAGCTATTGTTGTGGTATTTGGTACAATTCTTGTCTCATTGAAGTTCAGGGAACTTTGCCATTTATAGCAAGAAAATAAAGAAATGTTCTTGCTCTCTCTGTATCTCAATTTTTCTAATTAATATCACCATTATGATTAAGTACACCTAGTATTTCTGCCAAGGGAGCAGAAGATGTATCCCCATGAGAGTACTTGTGTAATAATTTTCAGACCTCACTTAGGCTCTTCTGTTGGTAACAAGTTTTCTGTTTTCATAGGGTTTTATTTATTTTACATTTGACACTCTGAGTATGTATTATTTGTTGAAGTGGCTTCTTTCACAATCCATCTTCCCTCTTTAGCACAATTTAGTACAATTCTCCAATTTATTTGGCTCCAGAGTCAAATTTATGTCATGCGTTTTGCCAGACAGTGAAAGCACAGTCTCGTAGAGGCATTTAAATCAATCAGTTCATAAGCTCTCAGTCCTGGGGAGTCACTCCATTGAAAAGAATTTATTACCAAAATACAAAACTATGTATCTGTAGAAATAAATCTGTAGCTGCAGTACATATATCAGCCAAGGAAAGCAGATCAGGTAAGGCAGTGCCTTGTGAACAAATGCTTTGAATTAATGCTTGTGCTATGTGAAATAGATTTTACAATGCTTCTGAAAAAAGAGTCCAGCACATTCTTCTTAGTATTCACCATTATATTTTTGCTTGATGTCTTCTAACTTGCTGTGACTACAGTCCTCAGAGGTATGATGCATCTGTAAAAACTCATCAGTATATCCTACTTGGGTTGTTTCTCAGCCCTAACACTTTCAAAGCCATTAGAGATGGACTGTGACACTTCTGGCACTCAGGAATCTGAAAGCTTCACATGACCTTGGTGTTTGATGAACCTCTCCACCTACAGTCTTCTAAAAATCTACCCATTCATTGCCAGCCCATTCATTGCCCTTCCTTAGATCCTGGCACCAGCAGAGGAAGGACTGTCCTTCTCCTGTGCCAGGCAAAGGGCCTCACCATCACCCTTGTCTGGACCTGGGGGGAACCAGGAGGAGCTCTCCAGGACAGGTACCCAGGGACTGAAATCATGGCAAGGAGCTTGGAGAGCAATTGCACAGAGGGTGTCTGACAATACAGATGGGGTGCTCAAAAACACAGATCCACCTAGCAGATATATTTATCTTTAAATATTCTTATGGGTTAAACTCTAGCCCACATTTGAGGGAGAATCCCAGCAATACCTAAGCACTTAGCTGACATTAAGTTCTGGATGAGCAGAGCAAGAATGAGAGCTCAGCCCACCTACAGATATCCTGAGCCCTCTGCACAACAGCCCTGTTCTGAATCTAAGCAGCTGGAGACCCAACACCTAGAAATAACCAGAAGAAACTGAGCTCAGGTGGCTAAGAGCTGCTGACAAGCCATCCTTGACTTTGCCTGGAAGACAAGGACAAGGACTATAGAACTGGACACTGCTTGCTTGCATAAGGCTACACACACATGGAGGTACCAACAGCAATATTGCCCTTCACTCTGTCTCTCCCATAGCAATAAAAGACTCCACAGCAAAGGTAAACTTGAACTGCAGGAGGTGCAAAGGACTGGTAGGACCATTAGGAAAAGATGCTAGAGGAACTTGGCAGACATAACAGCAAAAAGGAAGACTGGGCAGAGGTACAAGAGAATAAACATGAGCAATTATGCATCTAATGGGCCTACAAGGCTATACTGGCCCAAGAACAAAGGGATATAAAACAAGCCTGACTAACTCAGGCTGCAATTAAGGGGAAGGTTTCAGATTGTCTCAGCAGCATCATTCTGGAAGGGTTTTTAAAAGGAAAAGTGCAAGCACAACACGCTGGGACTGAGGAATCACCTGTGGCACATAGGGCATGTGAAGAACTCCCTACAGACTGCCCCGTGCAGGGATCTAGCTGCTCAGCACAAGGGACAGCTGTCTGTGCCAAACCCTGCTGACCAAAACGTTGGTGGTCCAGGGCTGAAATCTCAGTTGTTAATAAAGTCAGAGCAGGAGCACCAAGGTGACAAGGTGAAAGCTTTACAAAAAGCATCTATACTGGAGTTCACTTTGTGGTTTGTAATCCTTTTTTTTTTTTTACTTAATTAGGCTGAAAACTAGCATTCTGCCTGACAATGTGTGAGCCAGTCAAGTGGTTTAATTTTGAAATACACTTACTTTTCTTACAGTGTTAGTGTAACAAAACAAGGGATAAACTCCATACAGTAATACATTAGAAATGCGTCTGTAAAGGTTCATTGTTATTGATATGGGACAAAATTCAGTTTTGGCATAAAACAGGTGTAACACCAGGGTTGGATTTGGCCAGCTCTATTAAATATGCAATAGTAATTTGTTTACCTGCAGCACTGAATATGACTGAACTACGTTTTAAACCTATAGGTGCAGGTCAAGCTTGACAAGACCAAGACAGGGACACAGACGTTCGATCATCATTTGTCACATAGAAGCAATGCCACCTTGCAGAAGAAAATTGTTTACCTTTGAGGTGATCAACCTCTCAGATCTAACAAAAGCCATGGTAGATACAGAGCAACATAAACACTTCTCATTCAACGACCGAATTCCAAGATTTTCTGCTTTAAGCTACTGATTTTTCAGCCGCATACTTATGGATAAGAAACAACAGAGTCTTTCCAGGTTTACATCAGGGCAACAGAATACAGACACTAAAGTTCAGCATGTCAGAAACAGCAAATACAGAGGGGCAAAGATGTATTTGTGGCATTCCATGGAAGACTTTCTGAATTAAATGTATCTGGAGGAGAAAAGGCTTGGATTGAAAATAATAACTTGTGAGAAATTCGTAAAAGCTGTGGTTTTGGAAGGAAAGAATTTTTTAAAAAGACCAGTACAAATGACAGGTAAGTGCAGGGTACAATGCAAAGGAAGATAAAAGGGTAAATAAGGAAATAAATCACAGAGGAGAACAAGGATCTAGAAGAAGAAAAAGCAGCCAGTTAGGAGAGTTTTAGCTAGTCTAAGGTCAGCACAAAAAAAAACTTTAACAGGAACTGCAGGAGAAGAAGAGGAAATGGTAAATGGTCCATAAGCAGAGGGAGATGACAGCCTGCCCCAGTTTTGTGGCATTCATGATTTTCTGTGGGTGAAGAACCACATGTCAAGAGATGTCCCTTCTCTAACCTACTGCAGGAACCCAAATGTCTGTGCCATACCTTGCGAGTGAGGGAGGTGGTCACATACACCACCCCACCCTCAAGCTGGTTAGTAAAACAAAGAGGGAGAAACCCTGACATTCTCTGACCTAAGGAACAGGATGTGATGCTTGTGATGCTGCAGGAGATCACTTGGTGTCCAACCCTGTCCCATAATCATCCTCATCCACAGGAACTGCAAGAAATGCAGAAGGTCAGTCCATGATGCAGACCCACCCGAACACGTCTGGGTTTGCTCAGCCTGGAGGCATCACACCACCTCTTCTGCGCTTGTGTGAAAGACAGTAAATTACAGTATCTTGTGGTCAGAGCAGTACCCAGGTCAAAGAGGAGATGAGACAGTACAGCCTGTTCCTTCGTGATTTATGGGCGAAGCATTCCGTGCCGGTACAGCGAGGAGGCAGCTTTGCACCACACATTGTGATGCACTGGCACGAGCCAGGGTGGAGATTGGCAAGGGGAAAGCAGAAAGCTATTATTTTTGAGATTGTACTGTTCTGGGACTACAGATACTCTGCAAATTGAATTCATATTGATAGTATGTAGTAAGGAAACTGTTTTTTCAGAAAGAGAAAACTTCCAGTCTGTTCTCAGCTATGCAGAGAACAGAGCCATATTTCAGAACAAACAGTATTAATTTTCCTTCTCCTTTCTTAGATTAAAATAGGATTTAATTCCATGACCAGAAAAATACCATTAATAACTGGCTTATTCCCTGACATTGTACCTAATAAAAATATACTGGCTAATATTTTGCTTTCATTCTGTTTGTTCCACAGATACATCTGAGTACCAGAGCTAAAACATCTCCTGACACTGATCAAATACAGCCATGCTATTTTACAGTTATTACATGCCATCGGGACAAAAGAAATCAAACAAACCAACCAAAAAAACCAAACAAACAAACCACAAAACTTAAAAGCACAAAGCTTTGCTCACTTACACCCAAGGACTGCCTTTTCAAGGACTTAGGAAATCACATTCCTGGGTCTCTGGAGACTTTCTGCTTGCCAGAGTAGGGAATTAATACAAAGAAAATGCGTAAAAAAAAATAAATAAATTAAGGTTTATCTTATATAATGAGGTGATTGGTGTGAATGCAAACATTTTCAGTGGCTGGTTCCTGGTACTGAGCGTTGCAGGGCTTGAAGCAGCTTGAAATTACTCATTCTCTAAGGGAAAAAAAAAAAAAAAAAGAAAGAAGACAAAGGAAAATGTAATTACTCTGTATCATTTTATCACAGGTAAATTTTGCTATAATTACTCTATCTGCTTAGCATTAGTACCTTTGCTACAACAAACACTAGCCACAATGCAGTTAAATCCTGCAGGGCAAGATCTGTGACTCCAGCACAGCCACGTACAAGCTGGGCTGGACAATGTCCACTAAAGCCATGGAGAGAATTCACTTCATCCAGAAAGAGATAAGATTACAAAATGCTAGTTTGTATTTGTTGACATGGAGATATTTGTTTTTTATAGGATCTGAATATTATCAGAGTCAAGCTTTCAGGATCTCAAATGAAGCTGTGACATTACCCAAAGGAGACAAGCCTGGATGTGCCAGTGGAACCTATGGCAGAGAATAGTTGTACTGATAACAGAGCTCAAAATAAGATAAACTTGCTCTTTACAGGCACAGGCAGTGGCATGGCTCTGGAGAATGAAACCCCTTTGAGAAAATGGCTTTTACCTGATAAATCATCATCACCCTGCAAGTGAAATCTACCTTATAGATTTGTAAGCACATGACAAAAATCCCAATCTTCCCAAAGTTAAAAAATGTAATTCTTAAGAATAATTACACCAGGTTACACTGAGAAATTCAGAAACATGACCTCTCTTTCTACAGATCATATGAAAGAAAAAATGGAGCACGTGGGGATTTTTTGGAACGGTAAACTGCAGTTTTAGGAGATTTTAAAAGATCAGAAGCACAGCTTGATCTAATCAAGGACAGCAATTCCTTTGAGAATCAGCATCCTTGCTAGATCAGAAAGCAAAAATGGAAGAGCTGGATAAAAAATAATTGGTCCAGTTGAAGAAAACTTTTCATTACAATAAATTATAATTATTTTATCTTCGTTATAAAAAACAAACTATTTTGGCTTGTTTTTTCACTCTGCATTGCATTTTAACATAATTAAATAATCATTTCAAGTTGAAAAATTTTGAAAACGCACTATAGGCACTTTAAATTGCATTTAAAATATGACATAATATCCTCTGGTAGTTTGTGAAAGAAAACTCTGGGAAGCATCCAAAAACAATTATTTATCAAAACACACTTCATTATTTATAAATTACAATTGGTACATAAAAATTTGGTATGAAATTCATAGTCATAAATACCATTAAGCTTTTAACAGAATCTGAAAACTTTCAATATTATAATTGCCATTAAGTAGTAAGTGTTTAGGGATATTTTTCAACTATTTTTCAATAATTTGAAATACAATTTTTTAATCTAATTCTATAGAAATTATTTCTAAAATCTGAGTTAAATAAAATGAAATCAGTCTGGAAATTATGAAATAAATACAATCTTAGTTTAACTGTAATCAAAATTCTCCCTCTTAAACTTGCCTATATAGAATTTCCATTAAACAGACTAGATTATATTCTTTCATATTTCACATGTATGAAAACGGTGCTGAACCAATTATGTAAGACAAAGTTTCTTTAAAGTTTAAGGTTAATAAATACACATTATATTTTTCAATCTTTGTCTATGTACATCTTATTTTCAGTTTTATACCAGGTTAATGATTCAGCAAAACAAAAACAATTCCCATTTCATTGCTGTATTGAGGAAGCAACATAATTTGACGCAAAAACATAATTAAAACTTTCATTCTAAAGAAAAGTCTTTTTTCAGGGTTATCCTTGTGTCTTATCTGGAATTTCAGGATGATAGAGGTGACACAGCAGAGCAAAGCCATGAAATTCCTTTCATCACTATTGTGTTTGGGTGCCTGGATTATTGTACCATGAAAATAACATGATGTTTTTTTATAAAGCCATGGGAGGGCATTCTAAATGCCGTGTAAACTCACAGCTGGAGCTGGTTTATAAACTGGGCAGGTCAGGTCTCCTGCACTGATGATAAACACATACCCCCATGATTTCCCAGAAGAAGGATGCAGCTTCTCCCCTGAGGTTCATGAAGGTTTTTGCATTTAGAGCATCCCCTCTCACCCTAGATGTGAGAATCAGCAGTTACAGAGTGATTTCAGCAGCAGCTGGTTTTTGGCAATATTAGGACAGCAGGCCAAGCTCTCCACTGGTGAAACTCCATTGCCTTTTATTTTAAACAGAATTGGCCCAGGCACCAGACTTTCCAGGCAATGCTGTTGCAACTCCATGCAGAGACCAGAAAAGAGGAAGATGAAAAGCAAAAATAAAAAATATGTGTAGGTATCATTGACATGATCACCTGAATAAATCCAAGCCAGTAAAAGAGAAAGATTACACTGCTGAGAAAAAGACAAACAATGTCAGAGAAAGTCAAAAGGCATCCTGGTGCTTTGTTTTTATTTCCTTTCTATACATAAACAATGATAAATAGTTAAAGATACTCAAAGAACATTTAAAAAGAAAATTTCTTTTCTGGTCCCCATAAAAACTACTAAATCTACTTGAAAGCAATCCAAAATAAGAGAGACAAGAAATGGAAGGAGTCCTAGCTTTTATCCTCACAGTCAATAATCAACACAGTACAATAAGGAATTTATTTCTGGTGTCTGCCTTTATTTCCACAGTGCAATGGAGAACTGCTAGCACAGAGTACCTCACATCAGCTTAGACACCAGTGAGACAGAGACAATGCTTGCCAGGATTACAGATAACACCTGGTACCTGGGCATGTGGCTGAAAACACAACCAGCTCTGAAAGCCACAGAAAAAAATGGGAATAAGAATATTCCTGGCAATGCTTTGTCAAGCCTGGAGCAGTTTGTGGTGCAGTGGATGAGCACCCTGAGCCTTCCAGCCACACAGAGATGCAAAACATTGGCTGAGTGCTTTACTTGCTCTCAAAATAACTGCAGCAAGTAAGAGAACAAGCAGCATTTTCTTCAGAACAGTGGGGAATAAACCACAAATTGAGTGCTCTTTTCTGAAGGTTTTTTTTTCAGGGGAAAGATGTATTCACCCGAGGTTTTCTACTGTTAGATTTTATAACACTTTCCATTGCTTAAGTTTTCTCCTGCTGAAAAAAAGTTTTTATTTTACCATGTAAAGAGTATTTCTGCATCCAGTTTTATCTTTAGTAGTTATCTCTCAAGCAACAAAATCTCCCAGTTCACTGTTTTTCTCAAAAACAGATTTTACCAAGCCTCACTCATCATTTTGCTATTCTTTCCTGAATTATTGGCTTGACTTTAGTCATCATAATTCTCAAATCAAAAACCTGTATTTGATACATGGCCAGCAACAAAACAGTGCTTTATGAGGGTTTTTCCCTCAGTAGTAAACAGACCTCTAGTGAGTCTAGAAAGGTATGTGTCTTTTCTAAACAGACTACACACTGAGAGAAAGGTTGGGAACCAGACAGGTTTACAAATCCCAATCAGTGTAAAATATTGCACTATGCCATGTAAAATTTTATTTTTTAAAGTACATACAATCTACCTTCTCATCAGCAATAATTTGTGGAATTGGTTTTTAAGCAGGTATCATTTCTCCTGGTACTTCTGGAACCTGCAAGGAGCAATGGTTAATACCTGCTGGAAGAAAAGTTTCTCCTAATTTTGTTACACCTTTCCCATTACCTTTCCCTTCTATCATCTACCAAACAAGTAGACCTGACAGCAAGTAATGAAGAAGGCATACAGATGTCTATCCAAGAACTTTGTGCTGATGATGGCATGGCAGTGGCTGACTTTATTCAGCATCTCCAAATGAGTGAACAGGATGCAGAAAACACAGAAACCAAGAAGGAATGGCATTGCATAGTCCAGTCCATGACAGATCAGCATGGACACTGGAATGCATGATTCAGGAAAAAATATCTACATTGTCCCATGAAGACAGAAGAAATGAATCCTTGGGTTTGAGGACTACTCTAGGGAGGACACACTTAGTCTTCAAAAGCATTAATACTCTTCCAAAGCTTCCTTAGCCACAGGGGTGGACTTCAAATCCCATATTGAGGGCAGCATCTCCATGGAGCTCCCAGCAGTGCCTTAACATACTGGGAGTGCAAGGAGCCCAGGGATTTTGTGAGCTCCATTGGGTATGCAGTAACTGTGATGGAAGCTATTATTTATAAGTCATTCTACAGCTGTACCAGATTATTAGAGTGGCCATTGAGGGTTTTCAGTAGTCATACATATGCCCTTGGAGTCATGCCTCTGCCCCACCACTGCTCATGGTAATTACTGAAAAATGCCCTATAAATTAATGCCATAGTGACATAATAAAGCTGCTTGAACACTGACTATGCCCCTCTATGACCAAATGCCCTGCAAAAAGTTACAATGATAAATTTTAAGTCGAAGATTAAATAGTCGCAAAAAACAGATTTAAAAATCCATCTAGGCTCACTGAAATAATTGTTTTAACATTTTTTTCTGAACAATGTCAATTGAAAATGAAATTAAATCTATCACTAAACCCCTTAAATGTTTCGTGCCACCTATGTCAAGCTCTTCAATAAAAATCTCTGTTGCCTTTCTAAATGCCACTGCATGCATAATTTTTGCAATAATCTTGCTTTTATAAAACCCAACATAAAATGTTCCAGCTGAAATTTTCCAAAATGTTTCTTTCTGGAGAGGCTGAAAGAACATACTAAATTAAATTTCAATAAGAAATTAGGGCTAACCACCACTCATAGTGTGGAACTACAGGCATGAGAAAACCACCAAACACATGAGCTGGTATCTGCCACAGAGCAGTGAATGCCCACATCTAGAAAAAGATCAGTTTAGGCACCTTGGTTGAGTTCATGCTTCTCTGCAATATAATTAAATTCCAAAACCATAATCAGATGATTACAGCAAATGTAGGTATGGCCTCTCTTAAGGGAAAATCCTGTTGGCAATACTTCTCTAACAGAGATTTGGGCATAATTACCTGTACTAAAATGAACAGACCTCACACATCCATACAACTGCCAAGCAAAATATGTATCCTGTGTGGTGGAATCTCCCATGAACAGATGTATGCAGGGAAGCTGCAATGGCACAGGTGTTCATTTGGGGCTGGACTCTCCCCTCTCTCAGTTGTGGATGTTTCTCCCCCTTTCTTTCCCTGCAGCTTTCTAAGGGCACGATGTCAGTAATGCCACTCTGAATTTCAGAGAAGCAGCCCTGGAGCAGCTGCCTTCCCACCCACCACTTGGACCAGCAGCAGAGTGGCCAGCTCAGCTCCACTGCTCCTGTGCCTGCAAAGTAGGATGGCCAGGCAGGAAAATTCTTCTCCTTTTCAAGAAGAAATTTGCCAAGCTGAGACCCTGGAATATCTGAGAGGCATAACCAACTGGCTGGTTTATTTACGTAATTTCCTTACCCATTTTCAACACTATAAAGCTTCATTTCTTTGTGTGTGGTGGATGAGAATATGACACCAAACCCAGGGAGCAAGCCAAAGTAAGAGCTGTAGCTTGGCAAGTACATGACAGGAAAGATAATCTTGTCCTAGTATCGCTCACCTTGGTGGACTGCAGTATCTTCTTTTCCCCTGCCAGTGACCAGCCACATCCTCCAACATCCCTTCGTGCTTTTATGTTTTTATTAGGATTCAGATGCATGAATTCAATAATTCCAGTATATTTAGTAATCACCTGTAGCTGTAAGCAGTTCCAATGATAACCTTTTTTTCTTTTTTTTTTCTTTTTTTTTTTTTATTTTAAAAGGTTTTCTCAATGCTCTCTACTCTTCCCATCAGATACTTGCAGATCCTTAAAAATTCAGTTTTTGTCTCTTTAACTCAGTTCAAGTATTTGTGATAAATCTCAGATAAAACAGCAGTACAAGACTAAGGGGGAAAATAGATTCCTAATTTTGATCCATTTTTCTGGTCTTTAAGAAAGGAATGGGGACCTAAAAGAATTTTGACAAAGTCTCACTCTTGCCTACATTCTGTAGGCAAAAACAATACATTTCTGAGCACTCCTTTGGGTGAAGAGCCTGTCACATTTAGAATGGGCACCTTAAGCACCTGCAGTTATGCTTGCATTTCCAGTCATGAATAAAAATAAAGTGTTCCTAGGGGAGAAGTACCCGAGGCTGAAACCAAATTTTTCAGCACAGAAAAGTGCCTAGTAAGAGCAGTACGGAGCTGTACTTCTCAGAGGAGCCCAGCTTAGCAAGCTGAATGCCTACAAGGGGAACAGAACCAGCCAGATGCTCTGGCTGAGTTTCCCAGGCCAAGCAGCACGTGGGAGAAGATGCAGCAAAGGTGATGGGTGAGGGCCATGAAGTTTCTAGAGGACAGAACTGCAATGTTAGCTGCACTTGTAGGCACCCAGAACAAGCAAGGGGACAGGAAGCAGAGCTCAGTGTGAAAGAGCACTGCTTGTCATACAGGGACACCTCTCTCTCAATCCAAATCCTGTCCAGGAGCCACAACCACCCTGCCAGCCCAACCTCCCCAGGCAGCTGTGGGGAGACAACAGGCTGCAGAGCCAGATGAAACAGGAAGGCACAGTGTCCCATTGGATTTGCTGTGAAGATGGAGCTGTGAGTCCCTCAGGCCTGAGGATCTTACTGCAGGATGAGACATTGCTGACATTCAGGAGCTTGATCTTGACAATGAAGCTCAAACATCATCTTTGCCATCCAGTGATGAAGAAGGGGTAAGGCAGTTCCAGAACAAAGCTTTGTTTACCCAGCAGAGGAGATATGGTTTGGGCTAAACAGCTGGTGGTAATCTTTAAATATTTGTCAGCTTCCCCCGTTGTCTCCTGCATTTTCAGTTGCAGCTGTCATAACCAGCAGCACCATCCATCTGCCTTGGAGAGCCTGGCCAAGAGCCCACTCATTTTGTTGACTTTTGCTTGTAATTTTTTTCCTCCCTGATTTTTCCCACCCATTCCTCTGGCACAGGTTTGTGGTTATCTTTCCTCCTCACAACAAAAACACATTCAGCAGCATCCTCCCCTCAGGCAGGGACAGATTTGCTGCAGCCACCTGTCCTTTACCGCCTCTCATTTTAGCTCTGAAACCAAATTATTGTTTCCTAGAACCTGCTCGCCTTTCAGTGGCTGTCCCTGTGGCTCCCCTCCAGCACACAACATCAATTTGCAGGGATTTTGAATGTGCTTTCTTCCAATCTAAGCCTCTCATGCTGGTGAAGTCATCAGCCCAAAGAAAAGAATTGATGCCCCAAAACCACAGTGAGTTTCCATAATCCCTTCCCTAGGGAGCACTGTCCAGTGTCCAGGCAGGATAAAAAGATAAGTCTGGTCTCACATGGCTACAGCACAGCTTTGAAAAGGAAGGTATTATCTTCTGATTTCAGGAGGAAAGACCCTGACTGAGACAGCCAGGATTGTCATGAAATGCTATCATGACGTTCTCCTTTCAGAAGCAAGGCTCATTGTAGGCTACAGAAATTAGTAGTTACTGTGGCTAACACATAATCACATTGATCCAGGGAGTTGTGCAAGAGTGAGTTTAGTGCTTCTGAAAACCAGGTGTGGCATTGCTCAGAACAAAATCCTTTCTGCATCAGAGACAGATAAGGCCTGGGCACTGAGTGTGATGTGTTCAGAGCTTCACTCTGACTTCTGTCCATCTGCTCAGGGGGACAAAACCAATCTGAACCCTGCACCCTGGAGTGGCAGCACTCATTGCCTCCAAGACCTAAACCTAAAGGCAGAGATTTTAAGACATTGACAGAGATTCTGTTATTCCAGCATTCAGGGGAATGGAAAATATAATCATACATCATAAAATCATCTCAAACTCAAGCGTCCAAAAATCAAGCACTCAGATGCAATAGTTCATCATAAAGATCCCAGCAGCTTTAGGAGCCTGGGGCTCCAGCTTTAGCTACACAGTAATGAAGTAACCTCTGGTCAGCCTGAAATGAGCATTCCTGAGTACATTCCCAAATTATCATCTGTATGTTATCATGAAAGCTACAATGAAAAATTCAAAACTAATCCTGATAGAGCAATAACTAGAGTTGGCAGCAGGCATATACAACACTACTTTAATTTATAAGTACCAAATGATGGAAAAAAAGCTTCCAGACCACATACGAACATAATTTATAGGAAAATTAAATCACTGATTCATCCTGGTTAGACAAGATGTGTGCACAGTTGACAAATGTGCTAAAAGTAATTCGACTTTGAAGACAGATCTGGTTCATAGCTTCCAAAGCCAGAATCACCTATTCACAGCTATGTTCCAGATGAGGAAAACAAGGAGCTTCTATAATTGTGCAGAGCAAACACACACAGCCCTGTGGGACTTAGTGCTTGTGTTTCTGTCAGAAGAGGGCAGCCTACTTACTTTCCATCCAAAAGGAAGGCAGGCAGGAGATGCAGCATCTTCTCTGTAAACCTTTGCTTTGACATGGTTGTGGGAAGGAATCTCTGTTGCTTTGCCTGAGCATTACAAGAGGTTTTTTTACTGAGCATAAGATGGCATTATCTGGAAGAGGGCTGTAAAAAAAGAAGCACATTGATGGAGTAGATTTGTAAAGAAGGACCAATAAGAACTTTGGGAATAATCTTGTTAAATGATGTGAGGCTCTGAGAAGAATCAACATGCAAGTTAAGAGGATCCTCCAGGGGTCCAGGTTACCCCATGCTTAGAGTAATCCAGCTGAAGCTGACAGAAATGCACCAGGGCATAATACAACCTACTTATATAAAAATATAAGATACATAGAAATATGTCTATTTTTCAGGTGACTCTCCTTTAACAGGACACAATTTACATAGTTTAGAGGTCAGCTTTTTTTAATCTTTACTAGAGGAAGAAAAGCAACAGGTAGACCTTCTTTTCTGAGGGACTATCTGAACTAGGGGGATATAAATCTCTACAATTTATAGATGTTTTTCAGCTAATAGCAGGACTTGCTCCTGAGTGATGATTAAATGATTGGCTTTTGTCTCTACCTTCATCCCTCTTGCATTGCATCCTTACTGCTTGTCAGTCAGTCTGTGTGCAGAGCTTTCATCTTTGCAGCCTTTATTGCACCCCTGCATCAGAAAGACAGTTTTATGGAGCTTGAAACAGATGAGCAAATAGCCCACTTCCTCCTTAAATTGCATGAAACTACATGAAGCCATTTCTCCAGCCAGGTACCAGTTAGAAAGAAATAATGTGATAAAGCCAACTGCAGTTTTTTCACTTCTGTGATTTCCCAAACAGTCTCTTCTCAGCAACAATCTGCAAAGTGTGGATGAGCTGCTCTCCTGTGCAGTTGCTGCTGTGGGGTCTTGGCAAAACCAGCTCTCCAGACACAATGCAGGCATGGTCCTGCTCCTGCTCCTGCTCCAGCTGGAGCTGCCCTGTCTCTCAGACTGATGTACATAAGATGGCATGGAGAGCTACCACGTTTTTCCCCCTGTAGCTCTGTATGGCTGAACTTGGCCATGCAGGCAGAGACAGTAGGAAAAGAGGTAACAGTGTTGAGCAGGTCCTAAATCATGGGGGTTTCTCAGCCTTCTGTCTCTGAGGCTGCCATTGCCACAGAGCCTCTTCCAGAGTCCTGGACCTGGGAAGACAGAGTTGGCCAAATGCAAAACCAGAACACTGTCAAGCTGGCATAAAGATAGTCAGGTTTTACCTTCATTCAGCTTTGTTTTCCTTAAACTTTATCCAGACCAAAAGGTGCCTTTGGAAGGTTTTTTCAATAGAGCAACATATCTTGGCCAACATCTCCCAGGAAGTTTTGTGCCACATTGCTGACAGCCTCCCCTGTATCACATCACATCATCAAGTCCCTGGCTGTCACATCTCCTGCTGTCCTGTTAACACTGTCCTTTTCTCATGTAGGGCTGAAGTGGCATTAAATTTCTGGATGAATTGTTTCCACCTAAACATATGACAGAGAGCTGTCAGCACAAAGTCAGCTGAGAAAGTCCCTGGGGATTGTTGTTGATTCAGACACCACAACCCCAAGAAAGTTTGTTTGTATGGGGAGAGTCTGATTTCTATCTCTAATTCTGTAAGGCATCTGCACCTTTTACCATGATTGCTTTTACTGACTCAAGTATTTTAAAAAGAAAATAAGTAATTAAATAAAAGAAGCCTACTATCAGGAGCCAAGGAATAATTTATAAACAGTCAGCAAAACTTGAACTGATTCTGACACTTCTCTCGGATATTTATAGGAAAGAGAAGTTTATATCAAATATGCTTTAAAATCTATTTATAAGGGCAAGCTGAGAGATGGAAAATATAAAACACAGAAATGCTACCAAATGGATATAAAGCTATTTTCAGTATCCTCCATATTGCAGCATTTTACCAACAGTAAACAAAAAATACAGTTTTACTTAAACCAAGTCAGCTTATCCCACATTTTCTCAAAACTAAACAGTGCCAAGTTATGAGAACCCCTTCATAATCCATTTATGTATATTCAGCCATGGACCCAAAAGGAACTAGTCCTAATAAGCAGAGATTTAAACACAGGCATAGCTTCATTACATGGGCAATAATGCATAATTACCTGGATTGCAAACAATTGATTTTTATATTGGACATTATCTGATGAATTTTTGCTGATAGTCAGTAATGCTGTAAGTCAGTTACTCTAGACCTGAATGTTAGTTAAGGACTGTGAATAGCTGTCTCAATGTAGCAGAGCAGCTACATCATCCTTCCAATTAGGCAGGCTTTTCTGTCATCCCTGGTGGTTTAGAATAGTTTGTAAGTAGGACAGAGCAGTTATCCAATAAATTTAGTTTTAAACAGAAATTATTCATTACTAATAGTGAAACAAAGGCTTTTATAAAATCCCTCACAGAGTAGGTTTTATAGCACAGCAACTGTCTCATTTTCCTTGCTCACAACTGCAAGAATTGCCACTTGACAGCAAAACCGTTTATGTATTTTATAATATTAATGTGCCTCACATGATATATATGCATATGCATCTCAGAAACACCTCTATTCATAATCATAAATTTCTTTAATAAAAATCATAATGATCTTTTATCATAGGCACTAATATATAATATTAATAATCTCCTATCCTTATTAACATAAGAAAACATCCTCTAAATTAAAAATAGCTAATTTTATAATAAAATCTAGATATAATTAAGATATTTAACATTCATTGTAAAAGCTGACACAATAACATGAAACCTTTTTAATCCCAGATTCAACACAATGTCAGCTTTAGATCTCAACCACACAAATCAACATGCAGTCTCGTGGTTTAAAAAGAAGAAGTCTAAGACCTATGTGAAGTTACCAGAATTTATCTCTGCACATAGCTGTGAGCAACTGAACATGAAAAGCAGGTAAAGAAGAAAGGAATGAAGAGTTTAGAGGGATGTTTTGAAGTGTTTGAGGGGTATTTGAAGGGCTTTTCAGAGTCCTGGCACACATTAGGTGGTGTGGAAAATTGCAATTGCTCCATCTCACTCTCTCTCTCTTCCCCCTTGTAAGAAATTAAAGATCACAGTTGCTTGTTTCAAGCAGTTCTTCTCAGTTGTGGGCACAATTTACTGTGGCAGCAATTGCAAAGGAATGTAGTGAGGACAACTTACCCACTGAAATTCAGAAAAAGAAAAGCAACCTGACATAATACAACTAAATTTGGAAAAAATAATAATTTTAATTATAACCTACCAGCACTAAAACCAGTTTTTGTTTTGTGTCAGGATAAATCAGATCTGATAAAACAGACCTGTGCACTACCCCCTGGAGAATAGGGCTCAATATATGGATATCTTTTCATAAGAACATTTTGTGTGAAAATTTTTTTATATTTTGCATTAGAGGTTTGTACATTAAAAGTTAATTTTTTGTGGTGCATGGAATTTTCAAATTGGACAGGAGCATTGTCTATAAAATTCTTCAAACTGTATGTGGATGTGGTCACGAAAAAAACCTATTTTAAAGCCATTGAATTATGTGAACACACCTCCTCACAAACCCATTCACACTTGTTCCAATGTGCAAAGGAATTTTTGTATGGAACCTCAAGATCTCCTTGAGATTTGGGTGATTAATACACATCCTAATATGTGATCTGTTGGGGTTACCCCTCCATGGGATTTGAAAATTGAGAGCCATTGTGTAATTCTGTGGCTGATTTCATCCAACAGGCACAGTATCATGGAATCCCTCACAACCACTATTCATTAAAGAACACTCTGATCCTTGGGACTCACTGGGTGGGGGCAGTGGCTAATGAGAATTGGTTGATGATTGCAATTGGATTTACATCTTTAATGACTGGAATAGCTATTGCATGCTGTGTGGTTACTTGCCTTATTGCTGCTGCTGCTTTTGTCTTCTGATATCTGCTACATGCACATCACCCCCATGGGCAGCCAGTGAACTGACAAAAAGTCCCTGGAAAACAGTCTTTGAGTCAAGGGGTGGTGTAAGGGCTTCAAGATCACAGCTGCCTGTCTCAAGCACTGTTAAGGCCACAGAAGGACTTTACCATGAGAGCAGCACAGAACAGAGCAGCAGGGTGCCACTGACTCCAAGCCTGGCAGGGCTGAGACCTGGGTAGCACATCCTGGGTAACTCATCCAGACAAAAATTCCCCCTTTGGCAAACTGTGTAAAGAAGCTCATGAGCACATCACCTGTCAAACAAGGATCACCCAAAATTATGGGATAGATGGCGCCTGTGACCACCAGCATCCCCTCTGTGGATACCTGGAACTTGGACTGTAAGTTAAACCACCACAGTGGGAACCTGAGATAAGATACAGGTGTTATCTCAGACCTGGGTGAGTCTGGGGGAGACTAATATATTGCTGATAATGGCAGAATTTATGGGCCACAAGAAAAGCCAGATCAGCAATTGTGCTGAAATCAGCCCAGGCAGGGTATAAGGTAATTCTGGCAGGGGCAGATCATGACCACCAACTCACAGACCATAAACCCAAGAAAACCACCAACTCAGACTGACCATAGGTCTATTTAGCATTAGAAGCAAGAAAATAATTTAAACACCACAAGCTTAGCCAATGAGCACTTATGCCTTTGTTTGCAAAAATGTATAAATAGTGAAAAATTTTGAATGTACTCGGCTCTCCCATCACTGAGAAGCCCAAGATGAAGAAGGACCAACAAGATGCTGCTGGATCCATAGGTGGTAACTATCTTCTGTCTGTCTCTCTCTCTCTCCTCTCTTTCTGTTTCTTTCTATCTCTCTACCTCACATTCAATACTAAATTAAATCCATGTTATTGTCTTCAACATATGCCCATATTTGCACCTTGATTTGGGCAGAGGCAATTCTCAGTGATCAGGTCATACCATCCCTCCCCACAGAGCACAACCTCCCATAAGGAGAGCTGAGAACACATTTGCCTCCTCCATGACCCAATGAGTGTGGTCATCCTTCATCTAGCTGTTCTTCTGCATCCCATTTTCTATGTTAATTTTTTATCATTTGGTTGATCTCTGATTTGCAATAGCAGAGAGGTCACAAGCAGGCAATGGTTAACATCCACTCTTTCCACAGGCCAGCAGCAACCTGTGTAAGCTTTCCAGAAGGTCTGTAACACTACTGCAGACCAGTATCACAAAAGCAGAGCTGTGCAAACAGATCTTGAATGGTTGATTTATACCCATACTTGTCCTTCCTCTCACACTCTGCTGTGGTACCTCCTCCTCCATCAGGTGTCCTCAGACCAACCATTTCTCAGACAGGGGATCTTGGGTTACCTGTTTTGCTGCCAGCTGTATGAACTTACTTTCCTTGCTGTTCTTTTTGAAGTATCCAAATTGGTGTCTAGTTTCTGGTCTTCATCCTTTATGTGCAGCCTCTCTCACTAGCAGAGTAAAAAGCTGCTTTTTATGTCTAGTGAGATCACATACTTTAAAAAAAAAAAAAAAAAAGCCCTTTGAAGAGTAGTTTAAATGCAAGTCCTTTCTATTTCTTCTTTGATATGATTCCCCTACTCTTAGGCATTCCTACTCTCTCTATTACATAGTTAATCCAGAATTTAAAGATGCAAGACAACCCATGAAATTATAAGTAATTTTCATGCTTCAACACGTTTTTTTTTAATTGAAGTGGCTTTTTAATTTTTTGTAACATTTTGAGCTGAAAACAGCTAGAATATAGGAGCCTGATCAAATGGGTGTTAAAAAATAATCCTCAAACTTCTGCTGAGGTATGGAGAAAAATGAGGAAAGAAAACTTCAAAGACTAATAAACAAAAGATATCAATGTAGCAGCAGCCATATTTTCCTCTCCTGAAGTCAAATCTCATCTTAGCAAAGTTAATGGAAAAATCAGCATCAACTTCAATAGAATTTCTCCCCTGACTTGGCATGCTGTGGATGTGCCATGATATCAAGGCAGGATTAGACCCTTTACACCAGCTCTTCTGCTGGCAGCCCTCAGCACTGCAGGTTACTGCAGCTACAGGAGAGAATGTTTTTCATCTGTTAGACTTTTAAAAAAGCAAAATAAGTGCAGTCCCAGCTGAAAAATTCACGTGCATGTATTGTGCTGCACCCAGTGCTACTTGATTGCTCATTAGGTATACTTCAGAAGGAGCTGGGAACCACTAGCAAGATTTACTTTCTAACACAGGCTCTCTTTGAAAGCTTCCACTGGCTGACCATGGCACTTTTCCATTTCACCACTCATCATCAAGATGGTGTCAGAGAGCAAGTATCTCAGGATGTATCACAGAAGGACAATATTTTTTCATGTTAAATCTAATTTTGAATCAGCATCTTTACCATGTAAGCTCGAAAGGAAAATAAATTTAATAAGAGCCATCTGTGACATAAAACTGCAGAAGAAATAATTAAGATTAGTAGCAGACTTGGTTTCTGAATGAAGATATACAGTATATAATGCAGGTTTATGAATCCACTTTATCTAAATGATTAGTAGCTCACTTTTTTGTTGATGGCATTTAGGGCATGAAAAATCCTGCTGGTGTATTAACCATTTGATTAACAACTTGTATGATTAAAAAAATTTAAAAAAGAAAGCACTATTCAGTTCTATGACTCAGAGAAAGACTATAAATTTCAGACACATAAATACATTTAAGAATTTTGATGTGATAAATGGACAGAGGCAAATCTTCACATTCATGGAGCTTATTTAAACCTTGTTCTCTGGAGTCTTGGAGAGTATATTTAGCTTTTCATTTTCCTTTTAGAAATTTCATTTCAGAAGCACCTTAGGAACAGCTATTTTTGGCCTACACATATCATTGTAGGGATGTCAGTGCTAATATACTGACAAAGCCACTCAAGGATGCCCTGAAATTAAGCTCAGAAGATGAGAAAGGGTGTACAGTTTCTTTTAGATCCTCATCCTTCAGAAGTTTAAGTCTCTGCTTTACAGTGAGTGCTTTCAAACAGTTCATACCATCTTCATCTCCAAAATCTTTTATTATGTATAATTTTCTATGTGTGTTGAGATATGTTTTTAGTGTTTATAAAGTTATACTTTCCACATGCCAATGAAATTCAATAGACGACACAGACTTTTAAAAGTGATTAGGGCCTGCAAGTATCTGCTTAAAGATCACCTCCATTCTTTGAGAAGGTTCAGAAATGTGTCTGCCCTTCAAATGTCCTGTTATCAGACAGTAATATACTCCATAATTTTATGCTCCAAAAACTTCTGGAAGCAGTATTGAACAAAAGACCTTGCAATTGGCTTTTAAGAATGATAGAATTACAGTATTGTTTTACAGGTGAAAAATGAAGGTTATTCTTCAAGGCCATGTATTTCATCCTACACTGTATGAACACACTGCAAACTACATTGGCACCCCAAAAAGAATGGATGAAAATTTTCTTCTGTTGCACAAAGCAGCTCACTGGAATTGATCAAACATTACAAGCTACATATGGATTTCATGCTACTTAAGAAGCTCAATTATTTAAACAGCCCCAAATCCAATAGCCTACTGGGTGCCTGCAGCTCCTCATTCATATTTGTATTAATTCATATTTAGAGCTGGGTTAAAATACAAACTGTTCAAATCCAGGAAACTCATTCCAGAATAACTCCTCTATATTCAAATTATGTTCAAATAATGTTCATCTGGAAGTAACACAAAACTTTTCTCCTGCTTTATTTTATCATTTACACTTGTACCTTGAGTATCTAAAGGTTTTAATTCAAGTCTGGTGCTGCTACCTAGTATCAGTAAAACCAGGAGGGAAAGAAGTTGATGCAGACTCTGTAGGATGGCAGATCCATAAATAAAGCTACATTTCAGCAGTTCTGTACTTTGGAATGATCACCTGCCACATGAATGAAATACTGCTAAAACAAACGTGAAAGATCACATGGCAAATATTTATGCCTAATGAATATGTAGCTTAAGAGAAATATCTAAATTTATGCCTTGGTACCCAACAAGATTATTTCAAAAAGCATCTCCTTCAATAAAATTTTAAAAATCACTATTATATAAATTTCAATATTCTCTTATACCATCAATTAGCATTAGCAACAGAATTTTTTTTTAAAAGACAATTAAAGATTCAGATTTTTTTTCCTTATTATTGTAATGTTTTTCACAGCATGTCTAGTAATCAGTCTTTCTTGTAGCAGATTTGTTTGGATGAACAGTATTTATTTAGACACACAGTGCCATCCAAGGGAAAGTACTCCAGAATGGATCCCAGGAGACCACAGGTTTTACTACTTACTTTGCCACTGACCTGTGTACTTTCATTATGTCTCTCTGTCCCCATTTTACTTGTTTCTATGGTCAGAAGGTCAAAATATTTGGAGAGAAGCTGTCACATTTTGTGTGCCCTCCTCTCACTAGGCTCTGCAGTAATACCAATCTATGTAGTAAAGACTTGTTCTTCTCTCTGAATTAATAGCACCTGAGTGCAAGATTGTGTTTCCAGAGAGCAGCCAATTAAAGATTAGGCTTTTAAGAATTAAAAAGAGCTTTTTGGGTCATTACTCTACAAAGTATGAACCTCAGTGCTCTATCAAGGTGTAAATGCAGTCTATGGCATCCTGTTCTTATTTAACCTCTTTTAGACTCTCTTTTCACACACTCTTACCAACTGTATCAAGCTTTATTTTCCATGGTGTAACAGCACAATCTCTCACAAGAGTTCTTGCCTTTCACCCATCCCAGTAGTACTTTTGTTTTCTTAGGACGGTTTATAGCACCCTTATTTCAAAGTCAATAACCCAAGCTGGTTCTTGCAAAAGAGAAGGTTGACAAGACAGAAAAATTCATTATGTGAAGATCTATGAGCTTTGAACTGCAGTTGCCCCACTCAAAAGCATAACAGTTGTGTATTTACACTGAAGCCTGTGGCACCTTTAGGAAGCTTGTCCTTGGCATTAGTCATTCATGTTGGTCCTTAGGCAGGATCCTTATTAGACCAGCTAATCTGTGCTACCTTTTACCTTGTCTCCCTGGAAACACACAGATTGCAGACAAAGAGACATAGCCCAACTGCAGATGAAGACAGGTTTGGATAATAACACTGCCTCAGTATTTGCCTACCAATAGACAAACTGTTTTGAGATACCAGATATGCAGAACACTCTTCAGTTTTAAAGGAGCCCAGGTGCTTGATAATTCTCAAGATCATAGCAAAAAATGAGATTTGTTTTTGTCTATTCCACGCATCAATAGCTACCTTTTCAGTCCCTCCGCCTTCATGCAGAGTACAGGATTAGAGTGGAGTGGAGTAGGGTGGAGTGGAGTGGAGTAGAGTAGAGTAGAGTAGAGTAGAGTAGAGTAGAGTAGAGTAGAGTAGAGTAGAGTAGAGTAGAGTGGACTAGACTACACTAGAGTATCTTGAGTTGGAAAGGACCCAAAAAGATCACTGAATTCCAGCTCCTGGCCATAACAATCATACTATGTACCTGAGAGCACTGTCCAAATGCTTTTTGAACTCAGGATTGGTGCTGTGACCACTTCCCCAGGGAGCCTGTTCCAGTGCCCAACCATCCTCTGGGTGAAGACTAATTTCCTAACATCCAGCTTATTTCCACAGTAAATGGAAGTTCATTTGCTCCTGGCTTTGAAAAGTACTACCATGTTCTCTGGCTAAATGGCACCTAGAAAAACCCCAATGAAAATCACAACTTTGAGCAGCTCTTGATGTTTTGTTGTCTTTGAATCTGGGATTGATTTTAACCATACTAGTTCCTCCACAGTATTAATTGTTTTCATTCCCATTCCAACAATACAAGCTTTAAAAAAATCCAATATTTGAACCTCTGCATTCCTACCACACCAGGAGATAGCAACAGAGAATACAAATGCACTGAAGTCAAAAGGATTTTATCTATAGCAGAAGTCAGGTTTGGGGGATATTCTGATTTTGGCTTTTTTTAAGCTGTATTTCTCACCTCCCAATAGTGTGTATCTGTATCCAGCAGATGTACTTACTCCTTTTTGCAGATCTTCTCCCTCCTCTCTTTTCACACTGGTCAGCTTGTGCTTCCTCTTCTGCAATTGAATTTGGCAGGTGCAAGAGCGCTTGTTTATGCTGCACACAAGCTGGGGAATGCTACTTTGACAGCTGATAGTTCTGCAGCATCCTTGGAGGCTTTTAAAAGCACATAGAAAACTTCATTATTTACAAAGTTTTACAGCTGGGATGCACAAATCACCCATGGCCAATTTGTCAAAGGAATATTTGACTGCATTTTTAGGTATCCACCTTGTGCAGATTTTGCACAAACAGAGAAAGGTATTTTGTCTCATTTTGCTATTTCGGGAACTTTAAAATTCATGTTCCTTCATTACTCCTCTGATTGATTTCTCTCTTGATTTTCTTTTTTATTGGGTGGTTTGATGGATGTAGATTGTTGGGGGCTTTGTTTTGTTTGGCTGTTTCATATGCTTTGGTCACTGCAGTGGGTGCAAGATGAAATCTGGGTTCTCCTCAGCTCCATTCAATGTCAGAAGACAGTCACAGGGTGGCCATGATCCTCTGAACATATCCAGGATGTTGTGTAATATTCCAGCCTTTCTTTTTGTGTTTGCAAGCCCACAGTTTTTCCAATGTTTTAGCAACACAGTATAATTTGTATTACCTCTAAGGTGTATTCCCCCTTGATCATTACCATTTCAGCCAATGCTGCTTCTTGCTCTTCCTCCTTCCCAGCCAAACAATATTTTATGCAAAGATATGTGCAGCTGCTCATGTTTTCACTATCCCTGTCTCCATTCCCCTCACCTCCCTTATCTTAGAGAAACATTAGGGACGGATTTTTGCCACACACTCACAGCCTGTATACAAATTAGCAGGAGCAATGGGTGCTCAGCTGCTTTGAACCATCAGGCCCTACCTGCCTATTTGTGCTGAGCTCATTGATTGAGGAGCTGAGCACCTGCACCAGGCTGATGGTGTCTGTTCTGGTGATTTTATTTCCAGTCTGAGACTATGCAATGGTTTTAATCCTCAGTATTCATCACGGAACTCTGGCCCTCATGAATCCAGAGAGAAACTTAAAAATACCATCCAGGTGTCAAGGCAGGTCAAAAATCTCTTCCAGAATTCTTTGTTTGATGAAGCATTAATTTAATCCATTTCTTTGCATATGGAAGACACAACCCATGGTGCTTAAGATTTGCAGTAATGCAAAACTTCAAAGTGATTTTCACTTTGTTCTCCGTGCCAGTGGAAAGTATACAAGGTCTCTATTATAGAAACTGGGAAAATATTCATACTGAGTGGTGACTTCGTTTATTTAATGTTCATTTAAAATAAGCCCATAATACTTATGTAATCAAGTGCTCCATAAATACTCAAGCAAGCTAAGAATCTGACAGGAATGCTCACTGACTTCTTCTGAAGGGTCTATTATTTATCATTCACATAAATCCTCCCCAGAAGCCTGATCACATCCAACCAGGAAACTGAAGCCTGCTGTCTAATGTACAGAACCATCTGAAATCTTGAGTATGGTATATTCATATGGTATATTCATAAGCTAGGCATATTGTAGATATATAAAATATCAACTTAATATTATTCATATAAATTATTAGAAAATTAACTTTGGGCAGAGAAGGTGTCAGGTTTGTAATATGCTTGCAGACAACTTGTAAATAGAAGGAGCTTGGTTTCACCAGATATTTATTTTCTCATCTCAGTTTTGTCTTATAGAAAATATCATATTTTCTTCTCTGTAGGGTTTTTATTGGATATAAATAGGTCTCACAAGGTTGATCTAACTGCAAAATAAATAAAGGGAGAATGAAGGACCTTCAGCAGTTTCCTTAACAACATGATAATGGCACAAACACGGCAGTGATGTTTCTGGCACTTGCTATTTTGAGAGGTTTTCATCTCCCCTGAAATGAAGAACCCAGTGGGAAACAATAAACAGAGGTTTCTTGTGGACAAACAATCACTGCTGCTAGTGGAGAGGAGCCTCACCTTGACTTGCAGAGGTGTGCATCAGACTCCTGCACTTCAGGTTCGTGATCTCTCTTGCCCTGGTCCTTCCATTAGGCTTCTCCTGGGGCTGCTGCTGCCAAAAAACAGCTATTGGAGTTGCCAGAGTAGTCATCTCTCATTACCTGGGATGGCACTGGGGAAGAGAAACCAAATGCTTTATTGCATCCACCTCCTTCACTGGGAAGGCAGGAGGAAGGAGAGCTGGCTGCTCTGCCACAGTGCTGCAAGGTTGTGATGAGACCTAGCCCATGTCTAAAGTTTGTTACTTCTTGTGTTTGTGCTAGGAATATCCTCAGCCAAATATTTCAGATGCAAATGTTTATACAATGGGCCATAAATCACACTATATGGAAATGTTTTTTTTTCTCTGGATTGTTTTTTTGTTGCTGCTAATTAAAATGTGGAGAATATACTGGTTTAGAAGGATGGGGGCTTTATCCTGTTTTGTAGTACACAAGGCCATTTTTCTCTAATTCTCTATTTGATTTGTTGATAATTGATTGTATGAGTAACTGTATATGTTCTGGTTCAGTTGTACAATTGTGTATTCCAAATCATATCTGGTGTAAATAGTAGTTCAATGCCCTAAACCAGGGCAATGTAAAAAGGAAAAAAAAAATAGAAAAAGTTTAGTTTCTAAAATGCTTTTATTTTCTGAGCTTATGCTGGATAAACTTCAAGGTATGGCTTTGTACATCAAGGAACTTGATTTGTTTCCTCACTGTGTCTCATGTAAGGAACAGACCTGCAGGAATAAATGCAGACTGAGTGGGAGATAAATGTAATCATTTACCAACTATCCCACCACGATGGAAGAGAAGTTTATATATTGGCAAAAGCAAAATATAACATCTTTCTTTCCTCCTCTTCTTCCTCCTATTTTTCTAAGTCAAACAGGCATCATTTCCCACTCACAAATAGTAAGACTGACTCTGACTTCTCTTGGGGTGGGAACTCTGCTTCATGGATCATGATTGTTTCCATCCCAGCCAGTGATGAGAGGACTCCAGAGACAGGCAGGGCAGAAGTGCAAACTCCTCATCCTGCCCTCAGTAATATTATACTTTTTCTACTACTATGTGTAAAGAATAATTTAAAACAAAAAAATTCTAAACAAAAGACATTCCTGTGGAAGAAGCAATTATTTTTTCAGTTGATTTAAGCTAAAATGGAATTCTACTGTCAACATTCTGCCATTCCTATTTCAGTTGCTGTTTCTTTTTGTATTGATTTTTTTTGTAAACTTTGTGACTAGTAGCAATTAGTGACACTTGCTTGGCAGCAATGAACATTAAAACAGGTATTTTCTAAAATAGGGTGGGGGGGACAACAAATGGTAAAAACCATCCATGAAGAACCCAGGCCAGGTTTTAATGGATCATAGAAAAACTTCTGAAAAATCTGTATAAATGAACTGAGTTTGATCATAGCAGAAAATTTTTCTGTCCTTCAATGTGAAATTCCTGAGCAGCCAAAGTCCTCATGGTAAGAAACACTCTCCTCAATCAGTGTTCCACAGGTCACATCCCCTGAGAGACATCTCCAGGCAAAGCCCCTGCAAATTCTCCTCATGTTACACTGCCCTGGATATCAAGCTCTGTGATTTTCAAAACACAGGAAAGGAAAGTAACCTGGATTTGCCTGTAGGAATATTTCTAGGTACAGCAAACCTGACAAATCCTACAGGGAGAAAATCCCATGGAATCCCAGTGACAAGTGAGCTGGAGTGAGACCAGGATTTAGGTGTCTACATGAGACCACTTCATACCTCATAATCCATTTTCCAGATCAGAATCCTGATCCACCTCCCTCAGCTCCTACCTATTGAGAGGGACTAAAATTCACTTAATATGCTTTAGAGAGCCACAAATGCACTTACCACAGCACAGGAGATTTAGATAAAATATCCCTTGAAGGTATTTTTGAGAACAGGTATCTTAATGCTCAAGCACAGTTTGGACTTGTGATCACTGAGGTTCCATAGAAAAGTTGGTTTATGCAGAAGGGAGAGGCTTGAGAAGAAAATGGAGTATCTAGCAGTGGTGATAGCTAAAGGAAGGAGCACACAGCACAGCTGATTGCCACCATGCAGTGCAGCTCTGCTGCCTGATTAGAAGGGCAGGGCAGCCATCAGCAGCCTTTTGCTGCACTGTGCCATGATTGCAAATGGGACAACTCAAAACCTCAAATTGCTCCAACTTGCCACTGAGTACCTGCTATATGCTGCTGAGGGAGGTGATTATCATGTACAATGAAAGAGGCATAAAAACAATGGGTTGGCCTGCATATGGTGTTTTTTCTGCTGCATCACAGAATCAGTCATAGAATACCCTGAGTGGGAAGGAACCCACCAGGATCATTGAAGTCCAGCTCCTGGCCCTGCACAGGACAGCCCCAAGAGTCACCATGTGCCTGATCTCAGCTGTTCCTCATAAGGCTTCCCCTTTAGATCCTTCACCACCTTCTTAGATCTCTTTTGGATGCCCTCTAATAGCTCAATAGCTTTTTTGTATTATAGCCCCCAAAGCAGCCCCCAGCACTGGAGGTGAGGCTGCCCCAGCTCAGAGCAGAGCAGGACAATCCCCTCCCTTGCCCAGCTCTGATGCTCTCCCTGATGCCCCCCAGGACAGGGCTGGCTCTCCTGGCTGCCAGGGCACTGCTGATTCACACTCAACTTGCCATCAACCAGGACCCCCAGGTCCCTTTCTGCAGCTTTACTCTCCAGCCTCTCATTCCCCACTCTGTCCATACATCAGGGCTGCCCTGTCCCAGGTGCAGAATTTTCCACTTGTCTTTGTTAAACTTCATACTGTCCATGATTGCCCAGCCCTCTAATTTGCTGAGGTCTCTCTGGCTTTGAGGGAGTCAACATCTCCTCCCAATTTAGCATTGTCAAACTTGCTTAGTATCCCTTCCAACCCTGTGTCCAAGTCATTTATGAAGATGTAGAAGAACACAGGGCCAAGGATGGAGCCCTATGGATCCCTGCTATTGACAGGTTGCCAGTCTGATGTCCCCCCATTGACTACAATCCCAAATTGTGAGCCAGTTTCTCACCTGATATTTACCTATAACTCCTCATTAATTCTCCCTCACCAGGAGTCCTGTGCAGCATCAGGAAACACACAACCCTTCTGCTTGGGAAACCTCACTTGCCAGGTGAGGAACCTTCCCTTGACATCTTACTGGAAGACAGAGGTGAGCTCAGGAGGTCCATAGGATGGGAGAGCAAAACAGGGCAGAGGAGAAGGCATCAGCAATGCTTGGAGCTCACAGAGGGTGTCCCAGGACAGGCTCCAGGCTAGCTAGAATGCTTGGCTGCCTTTTGACAGCTTAGGGAAATGTCTGAGTATGCAGAGAGACCCACAGGATCCACAGAGTACAGGTGAACTGAACTTGTTATGCCTTTTGGTGTCCTGCAGGCTGAAGTAGTTCCACTGAAGCATTTGTTGGTATCCTTTATCTCTAGTCAGGAGGCTTTGAGGAATGCTCAGAACAAAGTGCACCCAATTCTCTTAAGCCCCCTAGCCCTACAGCTTTCACCCTCATAGCTCAAAGATTTCTTTCCCAAATCTCATCTCATCTCTCTTCCTATCTCACAGCTCTCTCTCTTAGAGATTTCAGCTATAGACAGGTGCAGCTGAGCTGTACTGCTCTATTCATTGCCATTTGTCTAGAGAGCAGCAAAACCATCCAAATGTTCACCTTTGAGCAGAGCCACAGAACCTTGAGACTTGGACCATTCTCAGGGCCACAAGAGGCATTATTTAGCATTGTTAAGTAATGTGAAGCTCAGCTGACAAAGTCAAACAGCTTCAGTTTTTCTGTCCATACCCACCAGCTGAGTTACATTGGTACTGTCTTTATTTTGGGTGTAATCTTTCGTATTATTTAAAGACTAGCAAATAAAAATTAGTAACTTACAGTATCAAGGAGACAGGCTCAAATGCTTTAGAAGTTAGGTCCAGAAGCCCAGCAGAATACCTCTCAGATCTGGGTTGGCAAGGTCAGCCCAGAAATTACTGTTCTATGTTTGATTTCACCTCTGGAATGAGGGAGACAGACAGCTATAAACTAGGGCAGGAGGGAGTTCAACCCAAAGAAGTAAAGAATAATTTCTATTTTCACTGGTGCATTGGCTGGGAAAAAAAGCTGGGAATCTTGCTTGAAGCCAGCTTCACTCCCCCTGTAAGCATCACCACTAGCTGTGCAAAAGTTCCTGTGAGCCAGCTGTAAAGTTCCTCCACATCAATCCCCAAGGGCACAGAAAACACTGACTCAGCATACACACATCTTCCACTGACAGCCAGGAGAGGGAGTTCAGAGAAGGAAGGAAAATAAAAACCTCAAAAAAGCAAAAAAAACCCCCAACTTTCAAAACTGTGTCTACAGCAAGCAATCAAAGACAGCTCTCCTGAAAGGATTCCCAGCAGGGAAGCAGCAGTGAGTGCAATAAAGCAGCAAAGTCAGTTCCTAGTGCTGCAGCCATGGTAAATGCCTAAGGATGGAAGCTCTGGAGCACCTGAGTGGTAAAACCACATTCTGTGATGATGCTCTTAAATATTTGAAAAAAAATGCTGGGAAGAAATAGAAAGAAATAAAAAATAAATACAAAAGACTCAGTGAGTGTGGCCTTAGAAGACATATGTGCTACAAACTGGGCTCATGACACTGGCAGGCATTCTTCCATTTTAGAATGAAAGATAGCAGAAAACAAACACATGCTTCTGCTTGTGCTCATAAATAAAACACACCACATATAGATGCATAGCCTGTAAATACTAGATAAGAACATATTGTAAAGTGAGACAAACTCTTTGTTTCTGTCAAAAATTTATACTCACCCAACTCAACAAAATGGAGCATCAGCCTTGCTTATGTGGACCCCTGCAAAATTTGCAGTGGAGCTGCTGCTGCAGAAAATTGGGTTAAGCCCTTCTGAAATTGGTTTGCTTTCCTTCTGTACTTTCCATCACTTCCTTAGAAACAATTTCTGAACCTTCAAGGGTCAGTGGACCATAGTTTAAAAAACACTGCCCCAGAAAACCTGATCACAATCTTAGGCCAGCTGTGTCAAGAGTTTCCAAACACCAGAAAGGCTTTGCAATAAATAAATGAGATGGAGAGAGAGTAGACACAGGGAGTGGGAAGCACAGAGAAGAAACTCTGCTTGCCTGAGGCCATATGGGTCACTAGCAGAGATCCTGTTCACTTTGATGGTGTGCAGCTCTCCTTGGAGTTATAAAAGCCCATTTGTGTCCTGGGGCAGCAGCTGAACTGAAGGAAGGTGAGTGAGATTCACCAGGCAGAGCCACACTCTGGGTTCCAGGGGATTTAAATCTCTCTCTGCCCAACCCCTCCAGGTGTCACACACTCATGCCAGGCACTGAGCACACCTGCCACATCAGTTTAAAAGCACTTTTGTGTTTTCTGGGGTCTCCTGTAAATCGTTTTCACTTCAGCAGCCCTTGAGGAACAACATCAGACAATGCAGCTTCCCATGAGCATTATCAGGGCATTGAGCTGCTGTAAGACATGCCCATGCTGAGGAGAGACCCAAAGACAGAAAATGAGTTTGCTGCTGCTGCTGCTGCCGGATATCTGCTCTTAGAAACACCAAATAGAGAAAGGCATTCCTAGGAAAGGAAATACCTAGAACTAGCTGGACATGCTCTTTTCTCCAGCTCAACAACTCTATAGGAGACAGCAATGCAATTTAGCAGTAACTGAAGTACATTTTGCCATGTCCTGCAGAGATGTCTTTGCATCTCTTAAAGCCATATTTCTGGCTTTAAAATGCTTTCTTTAGTTACCTCAGAATTATATACATATATGCAAGCTGTATAAATATATTTATAAGTGTTTCCATATGTACATAAAAGGCCAAATTCTGGGCAAATTATATTAAGATGTCACCCATGTAATGTCATTTTGGACTACCCCAACATGAGAAATTCACACAGAACCATCAGCTGTGGAAGACCCATGCAGAGGTGAGCTTGCTGGGCATCTGTGGAGCAGGGATCCAGTGCAGTTGTGTGAAGAGTTAGCTCAAGCAGCAGGAAATAGTGTCTGGCAGTAGGCTGCATTCAGGGATGCAATGGTGTTCCTCTGGATCTGAGGAGAGATAGCCATCCCTGGAAACAAACTGAACAGGAGAAGTAAAATTTAGAAAGGCTCCTGAAATAGCAGGCAGAAGAAACAATGAAAGACAGAAAAGATTTTCCCATTTCCAGGGAGAAGCATCCTGAGAGTTATGCCCACATAGGCACCCTGGGCTGAAACAGGGAGAGCCACTGCCTCTACCCCTTGTCCTCTGTGTTTCTCTGACTGCTGAGGATGGTCAATAAGTGAAGCAGGCGGTGATTCCAGAGCCAGAATTTATTGTGGCCTCTCTCCAGCCTTTTCTGGTTTTGATTTCCAGTCAGAGCCCTTTTCAGGTTCTGAATTTGAGTACAGCTCACTCACACACTTGATAATATACTCAGTCATTGAGCAGTTACCTGGGACAGCTCAGTTCCAGTGAAATTAAGCCCAAATGAAATGGTGTTATATGATATATCTACTCAGAGGGACAGGTTGATGCTAAGGACAACTTTTTAACTTTTATTTTATGTGTTTTTCAGTGAGAGTATGAAAAACTAGATCATGCCTTTTCAAGGTGCTCACAGAAAAAATAAAATATTTTACTTGTATTACAAAACATACAGATGCTTTTGTGCTTATTTAAACCTGTGGCAATCAAGTAATGGAGCAATTTTGTTAAAACGTAATGCTGGAAATAATTTTCCAGCTCATTTTTGGTAATAAAATGCAGGTTGTTTTAGTAACCCAGAGATTTATACTTACTTCCTGATGATCATGAAATTTAGCAGAGTTTTAGCAGTTACTTTTTAAGTTAAGCAGACAGCTAAAAATTGCCTGTTTACCCAGTGTATTTTTCTAAACATACTGTTACCCATTCAGTTTTCTGGTGCTTTTCTTTGAATAAAATGTTGGGAAACATGCTTAATTTTATAAATTTAGATTCATTGAGAAAGATGTGGTATTATAGAGGCCATTAGAGAGGCCTACCTTTTTTTCTGTGAACACTAAAAGGTATATCTGACAGTAAATAAACTGTGGAATATATATAAAATATCACAAAAGTAGGGCTTGAATGAATGTCAGTTGACAAAGAAGCAATTTACCATAAAATATCCATGAACACAAATACATTTTGCTGCAGGAACCCTACCAGAGAGTAGCTGAGATAATCTTACTGGCTGACATCTTGGTTATTTTTACAGTTCCCAGTAATTTTTTTACTACTTACTAGTAACTCAAATATAATAAAAATTGCTATAAATATGATATTAGGTGATGAAGAGGAAAACCTGTAGCAGAAATGTGTCAAATATCTTCCAAAAGAATGTCAAAGTAAATTAGAACTTTGCTCACAGGTTGTTATATTAATAAGCCATGAGCATTTTGGCACAAGAAAGCAGTAACACAAGCTTTGCAGATAGTACTGAAAAGCTTTTCAGTTATTTTAGGACACTGTATGAGAAAAAAAACTGTTTGTTTTGTGGGCCATAATGCAGGATTGTCTCTGAATCTGTACTTCCTGTGCTCAGAGAACTGCAGCAGAGCTGAATAACTGCACACAGCACACCCATGGGAGGCATAAAGTCAAACCATCCCAAGAACAAGTATGTTGCAGATCTATTAAAACACAGTTTAAAACAGTTTTTCCACTGTAGAGGAATAGCTAAAACTGAAGATGTTGACCATTGTTTCTGGAATTAACTACAATAGTCAGTGCATTTGATCAAAATGAAGAGCAGGTGAATATATTCATGTTACCAAACTTGTTAAATAACAAATACCCTGGAAACTAAGCCAAATAAAGTCAACTGCTCATGGGAATAGATCACTCAGCTTTTTTCTTGGTCCTCCTAGCTATTTTTATTAATTCTCACATATAAAGATAAGTAGATTGTAAGCTTATCCATATAGGGAGATCTGTTAAAGCTAATTTTCACATATTATTCAAATTTTTTCCTCAGTTGAATTAGTAATCTGATTTAGTTGAATCTGCTACCCTGGTAACACAGAAAAATGGTGAAGTTTCTATCTTTGCTTTCTTAAAATAAAAAAAAAAAAGTGTATTCTTACTTAAGTGGGAGATAGAACTATTTATGTAAATGTTCAGTCATTGTTCAGGTACAATACTGCAAAAGTTTGTACCCTATACTTTACACAGTTTAAATTCCCAATATTGAATATTAAATACTTACAGTGAATGGTTATTAGAATTTAATAAAAACAACTTCAACAAAAATAATTCAAACATCTATTTTTTCCCCTAAACCTGTGTTTAAAGTCAAAATGAAGAATTTAATTTTGCATAGTGCTCTTGCAGGTACATCTGTGCAAATATGTTAAAGATTGTCCTCCTGCCTGGATTTTGCAGAATTATTTTGTATGGCTATGATCAATGTGCATTAAACAGTCAGAAGGTATCTCTTAGAGTTCTAATCATATTTATTGTGGATATCTCTTGTCTCTTATCCTGTATTTGGATTTTATTTAATTTGAGAGAGGTTTTAAGTTATGGCTGCCCAACCCCACCCCCACCCCCGATTCCATATTTTATTATATATTATATATTTTATTTTGATCTGCCTTTTGACATTTGGACTCTATTCATCCAAGGCACGTGTGAGAAATGATTATTAATCTTGCATATTATCCAGTATTTCACAAAAAAAAAAAAAAAAAAAAAATTCCTAGTTGTTCCAAAACTTCTCAGATTCTCCTGCCTCTTCCCTGTAAGGGACTGATGGTTTTCAACAATCCCTCACAGCCCATCCTTCATTTAGAAAGTACATAAATTTTGTAATAGGTAACAAGGATAGTCTCCTAATGCAAGGAAAAAAAACACTTTCTAGGACTTCCCTAATAAAATGAAAACTGTTAATATAAACCTTATTATTGGGTAAATTTTATTTCAGTGATCTGTGGGCCAGATAAATTTCAAAAACTGAGAATGACAACAATTTCAAGTACCTGAGAATGGACACTGCCCAACTAACTCACAAGTCTGCTTGCAAGGATGGGCTGTGATTCAGCAAACAGTAAATTGGGTTTCAAAACTGCCTGTGCAAGATGAGAAGTGCACCCACTACACGAGGCAGAGCACGAATCCAGCTAAGGACACATCCTCCAAGTGCAAATGCATTCAAAGATTGTCATAGGTTGAGTTTTTTTATAGGATGCTTTAGGGATGAGAGTGCCTTCAGCAGCCAGAAGGAGGCAGATACAAAACCCACAAAGTCAACACTGACTATCATGTATCCTGCCTAAGTCAAAAGAAATGCAGATTTGTGCATCTCCTATGAAAAACATGGAACTACAGACAGATCCCACAATTAGTAAGAGAATTTTCTCCATAGTCTTAAGGAAACATAATTAATTAATTTCCCAATTTAGCTTAAGAAGTACCTAATGGGGGCAGCTTATTTGCTAGTATTTTTAGAATGAATGTATTTCTGTGATAATTTTAGGAATGTTTTTATGGTAAGTTATTAAAAGAGTATAAATCAGAGGCATTGCATAATCAGAAAATTGTTTAAGTGTTGTTTTGTAACAAAGTATTTCTGTCATCAGTATCGCAATGAAAGGAAGACTGAGAATTCCTGTCTGGTTTGGCTATTATACAGAAAAGTAATTTATTCTCTTTCATAGACAACAACATTCCTGACTTCAGCCAACAGACAAAGCAACTGAAGTACTCTACTGAAGATTTACTAGAACAGCTGATTTGGTCATTACTGCACTTCTTCCCTGAAAAAAAAAAACCAACAAAAAAAAATGAAAAAACAACCAGAAAAACATTCAAAATCCGACTAAAAAAAGAAAAAAAAAAAACCCAGAAAAACAAAGAAACCATACCAGACTTCTGATCATTCAGGGAAAAAAAAAAAAAAAAAAAAAAAACCCAAGAAAACAAAACAAAAAAGGACAAAAACCCTAAACACAAACAAACCTCCACAAGGATGCAGGTCAGCCCTTCCTTTCAGCTAAAATGAAATTACAAGTTATGAAAGCAATGTTTTATGGAATGCGAGTGACATACGAGCCTGATTATCAGATCTTTCCGTTAGGGAAGGGAGCAGCAGATTTCTGGAGGTACAGAAACTATATTCTAAATTGATTTGTGAACATGCCTTATTCTCTTCTACTATTTACTTCAGTAGGTGGGAATATTATTACCAGGTCTATGTGATTTTCTCAGCAGATTTGCAGCTTGAAGCATAATATCAAAACACAGCATATTTTATATCACATTTAACAACACTCAGAGCTACAGAAGACAACAAGAAATGAGCAAACATGAATAAAAGTTACACCACTTATTTTACATCTGAGAAGCTAAGACACTCTGAGTACCTGAAGATTATATTTCATAACCAATTTATACAGCTTTTCAAGGATGGTTTCTTCGTTTCACCTTGATGATACTTTTCTTTCAGCATACATTTCTGTAAACCCATTTCACTTTCAATAATCTCTAAGGATTCCCTGGGGGATTCCATGAAAGAAGACCCAAGCTCTTTGAAGTACCTGGCTGATAGAACTCCAACCACTTCAGAACTGGAAGAAGACCTGCTGTTTCATACACAATGTTAGTTTAGTGCTCCAAAAACTATTATTTCAAGATACCTTGGTGAGTCATGAGAGAATCCAAGTATAAATTTCTGTGTAACAGGAGGAGGGAAAATTCATAGGCATCAAACAAGTACTTTGGCATTTGCTGTAAATTGTGCAAACACTGCTCTATTCCAGAATGCATGTTAATTTCAGCACATTTTTCACTATCAATGGCACTCTCCCTTCTCACTTATCAGTGCCTAGAACACTCAAGTCAAATTCTGAGTGGTCTCTTGCTTTCACAGGAAACAAACAAGTTTTATATACTCATGGTAAGGACAAAAGGCTCATCAAAGCTTGCATTAGATATTTTATCACTATTACTTCTTCTCTAGCTGGGAGAGAAAGGAAGTTATAAAAGAGAGCAGAACTCCACCATAAGAGCAATACTGCCTCTCAACAGGGAGGAAGCTTCCCAACAATAAGCATTAAGGATTGTTCAAAAGTTGTGACAAAGACACACACAGAGAATATTGATGCAAAGATATTATGCATTTCAAACTCTTCTTCTTTACCTTCTTGTGACCAAAAAGCACAAATATGGTTTCAGTAAGTGAATGTCCATAATTGTGGTAGGCAAAGTGCAGCATGCATGTCAGTGGGAAAAGGAATACCAGACAAACCAGTCTTGGTTGCTGCCTTCTGTCAAAGGGATAAATCATCACTGATGGGGAAGGATTTGGTACTGAGAGATCTGAGCTGCCTAACTGATGGGAAATCAGATGAAATGAAACATGTCCTGTTCAGGAGACCAATCTCTGCACCGAGGAATACTCAGCCTACATAAAGTGCACACAGATTTGAAAAGCAACAGGAGCTCTGCTCAGCACTGTGGTTACTAGATAGCTCTCAACAGATCATGGAAACTTGCTCAGAAGTCTTTTTCCTTGGCAGTAGACATCCAGCTAAATACAGATCTGCTTAAACTGCCATCACTACTTTGATGTTGGCTTCTACACAAGCCACAAGGTGGTTCCTTGCTCAGAAATTTTTGTTATTTGTGGTTGTCTGATCACTCACTTAGGATTCTGGTCACAGAGACCCCATGATAAAACCCTTTCTCAAAGAGCTCACAGTCCCAACAGATTTTGGCATCTTTACTTTGACTTACGGAAACTCCTTGGAACCATGCTGTAAAAAGATCCCCACCATGGAGATTCTAAACAAGATTAAAGGTGAAACAAGTTCTCTAGAAATTCAAGCAATGATTCCTATTTCACTCCTTTCTCTCTTCATAAAATTAAAATATAGATGTACTCACTTGTCCAGAGTCCACCTCTTTCAGCACCAAAAAAAGCCTTTGAGGAAGCTCAGTGCATCTGGAGAAACCAAGGAATTGGCAGTTCTGCTGTAAGTCCTTGTGGGCTGCTTGTCTGAATGTGAGTGCTGCTGCTGAGATTTCTGCTGTGACTGTAACATTGTTCTCTGCAGATGATGGAAAAGGAGACTAAAATTGCAGATGAAGATAAATTCCTCAGGGGTCCAAGATGGTTCAGATATGCCTAATGCATTTTTCACTTTAGCAGTTTTATATATAAATAAAAACAGGGTGTTATTTAAGCACAAATTACTTTGGATTCCTTAAAGCAGATGTGCCAAACCAATATGAAAGTTGAAAATAGAAACTGAATAACCCTGCTAAGTAGGATCCAAGGTGGGATCCAGCAACAAAGAAACACAGACTTACTTTTTATTTCAACACTACAAAGAGAACTTTTTACTTCACTGACAGCCAGACCCAGCAGGACTTTGGGGCCAGTTAAAAAGAAAGTACAATACCTTCTGGAAAATCACTTTTGTATTCTCCATATGCTGGAGACAGCATGGGCAAACCTGTCTACATAAGTTACAGTAGACTGTCCTGTTCAGGCACTGCCTCACAGAACCAGAACAGCAGCTGGAAATTGATGTTCAGGAAGAATAGCAGCACAGGGAGCAAAAGGAACTGGCTGTTCAGATTACTTTTATGAAGACTGAAGTTCTATTTCCTTGTAAACAGGAAACAAAACAGAAAGAGGAATAAAATATCTGAGGTAAACACATGTTAAAAAGGCTGGGCTGTGTGATGGGGAACTTCTGTGTACTGGGAACCATACAACAGGGAACTGCAGCAGATCAGATTGTCACAGCCACAGCAGTCAGAAACAGCAAAATAGGATCACAATACAGGAAGTAGGAAAGTGAGTGGTCTTCAGGAGGAAGAGGTTGCCCAAGATGCAGAAAGGGTGAAAAAGTAGCAAACAGCTACCTCAGCAAGCCAGAGATGACAATAACTTCTCTTAGAGGATATTTCCAAGGCATACAGTGAAAATCTGGCATTAAAACCAAAGGAGCTGTGGAGAGGCCCCTTCAGGACCAGCCTACAAACTAATACTTCAGCCCCTCTTTAGAATCTGCATCTCTGCACACCAGATACCTCTCAGTGACTAATGATTTCTCACTTCTGAATAAGAAATTTCTGGGATTCTTTAATCAGCTGCCACCAGTGGCTCCCAGACCAAAGAGCTTGCAGGTGGCAGGCACAGCTGGGCCTGTCATGTTAATGTGATCTGTTCTGCATCTCTGTCTGGATGGAGCCACTTGATTTCCCCAGTTCTGGATGACTTGAGCAGCAGCTCCCTAACCACTGCTGACATTGGTCAAAGGCATCCACTTTGTGTTGGAGCCACAACTCACTCTGCTGAATGATAAAATCAAGTTTTTGCCTGTGCTAAGAGCAAGAACTCTGACATTTATATTTCCCCTCAGCCACTGGAGGGTCCCCCTTGAGCTGGAGTCACCCTTCCAGCACTGGTGCCTCCAGCTGGGCAACTAAAGCACATCCCCAGAGATTCATGCATGCCATGCTGGAGATACTGGTCCAAGGTCTTCCATGAATGTCTAGAACAGGGACTTTGAGAGAGTTTCATATTACAACCAATTAAGTTAATATTGCCTGCTAAATGCCCTTACACCCTAGCTAATGAGTATTCTCTTTGCAATACTTAATTCTGTTTCACTCCACCTTTAGAGTTCAACCTCAAAGTCTCTATTAAATTCTTGCTCTGCTAGTTCAATAGCAAGCAGAAAAACCAAGGTAGTGTAAAGTCTTAAGTCAAATTGCAAAGAGAGGGCAAGAACTGTTCTTCTGCAAATCCACATAATAAATTCTAGAGGAAACACAGCGTATTAGTCCTTGTCAGGATAATGGCTGCTAAAGAAATTCTGTGCTGGTCATTTTAAATAGAAGAGGAATCCAAATTCCTCACCAGCCTGCACTTCTGGTCTATTATGTCAAGCTCCATTTATTTCCCACTGTTCCAAAAATTCTGTTTTTCAAATAGGGTTCTTCAATGTACTAGCCTATTCTGTGTAAATATCAAAATGTTTAATTATTCTGTTATATAGAACATTTCTGTAAAGCAGCAGGTATTTTATACAAACTCACAAGAGATGAAAAAACAATTAAGTACCCCACAACACCAGTCACAATTTAAGCATCAGATTTCCAGTGAGACTCAGCTAGCTCACCAGCTCTCAGATACAAATCTACAGCTTTAAGAAATGGGTCTGTTTTCCCTGTGCTAAGTTCTCACAGGATGCTGAATATTCAGGGATGCCTGAGGTAGCCAGCCAGCTGAGATGACCTTTCATCCTTAGGTGAAACCCTTGATCTGTGGCAGGGTTTGCACTAAGGGAACAAGAACTGAGCACATAAAAAAAAATATATGAGCCTCTGTTTATATACTGCTTTTTTTACAGCACAGTTCAACTCTGCCACCATCCACAATAACTTCTCCACTGTTTAGCTCAGTGAAATATTTATTTTATTCTCCACTGATGAAAGACTGTTTGAAGCCTGAACAGCTAATAAAACTTTGAGCCTTTATTAAGCAACACTAAGTTCTTCCCTCAGGTATGTAATCATAGGCAAAAAACATTCCTGTGTTTCAGGATGGAAATAAAGCTTCTAAGTTACTTATAGCTGCCAGAACCCTCTCTTCACCCAGGCTGTAGCAATGAGTACATTGGACAGATGGCAAAATAAAAGAGGGCTTAAATCTACTTTCACCCTTGTTTTTTCTACATCAACAAAATTAAGTAATGGACATTAGCTTTCCAAAATCAAAAGTAAACACAAAAGTGGGAGCTTAAATTTTGATCTGTGCTCTTACTGGTAATTTTAGGAAAGATAGCACTCTATTTCTTGTCCCACTCCTATTTATTAGCAAAAGGTTATTCATTTTGCATAGTTAGCAAAAAACTGCACGTGTTTATTCTACCACTGCTCTATAGGCTTCCCCTTATAGTTCTGGCACCAAGTAATAAAAAAAGTACATTTTATTTATTTTATTCCACAAAGATTTTTATTCTGTAACGAAGTTTTGACTCTGCTATTGAACATCATTATTTCACAGGAGCCAGCACCTAAAGCTATTTTCTTCCAGAGGTGGCTGGTTTTCCTCCTAGGAAAGACACAGTACATGATATATAAAAGCAGGTATAGACTTTAACTTAGGACAGAGAGGACCAGAAAGGATACAACTTGCATCCTTAGACATACTGCTGTTTTCATCAGAGGAGGTGATAGCCTCTTGTGAGATACAGCAAAGAACACAAAGTATTAACTGGAACAGTAACTGAAGTCATTTTGTTTCCCATCTCTGCCGCATGCTGAGCACAACACGACTCCCTCAAATGGCTAACTTCTGCACACCGAGTCTAAATATTGCCACCCCGTGGTCTGACAGCACCGTCTGCAGCCCTGCAAACAGGGACCAGCCTGGGCACTGCACATTCCAGTCCCTACGTGCTGCTTCTATGCTGTATCCAGTCTTGTTTTCTTCACAGACTCCTGCCAGCTAAAGTGGCTCCCTGATGACCCCCACTTCCCTCTTTATACCTGTTTTTTCCCCAGGTGCTGCACTCTGACTTATCCCTCCTGCAGCCCAGCATGAAGACAGATGCATGAAGCAGCAGAAGCCAGCAGCAAACACACATCCATAACAAAACTTTCACTGCAACATCACACAGCAAATTCCCTGTTGGGGGGATGGACAGCAGAGGCAGGGAAAATCCTTCCAATTCCTTGCCACGCATGATTTCCACTGGACTTTGTGTACGAAGCGGTTTCTACAACAAACACATGGAGCTACACTTATTTCTTTGTGATGGAGGAGGGAAGAATTGGCCACAGGCTTAAAGCTTTAGGGGCCTGCTCTGACTGTACAGCTCAGCAAGCACAAAGCAAGTGCAAAGAGCAAGTGCAGAGCACCTGACCCTTCAAGGGCATAAAGTTCAAAGACCTCTCTTCCTGTAGGTCTTCTGTCCAGTGCCACAGTAAAACATACTCCTGGAGAGGACTGAAATGGAACTCAGCAAAGACAGATTTTATATTCTTAGTTTTGTGGAGAAGTCAGAGTCAAAGCAGCTGGTGGGGTCCCAGACCTGCACAGGACCACCAGGACTGGCTGCTCTAAACTATGTAACACAAAGTCCTCAGTTAATGGCTGAGTGAATCAAAATATCTTTTCAAGGAGAAAACTTCCAAAGTCTCTGGAAGGATGGAATCCACCATTTCACAAACTGCTCCAGTGACTGGTTGCAGCCACTTTCAGTGTTTTGCCCACTTTGATGTGTGTCTAGAACACCTCCCTGAGGGGTGTTTTTATGCCTCAGCTTACTAGGCTGGGCAGTATTACAAAGCCTCCATTTTCCATACAGCTGCTTACAGACAATTTAAGCCTCTCTGTATCTCTCCCTGAGTGTCCTCCACGGGTTCCTGCCCTACCTCAAAGCCACAGGAGACTGGGCAGGAAGCCCCAGCTGACACCACTAGGGCACAGCAGCAGCTGCCCCAAGGAGCCAGTTACAGTCAGAAAGTGGTACTGGGCATCATTCCTTCCCATTCTAACATTAGGGCATTTCCCAGCCTCTAGGGTACTTTGGCTTAACCACTGAAGATAATTATCCTTCTCTACTGCTTGACAGTCTTTTCAAAGTTATAGATGTTATTACTGAAAACTCCTGATAGTCTCCACTTTTATACAGAGGTCTGATGTCTTAACTTTGCTCACTCTTGGCAGACTGATGTGCCAGTTGTAAAACAGATGTTTTAGCACAGCAATGATATTGCCATATATCTCTATCTCCTAATGGACCATTATTTCTGTAGAGGGACTAGGCTGCACTAACAAAGCAATAGTTGTGCTACTGAGAGGTGACAGGTTAAAGGCTGAAATAGTCCAGAGAAGGGCAACAGAGACCCTTGGGAGCACAAGAGAACAGATGCCAGAACCACAGGACACCCCAAGTGCTGATCATCAGCCAAAAATGGTCTGCTACAGTCACTGGGTAAATTGAGAGTGGGGTAGAACCAGTTCTAGGACATAACTAGAAAACATAGAGACTTGTGTTACAATTTATTGCAGTTGCTCAAGATTGGTAGCTTAGGCAAAGCTGTCTTCAGATTATCTATGACTGCAATGAAAGCAACTGGCTGTGCAGGATGAATCTTTCAGAACAGAGCAATTTGTTACACTGTATTGATAGGGACAGATGATTTCTTAATTATTAAAGGGGAAAAAATAATCTCTATTGCTTTTGCTTGTGTTTTACTGCTTGTGCTTGGTCTCATACCCACTCCTCCCCCTTGATGCTTTTTTGTAATTTGAATAGAATAAAATACCAGAAAATCACTTTTAAATTATTTTTTTAACTCCTCTTTCTAAATGGTTGTCCCTTTGGTCTCCTGATAACAGAATGAGAGAACAATTTTCTTCTTTTCTGTCTGCTATCATAGTCACCCCTTTTTTCTTCTGAAAGGAAGTAATTTTAAATTCACAACCAGCAATTCTGGAACTCTGAAGGATAATTACCGAAAAAAAAAAAAAAAAAAAAAAAAAAAACAACCAAAAAAAAAAAAAAAAAAAACAAAAAAAAAACAAAAGAACCCTTAAATTCAACCTGTTTATTCCAAATTCTGTATCTTTTCCTGAACACATTCCTCTTCCTAACATCCTGTGGAGGTAAGAATGGCCAGTGCAATTCCAGAACAACCGAGTTCTCATCTGGATCTGAACCCTTTAAGAGCATGGAAATGCATCATTATTGCTGACTGCCTTATACAATGGGATTCTTAACATTTTATTCATTTTCCTGGCACTCTGAGTTCTCTGTATAGATGTCTGGGTTCCTTCTGGGCTGACAAATATGACTTAAAGCCCATTAAATGCTTTAATAAGTTTCTAATAAAGGTGGAGTTTTGCCACCCAGTGTTTGTTCCTTCACCTCACAGCCAGAGCAGCAAAGGCTGTGGCGGGAGGGAAGCAAGAGCTGAACTCTGCCATGGTTCCAGAGAGAGGCAGGAAAGCTAAAGCTCAGGAAACAGAATGACCTTGACACAGTATTTCTTGTAGCTGCAGTGAGCAGGGGGGATGGATGAAGGCACCTACTCACCATGTAAGAGAAATAGTGACCCAGGAAGCAACTGTCATTGATAACATAAGAAAAAAGGGAAAGCTTCAGAAAAGTTCCCTTGCTTTCTCTCCAAGATTTCTTATGGATAAACAGCTTTTCAAAAGTCCTCAACTGGCTGCTCATAAGCAGAACTCATGCTGAAAAGAAATATAGTCTCTTGCCAATCCTATGATAATTAACCCTGTTTATGTTCTGCTTGAATGGATAACAGCACATATTCTTGGGAACCCAGAAAACTTGGGAAGCAACTGCAGGTACCTGAATTTCATTTTGGCCTTGCTGTGCTATTCAGGTAACACTGCTATAAAATTCACCTGAAGGATGAGCACTCCTATGCCCCTGTTGAAATTTGGCAAAAGCAGGGTGCATTTTTCAAGGTGGGAATGCACCACTTTTGTTCCAGTAATGTTTCTTGATGTTGTTCTCCAAACCAGGCTTGGAGATTCAAAAGCATCTGACAAAATGTTTCTGCCCCTTTGGAGTATCTTCTGCTATAGCCATCAAATGCAGTGGGAAAAACAATGGGAAAGCTCTTGACAGCCTTCCTCCCTGTGATTCCTAGTCCAAATTTGTTCCCCCAGGAGGCTGGGACTCTGTAAATAGACATCTGACTTCCAGCTTCAAAGCACATCCCTTTATCCATCTTATTTCTTCTTAAGAAGAGTGCAAAGTGGAAAGAAAGGAAGCTTAATTTTGTGCCACTGCAATATAAATATAAATCCTTCAGTTGGTTTTTTAGAGTTCCAAAAGCTGATCCACTACTTGAATAGCTCTGCAAAAGTCAGTGTGAAGATGGAGATTTTGAAAGGAGGATGCGTGAATTTTTTTGCCAAGGCTTCCAAAATCTGAGACAACTTTCTCTGTTTGAACATCTCAGCCAGATCACATGAATAACAATTTCATTAACCCTTAAGCACTAATAGGAAACCTGTTTAGCTTTATTCTGTTTTTCAGATGAGGGTTCAAATTAAACAATTAGGAAAAAAAAGGTCTTTGGCTTGAAAATCCTTCCTTCTTCCTTCCCCACAGAGCCCAAATGCTGCAAAATGTAGATTTTTAGGCAAATGGCCAAGCTTTAATCCAGGAGAAGTTAATATGGAACATATGAATAGCAAATTCTGTTACACAGTCTGGAAAATCCTGGTTTTATGTTACAGCCTTGCCTATACTTCAGCCAGTACTAACTTTGGCTTAGCCCGTTTTGGTGCTGATTTCAAATCTTTTTCAGTAAGACAGTCTGCAATGACATAACAGATGATAAAACAGAATCTTAAACTTGAAGTCAAAAATACTTCCCTATGCTGAAAAATCAAACCCTTGGAAGTCCAGCTGCTGGCTCAGAGACAATTTCACTCAACTGCCCCCAGCCAAAAATCACCCCAGTGCCTATGACACATGGCCTAACTCCCAAAGTTGCTCCTGAAAGTGATTTTCAATGTGGAAAGCTAAAGGAGGATAAGAGTAGGAGACATTATTGTCCTCCAGGTCCACGACCTGCAGGGGCTTCTGCAGTTCACACGGAAGGTGAGAACTTGGCATCACAAAGCTGCTGAGAGTGGAGCTCTCAGGAGTGGCCAAACCTGCAGTTGGACTTGCCAGTCTGGGCTAGTCCAGCTCCAGGCACTGGGCAATCTCCTCCTTGTACTGCACAGCTGATGACCTAGCAGAGTCCTTGAGCTGGGGCAGCTTTCAGCACATCTTCCTCCCCCTCTCTGCAACCTTCATGCCCCAGGTACAACCTCGTGCTAACAAAACCCCAAGCCTGCTGGAAGGGAACAAAATAAATCCCAAGTCTTCTGGATGTCAGAATAACCTGTGATTTCACGGTTTAATGATCCCATTTTAAGTGGACACAAAATCTACTTCAGAAAAACATACCCAAAAAATTCTCCAGAGTTTAACATACAGGTTCAGATTAATAGCTTGTGCAAAATACTTGTCTCAGGTTAACAAAGATAGAAATGAATTTGTGGACACATAAATAAGCTTTCAAAGAAATTTAAAAAGTAGAGTTGGGCATGCTTCAAGTGTCAAGAGACATGGCAAGTATGGTGTGGTCTCACAGATTTTACTGGTGCAATAGTCCATAGAGTCAATGTAATTATTTTAAAGTAGTGAGAGTACTTACTGCAACTCGTGTTTTTTGTGCAAAAGCATCCCAGGATGAAGATGATTGTTAGCATTCATCTTGTTCCCACCCAACAATAATTCCAGCCTCTGTTATTGCAAAGCCAGAAGCCCAGGAGCTGAAACAGAATAAAGACGAGATGAAATGTGCATGAAAGGCCCTTCAAGTCCATTTTATTTCTGTGACTCGCAGATGTATGATTACTGCTTGGTTTCTCTGCCCAGGAGGCAGACACTTTATGTATGACTACTTTGTATATGGAAAATTCAGAACAGTATCTTATACCCCTGGATTTAAATCTAGTAAAAATATTCCTGTAATATACACTAGCCAGTAACAAACACAGAGCCAGATTCTTTCCATGGGCTCTGAGAAATGAAGAGTCTAATACACATTACATTATTTATTAGGATGGCATCATATATTTTGTTCCTCCTGTATAAATATTATAATATAGAGTTTTCCAAAGCTACCTTACAACACTTTCTTTTTGTAAAGGAAAAGCAATTCCCGCCTTGGGAATTAAAAAAGAACACGCAAACAAGAAATTTTATAGGCACAACTCAGACACTGCAGAATGAAGCTGTGTCCTGGATAAATGGAGCCTCCATCAGCAAAAAAGGAAATTCCTATTGCATTAAAAAAATAAAATAAAATAAAATAAAATAAAATAAAATAAAATAAAATAAAATAAAATAAAATAATAAATAAAATAAACAGCTGAGCAATACTAGCTACAGATGAATCCTGCACCCATTTTGCCAAGCAGCTGAAGGTCACAAGTCCAGCCCAGCAGCAGCACTTAACTCTAATGGATACTATTTGTCTCATACAAGGGTGGTGTCATTCCACTGAAGAATGAAACCCAGGCTGGGAAAGTCAGCCCATGCAGTGGACTCTGCCTAGCCCATTTCCTTATAAATGCACATTCTGTGCAGGCACCAGTCTGCTCAGCTGGCTGCCCTTAACTGCAGAACCCATGATGTGCAGAGCTGGCATCCAGCATTGCCCCTAGAAGGCAGCTCCAGCAGTGGGATCATCTTTGAGGCAGCTAAAGCTGCTCTCCAACCCAACAGGAATATAGTTTCCTTCCAGGTTTATCCTCTTAGAGTAGCTCCTAAGCTACATATGCCCCATGTAAACACAAAATCAAATAGTCACTCTTTTCTCTCTAGCAGCCCAAAGTACATATTAAACTCCAAACTTTCAACATTTCTCTGCCTCTCCCTTTTTGAATGTCAGGAAGTCACAAAGGGTCAGCTATCTGTGTATGAAGTTAAGTGTGCTCCTAAGTGTTTGTAGCTGTATGTTCATGCCTCCAACCACCACTATTAAAAAGACTTGCTATTGAGGCATTAAAAAAAAAAAAAAAAAAAAAAAAAAAAAAAAAAAAAAAGAGAACCAAACCTTTTCATTATGTTTAAAGAGAGTGCATGTGGGAATTTATGATCCTAGAAACAAGACACACAGAGGTGTTTTGGTTGTAAGTACCCTGAACAGCCGTATCAGGGCAAGTAAAAAGTTCTGTCTGGCTTCCAGCAGTGCCCTTAAAAACAGCTGTTTCATCCAAGTTTTCATATAAGAGAGAATTTTTAATCTCAAGATCTTTTTTAATCCATGTAATTTTCACCTCAGTAAATTGTTTTTGCCACACTCTAGGATTACATTCTCACCCATAGAAAAGATATCCAAACACCTGTGTCCTAACTTTCCCTTACTTTCTTGTGATTTCACCTCCTGAGCATGCCCACCACTATCATCACTAAGGAAAACTCAAATGTATTTTAGGCAAATGTTTAATATTTTGTTCCCAGATTTTCAATAAGAAGTTTTCCAACTCATTCTATTCCTCATTCACATCCTTGTATACAACTACAAAGAAAACCAGGACTGAAACAAGTAGCAACATCTTACCTGGGTCCCCCAGCATGAGAAGGATGTGAATGTGTTGAAGAGAGCCCAGAGAAGCATCACAGAGATAATCCAAGGGCTGGAGCACTGCTTCTGTCAGGACAGGCTGAGCAAGGAGAGGTCATTCAGCCTGGAAAAGAAAGGGTCCATGGAGACTTTATAAAGAGCCTACAAGAAAGCTGGAGAAGGACTTCTTACAAGGGCATGTAGTGATAGGGGTGATGCCTCTAAATGGAGAGAGGGCAGCTTTAGACAACGTGTCAGAAGAAATTCTGCACTGTGAAGGTGGTGAGATGCTGCAACAGGCTGTCCAGAGAAGTTGTGGAAGCCCCATCCCTGGAAACATTCAATGCCAGGTTGGATGGAGGTCTAGTGGGAGGTGTCCCTGCCCTTGGCAGGGTGTTGGATAGAACTAGATATTCTTTAAGATCCCTTCCAACCCAAACCTATGATTGTATGACATTTCATTGTAAGAGAGGAAGAAATAGCAGTCTCCTCTCCTCTCTTGTATATGCAAGCAAACATTAACTTAGAGATCCAGCAGTAAACACAAAAACATGAGCCACCTGAGTACTTCTTTGAGGAGGAATCATGGTCTCAGACATTAAAATACCAGCTCTGAAGGAAATAAGATAAAGTCCTGGTAGCATCGTGTCCTAGCAACAGAATTTTGCACAGCCAATGCAATGGATGGGAGCATTTGCAAAGGAGGTCTTAGGTCCAACAGTCTCATTACTGCAAGATATAAAATGATTTCAAAATAGCTTAGGTTCAACTCTTCACTAATAAGTTGAAGTAGTTACCTACTCACACTACTTTCAGAATTGCAGTATCCAGTCTATTCTTGATTACCTACAGTTCACTGCTTTTCTAATTTATGTTGGCATAGATAGTCTTTCTGCAAATTCTTGGTTATAACTTGCACATTTATTTTTGACTGGAGTGAAACTGTGAAATATCTGAGTACTCAGAAACCCATACATTTCTAAAGCTCCTTGAGTTTGTTATATTATTGTGATTCCTGGATGTCAAAGAGCATGTATGTTATTTTAATTTGTAGCACAGCTCTTTCTTCAGAGGAAAAAAAAAAAAAAAAGCCATTTCTAACTGTATTTTGAAAGCCAGACAAAAAGAAAAAATGTTAGAATCTTCTAAACCAGAGAACCAAGAAACCACAGAAATAAGAAGTTTGTTGCACCACTGCACACTATTCCTCTTTGAAAATTGTAGGACAATGAAGAAAGGAAAGTTCAGAGTATAAAAAATAATGTATAGAAAATCCAAAGAAGTATATCAAAGTAATGTGAATGAATAAAAAAATTTAGGGTGAAGAAAGAGGGTGTGACTCATCCATATACTATGAGACAAAGTTTGAAACATGCAATTATCTTGGGTCAGCAGCAAAGAAAGATGCTGAGGCCTCAGGCACTCCAGGCCAGAAGCTGCCTGACCTTCTCACCAGCCACTCCCTACAGGGAGGTGCAGCCAAAGGTGTCCCAGCCAGCATGAGGGACTGACCAGCACTGAGGACAGAGCACTTTGTGCCACAGGGCCACAGATGCCCCTTTGGGAACATACCTGATACACATTCCTACCTGTATTCACTTCACAGAATAAAATATTCTGTGTGGATAAAACATTTCTCAAGATCAATAGGAGATACAGATACAGATATGTGTGTGTGTGTATATATATATATGTGTATATATATATATATATATATATATATATATGTGTGTGTGTATGTATATACTATACATAGACCCCAGCATGTATGAATAGCTATATATGTATGTGTTGAAAAATAATTTTTATGTTTATATTTTTCTTTCAGGTGGACTGTTTTGGGTTGATTGTTTTTTTGAGGGGGGAGCCCAATATTGTTTATGAGAGTAACAAAAGTACTTTTATCACAGGGTCTTCATCTCACAACAGCAGAAAAGGCAAGTGTGCAGATTTTTTTGGAGTTGTTCCACAGCTGTAAAATGTTCTCAGTTCCTAAAAAATAGCTAGCAATATCTTAAGAGTTGAAAATTAATTAAATATTTAATTTAGTTAATTAACTGAATGAATCAATGACTATGTAGAGCATGCTGTAAGAAAAATTCTGAAAAAACCCTTACTTTGAGATTAAACTATTTTTGCTTAGCCATGTAGATTTAATGTGGTGCAGACCTGGAAAAATATTACATCTAATTATACTTGCAGTGCCACAGAAGCAGTGGGGAACTTGAGAATACAACTGATAAGTGGCTAGATAGGAGGCTAATAGATATGCATAGCTCATCAAAGGTGTAACAAGGGCAACACAATATAACTCTGCTACTGTAAGAGGAAAATAATCAGAGACAACATTTAAAGTTGCATCATATCTAAAGAATGCCTCATGCTGCCACTGCAGGAGCCCGAGTTCATGCTCAGTGGATAAGTTAATTAACCAATTTAATTCATCATGATGGATGCATTAGGGAAGATAATGGCTGAGAGAAGGCTGAGGAGAAAGTGTCTGGGGGTCTGGCACAGTGCTTGTGGAGAAGAGCTGCAGTGCTAGGTTTGGGATGCCTGGGCTCTGCCCCAGTGGGCTGGTTGGTCCTGGGGGCACAGCCTGGCATCTCTGACCTAACACATTACCTGGGTCCGAAATGCCCTGCTGGCCCCTGAGCACAGCACAGTGGGGCTGGTCCCAGGAATGCAAAGAACAGACTGGAAATGGGCAGCAGTGGTGAGTGGTTGCCATTGCATGGAGGAGATGTTTCTAGTCAGGAGAGGCCCATGGAAGCCTGCAGATAGAGGGCAGACAGAAGCATCCTGTGGAACACAGTGCACAGGCACTGCCAGGCATAATAAACAATCTGTGTGTGCAACAACCACACAGAAAGTCCTCCCAAACCTCTTACCACCAGTTTGTCTTCCATAATTTTAGCTGTTGGAGAAAGGTTCCATCAGCAGCCAAAATGTTGTACAAGAAAAAAAGTGTATAAAAACTAGATATGAGGTGGCAGAACAGCAGCCATAAACTCTCCTCCAGAAATCCATGGTTTCTCAGGCCCAACAACCATCATTTGATCCAGTTCAAACCAGATGAAAAGTGAGATGTTGACCTGGCTGTAAGGAAAGAAATTAGAAGAGGTGACTGATTTGCAGTCACTTGGAAACAACATACTGAATGCCAGCTGAAAGAAGACAATAAGCAATGCTGTGAATATTACTTTAAATACAGAAAATAACAAAGAAGCAGACAATAAAACATTCACACAGTTGATTTTTGAATAAAGGAGAGTAAGAGGCTGCCAAAGGAGAGTGGCAAAGGTTAGAATGTTGTGAGGAGTAAGAAATTAGCACATCCATAAACACGACCTGTTGCAAAAACCAGGTATTGCAGATGTCATTTTTTTCTGAACCACAGTCAATCTTAAGCAGCATGTGTAAAGAAACCACAGACATAAATATTCACACAGCCCTGGTGCCTGAATTGCTTTCTTATCAGGGAGTAACCCTGCCTTGAACTGCACACATTTAGCAGAGTCACATAACAACTGAGCAGCCCTGCAGATCAATCAGGGATACAGACATATCTTTCTTCCACGGTTCCACAGTTCTAGAAAAAAATTAGTCTCCTGCAGCTGCTTAATGATAAGGCTTCCTAAACTGTTAAATCTCTGAGAAAGAGTAAGCTGCAGGCTTAAACATTCTCCAGGAAAATAATTAAACAGTTTTTTAAAGATTATTTCTCTTTCCCAGCTTTTGCAGCAGATTTTCTGAAAATTTCTGGTCACAAGTATAAAATCCTTTGCCAGCTGGAAGAGGTATTTAATCTTAAAATAGTCAATAATATTAAATTTACTTTGGAAAAGCAGATATTTTTCCCAAAATGCAGACAGCAACCTCTAATTTAATTCATACAAGAACTCCAAATGGATTATGAAAGAAAACTGAGTACCTTCTAGAAGAAGCCAGGCATCTTCTCTCCTGGAATAGATTAGGTATGTTTTTATTGAAATCAGTGGAATGTGCAATTTGTTTCTCACTTTTGAGTAAGTTTTAACATCTTGCCAATGGAGTGGAGCAACAGACTGAAACAGTCATGAAAACAAGTGACTACTAGTGATGGTGGGAGAATTAAAGCAATATCAAAATCTTGACATGCAAGAGGTGTTTAATACTCCAAAATTATTTCTTCAGTGCTGCAGGTGAAACCATGTAAGCAGTACTTACACAGAAACAGAGAATAAAGGCTGCAAGATCATGGTCATAGTCCAGGACTTCTGTGATAAATCTACACCACCAAGCAGCTTAAACCCCTTCATGGTGTCAGGTTTTATGATATTAATATTCTCCTAAAACAGACAAGACAAATAAGAGAGGATGTGGGAGCCCTTCCATGCCATTTTTATCCTCTAAAATTCTGATTAAAAACCAGGAGATGTGTGAGGAAAGCTTGGTCACTGTGTCACATCTACCATCTCATGAGGAAAAGCCTCTCCAAAAAGCAAGCAGGAAATGGAGCAAGCCCCTTCCTTGGTCTGTCCCTACCTGCAATTTGACTTGTGCAGAGCAAGTCTGAGGCCAGCAGGGATACAACAGCTAAGAAAATTAATGACAAGGTACAAAATTAAGGCAGTATCCAAACCCAGTACTACTTGCAGAGAGCTGAGATCTCTTCCTGTGCTGTTCAGCCCTCCCATGAATGAACACAAAGATTCTGCTCCAAGTAAGTCTGGCCCTTCCCCACAAAGGTTCCCTCAGCTTTGGTTCTCCTTATCAAAAAGTTGGAACAAAATAGAGCAATATTTATTCAGTTATTCTACTGAATATCAAAAAAAAAAAAAGGAGTTTCTCTCTATGAGACTGATGAGTGGCACCTTTGTACCCTTCCATGAACAGAAGCCCATTAGTGTAACCCAGCCTGTCTCATCAAAAGCAGAATAATATCACAAGACTATTTTTTTTAAATGGGAACACACATGAATACAGGTCTTCCAACCACTGGGATGCAGCTGCTACTCTTATGCCCTTATTTAACTGTACATAAAAAGGATGGATGAAAATTAGTAAGATGAAAGACATCCTAAAATAGAAGCAGAAGGAATTGAAGCAGAAGGAATGCTTTCACCTGCTGTCAAATGAGACCTGTATGAACCTATTGCTCAAACACATCACCAGGTAGTGGCTATATTCCTTTCCATAACTCCAGTTTAGCTGAAGCTCAATCTTTATGCATCTAAATGGCTAAAATATCAAAATTAAAATCAATATAAACCTAGAAATTAAATTATCCTGAAGCTTATGAATCAAGAACTGAAAAAGTGAATGTACTCTTAGAGGATTTAAGATCCACATTCCTTACTGAAAGAAAGCTGATTTTACTCCTTTGTGTGAATGTTATTAAAATAATTGACAACAAATTACAACCAAAAAAATCAATAAAATAAGAAAATGTTGCCATAGTTCAATTACTTCTAACTTTAAGTTAAATTAAGCATCAGAAAAGTTGCTGCCAAATTTAAAATCAAACCAAGGGTCTAACCTCAGCAAGGAATCAAGAGTCAATTCAATTATAGAAAGTATTACATCAACAACATTTCTTCAAGTAATAATCTGTTTGCAGATTCTAGAAAGTAACAATCAATTTACTGAATCTCCAGCTCCAGAGCCAGAGTAAATTAAAGTGCATTCACACAGCAGTGAAGCAGAGCTATCTAATCTGCAATCTCAGGCTACTTGAGCTTCCTTCTGGGAAAACTGCTGTTTGATAGATGCAGGTAAACACAGTGTGGCTTGAAGGCTTCTAGAAGTCCCAGTGTAGATTCCAAAAGTTAAGGTATCTGAGGCCATGTTTTCAGAAGAATTTCCATTTGCAAAACTTTTCTTGTTATTATTTTGCCAATATGTGTTTTACAGGAGCTCACAAAGCTCTCAAATGCACTGATGGCCTAAAGTTAAAGTTGGGATATCTCTCACCCTAATAAAATACAAGCAACAAAAATTAAATTAAGATTAAAAAAAAACATGCTTAAGATTATCAGGGATTCATAAATGCATCAGCTCAGAGTTTCTTGGTCTCATGTGTGAGCACTGGGGCATCATCTGGGACCAAAGCACCCGCAGTGGTGGCACAGAGCTGGGAGGCACCAAGACTTGCTACAAGCTGCAGTTTCCTGTTAGTATTTTTGCTTCTTCTTTCCAAGATTGTCCACAAGAGGATTTTAGGAAGACTTGTTTGGGATTTATGCCACAAACTTCCCTTTCTTCTTGAATTTTGTTTGTCTTGCAAAGTCTTGCAAAGCTTCCCATTAAGGTCCTTAGGCAAACAAGTCAGCACACAGACCTGCACCACGATCAAGTTCTGTTCATCAGCTCAACTAGGGGAAGAAATTTATCTGAGCTTTTTTAAAATTCATGTAATGCAACCAATCACAAAGCCTGAAAGCTTAGAGCTTTTAGTAATGAATAAATTTTCTTGGGATATAATTCAGGATTGGCTTAATTACATGAATAAATATTTTTAAACTACATTCTTCCACTAATACGTGGAAAGTGTAATTTTTAAGACTTTTATCAATAAAAAAATTAAAAAGTGTCTAGCACAGAAAAAAACAGCAAAAATAAACACAAAAACTTGTGACAGCTTAGCAGGAACATTCCCATGTTAGAACACAAGTTTTCACTTCAAATAGGATTGTAGGTCAAAAAAAAGATACAATCTGATGTTTCATTTTGTCAGTTCTGCTCAAAACATTGCAAACTAAACCTCAGTAAGAATATGAACTCTTTCCTTCAGATTCTTTCCATTTCTCTAAGGACTATCAGGGGAATATTGCATTTGCTGTTGAATGACAAAGGAAAGCACTGCCTGTTGGCAGATGACTGTCTCAGAAGAAAAACAAGTCAGTGATTTTAGGCATACTGCAAATATGAATTCATGGACATGAGGATAACAGCAACAATATACCATTATGAAAGTGAGTTACATGCTCAGGTTTATTGTTCCTCATCTTGTCAGAGTAGTTTAAAAGTAAATCAATAATGATAAGTGATCCCCAGCTGCCAATTAACAATGCATTGTATATGTCTTTTAGGCACTGTAATAAAGATGATTCAGGGAATGGATTTTGAGAGAGAGAGAGGAGTAGCTCAGATATCATTTAGAGACTGATATCCACTTGGAAAGGGATTTCTGAAATAATACAGCTACACTGGAAACATGGAAAACTGCAGGTAAGGGAAATGTACACTACCTAAAAGGTACTACACTACATTTGTGGAAGGAATTGTCACAGAAGCTCTCCCTTTCAAATGAAGAAAGTGCTCTCTCTTGTTTAATGGCTCAAGATCATATTTGTAAATGCAGAGAATGAAGAAGTGTATGCTGGTTTATGATCTCACAGCCAAGGTTTTAGGGGCTGATCCATCTTCTTCTCCCAAGCCCTCACTGTTGCCAGGGAAGCCAGACAGAGGAGCAAGTCACAGAGGGACAACCTCTGGTCTTGGGGCTGAGGAGAAGCAAGAAACTCCAAGACACAGAGGCATGGGGCAGGCTGCAGACACTGACCCAGCATCCCTCAGGCACAGCAAAGCAAAAGAGCTGGGCTGTGACTTGGCACCATCACCCACAGCTAATAGCTGTAAAGCACATTAGTTCTTGGCCAGGCCTTTTAGCTTGACCATGAAGAGCAGTTTGAATACAGCCAATTTCCTTCAGGGCTTTGGATTCCATTTAGAGCTCAATTAGTTATTTCCTGACTTCTGGCATTCAAGCCATTTGTTTCATGTGACAAATAATGGTTTATCTATTTTTCTAAGTTAAAATCTCATAATCAATCTAGCCTTCTTTTAAGTAACAGTTCACCAATGAGAAGATTTTTGATCCAAATTCAGCTCCAGCCCAGCTCTGCCCCATCTTTCTCTTAAACCTGATTGGGATTCATCCCACTCTCACAGACCCTCCACAGGCACCAAAGCATGGATCTTGAGAAAGTGGTCCTTTCCTTTCTCCTAGTTCTCACTGCTCCCTGTTGCAGGAGGGGAAAGGAAGAAGAAAAAACAAACAAGAATGCCTGCAACTAAATTTAAAAAACAGAGGACAAAAATAAACCCTGCATTTCTGGGCTTTGGCTATGGCTTCATTTGCTCCAGGGTACCATGACCAAACCAAAGTTGGGCAGAGGCAGAACTTTGGCATGAAGAAGTCCATAAAATTTAACTGTGCTAATTGTTAAGGGGAGGCTGTCAAGTGTGGGTGCAGGGGGGGGGTCTTAGTTCAGATTGAACAAATGTTGCAGAATCCTTCAGAAACTGCTATAGGAAGAAAAAAGAACAAGATTTATACTCAAATACAGCAAGACATCCTTGTTTCATCCATAAAATGAGTAAATTTGAATCTGAGTTAGAGATGAAATAATATTATATGTTTATATTTACCACAATTGAATAAAGCCTTTAATATTATCCATTCCAAGGCTGCAATGAACACTGCTGAGGGCCTTCAAGAAATCATATTATGCCATGGAGAACAACATAATGATCATATCCTCAAGTTAATATAATACAACCACTGCCTACGCAAAATACCATAAATTAACTTATTATATATATATCTGATAGGTTTATCCTTAACAAGGTGAAATTTCCAGTCCTGATGATGTAAACTAGTATGTCATTCTCTCCTGCATGTGGCCAGCTAACAGAGGGTTTTTGCTGCATCATTCTAATATTATAGCATTTTAGATTTACAGAGGGGAGGAAAGAGGATAGAAGAAAAGGGCAGTGACTCCACTCAAAACAAATCCCAGCTAACATTCTCCCAGCACTACTAAACTGAATTAAATTGGTTTGCCTAAAACAAGCAGACATCAGTGACATTTTAGGCCAGGGAATTAGATTTCAGGGTAGCCATGAAAGCATTTATTAAATTCATGAAATGTTAATCTCCTAATAATAATATATAACCTAATTTCATTTGTATGAATTAGCCATGAATCACAATGGTAATAGAACCACTAAATCAGACAGAGGCTATGTTCTGTAGCCCTGGGTAATTTCTTTATTATTTTTCTTGCTCTAAAAAAATAGCTTAAGCATGTAAATGAAACAACAGTCAAGTACTTGAAAATCTTCCCCATGCACTGTTGGTGAAGGATAACAAGACTGAAATCTTATTTTAGCTTCCACAGCCATACAATAGTAACCTGTGCTGGTTTTAGAATCAAACTTCAAGGAAGCAGTGGAAACCAGAGCTGGGAGTTGGACTTAGATGATCCTTAGATTATCCAGTTCAGATTATATGGTTCTAGGATTCTGTGACTAAACCTCAGACACTGAGATATTCCCTTTGAAACAGAAATTTCACCAATCTGAAAGTAATCTTTAGTACTTCAAGAATGTTATGAATACTCAAGAAGTTCCTCATTAAGCAAACTCATATTGCAACTTTGTGACACCTCCATGGAAAAGGTGATAGGATGTTACAGGAACAACACATAAAGCACAAGTCTAATAAAAGTCAATATCACAAAATGTACCTTAAACAAGACATAGTATGGTAAGAGAATAACACCTTGACTGTTCTGCTGAAATTAATGGGCACTGTGTAGCTAAAGCCCCGTGGATCCCTTTGTAAATGTGCCTATTACATTGTTTTACACCAGCCTGCAAGAATAAGACTTAGTCAACAAGGCTTCAAACTAACAGAAACCAGAGCAGAAACTTTGCAGCTTAACATAATGGGCTGACAAATCAGCAATAATGGGCACACCAGATTGTCCTTCCTGAGGACAGGAAGAAAAACTCAGTCCCTAGTTCACACAAAACCCAGGTGGAGAGGCTGAACCTGGGAACATCCCTGGAGCTGAGGGGACCACACTGCTCCTGTGGCAGGGGAAGAGTGAGCAATGGTGGCCCCAACAGGCTCACTGCCAGAAGGTGTTTTGTGAGCATGGCCAGAATGAAGAGTGTGAGGGAGTGATGAGCCAGATACAATCCCTCCTTGCAAGCCAGTCACCAAATTCTATATAAATTATACATGTTGGTGTTCTGCATTAAGTAAAGAAAGAGATCTCATTCACCTAAGATCAGTAATTTTTGTCTTCTGACAAGATGGATGATACATCATGATTCCAAGTCCATATTATCAATACCTTCCTAATTTTAACCTTATAAAAAATAGATTGGTTTGCAGCATACACAGTGACATTGCTCTTCAATCACTAGATGAAAAGGGATACATTTATGTACAATTCATTAGTACATACAACTACTATTCATTAAGATCTTAAACCAATCCAAATTCAACTAGCAAACATGTGTACAATGTCCAATGAAGTAAAGTTCATGATGACAGGAATAACCTTTTCCTTTCAGGAACTGTAGAGAGTCCTAGTCCACCTAATAATTAATTGTTTCCTTCAAACCCACATGCTAGTAAAGGAAATACTAGAAATTTAATATTAGTGGCCTTGGTCAGTTCTTGAGCTTTAAGATGTTGATATTCCTTTACTTTTTATGTCGTCCTGTCTTTCAAATATGTTGATTTACTCTCATATCTAACTTTGATATCTACTACAAAAGCCTGATTTTCCTTAACAAATACCATATCTGATTTACATAGTTCAAATTCATATTTTAACATTGTTTCCTGAAATATTACCCTTTTTTTCTTTAGAGCTTCATTCACCTAGATAATAGGTGAATAACCATATAATAACCAATAACCATATAATTGGTTATGTCTCTCAATCTTAGCATCTTGTACCACAGGGCAGTATGCAGTAAAATGTGCCCAGCTCTCATTCTGCATCTGGCAGTGTCTGCATGACTTGAGTCTGTTGCCTGGGTAGGCATTCCTCTATAATGAGCTTTCTATGAAGAATTCCTCTAATGTTCAATCCAGCTGTTACTGATATCCTCAAAGCTGAAAATTTCATAGCCTTGGAATACAAACTAGATCCAAATTATGAATTCTTGGTTTTGCCAGTCGCAGGATTTCAGAAAAATTACCTTTGCAGTGGTTATCTCCCATTCCAAGTCTGGTTCCTCACCACGTAATTCCTCTGATATAACTGTGACTTCTTTTGGGTTTCAAACACATGGAATTTGAAAATATTCCAAAGATGAAATCTTTATCACCTCTGGTTGCAATTCATAAACTTTCAAACTCTTTCTCAATGCCATTCTGCCCAACAACTGCTCTTGATGTCTCATCCAATTGCACAGTTCTGTGCAATATTAAAGCTGGCCACACTAGGGATCAGTCCTGAGATCAGCCTGGTAATACCTGGTTTAGACACCCATGTCACCTGCTGTGCTATGGCTTGGCAGGTACCTTCCAATAAATGTAACATTTCCTTGACAGCAGGTCAAATTGCAAGTCCAGGGTTTCCAGGAACATGGGTTATGCTTTACCTGGCAGACCAAACTGATGTAATCACAGAGTAGTATACCCATTCAGGATGTCAACTTTATAAAAATCTCTCAAATGGAGCGTTTCCAGTCTGCTGCGACCATCCCTTTATCTTTTCTAGTAGTTCTGAGTTTGATATTCCAGTCTGTGGGACAATACATAGTCCAGGTACTTTTCAGGGCTACCAGGCTCAATCATATTGAGGGGGTACTGTTAACTGCCCATGTAAGACAGTAATTGATCATGTGAGTTTTTAGTGGCCTTGAGGCCAATTAGCTCACAGAAGGCCTCCCCAATTTCAGTATTTTTTATTTTTTTTTATTTCCTACACAGGATCCACTCAATAGAAGCAAGTTGTGTTCAAAGATCACAGTTGTTTATTTTTCAAGCAGTGTTGAAACCCACATCCTTCCTCATCCAAGTTATACAGTTACAGCATCCACAGATGAGTCAAGAAAAACTGGAGACATCTGATCACCTTGTTTTGTACCAATCCAAATCCCAACATCATCCAGCTATTCATTCTCCAGGTCAATGTAATACTGATGTTCCCATATATCTACATATAATGTTGTGATTGTCACACCCTTCTGCTCAAGAGCTGTAATAATGTGAGAATGGCTTTCAGTTTCAAGGAGTTTTGCTAAGTCATCCAACACCACTCCCAGGGGCCAATATTCCTTCATGTTTCAAACTAACATATGCAATACTTTCAAGTTTTCCACATCCTAATGATGTCATAAATTCCCTTGGCCTTGGATTACCAAAGAACCTACCCAGAAGGTTCAGAGATCAGCTTTGCTATTATAAAACAAGACTTTTTACTTTATTAATACACTGACACTCAAACTTCCTTCAGGAGTTTAGACACTTGGCATATTTTCAAATCAGATATTGAATTTACCCTACATCAGTTTTTTCTGGTCATATCCAGTAGAGCATACAGAAATATTCTTAGCTTTAAGCACAGGTGTAAAGTGCAATTGCTAAATCAGGAGTTCTGACTTTACATGAATATCCTCATGAGCCCTCTGTAAATGTTAGTAAGCACAGGCTATTTTTGAAAAGCATATTAAGGAAGTTGCATTTAAGGACAAATAAGAAAGCTTTTAAAAAATTTTTACCTAATATATCCCTCTTTTTTTGAACAGAAATGCAAAATGTTTGCATTTAAACAGTTTTAAGAACAGTCTGCATTCATGGAGCTATTGGCAAAAAATGTTGGTTGCTACATTCATCTAATATGTCTTTTAGATAATACAGTTCTTAAGGCAGTGTTTCAAAAAAATTGCTCTCTTTGTTGAGTTATCAGATTCAATTATCCCTTTCAGAAAAGCAATCGATACCCCACCTGATTTAAGAAAGTTGCTATGCAATGCTTTTATATAATGGTAGCAATTCTTTAAGCTTTGGGAATCCAGCACTGTCTCCAGTGGTGCCCTGCTCCAGCTCTTGAATTATATGTCCCTGAGTAAAGACAAGGAGGGAGGGAGGGAAAGAGGAAGAGAAGGAAGGAGTCCAAGCTGTACCAGACAGAGCTGCTTCTGAATGACCATCTAAAAATCCATTGGGCATTTCTGATGGGTACAGGGGTTCTTGCCTCACTCACTTCTAAGGGTTACACCTGTAGGCAGCAGGCAGGCACCCTCTGCCAGTAATCAGGGACAACAGGCAGGTTCAGTCAGGAGCCTCTTGGCACCTAATCTGAGCACAGGCTCATCAGGCTGAATTACCCCCTGATTATGGGCATAAAAAACCAAAAGAATCCAAAATTATTAGATATTAAAGATTCCGGCCCCAGTCCTGAAGCAGGATATTAATCACTACTCATTAACATGGTGTCCCCATATTAAACAGCACATTTGGCTAGCTAATTTTGGAACTTCTGTGATTATTTGAGAGCTAAAAACAATATACATAAAATCTCCAATAAAATAAGGGTATTGTTGTTGATTATGTGTACAAGTCTTAAGTGAGAAAGCATTGATAGACACAACTGAGAAGTTTGTTATTCAAAACAGCTTCTCTAACTTCAGTAGACAGAAAGGTATAGTTCTGCAACACAGCATAAATGCTAATCACCCAAATGAACAAACAGTAACATAAAAGCAATCTGTGTACTAAAACACAATATTTTGTCTGAATCAACCCATATTTAGAAAAGGTGACTGCATTTGAGTAGGCTAGTGCTGATTGGTTGGGGTTTTTTTAACAGAAGGTTTATTGCAAATGCAATCTTGAAATTATTAAAATGCAAAATAATATTAGCATTGTGTACTCCATGGTTTTGAAGGAATCTTGATAAACAGAAGATATGCTCTTTACTCAACTGTAATTGGCACAGTCACTTGCATAAAGATAGAATTATAGCCAACAGTTCTAAATAGCATTATAAATTAAACTGGAAAGCAAAATAAGAGACTGATTCAGGGCAGTTTTTCCCCAACATTTTCAGGATTTTGCTTCATTCAGAAATTCACTTGAGAATCCGTATGAGATTAAACCACAATATTTAGTGGTCTTTGGGTTAAAACCTCAATTGTGATACTCAGTAACACATCAGGGATAATGATGTTAAAACCAACTGATATGTGAGAAAGGTTCATCATCACTGGGCTGTGTATGACAACATTTATATACAAAATGTACAACAGATTTGTCAGCTAGGCATGGTCTCTGACTGAAAAGCTCAACCCATCTGTTACCAGAGCCTGGCTGGGGACAGTTTCAGATAGAAATCAAGAGGTAGCAACCTCTCAAGACCACGTTGGACTGTGCTCTGAAGTCTAAAACATTTAAACATCCAGAATACTGTGTTGATTGATGGGCACTGTTCCAAAATAATTATGAAAAACGAGAGACTATTATAACACTGGCCAAAGTAACTTGCAAAGGAGCAAGGTGGAGAGAGGGAAGCACATCTTATAGAAAAGAACTGTGAGTAAAATCAGAGGAACAGCTGATTTTGACTACAGTGATGACAGGCCAGAGCACACCTATGGGGAGCTTCAAGAAAAAAGGATACCACACCATGAGAAAGCTTTGGAAGTAAGGAAACTCTTCAAGGAAACGTGCTAGTATTGCTCCCTGGTAACAAGTTGCTAATTTTTATGCAAAATTCCTAAAAAGAAAGACAATCCTCATACACCTTGCAGTTTCTAGAGAGAGCTCACCAGAATGGAGTACAGCAAATAAGTTCTTCTTCAGTATTCTACCCATCAGTATATATATTTCAACAACAGCAACCTCTCTTCAGGACACACATCTCCACCCACTCTGAGAATGGCCAGCTATAGCCCATGAGTATCAACACATACCACATTGCATCTGTTCTCATTTCAGACTGTAGTTAAACACAACATATTTGTTAAAAAGGCAAATACTTCAGCAATAGGCAGAGGTGAATAATAATGCCCATCCTGAGTGCTGGAGATACTGAAGTGTGAAAGGCAAATGGTAACATATGAATAGAGTGTAAAGTAGAAGTTGACAGACTTCATCACTCATTTTAATGTCCTAAGGCATGTCTTGGAGGGATATGTACTATGGCAACCTTGAATCAAAGCTAAAGCTTTATCTGTTGAGGCTTGAAATAACAATCATTTCTTTTTCGTTTCTTTCTACAGAACAACCTATTTTAAAAACAGGAAAAAATGTAAGAAAAAAACCCCACTAATTATAAATATGCCTAAATATATTTGACAACATATCAAGATTTTCTATTCTTCTTTCCTTATTGTCAGCTTTAAACACCAGACCTACCATTGATCTGCTATAGGAAACTATAGGTTGTCCTATATTAAAATTACATACCACCCTTCCTTCTGCTTTCTCAAAGTTGTTTCTAAAATAATTCTAAATAATCCTGATGCTTCCAAAATTCCTTGGAGTTTTGTATTTCCCACAAAGTTCTTTTGTCCTTCAATAATGTTTCTAGCATAACCATTTATCTTCTATTACCATAATCCACCACCCTTTCTCCAGTAACCAGCCCATCTTTGCACCTTGGGATCAGTGTATATAATTCCATGCTTACTTATTTCTAACAACAAAGTCAGCTTTTCTCTAGTAAAATTTCTTTTAGGAAAAGCTTTAGTCTCTTTTCTGACCAGGAGATCCTTGCCAGTGTGGAAGATGTTTAAATTCCTCATGTGTTTTAAATGACCTTAGTATCCTTTGCATGGAATTGCCAACTGTAACCATTGTGTAAGGATATTAAATGTGTTCATCCAAAAAACTTCCATGCTGTCAAACCTTCCAGGACACTAACTGTCTAACGCTGTAAATGAACCAACATAAAGAAAAATAAAATATTAAAAATATATTTAGAAATAATTTCACTGGTCTTATCCTAAACTCCTACTGAACTTGACTCTCATAGATCCCTCAATGACTGCACCACAAATATATATTTCGATACTGCACAGGTGAGTGCTTCCAATTATCAATAATATTTTTAGTTCAGAGTAACCTGTCCTGCCAAATTCTTAGGAACTCAGTACAACAGTAGGATTTAATTGGATTTATCTCTCTCTTCAATAATACTCTAAGCACAGGAAATCTGCAATCCTGATGTTCAAGCTCTAGACTTAGTTTACATTGCAAGCACTATCTTAGATAAAAAGACCCTTGTGGGATTCTGTTTGCCCAAAAGCTGGCACTTGGAATAACATTTTGGTAATCCCAACTCTAAGTTGTTACATATAAAACATGGAAGCAAATTAAAATGTTTTGTTTCGCTCATCCCAAAGATTTAAATAATTTCATGTCAAAGAGGAACAGAATCTAAAAGTGTAAGGGGAAAGACACCACTTTCTCACATCCCTTTCTCCACAGTTACAGACTGAGATATGTCCTTGAAGAGTTTGAAATAAGCAAAAATACAATCATCCTCAAGACCTGAATTTGACATTCCTATTCTGTCATCTACATCACCAAATGTTCTACATATCCATTTAGGGTCCTTTAGTGAAATATTTAAACTGGTAGTGAAGAAGGGGAAGTGTTTTTCCAAACACAGCAGTAGAAATTTTTCCTCTGCTCTTAAAGCAGAAGACAATGTGTTTCAAATAGCTGAACTTTAAGCAAGATATTGCCTAATTCTCCACCCTTGGTATCTTAACTATTTCAAAGCAATCAATACCAGCCACTTGAGATGAAAAGTATCTTGAACAACAGTTCCTTACATTCTTTATCTGTATTTTCTTTAACAGTCACAGTCCAATATATTGTCTATGGTTTTTACTCAAAAAAACCCAACTCCTAAGCTGTACTCTAGTTTGGCAGAAGATATTTTTAAATACTATGTATTCAAATGGAGATAAAATTATATTAAACTAAAGAAGTTGAATTATTACTTATCTAATGCATGATTATCAGTTCACATAAAACTGATATGGAGTAGATCATGAAAAAGGGAAACTGCTACACATGAAAGAGATATTTGTCTTTTTGTATAAGAGAGAAATGCTTACTTTTTCATTTTTTCTGTCATAATTACCCAAGTTTTCCAGCAAGCAACTAACAACATAAATCAGCTGTGGCAACAAATCAACTGTAATTATGCCAGTTAAAAGTATGACCATATGGAGTGAAGTTGGGCAGTGAAAATTATCAAGTTTTTCACCAAAAGGCATATGCACTGCTGTACAAACTCTCCCCAGACCTGTGAGAGAGTGTAAAATAAAGGTCTTAGTCCCTCATCTTTAAATATACAGCACTTTTCAAACGATTCCTGGTTTTGCCCCTCACTTTCTGGTCCATTGTAACTATGCTCTCTCTGACTAAATTTCCCACCCCATTTTACAAAACGTAGCACTTGCTCCATATTCCAAAGGCAGGGAAATGTTCTACTGCATCCCAGGGGAGGGAGGAGCACTGTGTTGATCTGGTATCAGAGCCTCTTCCATCTCCAAAGGAAGATTTATGTGCATTATGGCAGGAAAAGAGGAATACAGAAGTAAGCAAGCAACTTCACCAGCCCACATCAAAGCTTTAAGTTCAGATAAAAGGTAGGTGCAAAACAGATTTCCTTTGATGCCTCAGTGATGGAACCCACATCCAGGCTCACACAGCCTCACAGTACAAAGTTTTGCAGCCTTTGCTAGGGATTCCTTTCATTATAAAAAACGACAGCAGAAAAGATCAATCCATTTCAAAACTGCTAGGCCACCAGCAATACAGGCTTTCTAGGGGTGATGTAAAGACAAATTTTTTCACGTGTGCTGGCACATACAACAACACTTAAAGAATCATGATGCTCACTGCAGATTAATTTCCAGTGGGCATTTCTAAAGAAAACACCCGACTTAGGAGACTTTAAATGAGTTCTTATGTATCATTAATAAGACTTCATCTATTTCCTGACAGCTAAAGGCTGTAGAGGTTAATAAATCAATCTTTCTGATTTTAGAAAGAATCTTTGCCATCTCATCAAGTAACATTAAAGATAGAAATGATACTTGAATTGAAATGCAAGCATCTTTTTATCATGCAGTTCTGCAGTCTTCTTTGCAATTCATGGGACCTTGAATAGTGACAGTTCATAATGTTAAAGAACACTCAACTTCAAGAAAAAAAATTATAAGCATCAGAAAGTGTGGAAACATCACACAAGATATTTAGATCAAGACCAGTGAAACCTGTTACCCATAGTTACACATCTTTGAGGCAGAATTTAGAATCACACACAGAAAATTGAAACCAGAAAATAACAAATAGATGAAAGATTGTCTGGGTTATTTCAGTTGCCTCTTGTTTTTTTCAAACAGTCTGAGATATTCTACACTCATATCCTGGAAGCAAGAAAATACTTTCCTCATTTATGAATTGCAAAACACAAGTCAAGTGACACTAAGAACAGTATGCATCAACTAAACTGGATTCTTGCTATGGAGACTTGGAAAGTCTCCAATAAAACTTTCTCTTTTGCTTAGAATGAGAGGTAGAATAGCACATTAAATATAATTTTTCAGCATATGCCCTACAATCAGTCCCTGACCACAGCAAGGGTTTTTATAGGAACTTTTCACTGTAACCCAATGCAAGAGTAATTTCATTTTCATAACCAACATGCAGTCAGTGCTAAAATTCCTACTTGATATGCTCATGAGTTCAGCGTTTATTTTAAGTAAGAATTCTGCAGAAATGGTACCATGAACACAATTTTTCCTTGTTATGTGTGCACTGGAAATCTCCCTTTTTACATTATAAAAGTTTCTTAGCAAACAAGCAGGTTTGCTTGCAGGCACTGACAAACATTTTCTCAGTATTTCCTGTTAAAACCTCTTTTCCACTGCTTATGGCTTCCATCACTCAGGATAAATTCCTTCTGAGTCTTCCTCATGAGTGTTTTCCACAAGTTTTGGAGCAGAGTTAAAACTTCTTGAAGGAAGATACTAATGTTTTTCATTTAAAAAACAAACAAAAAAACAACAAACAAAAAAACAACAACACTTTTCCACTTGTTTGAGACTCAAAATTAGTCAGATCTTCATAAGAAGCTCACCAATAGTAGAAAAGACTGCCCATGGTGAAAAGAAATATAATTTAATCCCCTTATTACCTGTATCCATTATTATAAGCAATTATTTAAGTGGTTCTAACTGTATTTAGCCAGAATTATCCCTAAACCCAACATCATCTTCATACTGATGACACTCCTTTCTAAGTGTCATGCATGTTTCAGAAATGACTGTGAGAGCTCTGGAAAAGCCAGGATATTAAAGTCTCTATAAAGTAGGTAACTTTTGAGAAGACAGAATTTGCAAGTTTTTACAGAGGAGAAATTCCAATCTTGTCTGCAATTTTATTCTTTTGGAGCACTGAAAATGGTTCACGTTTAACTTAATTTTACCCTCACAGGATGACAAAAGTCACAGTAAGTCAACATAAATCAGCAAGGAAAATGTAGGTTGGGAGCCAAGTTATTCTCTTCACTCTTGTGCTTCAGGACTTCTCCATGAGAAGCTAGTAAAGTTCAGCATCAAATGTATGCTCACAACTTTGTTATCTATATTAAAATTTTTGCATATTAAAATAATAACTTATGCCCTTAAATTTTTTGGTTACTCCAGAAAACCCAGATGAAAGTGAGAAACAAGAGGTCCTGTTACTCAGATTTTCAGGGGCATCAGTGACCTGGGCTGAATGAGTCAGCAGATCTTTCCCACCAAACTGCAAGCATTCGTTTCAGGGGTTCTATCAATAAGGGGCAGGTTTGAAGACGTCTTCCATGCCAAGCAGAAACCTCCTGAAATGGAGTTGGAAAGTAAGATACGACTCTGCATTATCACCAGATTGTCATAGCCAGCTTTATCTTTGATTAAAAAGTTACCAAGCTACATTATTGAAGTGGCAAAGTCAGATATTCAAAAATCAAGGAAATGCCAAAACTGAAGTTTGCCTTATAAAATGAGGGTTATGATACCCCAGTATGTCTCAAGGTGGCTATAAGAATAATGTTTGTGAAACACACAGATAAAATAGTGACAAATGCTGTAGAAAAGGTCAGAGGAAATGAATACTTCTTTCTTCAGAGCTGGGTTTGAATAGGATGTTACCCAACATGGCAATAAAGACCAGCACTGCATACTGAACACTGAGGCAGTAAACTAACACTGAGTAGCTGCCCATTAAAGGCAGGATATATCCCACCTAAATTTAGCAGTAAAACAGTCCACTCTAATGTAGTCAAATAGACTCTGCTCCTGCTGAAGAGATGCAGACATACCCAGCAGCAACTTATATGATTAAAAGACAGTCTTTTGAGATGAGCAGGAAGAATAGCCATCTATTCCTCTATTGTCTTTCTATTTCCCCTTTGACTCAAGACAAGAAGTAGACATCAGGTTTAAGCTATGTGCCTAATTGGTAAGCAGCTAAACTGAGATGAAATTAATCTGTCCTAAATAAGCACCATATATCCCATGTATTAAAGGATTAAAATAACAAAACAAAACAAACCAACCTAATATATAAACTTGTAATTGAAGGTTTTTTTACTATATGTGTGCAAAGGATACTTCTAATGCATAGCTTAATTCTGAAAATCTTTCCATTTTTAAAGACCAATTTTGCAGACCTTAGTGTAAGTCTTATACAGTGCAAGTACATTAGCATGCTAATTAATTTGAAATGGAAAAAACTACATTAAACCTCTCTGTAACACTGCTTCACCAGTTCTGATTTCCTTGTGTTCTGTATGACAGAAGAAAATCTCACTACATACAAATTTAATTTTCTTTCCACCAATTTCCATGCTACACTAAGAGGTTTTCATATTCTAGTCACCAAATTCCATCATGCTAAGAATTGCATGAGGAAAACCCAGTACCTGATAGTTTCTCACCATAGGCTGTGCTACATGGAAGTGGTAGTTATTCTTGCTTTTGCTCCAAGAATGTTCATTTGATTATTCCAAACTAGAACAGACACCATAAGATGAGATGAGATTATTTTCTCCTCATAAGGATTCAAGTTTATTAAAGGCTCTGCTCTAAGAAAAGCAGAATTACTCTTTAACTTTCCAAATGTCCATATATTCCTTAAGAAAGGAGATGTTAGTTTCCTACAATAAAACATGCTTCTCAAGCAAATAAGATGACTCATCCACCCCCAGATATTTCAGTATGCCAAGGAAAACTTTTAAAAAGTCATTCCACATTGTAACAAAATCAAAGTAGATTTTGAGTCAGCAGTTTGGCCAGGAAAAATGGTACACCAGTTAGGGTTATGCTGTAGAGTGTCTGCTGCTAACTACAAAGAAATAATCGAGGCAAACCTCTGGAACAAAGTAGATATCTCTACCACCCCTCTGAGAAAGTATGATTGCTTTGCAATAAAGTGAAATCAATCATTTTCAGGAGCATCTGAATCACCCTGACGTGGCACAAGTGGTGCTGCTCCAGGGAGCAGACTCATACACAGCTGCTGGCATTTCACACACTACCACGGTTTTATGAGCTTGCCCACCCACCCAGAGGCAAATGGGGATACTTGGGAGAAAAGGAGTTTGCCTGAAGCACAAATCTGACATGCTGCTTGGGAAGGAGGGAGTGCTTAAACCTCTGCCATCACCTTTCCCCTGGAGCTTGGAATGTGACTGCAAAGTTAGTCACCAGCTATCCAAAGAAGAAGCAGATGCTTAAAATGCTGAGATTATGGCACAAAGATGCTTCAGTTCCTACACAATCAATTTTTTTTTGTTTGCAGCTCCTCTAACTGGAAACTGCCAAACTTGTGAGAACAGCATCTACCTCAAAGTGAAAAGAGCATTTAAATGCTGTCAGACCCCCACTGTCTGAAAAGCAGATCTTTAATCTCTAACTCCAGGGATTCACAAGACTTTCCAATTCCTATTAGAAATAAAACCAAATAGCACAGCATGAAGTTGATAAAGCTGATGGGATCTACAAGTCTGATATTTCACAGCTTTCTGAAAATAGAAACAAATTGACAGAGGCAGTGATTTCCAATCATTGCTCGTGAACCAAAAATTTTTAATCACTGGTTATTTAAGTTTCACACAGACATGCACTGTATTTCTAGGATATTCTCAAGAGATTGACTAACCTTTCCCTGAAAACAAAACTAATGCACATGCACATCAAAATTTACCCATCAGATAGCAACCAATGGATTTAATTTAATTTAATGGATTCAATTTAATTATTAATAAGACCACTGTCAAATATACTTCACACCTGTTTACTGAATTTTTTGATGTGTGCAATAGTGCTGTTCAAGGACAATAGTTCACCTTTACATGAAAGCAGGAACATGAGCAAAAGCCAGCTCCTCTTGTGACACCTTTCAAAATTTAGAGACTTATTTCTGTTTTGTTCAAGTCAAAACCAAAACTCTGAAAGAATTGTTTAAAGGACCTGCATAAATCTGCTCTCAGATTTATTTTATCTCAGATAAATCTGCTCTCAAAACCAGCATAGCAGGCTTGTCTGGATTAGGATGAGGAGCTTTTTTAAGCACACTGAAGGTAAGGGCTGTAGTCTGAAGTTTTGAAGTTCCAGGTAAGTTTCTGTGCTGTTTGATTTGAAGCAGACTTTTGGAGAAGCAAAAGATTAATTCCAGTTGAGAGCTGGGAGATAAACTGCATCTCCAAATCTTAGTGCAGTGTCACAAGCACCATATCTTCTAGAAAAATGAAAAATAAATATAATTTTTTCCTCCATCATTCACCTCCACCCAAAAAATATATCCAAATTTGAAAATATTAAAAAGCATGTTCCTGCCCCAGATCCTTAAAAACCTCCACCTAGCTATATAAAAAAAGCCTATAAAATAGACCAGCACAAAATCAAGTGAGTTAGTCAAGTTGATCAAGAAAAGTAAGAGTGTGCCAGTGGAGAAGCTGAACTGAAATTTACATTTTCTTTAGAGATATGCAGGAAATATGCTCATTTCAATTTAACAGAAGCCAGATTGAGAAAAAACAACCAGCAAAATTACTGTAAGACTCATTGCTCAAAATTTTGAAAATTCCAGCAAGGCTGGACACATAACAGGATCCATGAGCATCCAATCAGCTTGGGATCACGTGGAATCTTTCACCAAGTATATTTTTCATGTTTACTTGTGAACCAGAAGGGATTTCTCAAAGGCACAGAGAGATGGATAGTAAGTTTTGAGCAAAGCAGGGTAAGGCATTGCTAGGCAAGAGAAGACAGAGCAGGATGGGAGTCATGCAAGGTGAAAGCAGCATCTATTGAACCAGAGAGACCTAAAGTCCATTGCAGATTTAATCTGTTTATAAGTTAGGAACCAGAAAGGACAAGCTGACAGATTTTCTGCAGTTCTTTGACCAGTGCTTAGCCCCAAAAGATACTAAAGTAGTAATCCAACATTACATTAATTTGGCTTACATACAGATATAAATATTGTTTTATTCATATAGAATATGCTCTAGGGCAGACATTGTGTTAGTTTTAATCCAAATAAACATTCATTTTCTTGAGAATATCTTAAGGTATTGATGTGATCCGAAACTGGAATTTCTCTTCAATTGGGAAACTCTTACCCATGAACATTTGTTTCCATCTCAGGGCAGATGCTGCAGTACTTACAACTTTTATTGAATGTGAAGTTGTCCTCTCCCTCCCTTCAAACCTCAAGGTGTCAAAACATGTTGGAGCTCAAGCCTGAAATGCTTCCATTTTGTGTAAAGCCTCCAGTGGTATGGAGTTAATGATGGATTTCCCACAGCCTGGACCTTTCCACCAGACTTCTTCCCATGACTGCTGCAGTCACAGCACTCCTGTGATACACAGAACACCTAAACACAGAAAAAACTACAGCCTTATTTCTCACAGGGAGGCCAGAGCACTTCAAAAGGGATGGATGTGCCTTTTCACAGTGTACTACAATATTTCAGGCAGACAGACTTACAAAAGGGTTCAAAAAATCAATGTTTCAGCCTACCAACATTTTCCTATTGATTATTTCAGTTTTGTAGAAACCAAATGCCAGGCACTCAGATTTACAGTCTTTCCCTAATATTAGTGCATACTTGCTGCTTTTAATTAACCCAGCATTTCTAGTTAGTGTATTACACACCAAGTGCAGTATCACAAATCACAGTATGGAAATGCTGACACATTTGAATGCAGTGAGAACTTTACCAAGATTTTATGCACAGTTTGAAAAATCAAATAAAATCCATTTTAAAAATAAGAAGGGAATAGGCACTATTGGAGATAGGGGTAACGATTCATCTGATTCTGTGTCATTTTTATAATCCTAGCTTTTGAACTTCTGTGGCCTTATATTGATTTTCTCTGTTCTTTCTCTCCTTTTTTCTTTTTAAATTATGGAAAGTGAACACATTTAATATAAAACAGATTTTGCTTTATTTTTTCAGGTAAGCCTGTTAAAAGTAGGAAATACTTCATCTACTGCACACAGAAAAAGAGTAACATTAAGCATTTGACATTAAATCTTGGTAGATAAATATCGTCTCTATTTAATTATCTGTTAAAATTGGTAGAAGAGTAACATCAGCTTTTGAAATCCCCAGCAGCAAAACTCCCACTGATATCAGTGGGTCTAGGATCTCACTCTGAATTTTGCCTTTTTTTTTTTTTTCTTTTTGAACAAGCAGCATCTCTTTGTGCAATAATTGGCAGCTATTAGTGTCAGTTTGGCAGATCCAAAGCTGCATGGGTCTGTGGGAAATTTATGCCTCCTAACATGCCTTGCTAAATTTAAACCTGTTGCATAATATGCAGATTCATTCTCATGCATGTAATGCAGCTAAGAATATCTGAAGTTCAAGGGAAGCTGATACACATGCAGAATAAAAAGGAGGGTTTAAATGCATTTTGGGTTTTACCACACAGAATAAAAAGCGCTGATGACTCCCTTTAGTAAAGCTGCACTTTCTTGAAATCACTTCAGTGAATGTACATTTCATTCAGTGTGAATGGTACAAAGCAGCACCAACATTAAAAATAGGAAAACAAAAAAAGACAGATTTGCTCTTTGATTCCATTAAGCCATCTCTTCACTCCTGGCTCTGGGGGCATCCTGCTCTAAAACACTTCTGAGGAGCTCTGAAGCCTGCTTTTCCTCCAAAATTACAAACTGGATGACTTATTTCTACAATGCCCTTCTGTATTCCATCCTTTTCCCCCATACTACACATAAGAAATGGAACTCTTTTTCTGTTTGATCTTGGGGACTGAAAAACCCTTCTTGTAATCCAATTTTTACTTCTGGTCTGAGCCTGAAAGCAGGAAAATACAGCACAGGTAGATATATCTATGTCTTTTCAGAAAGTTAAATAGCAGCTTGGTCCTATATGAGTATTTTTTTTTTAAATTAATATCAATCATTATAAAGAACACAGACAAAAGAAGAAGGTTGGATGAAGTTCCATCTCTTTGGTCTTCATTTCTAATGCATATTCCAAAGTGAAAACTTCAAGATGATTAGAAAGATTGACAGATTAGAAAGGAGAATGGCTAAAGAACCATTGCCAGTATTTTGGGTTTTTTATCACTTAACTTTTCTCACCAATCCTTTTCTGAAATAATTCCCCGAGGATGAGATAATTCCTAACCTATAGCCCAACTCTCAAGTCATTGTTCATGTTCCTATTTCATCTTGAACTTGAGCCATCAAAATGCCTTTAATATTAGCAGCCCAGACCTGTTCTTAATTCAAACAAAAATATTCCAGGCCCCCATCTAAACATTATGCTTCACACAAACCCCTCCTCACAGAATATATGCTTAATAATTTAGCCACCTGATTTTCAGCTCCAGACAAATACAGGTTTCTTTTTGCTCTGTCAGGCCAGAATATCCACAAGCCTTCTCCACATAACATTTACTCTCACTTTTTATCAGGCATCCCAGCCTTACTGGAAACAGCACACTGGAAGATAGCCCTGGTCTGTATTAACACAAAGGAGCCCCCAGTGACAATGCCAAATAATTTATTGGTATCAAAAGCATGACATGGTTGGAAAAGATAGGAGATATAAAATTCTTTCTGTATTCTGAACCATTCCCCATGTTTCAGTGCAGTGTGATACTGATGCAAGGCTATTAGGCACTCTGATCTTGAGAGGATATCAGTTTGAGATTAGTATTGAGATTAGTACTCAATTACTCCACTTTTTGGTATAATCTCTGTTTGGATTAAAAACAACAGAAATAAAATACTCAATATTACTCTTCTTTAAAGAAAAAACAGAATGTGAAAACCTTCCAGCAAAAGTTCAGGATTCTTATAGCAGAAAACCTCTCCAGAGATTAAATATGAATACTTTGCAAAACATGAAAAAGAACATGGAAAAAGAGTGGTGATTGTTATTTATTGTTGTTGCTGTTGTTATTACCCCAAACCAGAGATAAGGTTGACAGGAAAATCTGAAAGAACTCAGTCCATGGCAACTGTGGTGATGATTGGATCAAGGTAAAAAATAACCAGAGAAAAGGAAGAGATAATTGGAAAAACTGTGAATAGTTTGAAGCAAGAACTAAGCACTGACAGAGAATTCACCTGTAATTATGGTGTTTATTAAGAATTTTAAGCAGGTTTCTAGGCTTTATGTCTATCATACCATTATATCTTTGCCATAAGTAGTGTATATTACTGAACAAGAAGTTCTGACCAAGAGCAATTTCTGCAAGCACACAACATGGTCTAACCATGGACAGAGCTGGATCCCAAGCAATGAACATTTCTCTGCTGTTTGGGACACAGCTTTGCAGAGGGAAGGAGACAAACCAAAATGTATCAGCCCCTTGCTTAACTAATCAGCTGATAAATGCAACTACATCCAAGTTTAAAAATAGCTACACTAGGAAACCTGGTGAAATGGAGACTTTGTCTCATAAATAATAGGGCTGCAGATAAGCCCTGAAAGACCATGCAGCTGAAGCCCAGGTGTAGGATATCCACTAAGGCACTGACAAGGAGTGGCTTAAGCTTAGCATGACATCTCCAGGAAGGCTGCAGAGATAATTAATATACTGCCTATTTTTCATAGGAATAAGGATGGCAGAAGCCTCCTGAATAGATACATAATCCATTCTTTGTCTTTTGGAATGTATTCCAGTTCTAGTCCTCAAGACCTGAAACAATTCAGAGTTCCACCTATTCTCTGCTAATATGGTGCTTTCAGAAACTTCCTTTGCTTTGCCCAAGATATTTGACTTTTAGTGTTCTGTGCATCTGACTCACCTTTTAAATGGGTCAGTCAAGAAGACTTCTATTTCAGAAAGTTCCTTGTTAAAACACACCTTTCAGAAGACAATGGAAACTCTTCTGAATCTCATGAAACAAGTGTTTATGAAAACAACAGATAGGCAGAAAATAGCAGAAACATGACAAACACAGGATTTTCATCAGCACCTGCTGTTACTTTTTTCCTCAGTAGCAACCCAGCTACAACATAGCACAGAAACATTTTCAAAGAAAAATGTATTGAAGACAAAAATACATCATAAACAAAAAAGCAGTTCAAAGGAATTTATTTTTTTTCATATTCTACTATTATGATGCCTATTTAATCATTACTTTACTCAGTTCTCCACATCTTGGTCTAAATCTCCTTCATTTTCTATATTTCCCTGGCCTCTTGCATCAGAACAGACAAGTTAACACTGTTTACTTCATCAAATAAGCATTCCTGACTCGAATAGCAGGCAAATAATTTATTTAACTGCTTACTAATAAGCAAAGAGAAGAATCTATCACTAGAATAATCTTAGAACCCTCCATCTGTTATAGATGGTGTGTTTCTGTTCAAACAAATGCTGGGAATGAACAATTTATTTCTCTGTTTACTTCCTAACCCATACCCTGCATATTTCATAATGATGGAAAAGCCCACAGATGAGTAACTAACCCCAGAGACTCAGCAGAACATATATTTCCAAGCTGTCCATAACTTTAGAGCCAAAGCACCAGCAAAAAAACAAAGGATCAAATATCCTAAGGTGCTCTTGGTGAGGAGCAGCCAGTGTTCTAAATTTCATTCTAACCCTTCAGGGTAGAATACAGAAAATTTGAAGATCCTACTGACATTTTGTTTGAGTTGGAGAATCAATGGCTTTGAAAAGATTCAATAGCATAGTTAGGGTCAACTATCAGTACATTTGTCTGGATTCTGGGAAAAGGAATGCATGTCCAGCACCTGCCACAGTGATCCTGACCTTCTGGGTCCTTTGGCACTAATCTAAATTAAGTTACACTTTTAACAAAATGCAGAAACTGACACAAGTACTAATTCTTTCCTTAGACGTGGCCTACTTGAAGAGACTAACACATAGGGCTAAGGCCAATTCTTCTCATGTTTTATCAGGATATTTTGAAACTGCAAACATAAAACCATTGCATTATTAAAATTGATCTGATTTACCTGTACAGTCAGACCCCTCTCAGCAAGAGCTTGCCCATCTCCCTGATTAGACCTACCATTTTTAATAACAGCAACAGAACCCATGAACAATCTGGTGATCTTTAGCCAAAGACTAGGAAATAAACTGGGATTTGCCACCAATGCAGGATGCACACACAGCATATCAGGGAGAGCAGGGAACTTGAATTAAGACACATAGGTAACTCATAGCACACAGGGTGAGCCCAGGTTCTGGATCTGAGCTCAAATAGGCTCCTGTGCAGTGAGCAGAGAGTATGTGGGTGGGGGTCCCAGCTGAGAGCCCTCAGAGCAATTACAGCCCACAGGGCCCTGGCACACACATAAGCATATACATAGATGTGCAAAGGGTTGGTTAGTGCTCAGAGTCAGTAAAAAGATATCATTGTGTCCTGGGTGTATGGCTTCTTGCATTAGCTTAGAGGAGATTGGTTTGAGAGAAAACCCCCACTTTGCTCTCTCAGCTGATTGAATTTTTTTTCTCTGAGATATGCAAGTCACTGTGCAAGCACACCTACAGCAATAGGCAGGTTTCTTGGAGCACTGAGCTCTTGAGCAGGCTGACAGCATTATTCCTGCCAAAGGCAGTAGCAGTTTTGCAATTTGGAGTAGGCAGGTTTTGAGCAAGAAAGTCAGGAAAGGATCTGAAAGCCTTCTGAAGTTGACCTTCCTAACATTCCTAGAGTTCACTGCTTGTTCAAAAAGCAGTCTTAGATAACTGTGAGTCAGCCTGGGATATTCATAGAATCATAGAATGGTTTATGTTGGAAAAGATCTCTAAGATCATCCAGTCCAACTGTTAACCCAGCACTGCCAAATCCTCAACTAAACTGTGTCCCCAAGTGCCACATATCTTTCCATTATCTCTAGGAATGGTGGTTCTACCATTCCCCTGGGCAGCCTTTTACAATGCGTGACAACCCCTTCCATGAAAAAAAATTTTCTACTATCCAATCTAAACCTCCCCTGGGGCAACCTGAGGTTATTTCTTACATGTTACTGGGAGAAGAGGCTGACCTCCAGTTTGCTACAGCCCCTGTCACACAGTCTCAGTGAGTGATAAGGTCTCCCCTGAGCCTCCTTTTCTCCAGGTTAAACACTCCCAAATTCCTCAGCTGTTCACCACAGGACTTGTGCTCCAGACCCATCACCAGCTCCATGGCCCTTTTCTGGACCACTCCAGCCCCTCCATGTCTTTCCTGCAGTGAGGGCCCCAGAACCGAGCACAGGATTGGAGCTGTGCCCTCATCAGTGCTGAGCACAGGGGACAGTCACTGCCCTGGTCCTGCTGGCCACACCACTGCTGATCCAGGCCAGGGTGCCATGGGCCTGCTTGGCCACCTGGGCACAGCTGGCTCATGTTCAGCTGCTGTGGACCAGCAACCCCAGGTGCTTTTCCATCAGGCAGATTTCCAGCTGCTCTTCCCCAAGCCTGTAGCACTGCCTCAAGTGCAGGACCTGGCATTCAGCCTCATCCTAGCAGCTCCTACAGGCAGGGCTCAGTCCTCTCAGTCAGTCCTCCCAGAGCTCTCCCCTCAGCAGGACAGGGCAGCCCCCACCACACCAGTTCTGAGCCAGCCCTGAGCCCCACAGCCCCGGGGCCTGGCACTTGCTCTAAAGAAACTGTGGAAGTACCTCCCTCTGCCAGACCAATTCTGGAATTCAAACACCTAAAGGATCTTTGGGACCAAAACCCCAAAACCTTCTCGGTCTGTTTTACCTGGTCCATTACAAAGAAGTACTAGGAAGGAGCAATGACTGTCTTTATGTTCATTTTTAAAAAAAACTTCTGTTCTCTTTCCTATTTTCTCTAAACAAGCACTAAGCAATAAATATTACTATTTGCCTATGAATGTAATTTAGGATTTTCTTGAAACAGTTCCCAGGAGAGTCTTCCTTTCCTTCAGTCTTGTAGGCCACTCCACACAGAATGGAGGTGTCAAGAGATGAAGCCAGAGGAGGAAAGGAACAAGAGCAAGAACAATCTGACTCACGTTCAATATCCAGTGAAGTAGAGGGATTCTTAAGCTGTCTCAATTAATTTGCAGTTTATAATGGGAAATAGGTAGTCCTAAAACACTTGTGAAGAAGGTCCAAAACATGAAGAGTAAGTCACAGCAAATATTGAGTTATCCCAAACATAATTCTATTTTTGAACTATGGTTCTGTGGTTCCCTCAGGGCTAGAGCCAACAGCAGCGGGACCTCTCCTGCCTTCTCTGCATCAGCAGAGACATCCAAGCACTACAGCATATTAAAAAAACTTCTTTTTATTTTATCTCGTATTTCCTTCCTTTCAGCAAGCACACAGTACGCTGCTTAGGAAACATGGAATCATTTCCCCTCTTCACTGCTCCGTGCTTTTAGTGCCTAATGGTGCAACACGAAGGCTTTAAAAAGCTGCTGACCCCTTCAGCAAGTCAGCACACACTCAAGTTTAATTCACACGAGGAACTCAGATTACTTTTATGAAGGAAAAACAAAGGCTGGGTGAGATGTCCTGCTCTTTTCCTGTGTGAGCAGGAGTGGTTTGCAAAGGAAAGCGATGTCCCTGAGCAATCCGGTGTGGAGGGGGTCCCTGCAAGATGCCCTTTAGCGATCGCTTCCAGCCCAGGGGTTCCGCGGCTCCGGGATGGGTGTCCCTCGCTCCGGGATAACCGGGATTCTGCTGCCACCGCGTGGGCACCCCGCTCCGCCCGCAGCTTCCCGCTGAAAAAGAAAAAAAGAGCTTTTCCTGCAAAACTGCGGCTCACCCCAAGGCTGACCAGCCAAGCCCAGCCGAGTCTGATGAGAGCAGGGTGGCTGCTCTCGGTAAAGGGAGGCTCACCGGTGGTACCCAGTTTCAGAAGATGCTCTTCTGTGGTTTCTGAGGCTCTGCACTGGTCCCCCAGCGTCACCCACTACAGATGGACAAACAGGAGTGCTCAGAGCAGAAGCAGGCGCTTTCCAAAGCAGATAAGGTATATTCCATTTTCTTCCATAAGATTGACAGCTGATGATAATTTAAAATGCTTAATATTCAGACTGCTCCGACAGAATCTTTTGGCCTTAAAGTGTCACAGATATAAACAGCCCATTTCCTCATGAGCAGTTACTGGTGGAAATGGTGGAAATGCCTCTGGAGCTTGTTACACTGAATATGGCCAGAGGATCAAGCACACACCCTTTAAGCAGGACATTTTTAAGGTTTCCTCTGGAGACCTCCTGGAGCTGAGTAGAAGAGATACTAAAATTCTTCCCAGAAATCCTACAGCATACATCTTCCTAAAGCGATCCTACAGCATCCATCATGAGGTACAGACCAGTGCAGGAATCTGACATTCCAGGACAGACCAGTGTGCTGGCAAATGAATCTGGCTATCAGCCAGCAAACCCTGGCTCTCAGTGTGTGAACCACAATACCACCTTTTTTATCTGTTTCTAAAAAGGACAGTGCTGTTCCAGACCAGGAATGAGGATGTCCCAGTGACCTGGTGACCAGGTACAAGCTCTTCCTAGGAGCCCTATAAAATTTCTGGCTCTAAATAGTAAATACAGCTAAGGTTTTAAGCGAGCATGATTATTTCAGGCAAGGTGACCCTTGGGAGTGAGATCTTTTGTGTCAGTCCATTTCCTGGCAGAAAGGCACTCACATTCAAAACACAACCATCACAACCAATCATTGCCAGTCAGAGGAGAAACAAAGACAAATTGAATAAAGGCCAAATTATTCACTCCTATTATATGCATGACATTGGCAAGAATCCCAAATGTATCCAGTGGTAACTTCACCTAGTTTGTTGGATATTGCAGCTGCCTCTAGGGGAGCATGTTCTATTATTTTCAAGGGCTTCACCAATTGTTATTCTGAACACTCTCTTCCACACATATTTCATCTACCTAATACAGAACAAAGGTGTCCTCTACTCCCTTTCCACCTTATATTGCTGAATAACAAAAAGAATGTCTCTGAAAAAGGTTTGACTAGAGAAATTACTACTCCTTGTCTTCCTTGCTCTGTTAGACTCCCTATACAATTATTTAGCAGTCTCAGAAATCTGCTTTTCCTAGAACTTCTGGCTATCTTTTAATTTTTTTTTTTTAAATTCTAAATTCATCTGAATCCTTCTCTCTGTGTTATTGAAGAAATTCAGCAAGAGCTACTTCTATAAATTCCACCCCCACATTGTCTGCTAAGAAGGGCTTGTGCAATGAGTAATTTGCCTACATTAATGTGAAAAAATGCACTGACAAAAACTGACTTGCATCCATGACAAAGGTTGTTATTCTCTTTCTTTTCCAAAAAGGGAAACAGAGGCAACTCCCTGGTGTTCTGATACAAAGAGTGAAAATCAGTAACATCCCTCATCTAACACTCAAATTAAAGGTATGCTTTAGACTATTGTTTTTTAAACCAAAGGATGACTTACAGGATGTAGACCAGACTCAGTTTTACCCACTTGTGCATCTCTCCATCCAAGAGAGGAGGTGTTCTGTCCATTGTTGTTTCAATAGACAAAGCTGAGAGAAGCTTATCATTGGGGTAAGTTAACTGATGTAAGTATCTAAACCTTTTTTTCGTGTGTAAGGAATGGATGGCTAAAGGGCAGTGCTGAGACAAGACCAGCTCCAAAAACTCCTTTTGGTGTATTGCTGCCAGCAGCATTTCTCTTTATCCACTCAGGGCTTGCTGCAGGTTGGGCTTTGTTGGATCAGGACCAGCAAAGTGCAACCTCAGTTTTACTGCCCTGGCCTCCTGCACACAACCAAGGGCTTTAGGGTGTTCACCAAGTGTGGAGAATTTGGCTGGTCACAATAGAAACAGTTGTGGAGGTGGCTGAAGCTGCTGGTTCTGATATCCAAATGATACCAAATTTTCTCAAGAGCCAAGAGTATTGCCACCACTGATTTAAGAAATTCCCTGAGCATTCCTTGGTGATTAAAAAAAAATCCACTTTAAATACAGATAGATGATACCAAGCTACATGCAAGCCTCCCTAGGCAAGACATCAATCTCAGAAAAAAAGTCCTCAGGAAAAAATAAGAAATCATAATACTCCTATAAAAATAATTAAATTGCAGATAGAATTATTGCCTTCTGATGCTCTTTCAGTACTTACTGTATACAGATATTCCATATCAAGCTCAATGTCAACAATCCATCTTCCTCTTTCTATCCTTCCTTCCTTCCTTCCTTCCTTCCTTCCTTCCTTCCTTCCTTCCTTCCTTCCTTCCTTCCTTCCTTCCTTCCCAAAATATCATGAGAATTGACTTTTAAATGAATTCCTAGAATACATTTTATGTGTTGTTACAGACCACAGACTGCTTGATGGCATTCTGAACTCCAGGAAACAGTTCATTAGGCATGAAACAACTGACCGCTGCTTAGATCAGTAACACTAAACACCAAAATCCTGACAATGATAAAAGGAGGAAAACTACAAAATTATATTAACTATAACATGGATGTACAGCTATTTAGCATCTGATATGTTTTATAACACTCTAGAAGAACTACAAAACACATATTAAAAAATATTCATCTCTTTTTCAATTACAGTTCCTCGTTTGCATTTCTTCTGATCTTCATGAGCATAAGTCTTCTTTCAATCCTTCCCATTGCTATTTAACTTCATTCCTATTATATTTTGCTGGACAACTTGGGCTGCAATAGCCTATATGTTACTAGTTTGATATACCTGTATACTAGCTATCATACTAAAATTATTGTGCCTCCTACACAGATGTACTGGCTATAAACAATTTTTATTGGCATATTTCTTTACAGTTCAATAACTGCAGATAGGAAATTAGCTTTCTACCAAGTTAAAATTAATCATAATTGTTACAAAATTTGGAGTGGTGTCTACTGCCCAAGCAGAAACTATTTCACATTTTGCTTTGGTTATAAAACTGCCTGCATCCTAGTTTTTTTCATTACTGTTGCTGGCTTTAGAAAACAAACAGGAGCCTATATTATTAAATAAATAAATAAATAGGAACTAAAACTGTGATAGATACAGAATCATTATTACAAATCTAAGCTGATTAAACTTAAAAGCCTATATGATTTGTCTGGAAATATCCAGAAGGAAGAAATATTTTCACTATGGTCTTAGCTGTGATAAATGCTAGTTCTACCTTCCATTTCCTATTTAGTGAAAGCTAGCTAGTGAGTATGAGCCAACATTGCTATAGAATCCAAATCTTGAGGGCAGTAACTCTCCCCACATCATAAGAGGTAGAGAAGTTTGACTGTGTCCAGATGACAAGCAGAAGCCCTGGGAGACTTGCCAAAACTCACAGTGCTACTTAACTATCAAATGTCCTTTTGTTCCAGGTGAAATATGATTTACATAGTGAAAATGAAGGACGGTAAGAATATTTATAAATTAAGTTACACATAGAACCTCTGACAGAAAAAGGATGTAGTCTAGGTATTTGAGGCAAGCATGTTCATCCATTTTTACTGCTACAAAAGAAGCTAAAGTGGTGCATTTTCACAAGCCATTGCCAATGACAATCAGAGGAAACCTGAGAGACTAGGATTTTTACATGCCGTTAAAAGCACCAATAATTTCTATTCTGCAGTATACTCCACCGTATCAGCTGAATTTGAAACACTGTGCTTCTCTTCAAAATACACACTTCTACAAAGCAAGGCTTATACATTCCAAAGGTTGGGATGTTTGTTGCTTTAAAATTATATTTACCTCCTGATCCAAATTGAAAAACTATAGCCAAAGTTGAGGGTTCTTTTTTTTTTCAGATAGCAAAAGTTATGTAATGGTTATGTATTATTTACATAAATTACGAAAGGAAGCAAGAGAGTGAAGATTGGGAAAAAAGGGAGGAGAGAAAAGGTTCAATTCATTATACAATCTTTTCATTCTCTAATACATCTACTGTCTGCTTCAGAATAAAAGGAGTACTTGCCAGTCTAAATCCTAAGTTTGAGGGGAAAAAATTATTTAAAAACCTTTTCTCCAAAATTGTCCAGCATAGAAATGTTCCATATAGTCCTCAAAAACTAGTAAAGTGCATCCTCTCCCAATTATTTTCTAATAGAAGACCAGTATATAGCTGAAAATATAAATAAATTCAGGGTTTTTTCTGACATCAACAACCACAGTAAAGCTTTACTAAGTAAAAAATTATATGTTAAACAACAGACAGCAAAATTAATCCTTTTGCAAACTTATACCAGTTGTTTTTCACATTACCTGAAAAGCCATAATCTGTCTCCTCTAACACTTCCAACAACATTTTAAAATCAGTAGAGCTTCTCGTGTTTCTTATCACAGGAACTTTTCTCTTTATTTCAACAAGCATACTCCACCACCCAACTCTCCTTAAAGCCTGCTTTTGAATTCATTAAAACACAAAAGGAAAGACAAGTTAGGTCACAGAGAATTGGGAGAAAACTCCGTGGATGTTTTTGTGCCAACTGTTTTTCCATTCCCCTTCTGGTCACAAAAGTCCAGAGGGTGGTCCCACAAAGATGCCACCCCAAACATTCTGACAGCACCAAGGGACTCAGCACAGCCCCCAGCATGGGCATCCCATCCCTGGCCCTGGCTCTCAGGCATGGTGGGAAGGGTGACAGGAAAAAGCTGATCCTCAGCCACCCAGGTTTTGTAGTACACATTTCTCACTGCAGTCCCACTCATGACTTGAGAAATCGTGAAATATGATCCAAAGGACACTCAGAGTGTCCATGCTAGAGAAAGGTAAACTATCCTCAGCTGGTTAGCAGGAGATCATGCTGAGTTGCATCTAAAGATAGTCTTTGTGTTAGCTTTTTGTTCAAAAGAATGCCATAGATGCTTTGAAATAACTATAGTATATACCTATTGTTGATTCTTATGATCAGATTTGTAAACTATGAATCCCATTTTTTACTGCTCAGGGCTTCTTTCAAGTTTTAACTGGATTTAATTTAAAATAATTTAGGAACTGGCAGGACATTATATTATAAATCCATTCATTAGCCAAAGATGCACTGTATAAGTAAGTAAAAAACTTCCTCACACTGAACTGAAGTGATCTGCAGTAAACTAACAGGAGAAATATTTGCTCTTTCCACTTGCAGAACAAGCTACAGAAGTCTGAAATGAAATTAGGTTTATAATTTTAAAGAACTGCTTCTGGAGACAGACAGTAATTAACCCTGAACAGTGGCTTGATCTTTGTAAGATTTCAGCAAGCATATGCTGTTTACATTTTTCATAACACATATTTTTATTAGGCTCCTTTAAGTAAATGAGTTCAGGTAAGTTACCATAATTCCAATTTTTTGTTTCAAATGCATTTATTTCTAAAAATATTAGCTTAAGTTAAAATTCTTGATTCAAATCTAAACACTATTTTAACCATCTGGAAAGTAGGTTGATGAAATAGTCCAGTGGTCCTCATGGACCAGCTGCCTTTTGCAGCAAAGAAGACCAAAATCATTTGTGGGCATCAGGAAGAGCAGAGCAGCAGCTCATGGGAGATGATCCTTCCCCGCTACTCATCAGAGACATTTCTGCAGACCTGGGTTCAGTCCTGGCCTCCCCAATACATGAGAAACATGCTCATACTGGAGTAAGTCCAGTGAAGAACCACAAAGATGCTAAAGGACCTGGGGCATCTGACAGGGGAGGAGAGGATGAGGGAGCTGGGACTCTTTGGCATGGATGAGACAAAGTTCCAGTGAGGTTTCATCAACATGATTAAATACCAGATGGGGGAAGGAAGAAGAGGGAGCCAGACTCTTCTCAGTAGTGTCCACTGAAAGGATAAAAGGCATGGAGCACAAATTAAAGTACAAGAAATTCCACTGAAATGTGAGAAACTTCTTACAGTGACTAGTGCCAGTGACCAAGCACTGGCACAGGTTGGCTAGAAAGATTGTGGAGTCTCCATCCCAGGAGATACTCAAAATGCAACAGGACACAGCCTTGAGCAACCTGCTCTAGCTGGCCCTGCTCAGAGCAGTGGGGCTGGACTAGGCAATCTCCAGCCCCAGCCACTCTCTGATCCTGCCTGGAGAATTTGGCTCTCACAAGTGTGTTGGACCACTTGAGAAGTAGGTTTCAAAATAAACACTCTACCAGCATCTCCAAATTTTGTTTATGAGATGGTTAGTAACTACAGACTTGTAAATTTAAATATGATAATTTTTTAAATCCAGACTCTGGATGCTTACCTCTCTCAATTATTGAAGATGAATAGAGCATTTTAAGGGAGAGCATTGTTTTAATATGTTGGTCAATTTCCTCACTTAATAGTTTAGCAACACAGATCTATTTTCCTTTCATGTTTGCAGCTACCATAATAAAGCAGTAATTAGCAGTAAGTAGTCCCTGATCAGCTCAGTGGGGTATGTGACACAAAGAGATGATTCAAAAGAAGTATATAAAAATGAAAACTATATAAACAAATTTCAAATAACAGGGGCTAAACTTGGGCTCTATTAATTTATTTTTTTTAAATCCAGATTCCTTACAGGGTACACAACTACTGCATCTAGACATCTTAAAATGATTCCTAATTAAAACACTGAAAATAATTATTGTCACAAAGCTTCCGTGGTTTAAAGGTTACCTGCACTAGATTATTAAATTGCAGTGGGCTGAAGAGAAAAAAAATATTTTAATAATTTCAAATAATTTCAGTTTCTGTTCTATTTTTCTCTGTGACAGTATCATCTATGTTTTCATGGCTGGCACACAGCAGCCTGCACCCAACACTCCTGGGGCCATGACCTCTGCTATGAAAGGGAAAAGGAGGCATCTCTGCCACAGTATTAATTACAGGTCTGCAGCTCTGTATCAAGACTAGGTGAGTTTAGTTAGACTGTACTTCCAGCCCACAATAATGCAGCACTATCTAGTCTTCCCTCATTCTGCCCAGAATCACAACTACCTGAAAAACACCATCTTCAGAAGAAGCTTGCTGGATGATTTCCTATACATTCACTGCCCTCCTGTTTGCTCTCTCCTGGAGTCTGAATTTTTAAAATCAATTTATTTTTTGCATGTAATTTGCAGAGGGTATTTTTGAATTTTGTATTCTGCCCTTTACATTGCAAGCAATCCAGATTCTCATTCATTGTACTGCCAGTGTTAATTAACATAGGGTGAGAGATTTGTTGGTATTTTCCCTGACAGCAAACTCGATTCTCTGTCTTGCTTTTATGCCTTCACATTTTCCCTTTGCTAATATATCATTTCACTCTCATTCTTACTATTCATTAATCTGTTCTGAGCTGCATTGTTCTGTATAAACTCAGCTTCTGAAATAGTCTTAATCATTCTCCAACTGCGTTTTTCACCACAGCCTCTTTAACTTTCTATTCAGTAAACACAGCAAATGAAAAAATTATGCTGTTCAATATCAGCATTCAGACCATTTGTGTAAATAATGAGATTTTAGGATACAGCTCAGCCTCATGACAGCCCATTAGTAAGCTCATTCCAGAATGAAATTTACTTACAAGTGCAGCTTTAAATCTAGTGAGTTTGCCTCCACTTACACAGGTCAAAGGCTAAGACTGACTATTTCAAAAAGAATACTGGCGAGAAGTCTTTTAATGAACTAACCGAAGAGCCAAAGTCCTTGACTTTTCCTTTGAAAAACTACACCTTCATCAATATGTTAGCTTTAGGTATAGTTTAGTGCTCCTGTTCTCTCAGATTTATTTCTTGAGGACAACTTTTTTTCCCAGAAAAGGCCTTGTTTGACAAATTTTGCTAGTTCTGTTTTTCCATTTTGGCAGAAAAACCAGATACTTCCCAATATATTTATTCCTTTCTGTGTAACTATTTTTGAAATTTTCAGTGCCATACTTGAATATCTACCTTACTAGGCTTGTACAAAATTCCAGAACAAAACAGGTCACGACCTACTAATTCTATCCCTGTGCCAAATAAAGATGAACAGGCCACTTGTACAGGATGCTGTTGCATCCTTCAATGCTTCCTTCAATCCTCCCATGGCTAACAAGAAAACACAACAAATGGAAATGAATAAAGATGAAAATAAAATTAACAAGTGCCAGAAATCTTATGAATGCCTGTCTATATTATTGTCCCCTGAATATCACCTGTGTGGAAGAATGTACATAAATCTGATATTTGAGACAACACGCCATGAGGAAAAAGCAAAATTCTATATGGAGTGGGTAACAAAGAGGAGCTCAATCATAGACCTGGTGTTATCATGCAATTATTTCATCAGGTGTGGAGTCCCAGCTTGTTAGCCAGCCCTCTTTTGTATAAATTATTCTAAACAATTTCTTTGTCACATGCATAGAAAAATAATTTCTAACATAGTTTAACCATCTCTCCTGCTCCAGTCAAGAACAAAAACTTCATCACACAAAGAACAGATATTTTATTTATTTTTATTAAAATGAGTAAAAGAAGTTCTGTCTTTCTAAAATAATTACTGGTGTAAATGTTAGGGTGAATAAAGCTCTTATGTATCAAATGAGCAACTCTCAAAGCTGAGAAAAGATTACAGAACACACCAGAGATAGCAGTACAGAAAATCATCACTGGTGCCATTTTTTCACACCATTCACAGCAGAAGTTAAACACTTGCAAAGCACAAACTTGCATTAGTGCCACCGAAGCCAAATGAATTTGTGAGCGCTATACGCCGTTTGTCAGTTTTCCACTCCTGAGCTATCAATGGGACATAATTGAGATCAAACTCTGCCTCTGTTTTGTGTAAGTTTAGAGTTGGTGGCAAAATCCCATGGTAGCAGGCCAGTGCAGTAAAAGCTGCTTCAATAGCTCCTGCAGCCCCCAAGAGATGTCCTGTTGCTCCTTTTGTTGAGGAAACTGCAATATTACGTGAGTGGTCTTTAAAAAGTCTCTTGATTGCTTGATTCTCAGCAGCATCTCCTAGAGGCGTTGAAGTTGCATGTGCATTGACATATGTTACAGCTTCAGGTAGGATCCCAGAATTTTTTATTGCTGCAGACATGCACCTAAGGAAAAAAAAGATAACAGAATGCTGATTTGCCCAATGTATTTTTGTCAAATGTACAAACCAAAAGAAAACACATAGGTTGTTTTAAAATGTTTATCAAGTGTGAAAATCTGCTTTAGCAGAGATATAAATGACAAGAGGTTAACTCATCTAACTAAGCACATTAGCATCTACATTAGGTACCAGAGGAAGACAATAAAAGTGAGGCTCACTATAAAATCAGACTTGTTGTTAAAAATTCTACAGCTAGAAAAAATAAAAAGAAAATAAGACACGAAAATCAGTCTCTACAGACTTCGTTAATGTATCAAACACACTTTTCACTGTAAAATTTGAAAACATTTAAGGGACAAATAACTAAAGGTATTATTACAAAAAGTTTTTATATGTTCTCCCCAGCAAAAATACTGGAAAATGAAAAAAAAGAATCTGCAGTCCTCCTCCACATGAGCTTCTTTCGCATACTTTCCAGAGACTAGAAAATGTCAAGGAGATAGCATAAATTCCTATATTTTGTTTTATAATCAAATTTACTGAAAGTCACACCCTTCTCCCCTTGGCATGGTATGTTTTATTTGACTCCTGATGACTTGTGCACTGTGACTGCCTCTTTAAAACATGTGTTTTTATTAAAACCATGGAAGGATCAACACAGCTCCATACTGCAATTTCTCATAGATTTCCCTCAAAGAAGGAGATGAATCAGATATCCCTCCTTGCACATAACAACAAACCACCTCTGAGCAAAAGACCACCGACTCTTTTGAAATTTGTGAAAAATAAGGAAATAAAAGGAAGCTCAAAAACAGATAACAAAGGCTTCTGGACAAATTTAAATGCCTCTACTACAGCCTTCAAACCTTAGATGCATCCAGCTTAGCTTAGGTCACTGACACTCACTGTCACTAGATAGTGAGCCAATATTCAGGCAAAAGATTACTGATAACTATGAGATAAATTAATTTAGTTAAATACATTATCTGCAATGAACTTATTGACTTAAGGAGATACCAGATTGCTTGTGTAGGACACTCTTTATATCCACAATTCTGAGTCTGGCTTTGCCTCTCCTTTCCTCCTGGTTTATTCCAACATACATATTAACCTCCAACAGAAGTAGTTATTAGAAGATAACAAAAAAAAAAAAATTCCTCTGAATTTTTTTGATGTGGCAAATAAAATTCCCACAGAAAAATGAGATAAGCACATACATTCCAGATTTAATCCACATACCACTGCAGTAACAAAATACTGGCTTGAAGACAGTATTAAAATGTATTATCTCAAGGGTGGAAATGCTCAGCATTTTGGAGATACCCAGATTAACTTTCAACTCTTCCTGCTGTCTAAATCTAATTTATATGCTACTGCCATCATAAAATACAAAAATTCTATTACAATATATTGCTATATAATCTCAAGGGTAAACAAGTCTGAAAATATGAGATAAGGCACTCCTGATTACTCATCTCACACCTAAATCTGCAGAACAATTAAACATGAATCAAGGAGCATAGATGGAGACATGGCATATTTACACTTCTAGAAAAATCTGTCAACCTTATAAAGATGCAAACACAGCTTTACAATACCATGCAGAAATTTGATCTATTTGTGCAGTGATATATTGAATTTTGGTACTAAACATTCACATACATTCAGAAAAAGGCAAGCTAAATCTTTACTAAAGATTCTAATGCCAGCAATAGTACTCAGCCTAGACGAAGCTCTCCAACTTAAACATGTGACTAAGCTGACAATTTAATTAGGCCAATGATTAATGATTAAATTGGTATCATCTACTTGTGACCTTGTTTTAATGAGATAAACACTAATAAACCTTTACCACCTCCCTAAACAGTACTAACAGCACTAGCATTTCTGCTCTGCCCCTTCACCAACACACTTAGTTGCATCTGAATGAAGTACTGAATATTCTAACAAACTAGATCTTCTAAGTACTCTACAGCTTCCATCATCTGAGGTTTCTTGTAGCAAAAAACATGCTTTTCTGGGGGGGATGGGGAGGTGTTTATCTTCTCAATGGAAAAAGGGTGAAGGAAAACCAGAAAAGATTCTATCTCACCACAGACATCTTAAAAAAGAGGTTTCTACTGAGACTTATTTATATGAACAGCTGTAAGCACAAAAGGAAAACTGCTTTCACACACAGTTTTCATATGTGTATTGAAAAAGGTTGATTCTACTGAGAAATGGTCTTCACCGTCCTGCTAAAAAAAAAGAGAATTGGAGCACAGCATTACCAGCTCTTCCATTTTTCAGATTTTCAAGGTTTTGGAATTTTAATTCAAGGTTGAACACCCCTTCTTTATGAAGAACATACAATGACATAAGCAAATGTACCCAGTATGATTAAGATACATAGCAGCCATTATAATCAACATAGATTTCTTACCTGAATGCACCATCTCCCTTGGGATCAGGTGCTGTTATGTGGCAAGCATCACCGGACAGTCCATAACCCAAAAGTTCTGCATAGATCCTAGCACCTCTCTGCACGGCATGTCCATACTCTTCCAAGACCAGCACAGCAGCACCCTCTCCCATCACAAACCCCTCCCTCTGAGAATCGAAGGGTCGACACGCTGCTTTAGGGTTTGAGTTAAAACTCATGCTGAGGGCCCGGGCTCTTGCGAATCCAGCCAGAGACAAAGGACTAATGCAAGCCTCTGTCCCTCCAGCCAACATGACATCAGCATCACCAGCAGCAATTAATCTAGAGGAGTCTCCAACTGCATGTGCACCTGTGGTACAAGCCGTGGACACAGCGTGGTTCGGCCCTTTCAGTTGGTATTTAATGCTGATATGGCCTGCTGCCATATTGACCAAAATCTTCGGGACAAAAAACGGGCTGACCTTACTGTAACCCTTTGTTTTAAATAAGTCAGCTGTGTCAGAGATTTCTTCCAGTGGAACCATGCCCATGCCAATTGCCACACCGGCAGTTAAGTGGTCCAGCTGATTCTGGGGATACCAGCCAGAGTCCTTCAGCGCGAGCTCTGCCGCGCCGATGGCCATCACTGTGGCAGAACTCATGGACTTGATCTCTGACTTCGACACAAAGCTTTCTTCTCGGAACTCACCCTCCTTGCTTCCCCTCGGCACACAGGCAGCCACTCTGCATGGGATGCCTGCATATTCCTTCCCATCTAGTGATGTAATCCCACAGCCTCCTTCCAGAAGGTGCTTCCACACAAACTGAGCCCCCACACCAAGAGGGGACACTAGGCCAATACCTGTAACAGCTACTTTCCTTCGACATGCAGGCAGCGACTTGCTGAAAGCCCTTCTGTGGTTTTGTAAATGTAGATTTATACTCAGACTCCGGAGATGAAGATTTGCAATCTTTAACAGGTCCTGTGAGCACTGTGAGAACATGGTGGCAATAATCAAGCACATTCCTGTAAATGGAGCGGGGTGGAGGGGGTGGGGACAGACAAACACAACAATAAAGCAGTCAATGTGGAAAACATTCCAAGAACATTAAATTAATAACCTGCTTTTTACATGACAGCCTATTTTCAACTTTGAAGAAAGGGATATAGTTTCTGTCTGTAATGAGGAATAGTACTAGGTATGGCAGATAATGGCAAAGAAACACATTCACTGTGGGAACATCTCCAATGGGCTCTTCTAGCTTAAGCTGCTGATGAATATGACTTTGCACCACTGTGGACTGTGAAGCACTCTCTGGTTTTGCAGCAAAATTTTCCCTGGAGCTCTAACTACCAGCTGGCTGGAGGCAGAAACAGCTTCATTCTTTTATGAGAAAAAGTGTGTGCTCACCAGAAAGTGTATGTCCCACCATTACCAAGTTGAGGATAATGTTATTTCAACCTTCATGTCAGGCAGAACAGTCTAGAAACCTCAAACAGGAGTCAATAAACTTGTCTTTGCTCTGCTACCAATGCAATTACACATCCAGGACATTCTCTTTCCTCCTCCACCTACCCTTTATCAGCCTTGGGTCACTACACTGTCAGGGGACAGTGTCTTGAGTAGCTTGAGCAAGATGTGGAGCACAGCAACACCCCCGTTGAAGGCAACACCACCAGACACTGCATAACAAGAGGCACAGCAAGTGATGGCAGAAGGCCTGCTGAGAACAAGTACTTGAGGAAGGACCAGAGGACTGTGCCAAGCAGTGATGGTGCTGTATTGTGCCACCATCCCTTTTCCTTGCCTTGGCCACTGACAGTCCAGAGCAGTCTGACTGCACACGTCTGACACGCTGGAGCAGAGCAGAGGCTGCAGTACAGCTCTGCCAACACCTACAACACAGGCTTCAACAGGTTTCTGCCTTGCCCAAAGCACAACCTGGCAACCTCAGCTCTCTGGTGTACAAAGACAGTAAGGGGCTGCTGAGCACTTCTGCTAAAATACCCAGACCTGTGGCAGCACAAGCGTACAGCAGTGTTACTAAAAAATGTCATGGAACCATAGAAAGGCCTGGATTGGAATGGACCTTAAAGACTCTCATTCCAACAATCTCTGCCATGGGCAGGGACACCTTTCACTAGACCAGGCAGGAGAGACCGGCAACCAGCCTGGCCAAGAACACTTGGGATAGGGAATAAAAATAATAAACCATCACATACTATATTTTATACATATGTATGCAATTATTGAATTTAATTATTAAAAAATATTTTTAGAGCAGCCTTTTTTTAAGTTTTAAGTCCTGACCCAGATTTGCCATTTCAATTTTTAAGCCACTTAGCCTGGACTACATAAAAGAGGCAGTGTACGTGTGTATATAAGTGTAAAAAATATATGCTATATATAACATATTATGTATTATATAATGCAAGTTACATACATGAATATATAAATAATATTATATATTCTATATACAATATAGAATATCAAACAGCTCTGCAATCATATTATACGCATATTTATAATGTATAACATATATATGCTTTATAGAGACACTATTGATATATATATATCGTACACCATATACAATGTATAAGATAATGTATTTTACACATATTATTACACACGCATACAGTAATGTATAAGATAGCATATTTTATCAGTGTGTATATATCTCAATATGCACATATAATATGGCTGCAGAGGTCTGCAAGGCAGCTCGTTCCGTAACCCCACGAAGCCTTTACTGAAATGCCGTTACCCGCTGCCGAGCCGTCCTGCCCGACCCAACAACGCCCGATACCTGGTGTGCGGGAAAACCAGGCGCAGGGTCACTCCCCCCGGGAACAAGCGCTACCGAACACCCCAGGTGTTTCAAGGGAATGGCTACTTTTAGCGTGTAAACCTGCAGTCAAAGCCCGCCGCCACGGGCCCACCCAGCGCCGCCATTGCCGGCCCGGCCCGCCCTAAAGCCCCGCCTCAGCCCTCAGTGGTACCTGCGCCGGCCGCGCCCCCCCGCCCCGCGATGGTTCGCTCTGCTTGCCTCTCCCGTTCCCACGGGGCGAGGCCGCACCACTCCGCAGGCGCGGGGGGGAAGAGGGCACTGCGCGGGGGTGCGCGGCCCAACGCGCTTCCGCCTGCCTGGCCCCGGCCCGCGGGTGCCGCTGTGGGCGGGCAGCGTGATGGTGCGAATAGCCCCGAGACCGGGAAAAGGCCGTGGAATATTTCCGTCACAAGCCACCTGTTTCAGTCACGGAAACGAGGAGTGTAAAAAAAATACCCAAACCCCAAACCTAAAAGCCTTTAAATAAACCCTCCGGTGGAGTAATAGGCAAGAACAGACTAGCATGGCAGAGAATAAAATGTTTGTCAGTCTCATCAACAGAGACATGAATTAATTACATCGTGAGTCTACTTGTGAGGTGATATCTTTATATCATTTTAGTATACAGCAGTAAGAAACCTGAAATAAATTTACCCCCACACAACACAATAATATTTATAAGCTGCAAACACAGCTACTTAAAAATACAAACTGTAGCACACAAATGAGACATGCACCACAGGAAAAAAAGGGGGAAAAAACTAAGACAAATACAATATTAAAAAAAAAAAAAAAAAAAGTGTGCAGGTTTTTTTTTAATGAAAATTCTGTTTTTAATTTAGAAATAAAATTCCTGGGGCATTTAATGTGTGAGTGATTTGTTGGAAGTTGGCACTTGGTTTTCTAAATTTTTCATGCTGCTTGCCTAGGAGCACTTCCTAAGCATTGTTTACAGATGCCATACTGAGATGCATTATGTATTTATATAGATACAGGTATAGCAAGAAAGTTAATCTTTGTATTTCCTAAGGCAGCCAACACTGGTAGTCACATGCCTACATGAAACACATGGAAAGGAAATTAAAAGCTGAAGTGGCAGCCAAGGAACATGGCATCATCTTAAATTAAAATTTTATTACTTTGGTACCAGTTCCATGATCCTGAGAACTGAAATATTAACTTTTTAACTATGCTAGTGAGAATAATAAATGTAATCTCAGCAAAAGTGAACTGCCCTGTGTTAAATCTCAGCTTTTGTGAGGGATATGTACCACTATCTTTAAAAGTCATAGAAGCTGAGCAGTGACCTGTCAGAAGCAGGCAGCAGAGCCATAGTGTAATATCACCTTCAAAATCAGAAGGCAGTGTGAATTTTAAAGACCTCTCTTGCTTGGAACTCTTTAAATCTGCATTCCTAATAAAGCAAATCCCCACAGGCTATTGAGTCCAAGGTTCTTCACCACAGTTCTTTCAGAAGCAGCACAAACCAGATCTCTGGAAGAAGACAACAAGTTTTTTCAGTTTTTTGGGTAGTGCAGGGCAGATGTTGTGGCAGGGACGAGTCGCTGCAGTGACATCCCTGCTCAGGCAGCCCAGGTGAGCCTGAAGGTGTGGCAGCCTCAGTACTGTCAAACCAGAGCAGAACAAAAAGGGATTTATATCCTGAATGATGTTACTGCCTGCCAAGGGGCTCCTGATGTTGCAAAATATGGAATAGGTAAACATTTTCTTAAGAAATTATATTATTTGATCTTTGTATACTTTCAAGCTAAATCAACCAGAAAGAATATTTAATCAAGCTCTAAGTTATGACCAGGTGTTAGAAATTGCTTGTTGACAGAATTGCTTTTTTAGGGCTCCACGTTTCAATGAGATCACACCTCAAAGAGATGGAGGTTTACAAAGGAAGAAGAATGTACCACTGACAGTGGGTACAAAGAATGCAGAATTTATTGGGCATTTGGCAGAACTCCCAAGGTAAGCAAGAAACTAGCAAAGCCAGCTCAGGAGCTGTGCTGGGATCAGCTCTGGCTGGATAAAAGGTAATTCTGGGAGTTTCTGGTAATGGAGAGTTTGCAACCATCGACTCCAGAGAAAAAATGAGCACATGGACTGATTAGCATAAGAAATAAGGGAATCATTTAATAGAAAATAGCATGCTAATTAATTAGAGAGCTGTGTAACTTGAATCCAATAAACATTAATGCCTTTGTTTGCTGGAACGTATAAATAGTGATGCGTTTTGGTAGTCATCGTGCTGGCCTTGTCCACCCCTTTCTGCGCAGATCTATAAACAAATCAAGTACCTGCTCCCTGTGCGTGGTTTGGCGCCTTGCACAGCGGGTGAAGGAAGCTGCTGTGGGACACCGAAGCCCGGTGTGACCGGGAGGTCCCGCTGCCCCGGGGCTGCGGGGTCAGGGTTAAACACGTTCGGGCCCTTTAAAGACCCGCCTCAGTAGGGCTGTCGGCTGTGACCTACTGCGCATGCGCCGAGCGGCGGGCGGTGGTGCCCGGCTGAGGGCGGTGACCTCGGTGCTCGCCCTGCGCATGCGCCGAGCGGCGGGCGGTGGTGCCCGGCTGAGGGCGGTGACCTCGGTGCTCGCCCTGCGCATGCGCCGAGCGGCGGGCGGTGGTGCCCGGCTGAGGGCGGTGACCTCGGTGCTCGCACGGCGCATGCGCCCAGCGGCGCGCGGTGGTGCCCGGCTGAGGGCGGTGACCTCGGCGCTCGCACGGCGCATGCGCGTGGCGCAGCACCGGGGGCGGGCGGTGTGGCGCGGGGGGCGGGCAGCCATGGCGGCCGCCTTGGGGCTCTCGTCCTCGCCGGGCTCCCCCGCCGTGAGCGAGCTGTGCCAGAACAGGCGAGAGATCTTCCTGGAGGCCTCGCGGCTGCTCCTCACTTACGCTGACAACATCCTCCGGTGAGCGGGGTGGCCGCCCTCGGTCCGCGGGCGGTGCCGCAGGGTCCCGCCGGCCGCTCCCCGGCTCCGCGCGGCGCTTTCGTTCCTGTTGTGTAATAGCGCAGCTCAGAAGCGTCTCTCATGGTTTTGCCGTTTTTTTAAATTAGTGTTGCTTATCTAGAGGTGTAGTGCTCTGGATTTCTGTTTCTCTATTTATTGCTGGTTGGTTTGTTTTGAAAGTTTCGGAATTTGTGTATTAACCCCAAAATGATGCCTTATTCCTGATTCTCCACCTTGGGCGGGTATTGAGCTACCTAAAAGCAAGCGGATACACAGCAAGTAGTTTAACTTTAAACTTCATTTTAACTTCATTTTATTGTTTACCCTGTTTTTCGCTTGCCCTTTGCTGGTGAACTCGCAAGGTTGGTGCCGAGAGTTAATTACAGCTGGATTTCTGCGAGGTGGCTCTGTAGGGTGCACACAGACGCCAGGACGTGTGATTGACCTTGGTGTCTTCAGCAGCTCGAGATGTGTGGGCTGCCCCTCCCTGTCCAAATCTGGCTCGTAAAAGCTGCTGTGTGACAGAGAATAGCGAGTCCCGGGCTGGCCTTCTTTTAAAGAAAGAGGCGAGACGGAAACGTTTTTAGAAGAACTGGAAGGGGAACTGAGAGGTAGCACAGGGACCACAGTCGTTTCACTCACATACAGGCAGTTTAGTGCAGCTTCCTTGGTGGGACTAAAGCCATCCAGCATTAACCTGACAGGCTCAATTAGAATGCACCAGGTATAGTGGTATCTGAGGTTGTCTCTTAAGTATGAGACTTAAGCCCTGCTAGGTATGACTACCAAATGTGAATTCACGAACATAAATTGCAAGCTGAGCTTTAGCACCGGTTGGTAACTCTCAGAGTTAAGTACAAAAAGAAATTTATAAAGTCAAAGTTTTATGTAGGTTTCACTTAACTGCTGTAAATGAAACTAAACTTAAAAAAAATTCATAGTGCAGTTACCCAGCCTTTAAGTGTTTACTTAATTTGCAAATATAATTACAACTTTCAATTTGTTCAGGAATCCCTATGAGGAAAAATACAGATTAATTCGGATTGGAAATCCGGCATTTTCCACAAGGCTGTTGCCCGTCAGAGGAGCAGTTGAATGTTTATTTGAGATGGGGTTTCAAGAGGTGAGTATAATGTAGTAATTTCAGGTGTCTTCATCAGTTTACATATTAAAATTTAAAACTGGATATTTTTTTTCCTGTTTCTCTAGTTGCAAGGCAGTAGATTTTAGGACAGTTAGTATTTTCTTTCAGTCTGTGTCTGCCAATATCTGTAGCTAACCAGCAGGGAATTTAGATGTGGCTGCTTCAGAATTATGGTGAGCTAACTTAATGCATGACAAGGTTTATTTATTTTTTTTTTTTGCTGCACAGGTACACTGCTGATTTACTGAATGGCTGGATACATATCCATGCTGGCACAAAGAAAGTGGTGGGAAGCAGGGTGGAAACCCCTTCTCTTTGTAGCAATCTGCTGTTAGGTGAACATCAGACATTATAAATGAGTGTTGAAATTGCTTTTCATAGAGAGAAAAATAACTTTAAAAAGCCCAACTCTTCTTCATGTTCCTACCATCACTAGGGCCCTGTAGTGATTTAGGTAAGGGAAGCTGATCTGATTAAAATGTAATCTTCCAAAACAAAACCAGAAATGTTTTCAGCCAATTCACAGTGCAGCTGCTCAAGTACTGGTGTTGTCATGACAGCAGTGAAGGGCAATAGACTGACTGTTCAAGTAGTAGTAGGAGGGTGAGTCCTTCAAAACACATTTTTAAAAGTTATGAAATGCTGTCCTTAAATAGTGTTGAGTGAATGTTGATTCTGTTGCAGTCAGAATGAAGTATTTCAAAGATTGCTTTGTGTTCTGAAGCGGTCTTGGTGGGGCTTAAACTGCCAGTGCTTGTTAAACTAGAAGCAGTTTTTGCAATTACTGGAAAGCTGGTCTGACAACCAAGCTCTTGTTTATTGGTGCAAAGCTCTTGCTTTGCTTTAATTTGTCTGATGCCACACTTCTGTATGGGTATGTACATTATGTTACTTAGATCCAGCTGTCATGGAACTTCTGCCTTCTGTCTGGGTAAAGTTACTGTAATTTTTTAAAAGAAAAAGTGTGCTGAAGGAAGTGATGACTGCAGAGGGAGAAACAGTCTGTGGATTTATTCTCATGCTACTGCTCAGGAGACTTTTAATGATGTGTTTTAGCCAGGAGGTGGGTTGTGTAGCTAGAGAAGCACTCAGGCAGGTCTCTGAGAGTGTGTTGGCTCAGTCTTATGGTTATTGTGTCAGTCAAAGCTGGAGTTCACAAACTGCTTTTCAGCTGCATGGCTAATACTGTTCCTTCTTTTGTTTCTGCATGATAATGGATTGATACATTCCATTTAGTTTTGTGGTGATTTTAAGTGTTAACAGGAAGTCCCTATCTGCAGTGATATGTGACCTCAAGTAACTGTAGGTAAACAAATTAGCTCAGTAAATATAAGTGCTGCAGTGGTAGAAACTGAAACTGTTAAAGGATGAATGCTTCAGGATATTCATGTTTTTAGTAACCTATTTCTTTATTTTAAGTACACAGATATTTGATTCTGTCATAACTACTGACCTCTTGTTATGCTACCAGTAATCATGTTGAAGTCAAAAATAAAACCCAGAAATCAATCTAGGTACCAATTTTAATAAGAGTAATATTGCCTATCTGAAAACTTAAAACTTTTTCATAAAAGATACCAGTGTGTAAGAGCATTTCCAGCAGATGCCATTCTAGGGGCTTCTTCCCTCAACATTGGATGCCTTTCTGTGTTGCCTAGGATTTCACTGCTGTACTGTGAGAACTGAGCATTAATTGTTCATTTCTGTTGTTGCTGCTTTCTGTGCCAAACCACAACTACACAGCCCATGAATGGCTCTGCAAAATAAGTTACTAACAAAAGCATGTTGTTATGAGCTCTCTTTCTCTAGATTGACTCTAGGTTCTTGATCTGGTAGGCTTCTGAAGCTGTGAGAGGCTTCAAGCTTCTATTGTAAAGAACCCTAATCTAAAGAGCTGAATCCTGCCAGACTTTAGGATGCTAACTTTCAGCTATTGCTAGAAATCATTGACCAGCTCCAACCTGCATTAACTGCTGAATTAATTTGTCTAAATTTCAGGGAGAAACTCACCTGGTTTTCCCTAAGGAAGCTTCAATTGAGCAACTACGTAAAATCAGGGACTTAATTGCTGGAGAGAGGAGTAGCAGACTGAATGAGTCGAATCAAATCCACAGATCAGGATCCTCTGAAGCTGCCAGCAGCACTCAGACAGCTGCACAACGGCCTTCGAGACCTGTTGAATCTGTTCTTGCCCCTGCCCGTCAGCGACCAGAAACATCACTTGTGCAATCTCTTGAAATGGTAATTATAACCTGCAAACTTCGTAGGCTGGTTAGTCATGCATGTAAAGATTGAAGAAGAGTTAACTGTTCAGACAGGCTGCTCAGAGAAAATGAGTAGTTTCCAAAATTGAGCAACTTGGTCTGACCACAGAGCTAATCTTGCTTTATGAAGGTTGTACTAGACTCCTTTTTTTCCCTAGTGGTTTCTGAAGGTTTTTTGAGTGTTTTCTTCAGTTTACGTACAACTTAAGCATGAAACATCAGACAGCACATTAGCAAGAGATTTTGTTGAGATCTCCATAAATATTCTGTTAATCATGGTGTCAAGAAAAAAAGCTGATACGTATTGAAAGGGAACAGCAAGATGGGGAACAAGAGGGAGAGTGGGAAGCTGAGTAGGGTTATATTTGGTATTTGAGAGCCAGCAGAAGGAGCAGGAGCATAACTGTAATGCTTATAATTGCTGGTATCTTGGTTCATGCATTGTGATCTCTATGTGTAGCCTGTGAGGAGGGCTTCCTTTTTTTATATGTGCCCGTCATTAAAAACAGAAATTTAGCCAGACAAGGACTAATTTATAGTTATTTAGTTTGTTTCCCTTGTCCAAGAGGTTGAGGTAAAGTTTCTGATCAAGACAGAGCAGAGTCCTTTCATCTGATGTTAACTGCCCTGATGGGAGAAGACTCAGCACCTCATATAACTTTTAAAAATTAAGTTTCTCCTTTTCATAGAAGCTTTTAAGGATGCTTTGGTTTTAGCTTTCTGGAGAGTTTTTCCTCCTAGAACCAGCATCACTTTGGTCTCAAAGTTGGTGTAAGATGAATCCTTCTAAAAGCTTACTACCCATGCATCTTTAAACACAATTTGTGTGTTTTATATTATACTACCAGTATATTGTTGGATATGAACTATGAAGTACTGTTTCTTCCCAATGCCTACCCAAGTCAGTGAATCAGAAATGGCAAAGCATTGTTTGAAGTGATGGCTTTTGAGGATAGATAGAGAGCACTAAATGACCCGTCCTCACCCAGAAGGTCCTTTGGGAAATGTACTATTGTAGGAATGTTGTATTGAGACATTTAATCTAATTATGTTAGCATGGCAGTAGTTGCCTCTGACTGGATATGTTTTACTTTGAGGATTTCTGGGTTGGTTTTTTGGCCTGCTTCTAGATTTTTACTGTTTCAGCCGCTTCTGCAGTTAGTGGTTGGAAGCAACAGAGTGATTTGGTGCTGCTGTACTGCTTAGAACAGGAAGCTTTAAAATTTGATCCTGCAATGACAACAGTGTTGCATAATGTTGCACAATGTTAACACAATGTATTCTGAGGTTAATCCCTCCAATTTCTAGTTACTCTGCCCCAACATATGCTAGTCATCAGAGCTGTGGATTCATTTCTCTGAAACTGTTCATTTTCTGTGCGTCCATGCCTGGGTGGTGGGACCAAACTTACTGCTATTTAGAGGCAATGTGGCATTCTGTTAGAATGCTGGATTTAGCTGATCTCTACAGAGAGCTATGCTGATGGGTCTCTGAGCCATTGCATTTGGTCTTTGTAGTCTGAATTGATTGGAAGGAAGTCTGGCAGTGACTTGGCCATTTTGCTTGCACAGCAGGGCTGGGCTTGTTTTCCAGTGAGTACACTGCAGAGTTATAGTTGTATAATTGTTGTATGCACTGCTGACAGGTGTCAGAGAGTTTTAGAGTTGTTTCTGTAGTGTGTTCTTGCCTATGTGTTTGACCTGTCATTCATGGGAGGCCTGATAAGTGCAAGGAAAAGCAGCTTGCTTGAAAGAACAGAGGAATATTCCTAAATGCACAATTTTAGAGACCCTAGCCCACCATTAATTTGCCTCATTGTTTTCTTCTGCATTTCTCATCATAAAATATTCTTAAGACTTAGGAGAGCTGTGGCTATTTGTTAATTCTGGTGGATGGATTCTGATCCCTTCCTGGATGGCATAGTGATTACAGGAGGAAAGGTGTATCCAAACTTAGAACTGCAGTGAGGTTCACCTCACTTCTGACATTAAATGTTTGCTTAACGCCTCATACAGTGCCTTTCACGAAGCAGATTAAGCACTACTGACTAACAATGATGATTTTGCCTCAGAAATGTGAGTTGTCAAAGAATCTGAGAGACTTCTGCTGTGCTGAGCAATATCCCTGCATACCTTTTCAGAAAACTGATGGACCGTGAAGGTCTTTAGGCCTTTGGCAGTCTCTAGTGTACCTTGTTTCTTTCTTTCAATTTGTATTAAAGTAGATCTGGACACAATGGAGTTTATGATGTTAAACCAGTTACCTACAGCTGATGAGCTCCAGGAAGAGCCAAACCAGCTCTGTTCTCTTTTAGCAGTTATGAAAATTAAGGACTGATCCTGCAGTACTGTAACAACACAAAAGCAATCACTTGTAATTTAAGTGCTCCTTTAAAGGAAGTTATCTTCTGAAGATACCTGGGTGTATTATATTGCATTTGCTGCCAGCCTCCCAGGAAAAGCATTGCATTTTTGATTAAATTAAGATAGTAGTTAACAAGGCTAAAGACTGAAACATGATGTAACAGTAGAAAAAAGGTAATTTAGCAGTGCCACAGACTTCCTCCAAAAATATGCCAGACTCTTACTTTTGAAATCCCATTTCACTCTCTGTATTGCTCCTTTTTAAGTGGGAACAAATAGTTTGCTCCGCTACCAACTTCATTATTATTAACTTCAGCTGTTATTTTTAGTCTACGTTGTTGGGTGCAGCATGCCATTAGGTGGCACTTAGGATAACTGACTGAAGAATTCTAGTTCTTATATCCAGTCCCTGCTGAAACAGACTAGGTGGTCACTAGGCTGTCCATACAAACCTCCATTAGAGTTGATATATAAAAGAAAGAAATAGAAACAGACAAGCAACATTAATGAACAAGAAATAATAAGCAGAATTCATCAATAATACAGTTCTGCAAACCAGTATAGCAGTGTCCAGAAGATGAAAGTGATTTCATATCTTTTTGTGGATTTTGGGCAAAAGGTATCCAAAAGAAAGGTGGGAGGAATTAGGCTGGGAAGAGAAGTCAAAAACCTTCCCATCAGGGGTGTCTTTAAAAACAGTTTTCTACCTAAGTTAGTATACTTTTCACTCAAGACACCATCCAGAATGCTCAGAGATTACAAGATTGGCTTTATAGTTTGGGTGGTGGTGTCTTCAATTTTTGTTGATATCTTTGCAAGTAAACATTTCACCTGTAAATAAATATATAATGTGAATATGAACATAGAATTATGGCTGATTTAAACTAAAATAGTAGAGCTTGGTTATTCTGCCTGAAGGTGAGCGTTCATAAATCATCTTGTGACTGAAAATCCTTTTGCAGGCTGCAAATATCTTGAAAACACTTCAAACAAACTTTGAGAATCTTGTATTGATGTATGAGAATCCTTCTATTCAGCAGAAAGCACTAGCTGCAATTCCCCTCCAGGAATTGAAAAGCAAGGCTCAGAAAAACCTAGCACAAGCTACAAGACTGGACAAAGGTAATGCTGCCAAGTGTATATGAAAGTAGAAATGTTCTTTCAAACATACCATCCATTGTCAGTGTGTGTTTGGTCATATGTCTGCAGGTTCGAAATGCTGTTTCTAAACTGGAATTGCCTTCTTACTAATTTACTACTCTCTTATTTTTATTTCACTTTTGTCATCTGTCTTTTACTGCTTTTCTGTAGAAATTTTGGACTCAGTTTCTGAATTAGTATAAAAAAGGGCTGAGGAAACAAATGTTGCATTCCTTGAATTTCAAGTGAAATAACTACAGCAAGAGGAGGAGAGCTTCTTGTTCAAGTAGTCATTGTTGTGAAATTCTCAGAGTGCAGTTTTCCTGTATGTGCTACATTTCTAAATTCAGAATAAATTTTTAAAATACTGCTTCTCTTTTTTAAAGTGATATTGGTGAGATTTTGAATGAGATGTTTCTAAGATGCAACCTGATACAAACAAATGATCACTTTCCTTGCTAATGCTTAAAATGATTAGGGTTATTCCCTGTTCTTCATGGAGTGAGATATTAAATGTAGGCATAAATACTTGAGACATCAGTGTCTAAAATTTATATTTTCTTCATAAATGTGGATTTGTTTTGAATGTATGAAGGTTTTGTCAGTTAAAATTACATATTTCTATTTTCAGGTGATGATTTTAGATTTGTTTCAGTGATGTAGTGAAATGCTTCTTCTGTAGGATAAATATTTTTAAAAATGCAATTCTAAGACCATATTTAAATGGAAAAATTAAGAGAAATAAGAAACCACGTGAACAAGTACAAAGCATTCTCATTCAGCAGCATGGGACAATACAATGGGAAAAAGAGACTTAGCAGTAATAAATTACAACTATTACATTTCTTTATAAAGGAAAAAAAAGAACAAGCCTGCCTCTTAGACTCTGTTCTAATACTACTGTGCACATTGTTTAAAAAGGGGAAGGAAGGGGGAGGATAGTGTTCTGAGTGCTTCTTCTCAAACCATTAGGCTGATTTAGTCCAAATGGCTTCCAGACCTTAATTTAGGTAGAAATAAAGAGGAAGGGGTGGAATTCCGCTGTTTCGGATTGTGACAGCTTGAAAGCATTTTTCAAGAGTGTTCTAGAAACATTGGTTTTGGAATGGACTGTATATGAGATGTTTGGGTAATTGGCTTTCAGTTTCTTTGGTTTCTGTCCTGCTGCATTAAGACTGCCACCTCTGGGAAGGATATGCCTTGAAATGTATCATGAGCTTTTTTGGCTCATAAAGACTATACTAGGAATATAACACTCATTTGATGAGAGATATAGCTTTGATTTTATTATTTCCCTTTGCCACATTTCATTAGAAAGATGGGCTGAACAGTAAAAAATAGCTGTGTATCACAGCCAACTGTTTTCTGTTCAAATAAATCACATTTGTTTATTTTTCCATGTGATGTTTTAATAAGGAATTTATTTTGCAAATCAAGGGAAGAGCGTTTATAGTATAGCAGTCAAATTTTCACAGATGGGTTCTAGTTTGAATCTAGTTTAAAAAAAGAGAGTGTGGCCTGTGCTTGAAATCTTCTCATTGAGGTTTTAGCAAAAAGCTTGAATATACAAGCATATCAATTTTGTAAGCAGTAAGCCTTTCTCTGAGAGTTCCAGCTCAAAGGTTTTTCACATGCATGAGTAAAAATGGAAATTTTACTATAATCAGAAGTCAGGTGTTTTTGCTTTGATAAACAGATGATCTCTTCCCATGGACTTTGTGATCTTGGCAATGTGTGTTTAATAGTGTTAGGTGCTCCTACAGAGTCTTTTGTACCAAAGATGGCTACAGCTTCAGAGCAAGATGGGAAATGAGCTTAAACCCAACTCATCTTGGGGTTTTTTTCACCATCCTGGTGAAAAGGAGCTAGTGCATAAATTTTTAGTGCATCTGCCTTCAATTTTCTTGAGGCAGCATTTTTAAAAATTTATTTTGAATGTTAATATTCATTAGTCAAACCTGTCTGCGCTGTGACTAGAATAAAGCTGTAGTGCATAAAAATAACCAGGCAGTAATACCTATGTGTGGCCTAGATGATAAAGTTACTAAGAAGAATTCTTTAAATATTTATGTATCTGAGAAGGAAGAGGATCTTATACTCCGGGCATTGTAACCCAATGTGCATTTAAAGATTCTAAGGATTTTAAAGAAATGGATCTCTCGTGAAAAACTGGATTTTTTAGATTTGTTTTTTAGATAAAGTGGGGCTATTTCCAGGTGTTAGAACAGTGAGAGCATGTGAGTAGATTCTAACACCTTTTGTAAGCAGGAAAATGGGCCAGAAAAGTCTGGTGTGGTAAAATCAGGTAGAGTAGAAAACAAAAGACATCCAGAGTCTACCTTGGGTAAGCTGAGAAAGGTGTTTGTTTGCTGAAATTAGAACAAACTCCATGCGTTTATATGGTATATACATATTTTCTACAATAATTAAGCTGTGTTTGTAGAAAGTTTGTTTATAGAAAGCCTGTACACCTGGTTGTTAAAATTGCTGCCAGTGTCTGATTCTTTGGGATTTGGAAACCAAAGCAATTGTTACTCCTAGTTTAATAGCTGAGAATAGGAAAATACTTTAGAGCAGAAAAATAATTAACTCTCTATTCCAAAGTTCTGGAAGAGTGTGAAGGGCATCAGGAACTTCACCAGGCTGAAATGTAAATCTGACTCGTTTTTCTGGGCAATTTCTTATTGTCATTCTAGCTGTAGTATTTAGGACTGCAGTTTTTTGTTTTTAAGTGTGAGCTTACTCAGTCTTGACAATTTATATTTTTTTGTATTTGTTTAAGTAATATATTAAGCTTTTTAATATGAAAGTACATAAAAATATATAAATGCCTAGAGTTACTGATTAGTTTAGGCACTATCAAGTTCAACTAAACTACTTTTCCATTTGAACTAACTGTGTGTTGTATAAATTTTACAGGTGCACATGTGAATGAGGAGGACTTCTTATTGTTGGAGCTTTTGGACTGGTTTAAGACTTCCTTTTTTCATTGGGTAAACAGTCTTCCTTGCAGCAGGTGTGGTGGGCAGACAGAGCCTAAAAATGGCTACCTGTTGCCTACGGATGATGATCTAAGGTGGGATGCCAGGCGAGTGGAAAACCATTACTGCAACCAGTGTCAGCTCTGTAATAGATTCCCAAGGTGAGCACACAGAGACTTGCCATCTTTTTTTCTTTCAAGAAACAGCTTTGCATTTGTGCATTTTGTGAACCGGTGAGAAGTTGTTAGTTCAGAGATTTTTCAAAACAATATGTGCTTCCTCTTATGTGGATTTGTTCTGAATGCTTGTCTGGCTTGGTTGGTGTTTTTTTAATGTCAATTTGATGAACTACAGCTTCTAAATAAAATTTGTTAATATTGGCAACTGTATGTAGATAGTGTTTTGTTATTGCAGGGAAAGCTTCACTTCTGTAGGAAATCACGGTGTAATGTACATCTTTTGCTGAATCTGTAGCAGAAGAGCAAATACACAATTTATTTATACTTTTGTGACATTTAAGCATTTTGCTGACTTTTTTAAAGGACCAGCATACAAAAGTCATATTTTAAGATGTCTAAATTGGTTTTGAAAACTTAACCAGATTCATTTCAGTGCTGCTAAATACTTATGATGGAGTCATGTGAGTTGAGGTAGTATTCTGCTCAGATGTATTTTGTGCAGTACAACAATTATTTCCATTATCTTCTGCAGACTGATCGGTACTGAAATCTGTTCAGATCATCAGAACACAATGTAAAGATCTCTGGAACCTGAAATGTATTTTCAGTTGTTCTCATTCTGTGTTGTTTTTTTCCTGTAGATATAACAACCCTGAAAAACTTCTGGAAACCAAGCGCGGACGCTGTGGCGAGTGGGCCAACTGTTTTACGCTGTGCTGCAGAGCTGTAGGGTTTGAAGCAAGATATGTCTGGGACAATACAGGTACCAGTATTCTGGAGTACTGCAATGTTAATACAAGCCTGTGCAAAAGGGTGTTATATATTTTATGCCTCTCAGATCATGTTAGCCATCAGGCAGCACGTGCAGTTATTCAGTCTGCTAACAAAGACAGTATACATTCAATTTCATGTATAGCCTGATGAGATGAAATATGGTTCTGCAAGTAAGGTCAGATGACTGACTTCAGAATGATAAAATCTTTAGCTGAATGTAAGAGACAGTGATCCTAAGAAAGAGGAAGCTTTAGTAACATTTCTAAATGTAAATGAAAAGAAAACATATTTTCACCTGCTCCTTCATTTAATAAATTGGAAAAAGTTACAATATTCTACAAGATTAGAATAGAGACTTTATAAGTCATTGTTTATTCTTGGCCTTTGTTATGTAGATCATGTATGGACTGAAGTATATTCTTCATCTCAGAAAAGATGGCTTCACTGTGATCCTTGTGAAAATGTCTGTGATAAGCCTCTTCTCTATGAAACTGGCTGGGGAAAGAAGCTCTCCTACATAATTGCATTCTCCAAAGATGAGGTAGGAGTAATGATGCTAATAATAAACAAACTTGCCCTGAAGCAAGCGTGCAATGTATTCCACCATGATGTGATTTTCAGAATTACTGTAGAAAAGCATGCTTTCAGTAACTAGACTCTCTAAATGAAGCAAGATATGTGGAAATTTTTGGTTGCTTTATTTTCTTCCACTTGTGCTTGAGGTTGTTGATGTCACCTGGAGATACAGCTGTAAACATGAAGAAGTGCTCTCTAGAAGGACGGCACTCAGTGAAGCTACGCTGCGAGAGACAATTAATGCACTGAATAGAACGGTATGTAACTTTTCTTCAGTGGCTTTCTGAGAGTGAAACAAGTATCTGCAGAATGTGGGGTCTTCAAACAAAGGAATGTATTTGGTAACCTCATAGGAATATCCATACACTGGATATAAAAAATGCTGTTAATTACCCATTTTACCCTGAATACATAGGAATAAGTTGCAGTGCTGGACTTAGGGGAAATAAGATAAATAATGGTATGTAAGTGGGTTATCATATTAACTCTTACATACACAGATGTGTGTGTATATATTATATTTCGTAGGGACTTCAGAGCAGACTTGTGCTTGCTGGGAGTAAACTGCAGTCCTTAATAACTATATGGACTTCTTCAGGATGACTGAAGGTGCTACTATAACTTGAAAACAATAGCATTTACAGTTAAAAGAAATGCAGGTTTAATTTGCTTTCAGTGACTTTTTGCAAGCTCTAGGAAGTGAGAGGAATGATTCACAGGCTGTTTCCAAGACTCAAAAGCTGTTGGTACCATCCGTAGAACTTTGACTAAGGGCCATGTGTTTTTACACTGTTCATGCTTAACATCCCCAAAATACATGGAGCCATTTGCACCTGCATGTCATGGTTTCAGAACCTCTCTGCTAAGCTTTTTCTCTTCCCTACTTGGGACACCATGAACTTGATTCAATATACTATAACACCATAAAACCTTGAATCACCGTGTGGTTTCCATTTTGTCCTCTCTTCCTTCCAGGGATAATTCTCATTTATGGAAACTTTAATTCCAGTGGTAGTATGGATCTGATGACTTAATAAACAGATAATGCCTTTTTTGAGGCTTACTGGCTTGAGAGTTATAGCCATACATTAAGACTGTAAAGAATTGAGCTGGACTAATATTTTGAGACCAGGGCTTGAAATAATTTTAATAGTAAGGAAAAATTATAGTCACATAGCAGTGGAGCACTGGAAGAGTAACCAGAGCAGCAAAGCAAATGGAGGTAAAGGATCAGAAATTCAAGTTGAGGAATGCATGTTCTTTGTGCAGGGTTACAGGAATTTATTGGTGTCCCCTCCAAGCCTTGAACCCCTGTTGTTTACAATACTAATTTGAGGGGTCCTTTCTTCTGAACTAGTGGCAGTAGAAACCAATCACCACATTCTTTTCCTCCACAGTTGTCCATACAAGAACTTTGGAAATGGGGCACTAATAAGTTGAAAAATTTCCCTGACAATATTGATGGAATCAGGAAACTATGACATCCTTGTCATCTCAGTGATGTTACTGTAGGATCATGCTATGTTTCACTTACAGAAGTTTAGGAAACCTCTGGAAAGGATGTCATTGCCATTTCTAATAGATGGTTCTTCATGTTGGTCTGTTTCTTACTCCTTTCCACCTTCTTTACAGGACTGTGCAGCTCTAAAGCTGCATTTTTCAGACAAAGAGCGAGCATTCTGGTCATACTTTAAATGAAAACTTAATAGTAGAGGGAAGAAAGTTATACATGTATTTCCAGTACTGTCTGTGTTTTTCCTATCTTCCTTTCCCTACATGTGAAAAATCCCAGCCCTTACATCTCTGTGCTGTTGCTTTCCCTGCTGCTTTCCAGTATTATTAAAGCTGTCTTGTGATTTTATAAGAACACCTTTGTCAGTCTTTTTAATTATATCCTATTCGAGGAACAACTTTCTCTACAAAGTAAATGATACTCACACTGCTCCTGTTACATTTTTTTGTCCAGTAGCTGTTCGGAATGTTTGATTCATTTAATTTACTAAGTTAATAAATTTAATCCCTATAAGTATCTGCTCTTGCTCCTTTTTCTTTTGTCACTTACAATAGGAATTAGATTTCAGGCTTTTAGAGGCAGTTTGCCATCCAATTGCCAAAAGGACTAGGTATCTTTCCTACATTTGTCCTAGCTAAAAGGCCTTTCCTAAAGCTCATTCTACAGTGACAATGCAGTGGGGAAAAAGGGGACTTTAAAAGTTAGTGTCCAAGGTTCTCCATGTTGTATTCTGCAGTCACAGAGGGCAAAGGTATCTCATCCCTGGAACTTCCAAGATGTGTTAGGGCAAGTTTTCATTACTCTCTTCAGATACAAGCATCCAGGTAGTATGGTTTCCTTCATTGCAGCCTATTCAGACAATAACAGCTGTAGAGGCCTCCTCTAACTTGTCCTTTTCCTGTCATCTCCTAGAGACTAACTCCACAGTAGGAGGATTTGCAGTCTTTGTGCTGTTTGATGCAGAGCTCCAATGCTGTCTCTTTTAAGCTCAATTTTTCTAAATTACAGCTAAAGAGAAGCACACATGCAGTATACATTATCACCTGTACTGCAGTGTTAATGGAAATGGAGTCTGAGGGATCATTTTTTGTCTTTCCTGGATACAGAGCAAAGGCTTTGGCCATTTTTTCTCGTATGTCTGTCTGTTCCATTGCCAAGCAGAGGCCACACAACAGTTCAAAAGATGTTGAGTGGCTTGCAGTTAAATGGATAGCAGGCAGGAATAATTTATCTCTTCAGTACTTATTTTACTTCTCAAAAATACTTAGTGTGTTTTATCTGGGCCAGGCATTCCTAAACAGGTATATAGCCTCTTGGTTACCCACCATCTGAGAATATTCTGTAGTACTATAGCACACTGACTACAAATTTTCTTCACCTACTGCCCTATTTCAGTCCATTATGTTATCCCGAGAGAAAATGGGGAAGGACTCTGAACTTTCACTGCTTTCATTGGAATCTGGATGGTAGAACAGAGAAGCAAATTATTTTTTAATTTGCTCCAGACTCCAATTTTTTGATAGTGATTGTGAATGGTTATAGTTATAGCCAGGTCAAGTCTTAAAAGGAAACTAATAACATTGATGTGAGATGAACCAGTGCTCCTTGTCAAAGGTTTAAAATTCAATTCCTGCCCTCAAATTATCTGTTGCTCAGCCAGCAATGGGTCTACTTAAGCTATGGATTATCAGTCTCCTGAAAGCAGAGTCCTTCAGGAAGGATCAACAGCACAACTCACACATGACACAGAAGTGATCGTAAAGGTGCGGTTCACCGTCCCTCTTCCTTCTTAGTACCTTTGTCTGCCAAAGAAAGGTATGGCCTGAGCAGGCAATGCCTTCACAAAAACAACAACAATAAAACATTAAATTAAAAACCAAACAACCCAACCAAAAAAAAAACAACAAAACCCCAAAAGCAGGAAGTTTGAGCCATGGCAGCTGGAGTTTTTGCAATCCATTTCTAATGACAATGTCATTGGTAGGAAATGCAGTTACAGGTTTTCCCAGCACAGGCTGTGTTGATGTCTGCAGAGTCTGAGTGTTTAGCATGTCGTGCCTGCTGCATTTCTATGCAAGAGTCTGTTGGGTGGCAGGAGATGGCAAGAATTAGCATCCTTGTGCTCATGATACTTGAGGAACTTACTGATTTCTTGTAGAGATCTGTTTTCTGTAGCCTTTTAATGTTGAAATTACTCTATAACAGGTTTTTTCAGCTGTTCTTACAAAAACTACACAGCAAAGGCATCCAGTTCTCAGCACGACATCAGTGATTTCAGTGGTGATGACCACTGACACTGGGTTTCCCCTACATCAAAGTGGATTGGTGTTGTTAATTTAGGATAAACCATATCAAACTTCCTCTGAGTTGGAGCAAGATCAGTAGTGCTGCATAGGGATATCCTAAACATCAGGGCAGCTGTTAGCCTCAGGAAGGCCTGATGTTTCATGGGAAATTGCTGCAACCGCTGGTTGTCATCTATCAACACAAGCAGAAGTGTGTTTCCCCCTTTTGCTATGTTAGAACTGGTATTTAGCATCTGGAATTTGTTCAGCTGGAGCTGTTCCTCATCATTTCTCTGTATCTTACTTTTCTTTATACAATTCCACATTGTTGTCTGGAACAAAAAAAGTCTTCAAATGTTTCTTTTGTGATCTCTATTAGCAAAACTTGCTGGGTCAGAACTGCTTTTGAGATAATTCAAATTATTATTGGCCTTAAGTTTCAGGTCCCACTGGGATGAGTGTCCATGCCTTGGATGATCACCAAAGCAGAAAATGATGATGTGTGTAATAATTTACATACTCAATGTTGAACTTAATTTTTTCAGCCCCATGTGGGTTTATCCACAATTAAAAAACTGAAAGGCTTCACATTCCAGATTTGTAAGTTTGACGTGAAAATCATGTAGACAAATACTCACATCTCAATAAAATTTTTAAAAGTTCTACCAAAAATTGCTCATAGTTTTTTTCATATAGGCAAAGAAGACATGTCATTTTTATTTTTCACTAATTTTTCTGCAACTAAGTTTTTCTTAGTTTTCTGACATCTGAAAAATAGAGTTGTCATGGTTTCTTTATGACAGAATCAGTGAAATAGCTCCTTCAGATACTTTTGTTTGGGCTTAATCACAAAACCAAGACTGTTGCCAATGAAGTCACTCTGTGTTAGAGAAGAAAAATTTGACCACAAATGATTCTTGTCTTTTCTTTCCTCCAAATAATATTGAGAACAGCTATGGTACAGCATACATATGAATGGCTATAAAAACTGTTATGGAAGTATTTTATCGTCCAAGTAAATGTATTAAAAACAAAGCACAAACATTATTTAAAAAGAATTCCACAGAGTGCCTGCAAGTTCCTGGATAACACACTGCTGTCACATAACTGTGTGCTTATGACTGATTTATATATGTGTCTGTGGTGTAAGATTAATGTTTCTAACAATCAATCTAGATTTAAAATGGTAATCTGGTTTTTTCAATTCTGTTTTTCCTGCTGGTGTCACTCTAGAGCAGAACTACAAATACCATTTTTTCTGAATGTTTTCTTTTTTCAGAGACAAAAGTCTTTGTCAGAAAATAGAAGAAGAGAGCTCCTGGGAAGGACTATTGTGGAGCTTGTGGAGTTTATTTCTCCTAAAACACCTAAACCTGGAGAATATGGTGGAAGGACATCAGGCTCTGTGGCTTGGCGAGTAGCCAGAGGTGAAATTGGTCCACAGGTATTTAACTTTTGCACTGATGGCCATCTTAGAGGTAGCTAGCTAAGGCTTTGTGATTATGGTCTATAAAAAAAGAAATGACACTTCATGATAGGTAGTCAGATTCAGCTCGAACAAATTAATCTTGCAAAAACATTAGGTGAAAGTTTGACATTAATTCAGTAGAGGTCCACAAGCAATTTTTGAGAATTGATAGTGGTCCGTTGATTCTAATAATGTTTGGGATTCCTTGATATAAAATGTGCTTTCTTCTTAAAGGTTAAAAATAGTTTTTTCATTTAGCTAGTTTGACAGAACTAGAAAGTTTAAGTTAGTTGAAAAAAAATTGGGAAAACTGTAAAAATTTTTGTATTTGTATTATTAGTTACTTCCAGGTTTTAACAGTAGGTTTTGACCAACTATTTTTGTTAATAAACCAATGTAAGAGCAATTACAATTATGTAAATTAAGCCATCTCTGAAACAATAAACTTGATTTTCACATCAGTATTTTTTTACTGTTTCCAAAAGCTAAGTATGATTTTATCTATTTTATTCTAAGATATAGCTTCCCAAAAACATAATATTTAGCTTGAGTCAGGATGCAGAGGTGTGGCCTCAATTTTGTAGCAATTCCTTCATGTGGAATGTCTAACTGTCCTAAACAGAAACAGTTAAGTGACATTAATGAGTTTCTTAGGATTGTCTGAGTTTGAGAAACTAATAGTTTATTGCACTTCTCCATTGTTTTATTTCTGAAACTCTTAAGAACAATGACTTAAAAAAAAGTAATACTGTGAAGTTACAAAGTTTATACTTTGTTTTTTGAAGCTGATTTGTAAACTGGCATACACAAGTACCTGTATGTGGTAGTCACAGGTTTGCTATTGAAAATAACCATTTACTTATTAATTGTACAAGCAATGTACTTAACATATAAATTTTCTGTTCTGAAACTCTAATTTCTCACTTAAATGATACTATTTTATGTTAGCTTGTTTAAAAATTACTTCTAGAGAGTAATTACATGAAAATTTAAAAGATAAAATTACTCCTCCCCTCTAGTAAAGTTGCACATGTACTCTAGGAAACTGGTTTAAAACTTTTATTCTGCAGAAATGGTTTTGTGCGTGACCTCTCTTAAAGAGGACATTTTCTGTTTTTTTTCATTTGGCAGCAAAACTGAATTGCAAAACCATGACATACTCTTTAAAAGTAGCATAGTCTTGGGGGAATCTAGGCACTGGGGAATGAAGGTGCTTGTATTTTTTGGCTTTTTCAGAAAAGAAAAGAAGTTGTTTTTATTCCCTCTGAAAAGGAGAAGACATCTAAATTGTTCCATCTCAGCTACAATGTAATAGACGATAGTTATACACGGATTTCCAATAACAATGAAAAAATAAATGGCTGGGAAGCAGGTGTTTGGAAGGCAGAATCTATTTGGAGGAAGGTTGAAACAGACTGGAAAATGGTAAGAATAGCAGTTATTAAAAGCCTATAATGTACAGTAAAATGATGATAACTCCAGTAAAACAGAAAACCTTTGCCAATGTTTGGATTCAAAACCTCTCTTGGTGCCTGTAGAATTTAGCTGATGTTAGTAAATGCTGTTGTTAAGATTCAGTAAGATTGCCAGATGGTACAAGAAATTAGAAATAAATTTAACTTGTCTTTCAGAAAGGATGATTGAATTCTCTGCAGGTAGGTAAAATCCTTGCCAGAATGCCAGATTTTAAAAAATGGCTTCCTTCTTAGCCTTTTGGGAAAAAGCTGTTTTATTGAGAAGCAGTATTTCTCTTGAAATAAAAAAGGGTATTTGTTATTTTTAAGAATAGTTTTATAGTATGTCATATCTCTTTGATATGCAGCCAAAGGAGGAAATTGTCATCTTAAATAATAAATTCCATCTGCAAGAAGTTAAAAACCTGTCAGTTATCCAGAATATTGTATACCTCGCCTAGAATCCTTCCCAAGTGTCAGGACTGAGCAGCACAAGAGTCATAGGCTCTAAATCTAAGAAGAGAACTGCTAGCTGTGAAGTGATAAGGGGTCATGTAGTAGCAAATAGCTTTTCCCACAACAGCAACCACTGTGGAACTGAACATTCTTGTCAGGGACTAGAGCATATTACTGCTTTTTTCCTCTGCTATTTGACAAGTCTGAAGGATCTCTGATCAAATATTCTTCTAGCTTCCCATTGATGAAAACGGAGCTAAGTATGTATTTGCCTTTTGAGATTTTCTTTCCTGTGTCTTTACATGACTGACTTGCAAAATGCAGTGGGGGAATAACTTTAAGAGGCTATGTTGCACTAAAGAGAAAGACTAAGTGAAGAAACAGGAGAGTAGTATGAAAGATGTCACAACAGGGTAGACTTAATGTAAAAGAGAAGTAACAAAGCTCAGAGTAAGGTACAGATGTTCTCTGCTTCCCCAGGATCTGCTAAAAATATGATAGCACATTATGTTTTCAATTCTGCAATGATCACTATCCTCACTTTTGCAGAAAACATGCTGTCCCTGCACTGAAACGAAACTACAGTTTTTCTCAGCTTTACTAATCAGATAAGACAGGGTGGGACTGATCTATAAGACCAGGCAAAAGGACTTGTATTCAGTAACACCTCAAAAGAATGAGATGATGGTGTTGAGAAATTAGAGGAGCTACAGCTTAGGTCTCTCTTGGGCTTGTGGATAAGGCATGTTAGTTCTGCAGAAATTGCATACTGCAGAAAGTGTGTAAGAATCAAAGAATTTAAATTATTTTTCATAGGGTATTGTTTGTATAATGGGTAATAACAGCAGAGGGAAACATTGATTGGGATTTGCCTGTTCATTTTGTAAAAGATGCTGCTTTGGAGTTTGATCAGCAGCTGTCCAAGAACTTAAAAGCCAAAGGAACCTTTACAGAAATACTTGGATAACATTTATTATGTCATGAATGGAAAGGCATTTAAATCTAAAAGCTACAGAAAATGTATCTGTCAGACCAGGAGAAACAGGAAAGAACCACTTGGTTTTATGGTACTCAATGCAAACAGGTACATACCACAAATTCAGTCAGATTACCCAGAGATAACCTGGTATCCAGGACTCAAACAGGCTGACCACAGTAGGTGATAATGATAGTGAAAGAACCTGTAGATCTGAAATCAATGGATTTGTAAAAGGATTCTTTTCTGTAAGAATTGCTGCAGTGGAAAAGAATTTGAATGAGTTGGTTGATTGGTTAGGTTTTTTTCCTCTGATTTATGATATTTTTCAAATAATACTAGAAGCAAAACAACCACATTTGAAAGTTAGAGGAAAGTCAAAAATACACAAAAGAAAACTTATTATTTTTTTCTGATTAAATGCTTGTATATTATAATGAAAGATGAGACAGACTAATGTTTGAAGCTATTCTAGTGTTCAAAAGTTTAGTGCATTTAAACCAAGTGGTATTTAATAGGGTGTTTTGTCTTCCTTACTCAAATACAGCAGTTCAGTAGGATCTGATCAAGGAAAAGCTTCCTAGAACTAGCTGAGATACATTAAAAAATATGTGGCGGTCAACACCTTAATGAACATTAAGATTACATTCACATGAAAACAGCTTAATTCATTACATTTTCATAGGTGATTCTTAGTGTAAAACCTCACACATTTGGGGGTTTTGAGCTTTCTTCAACTTGAAAATAGTAACACTAAAATTCTGTTTAATGGTCTATCAATTACATTTCTATATTAGGATGGGATCTTTAGTAAAACAAACTACTGTGTTTTATTATACTTTTATTCTGGGTTGTTATTTCAAGATTAAAAAATAAACAGCTGACTAAGTCCACTCAGTATGATATTAATCAGAAGCTTGGACATGGCAGAGTTTTTATTAATTTAGGATTCCAATAGGATCACAGTAGTTTGGACTCTCTAATCTGTAGTGTCTGTTGTTTAGGTTTGCTGATAATAGATGTTGGACTTGAAAGAACTGTCAGGCACTTGTGACTAAATTCTTGAGAGGGTTCATAGTAACTTTAATGAATGTTAATGTGTGTGTTACTGTTCAGCTAGGTGAAGCTCAGAACAGCATTGGGACTAAATTAAATTATGTCAAGTTGTAGCAGTTCAAATAATGTTAGTATGGAATTTATAAATGGCTGGCATGTATGATTTGCTTTTGCTGAGACACACCAAGTCCTAGGAGAAGCAGTGTGCAGCCACAGCTGAAGAATCTACTGATTGGACAGTTCTTTTCATCAACAATACTTAAGTGTCCTGTGCATTTAAACAGACCCTGAATTCTCTTTCTTTAAAAAACTATAAGCTCAGGTGGTTTTGTGGCTTGAACTTTATTATGGATGTTGAAATAGTTTAGTATTCCCTAGTGAGGGGCTGTGAACATGTACAATTACCTAACTGTGGAATATACTTGAGGGTGAAGAAAGAGGCACTTGGTACAGTTTTAAAGGTTCAGGGGCTTGATAAAAAAATATGCAAGTGTGTTATCTTATGATTTTTGTGTCCTTTTCTACGAGGATTAATTTGATGTGTGTTGGTCATCTCAGTTTTTGACATGCTGGTTGTGTCTTCTTTCCATGTAGGTTTATTTAGCCCGAAAAGAAGGGTCATCCTCTGCTTCCATCAGCTGGAAGTTTGAGTGCAAGTCAGTTGGTCTAAAAATAGATAACATTTCAGTTAGGACAAGCAGTCAAACATTTCAGAGCGGAAGAATACAATGGAGACTTTGCTCTCCTACAGCAGAAATTGCTTTGATAGGAGGTAAGTGTGGAATTTAAATAGTTAATTATATCATGTAGCAGATGTGTAACTGGAAATAAATAGTTTATATGAAGAAACTACTGTGCAAACATTAAAACCATAATATGAATATTCTTTACTTTTCCAGCAGCATTACTAAGCAAGGTCAAGAAAATACTGTGCATTTAATTAAAGCTGGCACAAAACTCAGTTTTATTAATATACACAGCCCTACCTGCAAGAGAGCAGGGCAAGCAAGAACACAGAGTGAATACAAGATACTTGTGTTTTTCTAGGAAGGACAGATGAATCTGAGTAGTTGCAACTGAGATCCTTAAAGATCCATTACAGCTTAGCCTTTGTAATGTGCATTCTATTGTTATATGTTGTTTGGAGCTGTGGCTTACTGAATTATTTATCTTTTCCTCCAATAGATAAAAATCTCTGCTCCTATTCAGATTTTTCTGGAGCAACGGAAGTTGTGTTGGAAGCAGTTCTAAATGGAGGGGATGGTGAAGCTGCATGGCAACACACACAGCTGTTTAGAGAGAGCTTAACAGGATGTGGGGAAAATTGCTTGGAGATAATTATAAAACTCAGTGACCTCTGAGAATCTGAACTGCAGAAATGTACTTTGGATTCCTCAAAGACATTATACCATGGATACAACATGAAGATTTTGTTGGCAATTCCTCTTCATCCTGCTGGCAGCTTATTTCCTGTTTCACTGCTTCCATTAAACCATCTTGAAACTGCACGTGTATTGAATAGGTAAACATCACTTCATGAAAATCTCTTTACTATAAAAACAAATGCCAAAATTAAAGGATTGAACTATAAAGTACCCTTTTCTTAAACTTTACAATGAAAAGGAAACAATTTTTAGGAAGCAAAACATAATAATAGAAGCACACAGCAATTGTAATTGATTTTAATTTGGAGTTTTGAGATTGGCTTGCTGGGTTTTTTGGGTTTTTATAATCTGCTTGGAAAAACAGTTTGAATTCTGTTTTCCAACTACAACAGATGGTTGTGATGATTTAAAAATATTTTAAACAATATTGGAGGATTTAGACTTTTTTTTTTATTTGATTTCATCTAGTATCCAGAAGTGCTGAAATTAAGATAATTTCAATGCTTGAAAATTTCTTTGTTAGATGTCTAAGTATTAAACCTGTGTTTAATACTAGAACTATTTGGAAGCATGATGGTTGATGGGAAAATAACCTCATTTTGAAAGAAGTGTTCATTACATACCTAAAATTGTCATAGCCTGTGATATGAAATTGAGACTTTAAACTAAGAACATAATATTTTTTTCTATGAAAAAATATGTTACTCATTATAAATACTTTTTTAATGATATTAATTCAGATTTGCTTAATAAATCTTTTAAGAGGAGGCATGTAGGTTGAAATCCTTTTAAGCTATTGTCTTGACTTGCTTTAAATACTATTCCCAAATTTGATGTAAAAGTATATACATTTTTTTTCTGTTCAATTAACGCAGTGTTTAAATTTATTTTCAGTCAATATAATAAAAAATACTATCCAGGAGATGTCAGTTGTTGCAGTTCTATGAATAAAGCATGGAGTGAATGTTCAGATTAGATAGTCTTTATCAGAACGTGAGGAAGACCATGCCTGGATTATACAGGAGATTTTCCATTATAGAACTAAAATGCAAAGATCAAACTATGGTTTTATTTTAAAATAAGTGAGTATTAAGGATGATGTTCTCAAGATCAGTATTTTTAAAATTTTTCTTCCTTTTTCTAACCTTTCCAACCTCTGTATTGATTTGAAGTGTTTGTCAAAAATAATTTATGTTGAAATAAATGTTTGCTGACCTTTCAACAAATCTAAGCAAATATAAAACTACTCAGATTTTATTAGAAAACTGCATATGCACAGTGAACACAGGCATCTTAAAAATAGTAGCTTATGGCAGCTCAGAAGTGATAGAAAAATATGTGATGGATTATATACTTCAGAATGTAAATGGACAATTTATGGGGGGAATTAGAAGAGTCGTCCCCCTGTAATACAGAATAACTCAGGGAAGTACACACTGGAATGGAAGAGTACACACTGGAAGGGTGTTTGTCAGTGCTTGACTAATGCAAAGTGAATTTGCCAGTGTCCATTTAAAACTACTTCTGTATTTGATTTCAGTTAAACACTTTTTCTGAGATTTTGATTGGGAACCCAACAGAAAAGTATTTCAGGCTAATATGGATGCTACATTGGAAGAAAAAAAGGAAAAGAAAGACAACTCAGGTGCTACCAATCAACAAAAATTATTCCACTTAATATTTTGATAGCTGAAAAAATTACTTCTTTAAGTCAAAAATTGATTTTGCAGTGTGTTACATAGAGGACCTTGAAGAATTTCAGGATTCCTTAGCTGCATCTGATAATTTGAAATCAGAAGGCAAAATAAATTTAAAAGTAGTAAGATAAAGTAATTTTCTCATAATTTTGGTCAGAATGTCTGGGGGAAGAGTAATAGCTAGAGATAAAAAAAATAGACTTCAATTACTTTACTGTTTTAAGTTAAGTTTGAATGAATTAAAAAGATGGGAAAATGCCTTGCCAGTCTAATTAATCAAGAAGTACTTCTGTATTTATAAGATCACATGCAATGAATAGAAGTGCTTATTTTAGGAAAGAATTAATAAGTGAAACACTCAGGCTGAATAGAGCTAATATGAAAAATTTAAATGGAACTCCTTGGGTTGTCTTTTGGAGTAGTCTATGAAGAGTGAACACTGAATCTTCTTCGTACATAAGCATTTTTGAGGCCCTAATTTCCTCCATTGATCTCCATTTCGGCACAACTCTTAATACATTTTAATTTTTATTTTTTTTTTAAACCAGAGGTAATTCCTCATCCACAGTTCTTTAATGTTAACTTACAGTATCCTGAATTCCCAGTATTATGTGGAGGAAAGATCTGTACTGCAATCTGCTCAAAAAGTATGGTTATTAAATTATGGTACTGTACTGGGTGAGATGTTGATCAGGGCATGTGTAGATAGAAGTCAGTGCTTACTCAACTTCTTGGAAGTTTGAGGAGGTGGAGATTAAATGGGGAAATTAAAAGTACTGTTACCTAGAAATTTCTGGCTTAATACATGTAAAATCAGCATTGTTTTCTAGAATCAAAACAGTCAGGTACATTTTAAAGAACAATTGGCTGTCCACTGTGCCATCTGTAGGTGCCTTACAAGGTTGCACTGAGGTGTAACAGTGAAATCTTTTCCATTACAGTTTTACATAAATACTATACTACCCAGTTAATGCTTGCAAACTAATTTTGTGGTGCATGGTTTCCAACAGAACTATGTGGGAGCCTGTGCACAGAATTCCTCCTTTCAAACAAGTGTTTGCTATACTGTTGTCTGTCTAGAGTTGATTGTCCAGCTGTTGATTTCTTCATATCCTGTTTTGACACTGAATGCTTAGTAATTTTCTACAACCCAGGAAGTTGCTGGGAAGATGTATCCTTAAAACATATGAAGGAAGCCCCTTCTAGGCTGTATAGAAAGAAAGAAGAGGTACAAAGCGCAGGTTTGCAGGAACCAAACAATCTTCAGTGTAAATTATATAACTTACAATGAGTAGTAAGTAGTGAAAATTATCTTGTCTGATCCTATATGAAAATCTGTCTCCTTAATTCATATGTTATCCTTGGAAGATTTTTCACATATAGTAGGTTGGATTTAAGATACAATCCTTATTATGTGCAACATCAGGAAATGTAGAACACTAAAAATAAAGTATGTTTGTCTCCATAGTGCGGTGGAATGAAAACAGATGGCAGGCAGCACATATGGCTGCCAGAAGCTGGGAACACCCATTTGCAGAGTTCTTGCAGCTCTAAACAAAACAAGCCAAAACAAAGGAACTCCAAGAGGGGCAGAGTTTGTTCCAGGCAGATATCAGGATATCCGTCCTCTTCTCCACACCTGCACTCCTCATTTCTTTCCCTTTGGTTGCTCAGGCTAGAAATGCTAATTAAGAAATAATGAACCTCCTTAGCATTTGTCTAAACTTAACATTTTTTAAGTATAGGTATTATTTAAAATAAATCTCTAATTTCCGTTGGAGATTCAAACCTCTGGGTTTGGACAAAATTTGAAGTTTTGCAAGTGTTGTCCAATTCAACAACATAAAAAATGTGTCAATATTGAAGGGACTTCTGTATCTCAGCTTTATATCATATGGATTGTTGAGAAGGAAATTGCAGGCAGGTGCCTTCCTTGAACACAGTTGCTGGAATAGACTTGGGTCCTTTTTATACTTCGAATATTTTGAGGTAATTTATTCCGCATTATTGGTAGTAGTTCAGCTTATCTGGTGCTGGTTTGAAGGTTCTTTGTGGGGTACTACTGTTGCAAGCAGTGCTTTATGCTTTGCACCTTATGACCTCTCTAAACATTAATCACTGATGTAATGTATATTATGTGTACCTATATGATCACTGGTCATATAGTTGTCAACATGAGCAGAAGGTAAGAGTAATAGCAGTAATATCTGGGACAATTTGGGGTTTTTTATGCTGATCTTGGATATTTAATCCAAGCAAAAGGAGTGCACAGTGAAAAAAAAGTCTTTAGTAGATTGAAACAGTTCCTTCTTTACTGAAATTTTAATTTTAGAAGCAGAATTTTGAGACCTCCCAGCCTATATTATGGAACTTAGGAATGACCAATTAATAGATCAAAGTCAAATACATGTATTTTAGGTGTACAGGTATTATGGAATATGTAAAGGCTTAAATGTGACTTTGAATAAGACAACAATGATTTTCTCCATTGTTTAGATTTTTGTTCTTATTCTTGGCCTTGGGGGCTTTTTTTAATGGTAAGCTTTGTAATTAGGCTTTAGCTTTGTTTATGATTAGCCTGTTTCAGTTTCTGCATCTTTTTTCTCATCTGACTTAAAATACATTTTAATTTGCTTTAATTTATGTACACAATTGCAGCTGTCGGCTAAATGCACTATGACAAAAATAAGTTTATTTATTTGGGAAAAAGAGATGAAAGGGATAGTTTAAAAAAATTCAAACTCAGCAGGAAAAAAAAAAAAAAAAAAGCAATAGTAATTAAAATTGATGATACCCAGAAACCAATAAAATTACCAGGACTTAATAAAATTTTATGGTGAAAGAAAATGTAATGGACTACATAAACTGGTGCTGGCAAAAATAGCTTCCAAAGACTGACCCTGTTTGAGACATTCTACTGTGTATTTATATTTAGGTCCTTGAAAAGTTTCAGTAGAAGAAAATTGCTGGGACTAGTGAACAGTTTTTTTTTTTTTTTTTCAAATCTGTCTGAGATTTAAGGAATATCTTGGTTTAAATATTCTTTATTTTTACAAGTTTAAGCTATAGAAATAATTTAAAAATTAAGATCAGGATCCCACTTATGATAATTCCTTCCTTTGTTCCAGTGAATAATCTGGATCTTTGATTTTTGAAAAAGTGTGTTTAGTGACATTTAACCAAGAGCTTTAGGTCCACATTACCTGTAAGGGTGTGAGATTTCAGTGTGGCATTGAGCACCTGCTTAGATTTGAAGGACTGAGTCTCCCATTAGAGGTCTTACAGACTGGGGGAAAGATGATTTCACTATGCATTTTGATGGTGATGTTTCAGTGTATGTTCTATTAACTTGATCCCTTTATTACATAATGCTGAGTGTTATTTCATATCCTTGGAACTTCAGTAATATAGTGTATTATCCTTGAAGTCCCAGGGGAACGTATTTTCCCCACTGAAAATCATCAGCTAACAATCAAGAGGAAATGCTGGACTTACTTTAGATAAGCAGTTTGGATAAAAATGTGCAGACTCCCCTGTGGAACAGTCATAAGGAAACCAGCTGACGTAAGAGAATGAAGACATCCAAGAGCACTGTTTAAGCAAACTTGAACTAAAGTAGGTGGAGCAGTTGGTCACAGTCTCTTAGAGCAAGTGGAAACAGCAGTGAAGTACAGAATGGAAGGAGAGCCTCGCTTCTCACCTCTGCGTTGTTACCACTGTGAAGAGAAGGATGGAAGGTAATGGAATGTGTGTGTGTCCATTCTTGTATTAAATCAGAAATCAAAATAACATAGTTAGGCTGCAGCAGCTTTCACTTTTAGCCAAAGTGCCAGGAAAATGTATGGTATATTAAGAAAAGCGAAGTTCACTACTTGCAAAAGGGGTGTAAAACTTTATTGGCCAAAAAGGAAGTGCCTGGTTTTGGACTGCATTAAGAATTGTGGAGCTGTTCTGTTTTGTTTTAGTATGAAGCATGCCCAAAACTGGTTTTGATTTGTGTTTTCTTTTGTTAGGTTGTGTAGGTTGGAGTTTCTGCCTGAGTATGCTAACTGATTTCCATTATGTTGGCAATAATGGTTTAAAAGAAAATAGTCCACTTCCCCACCCCCCCAAAAAAATCCCTAAAACATTCAAAATAAAAAATAAACACCCCCACTAAGGATGTAGGAACACAAACAGGAAGTGTTAGAGGCTGCAGTTTAATTTTAATGCTAGAGGATGGAAAAAGGTTAAGATCAACGGTGATTTATTAATGTCAAATTTGCATCATTTGGGGAGTTGTTTAGAAAATCTAATTATTTCCTTTTTTTTAATAAACGAAATATTTTTGAAAGGAATTTTTATCATCATGGAGCCTTTCAAAACAGAACCTTAGGAAGTTCTTGCCCAAGTGTCAGTAGTATGCATGATCTGTCTTTTTATGTTGTCTTAGCCCCTGACAACATTATTAGTCATATCATTTCTTCCTCTACTCTTCAAAGTCTGTCTTTGATAATGGTATTTTAAAAATATAAATCCATTTGATTTTTTTTTTAGTAAGGGTGAAGCCCCTGAGTTCATATTCAGTGCAATAGACATTGTAATTTTTCTTAACTATGCGCTGTAACTATATACTCTGCATCTTCATTTTGTAGTTTATGTCACATTTTAAGACTTGCTAGTAATTCATATTACAGTAGCTTATAGATGAAAAAAAATATTACTGAGTGACAGAAAGATATGAAGAAATGGGCTTTCAACCAGACACAACATCAGAATAACTGAGCACACAGAATCTTACATGCAGAAACAAAATCTGTGATAGGATGAAGACTGAGAAATGCTTACCAGAATACCTTTTCTACTATTGATTTATTTCACATACAGGACTGATTACCAATTGTGAGGAAATTCAACCTTTTTTTAAGTAAGTATTCAGTGAAAATACAAAGTCCATCTGTGAAAAGAGCATGGAGGCAACATGTATGCCAGTAGAAGAGTGGCTGGAAAATTTTGGACATGAAAACAATGAAATAATGTATAATTAATTTGTAAAGAACATGAGATTTACTGGCGTGTGATAACCAATTCAGTGGAGATCAATTAGAACCTATTCTGTTCCAAGGATTTAACGTTAAATGCATAACTGGGGAATATTTTATTGGAAAAGTATGGAAGGGACACTCCAATCATGTAGTGTTACTTGTGGGTGGAGCAGGAGTAACTATGAGCAGAACTGGTCAGTGGATTTTGCATTTGATACAAATGAGAATGAGAAAACCAGGACTAGCATTACATATTAGCATTACCTTTATTAGTGGTGAGATGGAGGGATTCTACAGTGAAGCATAAGCAGATGCTTTGTCCATCTTTTGGAAGATTCCTTTGTTTAACGTGTGATATCAGCGGTCTCCTGGGATAACCCTCACTGTTGTCTTCACTCTTAAAAGCCCTTCCAAATTTCCCTTTTTCTAAACTAGTGGTTTTTGTCCTTTGAAACAGTGTCTGCAGTCACAATCAAGGCAACTTCCCAGTGACTCATAGGTAAGATCTAGAGGCTTCTGCATCATCTCTGGGTTCTGTCCTTTTCTCTCTTCCCTGGCGTATCATAGGCTGGTACCCCAACCCCTTACAGCCTCCATATGTTCCCTAGTGCTAACAGCTGCTGTTCCTTTTCTGGTGGGCAGTGGGAGAAGCTGTGAAGATGACAGTAGCATGGTCTGCTGAGGGAGTTCTTTGGATGTGGTCCTTTAAATCAACCACAGTCTTCACTGTTGAAAGATTTTGTTCATCTCTTTTATCATTTTATCTCCTACCTGTTTTTTGTGTCGTGTCACTGTGTCACTGTGTCGCCCCACTCCCTGGGGCGTATTCATATGACAACTGAAGGCTAAGCCGTTATTCCAGTAGTGTGTCCCTCACTGATATCCTCCTATGTTCCCAGTTTTGTTCTGGTTCCCAGCAAGTCTACTGCCCACCAAGAGTAGTAACATAGGTAAGCTGCAAGCGTGGTAACATAGGCCTTTCCTCACATCATTGTGAGACCTGCTGTCATCCAGGAGCCAGAGAGGTGATGGAGGTGTTGTAGGGCCCTCAAAGCAGGGGAGAAGTGAAGGAGCAGCCATTTTAAGGGAAGGGTTTTAGGACCAACATTACAACCTTGTGTTTTGGTATGTTTATGCATATAGTTCAAAAAGGCAATGAGACTCCTGACCAAATTAAATAAGCAGATTTTACTTAATGGGAAAATTTTTCTCCACACCTCACAGAAACATTACAGAAGGACAACTGAAGGAATTGCCGTGGAAATTCAAAGAACTGAATGAATGACTATACATTAAGTTTGCATGCTGTGCTACAGGTATCCCTTGTAATGCAATGAATGCTGTTATATATTCAATTTAACTCCAGAGAATAACCCAAACAAGCACTGAATTGAGAAGAATATTTTTATTTCATGTCTTTTTGAAAGATCATCTATTGCTTTTTATGAATATGCGAAGACCTGTAGGAGTGGAAATGCAAAGCATTCACCCCACTAACATGCTAATTATTTGGAGGGAATTGAAAAAGTAGTTTCACCTATTTTATTTGCATGTCCCTGCTAGTCTGTTACAGAACCTGTTAAGCCACCCTGCCCGTGGCATAGTTAATAACTCTGGAGGGAGCATCAACCTTAGGGATCGTGGGATGTCCCACCGTGTACAGCATGGGAGTAGCATAGGTCAGGGGTGGGATGACAGGCACTGCAGTCTTCCTGTTTGTGAAACACAGAAAGTGATCACAAATTAGCAGGGCAGATTTAAGCAGGAGCTGGAGGGAGGCGTGGGAGTGCTGTGTTCCACATGTACACTCCTCTTTTGGGAGAATGTCTCGTACTGGGCAGCTTGGGAGTGCTGTGTGCTGCGCCTGGCTGAGGAGATGCTTGGATTTTTGGCTAAAAGCAGTCATGCTGGTTTGGTGAAGCAGCTCAGAGCTGAAGCATGTGCCGTGGGTTATGTGTGAGTGCTGCAGCTTGTGCTACGTTCCCATGGGTTGGTTAATGTTCCTGCTCTATGGCCTGTGACTGTGCTCTGTCTTTTATCAGAGAGCTGGTGTGGCTCTGGCTTTGCTGTACTTCAACAGCTATCAGGAAAGAAAACATTGTTTGCTCTGAATTCCCTTCAATTCTGCACAGCAACTCAAAACTAGTACCTTTAATTATTTGGGAGAATGGACTGTTTGATTAGAAAGCTGAGGAAGGCTGTGATTTCAGAATCAAATGTTGCAAAGAACCATACGTATGAAATTGATCTCTTAAACTTTATTTTTTTTGTGACTTCAGGTAATTTCATTGTGCTTTTAGCCTTTATGCCAATGTGCTCTTTCATCATCATTTTCCATGTCCCAGAGTCCAACATACTTTGGGAGAAATGATAGAAAATAATGAGCAATTGAAAAAAAACCAGGTTAGCAAACCAGTGGAATTCTCATGCATGAGAATTAACAAGTGACTTTTTAATAAGCTAACTGTAAGATGAAGGGTAAAAAAGGAGTTTCCATGCTTCTTATCATGAGTCACAAGAGAAATGAACTCAGCAGAAAATGTCGTGTTTCAGTAGTGTGTCCAACATGTCTCAAAGGGTACAGGAATGTAAAAGAATCTGTAATAATACATCTGTCTTTTCCCAAAGAACTAACGTTAGTACTGGTTCCAAAGTAAATGGAATTCTGACACAGTTAGTGTCAAATAGTTTTAAAACCTGCTAGAAAATACATTGATACATAAACCCCATTTTCTAATTTAAGACACATTAGAGGAAGGAAAATGTTGAATGGGATGGAAACTGATACTATATTGAAATTGCTGGGTAATGTGTATTGCCTTTTCATAAAAACCTGACAAATTCATTGCAATTATTACCTGGAAATAGAAGAATGTGAGCAGCAGTAAAAACCAAGGTAAAAGGAGCCACACTACTTTCAGATAAATTTCAAGAGTTTCAGAGCTTCCCACTCTTCAAAGGTTTTCTGCAATAAAAGCTTTCAGCAGAGGGGCATATGTGGAATAAAAAAAGCTCAGTAAAAGCCAACTAAATGAAAAGGAAGGTGAGTTGTTATTACAGTTCTATAGCATGATGGTAAAAACTTTGGCTTACTATGAGGCACAGTACAGGAAATGTATTCTCTCTAGTTGTTATCTAGGAACACAGGGTATCACTACGTTGTTCCTTGCAAAATTATTTTTAAAAATGAGGAATGTGATTATAGTATAACAGTTAACAGATTTGTTGCAAAAATAGATATGGCTGCCTTTTTTACACTTAGGTTTCTCAGTAAGATAAAACTTACAGTACCTGTTCTTTGCTTCATAGTTTGCAAGAAATGAAGTAGTATTTTAAAAGAACTTCATGGATGAAAAACATTTTTCTTTACTGTTCTGGAAGTTAAATCCACAGTAGATTTCAAAAAGAAATGTATAAAATAACGAGGACTACAGCGTCCATATTGTTTAGGTTAAAACCCCCCACAGGTATATGTATATCAAAGCAATTTAATTTTAACATATCTTGTAGATTAAAACCTTTTTTCTAGAACATTAAATTGATTTCACAAATTACTAAAGTACATATATTCAAAGTCATTCAAAAAACTATTTTCCTTCTTCACAGGTGACAGCCAGGAGTCCTAAATCAAAGAAAGAAATGCTGTGATCAGGCTGCTGCTTTCTGAGGTGTTTAGAAATGGAAAGATGCTTTTGGAAACCTTGCTGGACTGAAGAATTAGACTGAAATTCCCAGACTCCAATAAAAATATAGCATAGCAAAGTGCTGGCTAAATGAAGCCTAAGCAGTCAGACACGTTGTCCTGGCCATTACTGAAAGCTGTTGGTACTGTGATTTCTGCTACTTCTACCAGCAGTGGCTGCAGTCATAGTGAGCAAGAGGCATAAAAGAACCACTGATCTGGATGATTTTACTTCATCTGAAAACTGAGGTAATGTGTTCTTACATTTCTCTAAGAAAAACATGAGTGCACTAAGGAGCATGAAGAATCTACAGGGCTGATTGGAGCAATGTAAGGTACATGGTGGAAAGAGAATATAAGCAGCGTTAGTTGGGTAAAAATAGAACAGGAGACCATAACCTAAACATAAAATCATATTTGATGTGTTGCATTTGGTGCTTTATTTACACATTCTCCTAATGAATGCAGCAAGACTAAAATGCTAAGCAGAAACACCACTATTGAAAAAAATGGAGGACAGCTGCTGGGAGAGAAACATTCAAGACCCAGAAGTACCAATGCATTAAAGGATCTAAAGGGATAACAAATGTTTTTTTATTAATTTCTGATCATCTTTGCTTATAATAATATTGCCTAAGGAAAATAGAAGAGTGCATGAAGCAGCTAGCAGTGACCATTTTAAAATACTGCTTGCCCAATCATCCATGCTGTTGAATTACACAACTCCTACTGAAATAAATAGGAACTGCTGCTGCCAAGCCTTGTTATAAATGAGACCACCTGAGAAATTGTTGAATAGCTGATCTGTAACAAGTAGTTGTAAGGGAGTTTTAAATTCAGATAATGCTTATGGTGAAGTGGGTGGCTGAGTCTTGTGTACATTTTACCTGTTTAGCTATACCCTTTATAAATTTTTTTTAAGTTAAAGTGTACATCTTATTTTTGTAATTACTTTCTCAAAGACTTCTGAAAAATTAATTCTCAAAAGCCTTAGAATAGTCTGCTGACGTAGGTAATCTGAAACAATGCATTAAAGCAAAGATAATTATTTGTAAACAGGTTACTGGAAAGAGTAACAACTTAAATCAGCTAGAAAAGAATAGTCACAAAGCAGTATTATTTTATAAACTTCCTTTTCCAAACTGCCTTGTAATTGTCAGAAGAACATGGTGAGCGCATTCCCTGTGCTGTGGGCTATAAAAGAGTGATTCAAATTTTAGGCCATCTAGTACTAAATCAAAACCACCATAATCTAGTAATTCAAAGCACTAAGTCAGTATAAACTGAAGCTTCCAGTACAAATTTACTGTAAGGGAATCTCCATTAATTTGTTGGATAGCTACATGTAAACTTTCTGTCTGTGGTTCTGTGCCTGATTGAACTTTTCATAATTACCTCTGACTTTTCTTTTTGTTACTACTTGTCTTCCCCACTTTTTGTGCTCAGGTGTATTGTTAGCTGATGTCCTCATGGTGCCTACCCTGTCCTCTTTCAGAACGATGTTGACAGGTCATCCACCCAACTCTTTTGTTGCTCTTTGCCTCAGATATTCATTTGTTCGAGTATTCCAGAACTTGTGGCCTCCTTCTCTTTTTGCCTTTGACCTCAGCATATACTATGTGGGTGCACTGGCCACACTTTAATGACATGCTCTGCCTCAGTGGAGATTGAGCCATCTGCCTCTCTTAGGTCTTTTTTGAGACTTTTCCCTTCTTTGGTTGCCTCAAGAACCACACAGCTCCCTTCTGAAAATGGGAATGCAAAAGCACACCCTGTCCTAGCCGTCATTGATTCTAGTCACAACTGGTGATACAAAGAATCTGTGCAGAAAAACTTGTCCTTTCTGTTTCCTCATCACACTAAGTCAAAACATTACGTGTCAGAGGTGGTTGAATTTTAGCTCAAGAGAGCAAAGTACCATCTCTTTAGATATTTCCCAGAATAGTGGACTTCTCTGCTGTCTACATACTCATCACTTTCCCCCATGATTCAACGTATCTACACATGCCTTGTATAGAAACAACTCCTTCACCTTCCTGTCATTCCAGGAATGAGTAGACATGACCTTCTGCTATTACAAAGCAGTCTTGATACTTACTCAAAATCTATCATGGATTTCTGTCTGGGAAACTGTAGAAATACACTGGAAATTGTACCTTCAGTGAGCAAGGAGAGTCTTGCTGGGTACAAATAAATTGCTGCTCACATTTTCTTGCCCAAACAAGCTGTTTGCATTCTCCACAGTGATTAACAATGCCATAATGCAGCTGATGATTCCCAGCCTCCAAATCACAGCAATCTCCTCTCAGCTCAGTATAACTACTGTGATGGCCACTGCTATCTCATGTATGTTCAGCACAGACCTGAAAATATATCATCTTCCACATTCTGTGCTTTTTCCATTGTTTTTGTCCCCCCAGGCATTTGCATCTTTTCTGACTGCCACTGACTCTTCTGAAAGACTCAGATGGTAGTAGCATGGGTAGTAATTCAATTCTATTCATGTTGAGAATTTCTCCCAGTACAGCCAGCTCAGCTCCCCCTGCTTTACCTCTACATGCAACTTCCCTTTCTGCGTGTGGTCACTGCACAAGAGAGCTTTTTCCTATGGAATTTTGATACAAATACATTTAATTTCTATGACCAGCCTCTGCTAATCGAACAAAGAGGTTTGAGATACAATTGTGTAAGAACACATGACCTGGCTAAATTTATATTGTTAGGTGATCCAGCCATGGGAAGACTTTTCTTGAATACTTTGGAACCATCACCTGAAGCTCATTCACAATCAGTACAAGTATGTTGGTCACTCTCATATTGTACTGCCACAACCCTACTCAATAATTTGGACAACTATTTCAAAATTACACTAATGTATTATAATGAAGTTTAAAAATGCAGTAGAATATGGAAATTAGTTCATTGTGAGTGTAAATATTTAATATTAAAATATGCAATGTTTGTTTATACCTCATTACAACCACGTACAATGTGGAATGTATAATGTAATGGGCATCTACTTAGTTTCAAAAATATTTTACCACAAAATTACACTTTTTCCTGTGTAGTTTGCAGAAAAAGGAGAGCTGTTATCGGTCATTTAAGCAAGTGCTTGTATCTGAGTACGTTCACAGATTAGATAAATGTACATAGTTTCACAAATAGTCATGTTTTAGGCCCTTTAAATCTGAGTCCAGAAAAGCCACATAGAAGGAAAAGGTTTTATTAGATAGTAAGTAAACTAGAAGCAGCAAATAACTTAGAACAGATGGGAAGTTTGTACATACCAAGTATAGAAATACTTAAAGACCATACATACAGCTGTCTTACTGCTAAAATGATTGAACACAAAGTAGTATTACAATAAATATTTTGCTTACTAAAAGCAGTAGTGAAACTGGTTTAAGTAGATCATTGTTTTGAAAGCCTGTAGAGTACTTCTGTTTATGTTATGGTCTACTACTATGAGGACAAGTAAATCTCCAATGAATTGAAATAGGACTTTGTGTGTACTATCTCAAGGGCATTATTAATTTAAAATGTCACACAGTAAGTGTGAAGTATTTGACATGAACTGGTATGCATGATTTAGGCAAGTTGCATCTAGTAAAGTAATTCCACTCCTATCAAAATGTTATGGCACTTGAATTTGATTCATGCTCAAATCTGCTTCTATGTTTGTTTTAACAGGGATCTCTTTAAATGTGATGAGCAATCTCATTTCACAGCTTCACCTCTGCAGTTCACAGAAGCAGCTGCTTTTAGTCTCGTGAGAACTTTGTCCCACAATCCTACACAACTAGTAATTGTCATTGTGCAACCACTCAGCAACCACTCAGCATACACATAGAAGTATTAGAGATAAAACCAACATCAACAATAAGCCAGTAACATGCTGTGCAGCTAGTATAGGATGAGAATTAAATAAAACCCAACCTGGATGAAGTAATTTCAAAGACTAAGGAAAATGCTTGGGGGGAGCTCCAGCATTTCCTCATAAATCTGCTCCAGCGTGACACAGACTGAACATGTCTCACCATGCATGTTCAAAGATCAGTAACTGCCAAGAAGAAACTCCCTCTGTCTCTCTCTAATATAAATGGAATTGGCTGCCTTCAAGGTAGATTGCTATCTTCTACTTGGCTCACTTTGCAAAAGGCATGCTTCCCACACTAAGGACAGCCTATTTGCTAAACAGCTGGAGCTAATGAGAGCATAGTACACTGATGTTTGGAACTTGCTCTGTTTCTGCTGAATACAGTAATGGTCCTCTACCAATGCAAAAAGCTTTGAACAGATGCACTCCTTCTGTTTTCTCTGATCCTCACAATATTGATTGCAGCAGTACATGATTCATTTTAGTGGGTTCAACATATGAATTTGAGATTTTGGGGGGAAAAATATCAACATGGTTCTAATCAGCAAGCTCAAAATTCTGAAGCACTAGGCAAAACCCTGCAAGTGTTATCTTCTGGTTCTGCAAAAGCACTCTTTATCTTGCCAAAAGTAGAGGAAAGCACAGCCTACAGCTCAGAGGTACATACAGCTGGCAATAAAAGTACAGATAACTTACTGTCCCTTCTAGGCAGATGCCATTATTTTCCATAATCCTTGTGCAGCACTTAGATATTAGTTTAATAGCTTCCTTAGAAACTGGTAGAGTAAAATTATGCTAAATAAGCAATATTTACTAGAGATTCTTCTGATCCTTCCCTTGAGGCGTAATTGAGCATTACAACTGACTCCTCAAAAGTGACTGCTCCATTTCCAATCCCTTTACTCCTTAGGAAAAGCATTTTGCAAAAGGAAAAAACCTTTAAATTATTACTCTTCCTTTGAAACGATTCAGTGATTTGTCTACTAGCTCAGATGCAGTGTTCCTACTAATCCCTCCTTTTGAGACTTTACATTCTTAATAATTCAAGGAGTGTAACAGGCTGGACTAGGTAGGTCCTTTGCATTTCACACAGCAGAATGAAAATTACTAACTGAGAAGTTGCTTGTGCTGAAGCATTTTTCTAAGCTTGTCAAAAAATCTAGTTATAATATATCATGGTTTTATATATATATAAAGTATATATATACTTTTGGTGCAAAGTATCTAAAACTGTATGGATTTTTTGTGCTGATATCTAAAATTACATGAATTTTGGGCTTTGTACAAGCACCAGTTAGACCTAGGAAGTAGATGTTAAGTTTTTTGGCCACACCGTTTTTTCCAAAACGGCGAATCTGGTTGTAGTAGACAGGGTTGTGTACTGTGTACAGAACGGGGTGCTGTGCTTTGCAATGCTATATGAGGACTTCACAGAGTGATGCTGAAATGCAGGATAAAGATGTATGAGCTGTCCGAGTTAAAGAACTCCTCGGGCCGGTCCCCAGAGCCCAGAAGAGGGCAGTGAATTGTAGACACTTTCCTGCCTGGAGCCCGGGAGTTCCACCGTGCTGGAGGTCGCAGCGGTGACGCTTGCACGGATCGTTAAGGACTGGCGGAAAGGGAGCAGCTGCCCGCCGTACCCCGAACACCTGTCCCACCGACCGCATCACCTCCTGCCGCGCATCGCGGCATCATCCACCTGGAACACCAGGGAAACGGGACAGCCGTGCTCTGCCAGTCCCCGAACCAATTCCCCTATGTGGTCACGGGGAAGCAAGGTGTCTCCCTGCCCGCCGTCGCATTCCCGGCAGGCGAACGCTGCTTCGCCGCGATCCCCAACCCTTTCGCGATCCAGCCTCCCTATCCCTATCCCTATCCCTATCCCTATCCCTATCCCTATCCCTATCCCTATCCCTATCCCTATCCCTATCCCTATCCCTATCCCTATCCCTATCCCTATCCCTATCCCTATCCCTATCCCATCCCGATCCAACCGCTCCTCCTCCCTTCCCGCCTCCCTTCGCACCGCCCCCCGCTCGCGCGGCAGCGCCCCCGTGCGGGCCGTTCGCGCCCTGTTGCCACCCTCAGTGACGTCACTCGCGGCCTCTCCTTCTGGCTTCTCGGATTGGCCGGCGCCCCGCGCAGCCTTCCCGCCTCCGGCGCGCGATTGGCGGGCCGGGCCGTGATTGGCGGGCAGAAGGCGGGGGGGAGCGGAGGCCCGGGCCGGCTGCGTGGGGAGCAGCGGCCGCGGCGCGGACGCCGAGCGGGGCCGGCGCGGTTATTTATTGTCTACGCGCGGTGTCCCGGCGGCGGCAGCGGTTCGGGGGCCGTGCGGGGAGAGGAGGGGCAGGAGGCGACGGCGGGCGAGCGGCGCTGGGCACCGGGACGCAGGGTGGAAAGAGGAGGGGAAGAAGGAGGGGGCCGGGCCAGCTCGGGGTGTGCGTGTGTGCGGGGGGCGCGGAGCGGAGAGGGGGGATCTGCGCGGGAACGCGCGCGCGCGCGAGGGGCGGGAAGGGAGGGAGGGAGTGAACGAGGGAGGGAGGGGACGAGGGAGGAGGGAGGGAGGGAGGGGGAGATTTTTTTATTATTAATCTGTTTTCCGGGCCTTTGTGGCTGCGGGGGGGACGGCCCGGGGGTGAGGAGGAGGGCGGGAGGCAGCAGCGCTACGGCGGCGATAGCGGCGGCGGCTGTTGTTGCCGCCGCGGAGCGCAGGGACCGGCCCGTCCCTTTAAACTAGCGAGAGCCGCAGGCCCGGCCGGGCCCTCCGTCCCCGCCCGCGGAAGGAAGGGGCGCTTTGTGCGCGCCGCTCGGAGCCGCGGCTGAGGCGCGCAGGGCGCGGGGCGGCCCCAGCGCGGTGTCCGTGTCGGTGCCGGCCCTCCCGGCCGCCTCCGAGCGCCCTCGCCTCGGCTGAGGAGAGACGGGCACAAAATGGCAAAGTCGGGAGGAGGAGGAGGAGGCGGCGGCGGCGGCGGCAGCGGGGGACTGACTTGGGTGGTGAGTTGTGGAGCTGCGTTTCGTTGTTCGTGGGTTTTGCTACTCGCGTTTTATTGTTATTATTACGATTATTTCTATTTGCGTCCCTTGCGTGTGCGTAAGGAGCGCGGGCCGGCTTTGAAAGGAGGGAGGGAGCTGAGGGAAGGAGCTGAGGGCTGGCGTGGAAAGCGGAGCGCTGTGGAGCAGCGCTCGGTGGAGGGCTCCGGGGTCGGAGGGGGAAACCTGGGCTTGGGATTGGTGTTACACGGGGGAGCTTTAATCCCTGTGGGGGTTTCTCGGGGTGCTGGGAGCCCCAGGGAGGAGGTCAGTCTGTGAGCAAACAGGTGGGAAGCTCCTGGGGGAGCGGTGGGTCATCAGGGCTGTGTGAAGCCGCTGTCCTCCCAAGCGAGATATGGTCTGCCTGTCGTCCCGCCAGAGCTGCAGCTATTGCCTCTTGTTCCGAGAGCAAAGCCTTCGCGGGCTAGATGAGGGTCTCTGTGTTGGTCCCATTTTCTTCTCCAGCTCTGTGAAAGGACAATACCTGAAGTTCCCAAGTTTCAGGGACAGGAAGCAGGAGCTGTGTGCTTGCTATTCCATCTTGGCATCCAGCATCATCCTCTTCCAAAAGTTGTAACTCTATAACAGACCCAAGAAGGAGGTGTTTTACTGCCTTTCGTGGATTGGTGGAAGTGTTGAGATTACAGAGGGTGCTGGTGGTAGTTGACTCTAGAATTGGTGAATCCCTTTGAGCTTCCTGATAGTCCTTTGAGAGTACAAGTCCTGGCTCCCAGTGCAGTGGTCCTCGGTAGGAAGAGTGGATGCTCTCAGGTTTTGGTGAGACCTGAGAGGGAGGAGGAGCAAAGGTGACCTGAAGGGGTCTGGTTCAGCCAATCGGTGACTCCCCTGCCTTTCTCTTGCTCAGCATAGAGGAGGAACTTCTTTAATGTTTAAGCAGAAGACACTAGATCTTCATGGATAGATGGTGAGGTATCTTTAATCAGACATATGTGCTTTACAGAGGTGGGAACTTTTAACAAGTCCTGTTAAGCAGAATAGTAGCAAAAGAAATGTTATTGGAGTGAACAAATCCTACGTGTTCTGATGGTGGACTGTTTCCGTGGCTCTAATTACTGCATTCTATGTTGGTAATTCTCTTTAAGAAGCTGGCAGCATAGAAAGGTATATTAAAAAATGTGCAAGCTTCTGGGTGTGCCACTTGAGACAGTTTAGACATGGAAACATGTCTAAGTTGAGAAGCCAAAATAATTCTCCTTTTTTCCACAATACTTTGCAATCTTTATCAAATGTGTTCTTTGGATGGCTCTTCAGAATTAAGATTATACCATCTAGGTTCAACCAAGTAATTGAAAGTTTTACAGCTCATACAGAAAACAACAGAATGAAGTGTGAAAATTACTGAATAGGCATTTTTATTGAAACATGTTCTTAAATGTAATGAGGTTGAAATTATGGTGAGTCAACAGTTTCCTACAACTGGAAATGATCAAACTTTTCATTCTCTAAAAGCAGTAAAAGTTAAAAGTGTTTCAGTCAACTCAGAGTAGGTGGAGGGTAATAATCAGATTTTAGTTAAAACTGTGTTCATTTATTTTTTCAGAAAACAGTGGGACATTCTTTCTTCCTCTCATGTGCATTTTATATGGTGAAGGTAGGAATTCTGAGCCAGCTCCTAAAACCAGACCTGTTCCATGTCAGCTGCAGAACACTGGCATACAAAAGAACAATATTGTTGTAGCACTGAGTTGGATGGGCCCATAGCCAGTGTGCCAGGCTGAAAAAAATGTTGGTTTTGGTGGTGGCTCATTTGTAGATGATCATATGCTGTCCTTAAGGAGGGTGAGAGATAGGGAATAGTTTGAGCTGTCTGGCTTTAATCTGCTTGCCATATATCTGCTGGATGTGCAAGCACTTGCAGTTTGGTATTAGGTCGTTTTGAAACCACCTTGATTTCTCTAGAATTCTTGCTAGTGTGTTGAAACCACTAGGATGCTTCTCTGTCTGAGTAATGTATTCTCTGTAGTTTGTGGTTTCTTAATAAGACCACGAGTTAAACAATTGAAGGGTAACTGCAGAAAGCCTGGCCCTAAAGATGAGGAAACATTCAAAACTTGGTGGGATGTTAATGTATGTTTCAAACTAGCAGGTCCTGTACATAACCTAGTTGCTCACATTTTAGTGAAGAGTTGTGTGTGTAACTTCAGCTTTGGGTGTGATTCAAAGAACATGCTTGTAGGTAGGAAAGAATTACATGCAGTTGTGAAAAAGGAAAGGTACTTCCTAGAGAATTTACCCTAGAGTGAATTTTGAGACATCATACGAGCATCAGGTGATACCTACTTTTCCTTTTAAAAGAAAGAGGAATTAAGTGTTTATGGAAACAAACAGCAAGTCATCTCTGTTTTTGGCTATAACAGGACTTGAGGAAATATAACTAGTTGGGCACAATTACCAGTGATGGGAACACATCACTTCTATCAATAGAGTATAATAATTGAAAGCTTTTATTGGGAAAATAATTTGGCATTATTTAACTGAAGACAACCTCTGATTTATAAAATGTACTTGCTTGGTTTTTTAATAGCTTTTTTTTTTTTCTTGGTCTGGTTGATGATTTTCTGAAATCAACATGCATCTCTGCACTCTAATAGTTGGCAGAAGGTGGAGTTTTGGCTTAGTGATATAAATTATTTTGGTGGGTGATCTCCAAGTGTCACTAACAAACGTGGTAAGTTGTATTAAGGGTTAGTTACAAAAGCGTGGATTTGTAACTGGGAGAGTTTTCATTGGTGAAATGTAATGGCATTTTCTGATACTAGAAAAACTTACTGTGAACAAAAGAAATAATTCTTCAGCCTCAGTGTGTGTTTAGGAACTACAGAAAATTAATTGTAATGGCACAGTAATAGCACTTCATTTTTTAAAATACATATTCCTTTTATAGTGAAGATGAAGTCATTGCAAGTAACACTTTGAAGTGCATTGGTTCTGATACAATGGTAATGCCCACAAAAGTGAGTATTTCAAACAAGCAACATTTAAGCATTTCTGTCAGTGTTTTCAAGACTTTTTCCTCAACCCCAAGAGCTATTCATATAGCCTGATAAGTAGAAAGTGAGACTACTGATAATAATTTAGGACTTTGAACACTACTTCCACTTTCCTGTCCTTGGTGAAAGGGACAGGTTCTGGCTCTAGGAAATTCTAACTTAAAGTGAATATATGATGAGTGTTCATGTGACTTCTCTTTTAAAAAAATATCATGAATATCTGCTCCTTATATGGAGTGGAATGGAAATAATGTATATGATTAGTAGATGGAAATATTGCATATATTTGGGTTGTATTTGTTTGAATAAATACAGTAGCTGTATATTGGTAAATGAAAAGAACCAACCTTTCAAATAACCTAAAAACAGATATAAGTGTCTTTCAGAAGATTCAGTTTACCTTAAAAATAGCTTTTAATGTAGTGCTGTCATTTATTAAAATATGAAGAGTGTATGTAATTGATAAGATAGTTGGCTCAATATATATATTTTAAAGCACCAACAAATTAAACCTCCCAGCCCTGTTAAAGGGACCTTGTCTTTCTTTTATTGTTTCATTTGAAATCAGATATTTTTAACTTTATTAAAGGAGTAACTTTCAGTTTGATTTGGCTTTTAATATGTTCTGAGAGGGTTAAAACAAGTCTTCCTCTTGAATAATATCTGATAAATTCTGGTGACGTGCCATAATTCACTGGTTAAGGCTTCTGGACTGGGCAGTTTTTAACTTTATGGGTAGGTTTTCTGCATCTGAAATCCGAACTCTGCTGGCCCAAGGGTCTGCCCATCCTGCTGCTCTGAGCTTTGGCTGTTCCTCTGATTTGGGAGCAGGGGCTTTTGGATGGAGCAGCACAGGAGTTCCCTCCTGACAGTGTTGGGCAATGACAGCGTGCCCAAGAGTTGCATTGTGTTTCTGCTCCATCACAGGTCTGTTTCTATAAGCTATGAGGGTCCTGCCTGCCTGAAGTACAAACACTTGGCAGATATGGTCAGTAATATGACCAAATCCTAATGAAATCTTCTGTTTTTAGAAATAAGCATGCTAGAGTGTCGTAGAGTTGAACCAAGGGTAACTAGCCCTTTATCCTTTTTACTGCTGTTCTTTACTATGCTGTTAATTTCCAAGGAGGAGTAGGTGGTTGGAGTTCCTTTAGACCTCTTTTGTTGTCTCTCCAGACCCAGGTTAAAGCTCAGAATTAGCTTTCTGTTCTTCCCATTTCTTATCTGGATCAGGCCTTCTGTTTCTCGGCTGGCTGCAGCGGGGCTGGGCGCAGTTGTCACATATGTAACACTTGTTACATGTGCTGTTAGTTTGTTTTATCTTTCCTCTGCTAAGCTGTGGTGTCTGCAGAGCAGGCGGGGCGTGGGGAAAAGTCCTGTGTTGTTGCCAAGCCTTGTTTCAGTGCTCTTTTGCTATTATGGTGACCAGAGAACTGGGAGGTTTTATGTCCTGTGTGTCCTTAAGCCCCCTCCCCCGCCTTTTTTCACAGTTATACAATAAAAGGAAGGTCAAATGTATTAATATTAATATTTACATTTACTAAACAGGAAGTGTTTTGTAGGCTTTGGGCTATATAGTTATATCCAGCAGTTGAGGGGAACAGCATTCCCTCCTGGTCTTGTTGTATTTCTGATTCTGCTGCCCTTAAGGAAGCAGTAAAGAGATGTCATGACTCTCCTGGATATTCTAGCACCAGAGGGAAATATCTGTGGCTCAGCTGGGTGAGTCAGACACAATAGTTCTGAAGAGGGATTCCTCAGATATTTTGGTTTGCCTGCCAGAAAAAAAAAAAAAAAAAGTGGTTGCTTCTTATCCTCTATCTTCCACACCACCATTCATTAAATACTTTTGTTGTCCAGTCTTCTCCTTGTCAGAGTGCTGAATAATGCAGGATCAAAGAAGTGATAGAGGTGATATCAAGTGGAGGCTTGGTACTAGAGCAGGATCAGGGCCACATCTTTGACAGCAGCTGAGCCAATCCCACAGCTCAGAACGTGCATCTGCACCCTCTGTGTTCTGAGCTGGGAGGAAACCTTGTTCTGGCATAGGTGAAAAGGTGATGAATGCATTGGAGTGGGAACCTAAATTGTAACCAAGTCTAGGAAGTAATGTATATCTCAGAGTTTGGGAAGAATTGGTTTTAGAAGGTTTGTGGGTGATTACTTTAGGTGTTCAGTGAGGAAAGATGCACATGCCATCTGTTAATGTTTGACCTGTGAGATTTGTTGTACATTTAATTTCTAAGATGTGTATATTTAATTTCTAAGATGCCTGTGCTGTATTAAAGACTAAGTAAGAAGTTACTTTATTTGAACAGATGAAGTAACCTTTCCAAATAAAAGAACATATAAGTGGTCTAAGATGGATAGCTTAGGTCTGAAAAAATTACTGATTAAATTTAGTATTTCATTTGCATTGACTTTATTTCTCCAGAAGTAGGTTTTTATCTTGCATCTAAACTGTCTTGTGTGTCTATGCACAAAGGCAGTCTGCAAATGTGTGTTTATGTTTCAATTAATTAAAAGCAGAACATGTGATTCATAGCATAGCTGATGGATGGGAGCTATTCCATCCCTAGGAGTGAGTTTTATATATATATATAATAGATTATATATAGAATATTTAAGAATGAAAACTGTTACAAAATTTAATTTTCCTTATTTGAAACAGTCAATTTCTTGCCAGCCACCCACACTGAAAATATTATTCTGCATTAAGTAGGTGCTTTGAATGTTTTCAAAAGCAGTTTAAGAAAAAAAAAAAAAAAAAAAAAGAGTGGTTCTAAATGTGTATAACTGTGAGAAGATGTCTCTTGAAAATTGCATGCTTGGAAACATAGTAGTGTCTTCTCAAATACTTACAAGTTCCTGTGTACTGGAACACAGGTATTTTGGAAGAATGTATTTTAAGGCTAGTATTCCAGATTTAAATTCTAAATCAAGGCGTATAAAATATTATTGCATAACTTTGAAACTAAATACGAAAATTTGAAGTGTATTTTAAGTTCTAGCAATAAAAATGTGTCAAGATCAAACACCAAATATTTATTTGTGTTGCAAATATTGGAGAAAACTGTTCCTCATAAGTAAAGTGATAAACCAGCTCTTAGTAATTTTTATTCAAAAGTGTTTCCTAGCTGTTTTCTTCAGGTCTGTCAGTAATGAGTACTCAAAAATTTGGTGTGAAAAGCAGGAAAATATTCCTCCTTGACAAGTGAGCATCAGATCTGCTATTTTTAAAATTTCTGTGTGGTTGCAAATGCCTTTGCTCTTATGAACTAAGTCCTTTAAAGCTGTGTTTGGAAGTGAGTTGTTAACTTATTCTATGATATCAGCTCATCTAGTTTCATTTAATAAAGCTATTTTAATATCCTGTCTGTGTCTCAATGAAATTCCAATTTACATAGAAATACAGTTTGCCCCTGAAAGTATAGTACTACTTCTATTTTTTTTTTTTTATTTTATGAAAGTGATGAATCTGTGTATTTGTTGCACTATGCACATCTAGCAATTGTAGTGGGTTTTTTTTCAGCAAGTAAGAAAAAAGGGTGTTAGCTAAATTAGTGTAAAATCTACTTGAGCTAGAACGTGTTTGAAAGGTTCAGACCTAAATGTCAGGTCTATATTTTCCTTTGGACCTAATTAAAAAAGCTACCTTAAAGGGAAAAAAAAAAAAAAAGAAGAAAGAAAGATGTAAAAGAAGATTAAAATGCTTAATCTACTGGTATTTTCCTGATTTGTGAAGAATTGCAGTTGAGATATTAAACAGTCCTCTCATGGATCCCACATCACTTGATTTCTTCTGGTCTTTTTTAGTGAATGAGTGGGCTTAGTCTTGGGCTTCCTGTTCCTTCTTCAGACATTGGAAACTTGTGAGAAGAGCAAATGTATGAAAAGCTGGGCAAATGTCTACCTTAGTGAGGTGCCAAAAACTCACACTATCTTTCTCAATCTGTGATGTAATCTTTAAGGAGAGAGCAAGAAATAATATTTTCTTGTCATGACAAAATACAGGAGCCATAAGATAACACTGAGAAGTTATTTTCCTATAAATCAAAAGAAACTGAGATAAAGTAGAGGGGAAAAAAATTTAAAAAGCTCTTGCAACCAGATAACTTGATATGGAATGTTTTCATAAGAGCAGTTAGAATTCTGGGGTTGTCCCCTAAGCAGGGCATCTTTACTTGTGAGAAATGGATAGCATGAGCTTCTCTGGAGATATTTCCAGCTGTGTAATCCCATGGTTACACATCCTGAGTTTTTAGGGACAATGGTGTAGTAGTGTGTGAGCATTTCAGTCCCGTGTTTATTCCCCAGTTGTGTGCCGTGAGATAAAGGTACAAGAATGGCAAGGTGTCTGGGGAAAAAAAGTTAAAATAACTTTGTGTCAGTCCAGCTGATATAGAGAGTTCTGCTCCCTGAAATCATTCAGGGTCTTACTCCATGTGTCAGCACAGAGCTTTGTGTTGGTTATGGTTTTTTTCATACTCTAGTGATCCCAACTTAGTGTTTTCCACCACTGTTGTGTTACAGCATCATCATGAAAACTTTGAGGTGTCATGCCACAATCTTGGAGTAAAAGGGAGGCAAGTTGCTTGGAGGAGAGCAGTTGCAAGAAGTGAGGCAATTATTCTTTTTTGGTATTAGGTAGATCCAGAAGAGGGTTTTTCTTAAATTCTCAAATAGGAGACTGTAAAAACATTTGAGAAATTGACTGGGGACAGAGGAAGAAGTTCCATACTGGTTTGCTGATGGAGACAGAGGCAGATGGTCCAGATGCTTGAGAGAAAACAAACCTAAAGTTGTATCATGTTAACCTGCCCTTCCTGATATTAGTTAAGTAATTCAAAAAATGCCATGTAGACTTCTTTGCCAGCTGAGTGATAAACATACATGTCAGGTAACAGAAAGATGATGAAAATGCAAACCAACTTAAGAATTAATCTCAAAATATATTTGACGTTATTTTATGAGTCTTTTATATGGTACCTTTTATGGAGAGGTTGATTCTTCTGCCTGCCAAGACACAATTCTTAAAGAGCAAATCAAAGGGTAGAGTTTTGATCATCTTTAAGATTGTCAGCACTTTTAATGAACAATCCTGAAAGGCTTTTCCTAATGACTTCTGTAGGAATGTTATTGTGGGAGGATGAGTGGCTGAGGAAGAGGGGAGTTCTGGAACAGCGTTAAGGGTTTATTGACTCATTGATGCATCTGTTTTCCTCCTTGAAAATTGCTGTCAGTGTCTGGAACACCAACCCTCTGTCCCTTTCTCATGGAATTTACTACAGAATTGAGGCTAGTATTTGTAGCATTAGCGAGGCTTATAAAACATTTCAAGGCTTGTAAAGTCTCCAGAGAAGGAATAGATGTTGCATAGAAGCAGCTGAGCTATTAAACTCAAGCAATTTTTTTTCAAGGAACACTGGATTCATGTTTATTTTAATATGGCAGAAAAAATAGATTTTTAAACTAGAGAATATAAGAAAATGTAACTGTGTTGCCATAGGTTGGTTTTCCCAAATGTAGTATGGGATGTGAATATGTAGAGTTTGTTCAATGTTTGGGACAGTTTTTTTAAAAGGAAAAAAGCTCATTAATTTTTATTTACATGGTGCCTTGTGTTAAGTAAATATGTTGCTACTGCTTTTCTGTGGAAGGTTCCAGGGAGTAGACTTCTAATTGTTTCTACTGATCATATTGCATGCCTTTTTAGGCTACCCATGTATATTGAAAGTATGAAAAATCTGTGTATCACAGTCAAGGTGTTTTAGTATTTCAGTGGAAGGTAGACAGGCCAATAACATAAAGATATTAGAATTTGTTTAAATTAACATATACTGAGAGCTGTTACATTTGTGAGAGTTTAAGGATTTGCTTCTCTTGTTCAGCAGAGGATTGCTTCTCACTGAAGAGTGCAGTTGGAAAAGTAACCTCTGAATGGTATTTGGGCTCTCCTTTATTACTAATGTAGTGGGACTGGTAGTCCTGAACCTGACTAGAAAAGTCTGGGCTTGGGGTGCTCTGTAGAACAAAATCTTCATGTGTGCCAGTTAACATGAGCTCAAAAACTACCCTGTTGGGTTTGTTCTCTCCATGTGCTCTCTTGCAGCATGAACATCTTAATGTTGCCTTAGTCCTGCCCAAAGTTTTTTCTAAAGTTTGTATGTTAGTAATGAAGATAGCTCAGCAGGGAAAACATACCTTGCAGTACGATATGGGTTCAGTCTGGCCATAGAACCCAGAGCATCTGAAAGAAAATATCACAGTGCTGATGTGATACTTGACAGACAGCCTGCATGGGTTTCAATAAATTTGTTTTTCTGAAACAAAAATCTATCAGGTTGTGGGAAGTAATACTTGCAATTGGGAAATGGAAATGTGCTGGGAGTCTGGAATACATTCACAATGCTCGAACTAGTGATGCAGTAAAGCATTAGGAAAAGGCCAAGGACCTGGAAAACACTGACTTATAAAGAGGTGCAGCCAGATACTGATAACAGTCATAAGATGCCTTAAAGTAGAACATTAATAAATTGTTTTTTATGTTAGAGTATTCTTCCCTTGTTTGTCTCTGAATTTTAGCTGGAAATAAGAGATTCTTAGAAGATTAATCTGTTACCAGATCATCCATGGATATACTTTTAGATACTGTGTGAGCAATAAAAAAAGTATATTGATAGAACTTGTCAGTGGATAGACAACTAAAAAATTTCAAAATAACAAAAAAATTTAGCAATAAAATACAATTCAATTGTCATCATGCAAGGGCAAGTATTAGACACCTGCTTTTAAAGAACATAGTAAAGATCAGGATCTGAATGTATTACTGGTTTTGTACAAGCCTGTGCCAAATAAAGTGTAACTGTTGCTGTAGTAACTTAATATGACTGAAAGTGAATTAATACTTAAATACATAATTTTCTGGTCAGAAGAAGTTACAGTTAGCATACATATTTGCACAAAGGTGTTATTCTTCAAAAAGAATGGAGAAAGCAATCCCTAAATTTTTATTTGAATCTGGTGTGCCTCTATGTTGTATATTAATAATCCTAAAATAAAAATGATGCTACTTTTATGGTGTTTTGGCATTTACTAGGAAGATGAAGCTCTGTAGTTCTAAGTATGTCATTCCATCATGCAGCTAAACAATCTAGCAATACCTGTTGAAAAGTGTGGATTTTTTTTTTTTTAACCATATTCTCCTATCTGAATCTCTGAATGTTTCTGCTATTTTCCTTGCACTACTAACCTGTCTGATTGTCTAGCAAGCTCCTTCAGAAAAGTGAGCTAGTGGACAACTGATTATTTCTGATTGATGAAGAATGGGGAAAAGCTATGCTTGCTCCTTGAGCCAGACTGTTGTGAGGTGGATTTGATTCCACTGTGAGAAATGGAGGAGGGAAGAAAGAAGGAGTTTTGCCTTTTGACAGCAATCATTAGTTTTGGTTTTGTATAATCTGAGAATCTGAACATTTTGAAGCTATTCCCTAACTGTATCATCATCACTAAACTCTATGTAATGTGATGCTTTCAGAGTCCAGAGCGAAGTGCCAGAATCAGGGGCTTTAAAAAAAGAATTTTTGTAAAAAATTAGGAATTTAAAATTAACAGATGGATTAGTCTCGTTGTTGAGACTTGCTCTGGGTGAATTTTCCAGGAACTCCTTTCCATGATCAGCTTTGGAAAGGATGTGATAGAGAGATTCATGTCACTAATGGTATGCGACAGTCTATAGAAATTTGCTGTGGTAAAAGGCAACTGTTACTTTTGTGTTTTTTCATCTTGGCAGGAGAGCCCAACCATTTGTTAGACACAGCAGGAGAGTGGTTTATTTTGAAACTCCCTCCAGTTTTGTTTTCATGGTGGGAGGCATTCTCAGCCAGAGTTTTCTTTGGGAAGATTGCAAAATGTTTAGGTAAAATTTTATTCCTTGTCTATTTTTCTAGGGCAAGAAGAGGCTGTTATGATCCAATGTGACACAGTGCAGTCAAGTGCATGTTATCTATAGAATTCCCTAGTAATTATCACATGGAATCTATACACTTTTTCATTTTTTTTTCAAGTGTAGCATATCTCTGTCAGAAGAGGTAGTTTTGTTTTGCACTGTAATCTCTGGATTTCATTACTTAATTAACCTCCCAAGGTGTTACAGCTTAATTACACACAAAATTTACTGCCTTGTCCCACTAAATGTGCTTATCCTACACTTTATTTAAGGAAATGTAGGACACATGGCATGTACTTTTCTAAATTGTTATGTCCCAGGGCTGCATTTGCCTATTCAGGAGTATGTATCAGGAGTATTCATTATATGGAGTAGTTTTATGAGTTTAAGGCAGAAAAGACAAAAGCCAAAGGGAAGGAAAGAAACTTCTTGTTCACCTACATATTCTCTTCTAGGCCTCATTTATGCTTGTCTGCCATTGTGGAAAATGAGCCCTTTTCTTGCCCCCTAACAGGGGTAAGGAGGAATGGGCACACTAAAGAAAACTGGTTTGTTGGTGTTGTTCTATGGAGATATTTTGCAGTGGAGGAGAGTACAGCAGTGACCAGTACAAAATTAAGTTTGTGTAACTGGGGCAGACATCATTATTAACATTTTTCAGGTCTTTCAGCTCTCTATGGTGTGGAATTCATCTACTAAAGTAAGAGGAAAACCTTCACTTAAAGTAAGGAGTCAAACCAAGGATATATATTCCACCCGTGGCAAGATTGAAACTGATGATGGAACCTGCCTTCTTTGTTGTAGCTTTACATGTTATTGTGTCTTTAGATAGGAATAGCTTTTCTCTGGTGCTGCCAAACCTAAATCAAGTGTGTATTAAGATTTAGCTGTATTAAGTACAGCTGTTTGCAGCATAAGTGACCAAACTCAGCACGGTGGCTCAAAATGCAAAGATGGCATAACCCAGTTTTCATTACAAAAAGACAATAAAAATCTCCAACTTAATATGGATGTCATTCATACCTTCTTATACACAGAAATGTCAACGGATGAGAACACAGCATTAAAAAAAAAAAAAAAAAAGGCAAAATGTGAAGAAAGAAGATGCCAAAGTGAAATATGTGAGTTAATGGGTTGAAGGTAGACAGTAAAAGCCTTGTTGCCAAACTCTTGTCTATCAGCAGCAACTTGAGTTCTGACTCTGGAGGTGACCAAAGGAAAGAATGACTGCAGCTTTCACACAGTACTAGATAAATTAATGGCAAAAACACCTTCAAAAGAGAAGCTCTGCAGACATTGCAATCATCCTGGGGAAAGCAGTTGCCATGATAAGACCTGGTCGTGACAGCACACACAATAGTTGTGATGTGGGAACCTGTGCAGGAATTGCTGTCAACAGAGAGCTGGGGTTTTCCCATCCACTATGCTGTGTTTAAGCTGGCACCATCAAAGGTCACTGTGTGAAGTATGACTGCATGTCTGTGAAGAAGGATGAACAGTTCAATTAGGTTGTAGGTTTCCCAACTACTTAAGCATGGTCGTCTTGCTGACTTACAGATACACGTGCATTTGTCATCAGTCTGGAGGGTTAGAAAGGCCACAAGATTAGCAAGAATTTGTAAAGTCTTGAATGTCACAAAAGCATTGGGAAAGTCATACGCTGTGTCTAAAAAATAAAAAATTGACAACATTAAAATTGCAAAGCAGACCTTGAACATTGGGTAACCTGTAAACAAACAGGCAAGGAGCAGTCTTGCTGTGGAGCAGACTTAAGCCCTTTGTGACACTTGGTTAATTCTCTTTAGGGGTTTTCTCATGAAACAACAGCTGGTGCTGTTTTGAGAAGTGTTATTGGAGCTTTAACAATATGAAGATCTTTCATACAGGACAGAATACAAAAGGCATTCTTGAGACAATTCCAAAATATACAGCAGAGTTTGTCAGTTAAACAGCACTGTGGTTAAGTGCTTGCCCAGTTTAAAAAAAAAATGTGGGGGAGGACTCTCCTTTTGCATTTATTTCTATTTTAAGTAGTAGAAATTCAAAGATGAAAACATTTAAATTTTATTTTGATTTTTTTATCAAGGAACACAAAATGTGAAGACTGTGGAGGATGTTTGTATCAATAGATCTGTATCCTGTGTTTTGTGATAATGATTTTCTCTTTTTGGACTGAGTTCTAAGCATCACTTGAACTCTAAAAATGTCCATTTGAGATGAAAAGATTCAGAACTGGTTTTTCTAGGTACAGCACAGCTCAAAATACTTGACCTGGGAAACGCAGTCCTGTGGACTTCTGATCCTTGCACACCTGCATAATTACATTCATTTGTGTAGTTGAATACTTTTGAGCTTTTGCTTTTATACTTGTGTTTCAATAACGTATTAAATAACTTCTGAATGTTTATAACGCGAGGGTTTTTTGCATGCAGAATATGTATGGATCTTGAAGCACTGTATGAATAAAATCATGAATAAAATCTGTCCTTCTCTATGACAGTGAAATGAACATTTAAGTTTGGCACACTTTGTGATGCCTTAATAAAATCTATAGCATTAAAGTTCTTTAAGACAACTTTTTTCCTTTTTTTCTTTTTTATCATTGAGCAGAAAGAAAATATGATTTTTTGTGTATTATTCTCCCTTACATCATACATTATTGTGTTCTAATGAGTGTGTTATAAACGATAGTGGGCATGGGTGTCCCAGGGAGTACAGTACCAGAAGATCCCAACTAATGCTGGCCTACAGCAAACCTTAAGTGTCCCCAAGAAGGGACACTTCTGCAGGGTTAACTCTTTTCAGGCAGCAGAGTTTGTTTAGGTGTGACCTCCCTTGTCTGTCAACATGACAACAATTGGAAGTAGCATCTCAACAGAAGATATTTGATACTCTACACTTATTACTGATAAGCTGGAAAGTATAAGCTCCTCTAAGCTGTCAGTAAGACTTTTGCTAGGAAGAAAAATGCATTTCCTAGCATTGTACTAAAAGCAATAGCTTGTAGGAGGTCCCTTCCCAATATTCTGCAATAATTTTTCCCAAACTAGAGTTACTTGCTCACAATTAAATGGACTTTTGCTAATCTTCTGACTCTTACTCTACTTGTCCCATAGCATTTTTGACATTGGAGGTAGGAAAATTGTAGCTGGAACTTTTATGCTAAGGTTTAAGTTCTCACTTTGAGTGTTTGCCAAGTTGGGATGTGTTGTTAGATCCCAGTTCTCACACACTGGAAGAGCTGTCTCAGAACAGCCCTGAGAGTATTATACTGATGTACATGTCAGCTGAAGAACTATTGTGTGGTCACAAACTTCTCTGACTGTAAAAACTTCTTAAAGCCTAAGAATTGGGAGCAAATGAAACAGTTCTGTTTGGACAAGATTTTGATGGTCTTTCCACCTGGAATTCTTTTGTATTCTGCATCTCCTCTCTTCCATTTTTTACAACACTTGTTTAATATGAGAAGTGTTATTTTCCTGCTAGTCACTGGTCCCTTCAGAACAAGTGGGTAATAAAATAAAAGAATATTTATATACATGTGCAGTGAAATGTATTGAAAGCCCGGACATCATTCTCAGAACTGCTTCAATGGAAAAGAAATTATGTTGCAACTATTGGCAGTGCTTCTTTTGTAACAATTCTTATTGCTCCTCTTCCGTATTTCAGTTTAATGCTCTTTTTTCCAAAGTTCTGCTCCTTTTCTTGCTTAGTTGATCTATAGCTAGTATTTTTAGGGTGATGGTGACAGGGTTATCACAGTTTAAAACCAAATAACTGTGAAGGCTAAATTAACTAGGATACCAAAGCCCTCTAATCACCCATGTGATTTTGCAGCTCTCCTGTTTGGCAGAAAATGAGATAGACTCCAGAAGAATAGTCATGAGAGCTAGTGTTTTGGTTCCAACTGTGCTGCATGCAATCCTGGTGCCAGATTGTGAGGTTCCCTGGGTTCTTTCCCCGTTTCCTCTGGATGCTGTCAGATACAGGAGTAGGCAATAGAGAATTTTATTCTCATTTGGCATGCTCAGGTTTACTCGTGTCCAAGTAATTGGCTGTTGTCATTGCTGGTGCACACAATCTGCCTCTCTCAAAGTTCTGGAAATGTGTTTCCTAGAATTACCATAGATAAACTAGAAAAATGTGATCTCTAAATCTGGAGGAGAAAGGTAATTTACCTTGTTATGAATAGAATTAAATACTTTATTCTTGTGCTGCCTGAGCTGGGTGGGGAGCTGTAGAGGCATCAAAGCCTGAGTATTAGAAGCTGGAGAGGATAAATGAAATTAATATGTGGAGAATTGTGTGCTATAGGTTGGTGTTTGGCCTTTTGATTCTGCTCAAACTGTGTGAGTCCAGTATCCTTTGCTCCTTTTTCCTATGGATTTATGTGATTTATTGCCCTTTGCATACAGTGCTATCTGAGGCTGCAGCAAAAGCTAGATCGAAGGAGAAGTGATAACACTTCCTTTTGGCCACAGAATTTACATGGTGACTGGTTAATTGGGGGTTGGAGTTTAGCCTGTATTTACTTTATATAGACACATACTGGAAACAGCTAAATGAGAGGGAAAAAATTTGCCTGAGTGGCAAGTGGGTTTTGTCCTCATTATTTGTGTGGTGATGGTTTCTACTGGTCATGTAACACCTGCTTCAGAGTTGATAAACCTCCTGTGAGAGAGGTATTTCAGGTACTGGGTGGGTGGGGACAGAATTTCTTATGTCTTCCAGCCAGGCAAATAAATCATGTGAGTTAAAATTACATTTATTGGCATTTTTGAGATAATTCAGATAATTCCAGTTTATAGATAGGAATACATGCTGTAAAATGTCGTTACTAGTTTCCTTTGTATACATGTTTTTACTGTCTCAGAATAGGGCTAGTCTATATTTGGTTGTTCTGAGATTAACCTTTTTTTAATCTGGTTTTCATTTGATGGCAAGGAGGTATCTATCAGGAAAAAAATCACTGAAAGTGCACCAAATCTCTGTATCCCACCTCCCTTCCCATCCCAAAGTAGGTTAGTTTACCATAAAACTGTTCTTCAAGGTATTTTTTATAAAATTCAGACAGATTAAGCTTGAACTTTGTTTAAATTCCAACATTAACCTATGTGATTCTCTCTTCTTACAGCCCTTGGCTTTTTTCTTAGAATCATAGAATCACCTGTGTTGGAAAGGACCTTAAAGATCATCAAGTTCCAACCCCACTGCTATGGATAGGGACGCCTTTCACTAGACCAGGTTGCTCAAAGTTCCACCCAACCTGGCCTTGAACACTCCCAGGGTTGGGAGATCCACAGTTCCTCTGAGCAACCTGTTCCAGTGCCTCACCAGTCTCACAGTAAAGTCTTCCTAATATGTAATCCAAACCTACTCTTTCAGTTTGAAGTCATTCCCCCTTGTCATTCCTCTATATGCTCTTGTAATTAGTGTCTCTCCTTTCATCATAAAGCATTCTGGGATTGTATCAGGCTTGATCACTTCAGCAGAGAATGTAAATTATAGTAATTGAGAAGCCAGTAGAAGAGGCATTAAGTGTTTCTTAAATACTGCTGAATGAATTGTCCAGACTATAATGTAAAAGTTTAGTATTGCTGTTACCATTTAGAACAGTATTCAGTGGTTTGGATTCAAATGCTTATGCACAAAATTAATGTTGTAATTACTTAACCTGAAGAGATGGGTGGTTTTAAGTGCTGTTGTTTCCTTATTTTGGTTTAGTGTGCTTAGTAAATTGCTAAAGGTTGAATATGCAACGATTAGTTAAGAATCTGTCATGTAATCTGTTGGTTTTTCTCTATTGCAAGGATAGCTTTATCTTAATACATCTGAAAACTTAAATTTAAATTACATGACAAGTTTTGATTGTAACTGAAATCTCTGTCAGATTTTGTTTGTATATCAAGAGTGACAGATTGAATGAGGTTGATTGTTGGTTTGGTTTGTTTTTTTAGACATTATTTGATAATCAGATGAATGCTTCTAAAAAGGAAGACTCAGAAAGCATTAATAAAAATGACACTTCAAAGAAGATGTCTGTTGAGAGAGTTTATCAGAAAAAGACTCAGCTTGAGCACATCCTCCTCCGTCCAGATACCTACATTGGCTCAGTTGAACCCTTAACTCAGGTAAGTGTCACAGTCTTAATGTTTTTTGTTGTTTTAATGAGGAAATGTCTATTCTGGTTGTTAAATAGATGCATCTCTGTTTTTCTCAGTATTTGGAATTAGATAGTTAAAAACTGTGGTCTTGTTTATGTATGCACATGTAGGAAGGGGATGAGACTTGCTTTAAGGCATTGAGTGCTTGGTTCATCTGAAAAGATAGAATCAAAAAACATTGAAATCCAGTCAAACCACAAACACTCACCTGAGTGTGAAACAGACAGCTATGTGTGTATAGGTCTGTGCTCACAAGCATGCCTATGTGCACACACATATGTATGCACATCTGTAAGCAGCATTTGTTCCAGGTCCAAAAAGCTTTGGTCTGTTTGTTTAGGTAGAGAACAGAGAATTTAAGCCTCCTGCTGGCACATTCTTCAGTTGTTTTTGTGAAGTTGCAATTTGCTTTGAACATCACTGTCTGTACTGTTGGGAGTTCCCTGCCAAGCAGAAAATAATGGATTTTCATTATGGAATTCTTTGTGGGTACAGCTATAACTTTTGCAGACTTCTGCTTTTGTCTTGGATGGCTGCAGTAATCAGACTGTAAGAGGAAGGTTCCTGGAGGAAATAGGTCTTAGAGGATCATAGACTGGTTTACCAAGATAGTAAATACTTTTATTTTATTTTGTTTCCATGTAGTTAATGTGGGTTTATGATGAAGATGTAGGAATGAATTGCAGAGAAGTTACCTTTGTTCCAGGCTTGTACAAGATCTTTGATGAAATTCTTGGTAAGTACTTTTAACAATAATGCTGCCTTAGCATTATGGAGTACAAGCTTTTCTGAGTGCTCTCAAAGTACATCAACTTGTATCTAAGTTTAAATCCCAGACTTGAGTCCTGCTAAACTATAGGGCATAAAAAAATTAGTGCATTCTAGAACTATAGAACAGTTTAGAAGGGAAGAGTTTTCAGCTGAACTTGTAAGAAAATGTAAATATTTGTTACTGAATGTCCAAACTAGATAATTCTTTATAAACAATATTGTTACAAGATTTTTTTTTTTTCTGTGAAGTGTTATTAGGGCTGCAATTTAAAGTGACATTTGAAAAAAGATTATTCCTCCTTATCCTATCCCTTAAGTTGTCTGAGTGTTCACTTAGATCATCCTTTCATCAATCATTAAAACTTCCTCCTTCTGTACAGAGGGATAGTGGTGGTAGTTGTTATGGATCATTTCTAGACTTCAGACAGCTTTGAAATAAATAAGTATCATACTGCCATTAAAAAGCACTATGACTGAGGCACAAAAAATATTTTTAGAAAATTTTGTCAAAAATTCTCTGAGTTAGTGTGACTTAATGATATTCTGTTGGTGACAGGAACACACTAATCAGCAGCAGAGATGTGGAATATCTGAATACTGTGCTGTCTGCTGAACTGATATTTTGGCATAATTGGCATGAAATCTTGGACTTAACAGCTTTTATGAAGCTCTGCTTCAAGGATTGGTAGAATTACCTCATAAATTAAATTATATTCTGCTGAGGTCAGTTTTGTTGCGACATTCATTAGATTCACAACTTTTCCACATCTCTAAAATTGCTTTGCAGCATTGCTGTCTTTGAGGCAATAAGGGCTGTATATTTACCAGATGGAAAAGAATGCTTAATTTTTTTTAATATTATTTTTAACTTATTACTTAATTTGATAAACGTGGTAATGAAAACCTTTAATTGCTTCTGTTTTGAGTGCTGCCTCATAGATTAAGTTTTTTTGGCTTTTCATGTTAGGGAGATCACTTCCATATTGTCCCATTCAGAAGAAGATCAGTATCCTGTCCTTATTGGAGTACTTCATGGCTTATTGCTGCTTTATGAGGCACTGATAAGTGCTCCAGAGGGTGTGGTTTGAGAGCTAGGGGACAGTGTAATAACATTATAAAAATGGGACATTGACATTTTGGCTATGCATGCTATTGAATGAAACTGCACTAGATGATTTTAGCAAAAGCACCCTGAAATATCTGATCTTACACTGCGGTCCTTGTCAGCTGTCAAGACATTGTACTTTGGTGTTTTGGGGTTTTACCTTCATCTGTTTCATGGATGATGAGACAGATGCTGAAAGTGGCTGTAATGTGTTTTCCTGTTTAGTGGCCACAGTCACATTTCTGCTCCCTGTAGTTCATACACATGGCAGTGCAGTTTAATTAAATTCTGATCAAATGTTAATTTCCAGTTATCATTGTTTTAATGCTAAACTATGTAGACTGTTAGTTACAAGTCTTGCAGGCTCTTTAGAGAGAACTTTTGCTGCAGTCAAAACACACCTTAATGGATATGACTTTTTAGAAGGGTTTCAGTGTGTAAACTGGTCTGGTGATGCATGTGAGTTTCCAGGGTCTTTCATGTACATGCTGCAATAAATATCCAAACAAGAGCAACAAGAGAAGAATGAAGTGCTCAGTATGTTAAGAACAGTTATGAGCTCACAAAATACACTTCTATATTTATTTCTGATATAGTCTAACTGCTAGAAATAGAATCAGTAATTATAAGAAGGCTGAAAAATATCTTCTTGTAGATACTTGGTTATATTTTTAGACTCCAGTGCTAAGATACGAAATATATACAAAGAACTGCCAGATTAAGAAATACCTGGACTATTTAACTGATGGTGGAATATGTATAAAATCAGTTTTAGAGACCAAGGGATTAATAATTGCCAATGAAGTGTTAATTTGTACTACTTTGTTTCATAGTAAATGCTGCTGACAATAAGCAGAGGGACAAGAATATGACTTGTATTAAAATATCCATTGATCCGTAAGTAAAAGCATGTTTTCATTTGCTTTCCTTGCCAGTGCTATTGCAGTTTAGATTTGTACAAATGATTTTACTAATGAAAATTGATTTCTTGAAAACAGAATATTTTTGGAATTATTTCTATTAGCTTCATATTTTAAGATGAAGAGGTGAATTGAAAGTGGTTAACAGTAAGTGCTGCCATTCTGAATTTATAATAATTGCTTTCCTAAACCATTTGTTAAGGTTTGAATGAAACTTAAAACCACAAGTTCGTAAGATTTATGATAAATTGAAAGCTTGGCAGTGCATAACTATAGCCAGCCAGGTTCTTTACAAATCTTAAATACCAGCTTTGAGGTTTTGTAACACAGTTTTGCCCCTCTTGAACTTCTGTGTTAATTCCTTTACCATTAAGATAAGACTGTTTGAATTAGTCATCTGTATCACACTGAAACTTCATGTTACAAATACATTCATACCATGCTTTTTGAAACTGAATACTTGAAGAGATAATTTCTGGTGAGAAGTACTGTATTTAAATAGATGCTGATTCCTTTTCACTGACATTTAACTAAATAATAAATTATTTAGAAAGCTAGTTTTCAGACCTCACCTTTAGGATAAATATGCTGAGAAGCAATTTTTCTACTTTCCTCATGGAGTGGGAGGGAAATGGTAAATGTGTAAATTTGCCTGACCTGTCCTGATTTTGAACTCTCTAATACTCAAAAATGAGAATTCTGTGTAAGAGCTAGAAGTATTAATGATGCCAGGTATTAATAGATTTTGGCACTGATACATAAAATTAAGTCACAATGTTTATCACAGCTCAGAAATAACACTTTTCTGGATGGACTCCAATGAAACCATAAAAGCTACATCTCTAACTTGAGTGTAATTCTGTCACTAAGTGTCTGGATCCAGTTGTAGTTCATGTTGACAGTGGAATCTCTTCATGCAGGTTTTTGGGGTTTTTTTTATTTGTATGAAACACTGTCATGTATGGACAACTAAGCTTCTTCTTCCAAGACATCTAATAAGCAAAACTAAGTGGAGTTTCTTGTAATTAAAATTGTTAGAGCTCTAAGTAAATGTGGTAAGAATATGGGTTTTTTGCTGTATTTTTATTTAGTTATTTTATTAGTGTGTTTAAACAGGTATGCAGAAGTCTGTTTTCAAAATTGCATTCATTTGTTTAATGTCTTCTCTATTTTCTAGGGAGTCAAACATTATCAGCATATGGAATAATGGAAAAGGGATACCAGTTGTGGAACACAAAGTAGAAAAAGTATACGTACCTGCTTTAATCTTTGGGCAGCTACTAACATCCAGCAATTATGATGATGATGAGAAGAAAGTTACAGGCAAGGCTATTTAATGTGCTTTGTTTTATTCAGTAAAGCCATGGTGTGCCTCTTCTGTATGCTTCCCCTTCTTAATTTTTCTCTTTTCTTTTTTGTAGCTGGTGATTATCCAGTCACCATTACTCTATAGCTCTTTATTAGTGTAAAAAGGCTTAAAGAAAATATCTTACTTTTCCTTTTTTTAATACCAGTATTTACAGAGAACTTTACGTTTACATCTCCAGTGTCAGTACTCATTATTGAATAAGAAACAACATACTTTTATATTTTAATTGTAGTGTATATATGTGTTTAAACATTTCTGCTCCTGAAATGCAGGGAAAAAATAAATTTGATAAATTAGGATATGATTTATTATCCTAAATTTAAACTGACCCTAATTTACTGCATGTTGTTTTTTCCAGGTGGACGCAATGGCTATGGTGCAAAACTTTGTAACATATTTAGTACAAAGTTTACAGTTGAAACTGCTTGCAAGGAGTACAAACACAGCTTTAAGCAGGTATAGAAATGTTCAAAACTCCTTTCCATTTTTTTTTTTTGTTGTAGTTACAGGTTTAAAATCTAACACATATTTCAGGAGTATTTAACAAAATGGATAATTTCTCAGTCAAAGGGATGTGTAGAGTTTGTTTGTAGAGTTGGTATTTCTGTGTGTTAGGATTTTGGGTAAAATAATACTTTCTTTGAAGTGTTAGGTGACTAAAAAACGAAAATTTCTGTTAAAACTGAAGTATATTCATGTACATGTGAAGAGGAATACATTCCATGGAAACATATTGAAGTTGCTGTTGTACAATTTGTCAAAAAAATCTTTTTACTTAGCTATGCAAACATGGAAACAATTATCTGTGTCATTTTGTATGGTGTTAAGAAAAGGATTTTTCAGTGTTTATGTCATGAATTTAACTAGCCCCACGTGGACTTAAGTGCAGGCCCCCCACTTGAACCCATTGCTCATTGTTAGCATACAGACCAAGGGCTGAATATAATCAGGTCTACTGTATATAGCTTTGAGATGGCCACCTTTCAGTTTAAAGTACTTTGGCAGAGTATTAGATACCAAAGTTCCTTGACTTTACTGTCTTTCCCAGCTGGAGGCTTTCTTCTCTTACTTTTTGGACAATTAATTAATTTCTGGTCATGCTATCATATCACTACATAAATAATACACTTAATCTGTTATGCCTGTTTCTTAAAAAATTAATATTTTATGCTGACTGCCAAAGAGCAAATTAATATTGGTTCGAGAGTACTTTTTGAAAAGGACTAAATGCTTTACAGCTTAAAGTGCTGTTCTCCAGTATTTTCAAAATCTGTGAAAATTTATTAGAACTGAACCTCAATATATGCTGTGAGCAGATATTCTTCTTGATCATGCAGATGTGCCCACCTTCTTAAATAGTTCTTAAATAAATACAAGACCCCTGAGTCAAGTCTGAACACCTTGGGGTTTTTTTTGGCCCATTGCACAGTTACAGCATCTCCAGGATGCTGTCTTGGAGACTACTGAATCTCTGCACAGTGACTAAAAAGCCTCCCTGTAGAGGTGTGGAGAGATTGAAAGTGTTAAATGGATGGCTAACAAGGACTCTAATCCCAGCACACTTGTATCTAATTTATTAAGTTCTGTGGGAGACTCCATTTGCATTAGAATCATGTCCATCAATGTAATAATACCTGCATGTTTATGGAAACCACAAATGTGCTGCCACCTATGCTTGTGCTTTGTAAATCAATTAACTTTATATAGTGTTTTACCAGAGGAAACTTCTAATGGAAGTTATGAGCTTTTTGTTGTGTAACTGTTGCAGTCCCAGCATAGCTGGAAAAGGGAATAAAGGAGAAGGATAATGTGTTGTAAACTAAATTCTAAAATGTTTTGTTTCCAAAGACTTGGATGAACAACATGATGAAGACCTCTGAGCCCAAGATTAAACATTTTGAAGGTGATGACTACACATGCATTACATTCCAGCCAGATCTGTCTAAATTTAAAATGGAAAAGCTTGATAAGGATATTGTGGCCCTCATGACCAGACGAGCATATGATTTGGCTGGGTCGTGCAAAGGAGTCAAAGTCATGTTGAATGGGAAGAAACTACCTGTAAGAACATCACTTACATATCTTGAGTGTGCTGAGTATTTGGTGCAGAGAGTAGTGACTGTTTGCTGTTCCTTGCAGGTGAATGGATTCCGCAGCTACGTAGATCTTTACGTTAAGGACAAGCTGGATGAAACCGGAGTCGCGCTCAAAGTCATCCACGAGGTCGTGAATGAACGATGGGACGTGTGCCTCACCCTGAGTGAAAAAGGGTTCCAGCAGATCAGCTTTGTAAATAGTATAGCTACCACAAAGGTGAGGGGCTAGATCAAACATACGAAATGGAAATGATAAAATGCGTGCTGAGGCTTCGCCCGGTCGGGTGTTTGATAAAAAAGTGAATCTGGGTTGCTATAAATAAATAGGTGAGGTAATCCTGTGTGTGAGAGGAACTGGCAGAGCAATTGGATGCAATCAAAATACATTCATAGCAGTGTTTCTACATAACCACGAGTTTTGAAAACACTAGTAATCATTATTGCTGATACTGAAGTCTTATGTGAGCATACATGGTGTTGAAGAAAATGAAACTAATTGATTTCTTCCTTTTTAACACATTGTAATAAAATAATTCTGAAAGTAAGATAAAAAAGTGTACAAATGCCTTTAAAGCTACCATTAGCAAGTTTTGGCGTTTGATGTCCTTCAGAAATGGCTATTTATTGCTTTATGATGTAAAAAGTTGGCCTGAAGTGTTGAGATTAATTTTGTTTTATTTCTGTGTCTTCATAAGGGTATCTAGGTTTTTTTGCAGCTATATTAGTAGTGATATAATAACAAAGAAATATCTTAAGTTATGCTAAAGCAGCAGTGTGCTCAGCATACTAAATAAAGTACAGCTTGATACTACTCAGCTTGTGGGGGTGGTCAGGCATGAAGGGAATCCTCTGAAATCAACCAGCATAATTCTTATTTATGCCCTTTTGGCATGAAGCAGGTTTAGGGACCTGTGGTCCACTGTGGTGAAAAAAAAAGTCTTTGTCACTTCTGCTCTTCTCAAATTGCACTGGATGAGTGACTAACAACTATGCAGTTAACTTGTTAGATCTTACTAAACAGTCTAGTTATTAGAGGTAGCAGATCTAACAAGCTAGATTTAACAAGACTAGAACAAGCAGTCCTAGTAATTGGTGAGACTGTTTCTAGAGAATGTTAACTGTGAGCTTTCCAAAAGATGGGAAAGATAAGAATTGGCAACAGATACTTTGAAACCTCTCCTTGCTCAGATCTCTGTTGAAAGAGTCAGAAGGAAATCCTAATGGTAGCACAAGTGATTCATAAGCACTGGTGGTTACACTCAGTCTAGTAGGTGCTTAGGAATGTTAGTGTTAATCTTGGTGTTAGGTGATGTGTAGCCAGTGTTAGGTAGGGAGTAATTTTTATTGTGTAACTTCTTTTCAGTTGCTCTCAGTGAATTTGAATGAATGTTCTGCAGTAACAGGGCAAGTTTATTTCATTGTAGAATATTTACTTTCTAAATGTGCATTGCAATTAAACACTTTGTCAAAACTAGGGATGACAGATGTGGTAGTTAAAGGGTTACAACCTTGTTTTAGTTCAGGCCTCTTTGTGCAACATAAGAAGAAAAATAACATGACCTTAAAGATGTGTACAATACTTTTATGAAGAAACTGGCAATGTAGAGAAACTTCATTATGCCAGGATATAGGAAGTTGTTTGGAAAAACTGAATACCTCCTGACTCCTAAGTAAAATAAATTGTATACACTTACTGGTTTGAATTTTACTCTTCTGGATCACTTTTCACCATCATGCAGTTACACCTACATTATTATTATATATTCTTCTAGTATATGCTTAGAAAAAGGTTCTGTGTATTCTTCAAAAGTAAGTGCTGTAATTTCTAGTTTTCCCCACTCTCTCAGTCCATGCCATATGCATGTTACTGTGTGGTGTGGGATGTTCCAGCAGTGAATCCTCTCACCAGCAATTGTTGAGCAGCTACCCACTGATGGGACATAATGGGTAGTAATTAAGTGCATCATCTGCCTGCCCCCTTATCTGCTAACAGGTGGGGAGCTCATTCTAGCCGTTAATTATCATTGTTTGCTGACAGCTTTTTGGTTTTGTGTTTGGGTAAATTTCATCCAGCTGTAACTTTCCCCCATGTTTTTTAAACTTGCTATAAATTCCAAGTAAGGTTTTTTTTTAGGTTGCTGGTGTTGTGTTTTTTGAGGGGTTTGGGAAGTCAGGCAGTATGTTGAGATGCAACTCCCTTGTTTAGTTCTTGTAAATTTGTAAGCTTTTTCAGCTCCCCAGTTAATAAAAATTTTGCCATAGCACACCACCACAAAATTCAGCTTCAAGCTCTGATACAGCATTTGAAAGAATGTCTGTTGCTATTAACAGTTGTACAGATAACCTTCACTCAGACTTGAAAACTGATTAAGCATGGTCTTCTTAAGTTCTGTGTTTCAAATAGTAGCTGTGGTAGAAATCGTAGTAGAAACCTCAGCTATTAACATAGGAATCTAATGATAATTTTAATATGGTGACACTGCTGACTTAATACTACCAATCATTTTAGCAGAAAGGTTCAGCCAATACATTTGCAGTGTCACAAGGTAGACTTGCATGGAGAGAGAATCCCAACCTGTTAAAATTTGCTGGAGTTCAGTAGGAAATTTGGGATCATTCTAGATTTCAGATTTATTTTCTTAAAATAAATATAATTTTGAAAATGCAAATGAAAATAGGGTTGAAATTGTAAAACTAATTAAATGAAAACTTCAAATTTATTGTTTGCTTCTGAAATTTTCTACCATATAAACCATTTTTCTGTCCATAGTTTGAATAAAGCTTACATCCAAACTGATGGAAGCTATTGGCTATGAGAAGAATAAAACATATATAGGAGGCAGTCAAAGCTTCATTTTTAAGATTTTTGTTAGCACTTAATTAATCCTTATTCAAACTATGGACAGAAAAATGATTCAGAGGGTTGTTTTGCCTTTGTGTCTTGTATGGAATTGTTCTGACAGCTGGGGCAGTTCCAGTTCTGGTCCCATAGTGGGTACATTTGCCACCTGCTGGTGAGATGGATGAGAAGGTCCCAGCTCTGAGCATCCCTCACTCACAGCTGTGTGCTAAAGAATGGACTCAGGAATGAGGAACTGCTGTAATAACTAGTATCTCCTAAGAATAGGAGCTGCTATAATAACTAGCATCTCCTAAGAACAAGAATTACTGGTAAATTGCTGGTTTTCTTTGATATGTCAGATGCTACTTTTAGCAAAATTTTAAAATTTCTAAAGTTTTAAATGCAAAAATATACTGAAATGTTCCCATAAGTGTAAGTTTTCAGTAATGCCATGAGTAAAAGAAACGCATTTCGAGACTGCCATTCAAGTGTGGAGTGATTTTGAAATGTATAATTTGATATTTTCCTGTAATAGCTTTTCTTTGCAGTTTGGAAATGCATGTATTTTCCTTTAAAGTGGCAGGATATTGATAGATCATCTTTCAGTTGAACTTTCCCTCTGCTGAAACTCTGTCATTCATGTGTGGATAAAAACAGTGTTTTAATTGTGGCAGCTTTTGGGGTTTGGATGTGGATTTTTTAGTTGGTTGGTTGTTTTTTTTTAGAAGAAATGCCATGAGAAAAGATTTTGTATGGTGCTTCTAATGGTTTGTGCTGCTGTTTTAGTAGATGACTCTAGGAACTGGGAGAAACCATAGATGTTTTCTTTGAAGTACAAGTACTGGTTTGGTTATGAGTAATAATATTTAGTAGCTTAACCATTTTGGTTTTATCTACTCTTTTTTTTTTTTTTTAATTTAAATCTCTTCCTTCTCCATGAAGCTGAGAACACAGCTGCTATCTCGATTCAGCTTCTTTACATCTTCAGTTTTTCACATGCATATTCTGCCTTAAAATGAAGAATCCTAACTTGATGTTTGATTGCTAGTTATTTTTCTCTTTTTGGCTGCTGTTTATTCTTGGTTTTGTTTTCTCTTGCATATTTCTTATCTATCCTATACTTCCTCATACCTGTCAAGGGCTGTTTTTTCTCCTTGGTTCTGTTTTAAACAACAGCTTTAAAGAGCAAGGCTTTTTCTGTTTGTTACTTTATGATGAACTTCTCCATAGACACGTGTTCTTTATTTTGTCTGCCCTAATGTAGATTGGTCTGAACAGGAGCCAGTATTTAGTCTGTATTTTTGTAAGGTGCTTACTGATACAGCAAAGGTGATATGTGTAAAATATGGAATGTTGAGTTGGGTATGTTTTAATTTTATGGGATGTGCATCACTCCACTTTTCATTACAAGATTTTAATTAAAGTGTTATGAACTTCCTATGACAGCCACTAGAATTTATTTTATTAATAGTTTGGCTTTTTTGTCTACAAATTTAAAGGAAGGCATTTGAGTAATCAATCATTTAACTTCTGTCATCCTCACTTGAATGAAGACTGAATGACCTGGAAAAAATAGATTTTTCTATCTTATGCTGCAACTCAGTGTGCAAGGATTTCTATACCAAAGTATGACTTCAGGAATTTTGTTAATACAGCTAAAAGCTATTGGTAAATTCAATGGTTATTTTGTTTATTATTTGGGTTTTTTCTCTTCCCTCATGCAGGGTGGTAGGCATGTTGATTACGTGGTGGATCAGGTTGTGGGCAAACTGATAGAAGTGGTGAAAAAGAAGAATAAAGCTGGTGTTTCAGTCAAACCATTTCAGGCAAGTAACTTTATGCAAAAATATTGAAAAAGATGGATGTAAGAATTTTGTTGAGTAAATTGGTTTCTATGTTTTAAACAGGTGAAGAACCATATATGGGTTTTTGTTAATTGCTTGATTGAAAACCCATCATTTGATTCCCAGACAAAGGAAAACATGACATTGCAGCCTAAAAGTTTTGGGTCCAAGTGCCAGCTATCTGAGAAATTTTTTAAAGCAGTAAGTAAAGCCTTTTATTTTTTCCTCTTTGAAGTGGGAATTGACACACTGGACCAAGTGTATGTATGTTCTGTAGCAGAAGGTTAGTTATAATTCTTTAGAATACTGCAGTGGCATTTGCATACTCTGAAAATGGGATGAAGGAATGTCTGTTCATTCTCTGGTGTTAATAATGGATGTACTGACTGTGTTTTGATTGTTGCCCTGGATTTAAAAATGAGCTCTGCCTGATCAACTTGTTTGTTGGAGATTCTGGCATTTGCATTGGTGAAATGAATTGGACTCTTAAAATCTAAACGAGGTTCTTGATCTCTGTTTTTTGTGTTGAAATATTTTCTGAAGTTGAGAATATTGTCTGCCTTACTCTTTTTGTATCAGTCCTACTCCATTGCACTGGAGTGAAAAGAGAGGGAGGGGATATTTCACTTTACTTGCTCATCCAGTAATCAATGAAATGCAAAATGGTGCCTGTAGTATTAAAAGTGATGAAGTGATCCTTATTGTCAGGCAGTAAGTTTAAAAATTTTTCTGTAGATGTGTTATGAATTGTTGTTGTAAATGAATGTATTTGTAAGAAATATATCAGAGAGGTTTTTCCTCTACTACATTTTCTTACAATGAGGGAAAAGTAGAATTCTGTTAGCCAGAACTCTTTATACTAGGTCCTTTTTAGTGCCAGTGGCCTAAAATGAAACTTCAGTGTTGAGAACCTGCCACTGCTAATACTCCTGGCATCAAAACTTTATTGATTGTAGAGTGTTTTTTTCTTCTAATCCTTGTTATGGGTGACATTCCTATAGAATTAAGAGGGAAAAAAACCCCATAACGAAATCTGAAGAATGAATACATGTTTTATTACCATCACAGGTTTGATTTATAGTGTTTCTAATATTCCCAGAAGTAAACATTGATTTCCAGATGCATTAAATGTGCAGCACAATCTCAACAGTGAATGCTGTATTATGGGGGATAATTGAAGGCCAAAGCTCACAGTATTTTGCTTCATCTGTGTTTTCTTTTGATGTGAAACAAGACCTAAAGCAGTTTTAGTTTTGAAAATATACTGTATGCTGCAGATGTGTTTCTAAAATTGGCATCAGATTTCCAAGTGGTTGGTAGAAAGCTCATTCTCAAATAGTTTTGATTGACTTTCAGCCATTTTCAGTCATTTCCAAAGAAACTTTAAATGGTCATAAATAATCCATAAGGCCTCTTTTTGCTGTCAAAATCCAGGAGACAAATGCTTAGTACCTGAAACGACTCAGCACATCAACTACACAGCGTAAGACAACCTCTTGTTAGGTCTCAGACCTCCTTTGCACTTTCCATCAGTTATAGAAGTGGTGGAAAAAGGAGAAAAGGAAGCTCTTTTTTATTGTGTTTTAGTTGTATGTGCATAAAGTCCTAAATAATAAGGTGTGTGTTAATTCCTTGACCTTTCACATGTTGCAATTTTTACAATTTAGAGAACCTTAGAAACGGTGATTTAAAACTGAGATGTAAACATCTGCTATCTGAAGCTTTATTTTTCTCATCCACAATTCTGATTTATTGCTTGTAGGCCTCTAACTGTGGTATCATAGAGAGTATTTTGAATTGGGTCAAATTTAAGGCACAAACTCAACTGAACAAAAAATGTTCATCAGTGAAACACAGTAAAATCAAGGGCATTCCGAAACTGGATGATGCTAATGATGCTGGTAAGAGAACTTACTTTTAAATTCTTTACTGTTTCATAAATTCTTCACAGACATGCTGATTTGAAACCTGACTTTTATTTCTCATCCTTATGTGTTCTTTAATAAAAAAAATTCTGGTTTTCTAAACTTTCTAGAGCTAGAATTCAAATGTGATGGTGAGTTTAGTATTAGGAATGCTGTCCTCTTTAGGGTAGAGAATTGACAACACTGAGCAAAAGTGGCAGTCTAGGTTGGTATTGGAAGAGTGTGTATCTTCTAATTGTGGTTTTCCTGCTAAATGGTGATACCAATATTCCATTTTGGAGGTGACTGCTCTTCTTGACCTTTCTAGTGTAGAAAGATCAGAATGTTTGTAGGGCCAGAAGGTACAGGAAGTAAATCAAGTAGTGTGCAGACCTGAGGGAATGGCTCAAGAGACTTTTTTCATTAGACTTTAAATGCCATTAGGTTCCTGTCTGGGAATATAGGGCAAGCTGGCAATCTCTGCTGGCTTGCTTCCTTAGCACAGATAAGGGATCAGGATCAGCTGGCAGTGGTTGTGCCAACAGCAATGGGTTGGGAGTTGTTGAATGGTTTGAGGGGCAGACATGGCTAAAGAGCTTGAAATGTTGCCAATCTGTGTTAATGTTAGTTGATTTTTACATTAAACAAAGGTAGAGAAATTGCAGTGAAGTAGGTGGGTGGATTGAGTAGGTAAAAGCATGTAACACTGAGAAAGAGGCTTGGTTTTGGTTGGGATTTTTGTTTGGTTTGGGGGATTTTTTTGTGCTTCAGTGTTCAAGACAAAGAAGATGAGATGATGGTTCTGTTTAATTTTTCTCCCTTTCTTTTTGGTTCCTTGGTTATTAATTTTTAATTGAGTTTTCTTCAGTATTTAATTGCTTTTTCATTTATTCAAATGTGGTATTTTGCCTCAAAAGTTGATAATCATGTCTACTCTAGTATTTTGCCTGGGGAATTTTCACTCCTCACTCAGATAAATGTTCCTGATACTTTTCTTGCCAAGAGGATTGTGTGCTTGAAGAAATTGCATATTTTCATGGATATCTAGCCCAGTGCTCCTAACTCATATAATGAATGATTTTGGACACACTTTTTTGGTAGTTGTTTTAACTTTGCTTTGGAGATCAGGCTTCAAAAATCACTTCTTACTTTTTTTTTTTTTTTTTTTTTTTTTACTGTGGGCGATGGGAAGAGAGAATCTCTTACAGGGGAGTTAGTAATAAGCTATACTGTTGTTTTTCATCCTGAAAGTTCCTTAACTAAGAAGGCATGTAGGGATTCATTTGGGCTGAACACTCATGTCTAAAGCTTTGCATGACTTGAATGACTGTTACCCAGGTATTTCTCTGATGCCTAATTATTGTTTCATGTTGAGGAAACTCTGCATCTCCTGAGGGAGCTTAGCCAGATATTGGTTTATTGAAGATCTGGAAGATACTGTATTCCTGACATTGAAGGCATTGCAGATTCAGGGTGGACACACACCCCTCTGACTTTAGTTATTCCTGTGGTTTTTAGATTTTATCTTTGCTTCAAGAATGAATTTGAAGCTCAGGTTCAGCATCCACAGGTTTCTTGTGTGCCTGGTACCCCTGAATGCTTTTATTCATTGCCAGTTAATGCTTAAGAGTAGGAGAAAGGTGTATTTGTAGAGTGAAGCACTTGCTGCAGATTTCCTCCCCCTCCCCTGTAAAGAAAGGGTCCTATACCTGGTTATTCTTGATTTCTTGTGATCTTGAACAGCTAAACATAGTTCTGTGGCTTCTTGGAGGAGAAGAGGTAGAAATCAAAGGAAAAATTAAGAATATAAGATTGTTATGGAGCAGCTAGATTACTAAATCAGGTGAAGCATAAAAGCATTTTTTGAACCTGTCAGTTCATGTAGTTTTATCTTTGAGTGCTTTAAAGCTGTGCTCAGGAAAATACCTGGCTTGTTGTATTTCTGTGAAATTAATTGCTACTGATTGCATCTATTCCAGAAGAAAGGGAACCTGGATGACATTCAAATGTGTTTTCTGCAATTCATTTATGAAAAATACTGGCTTTTATATATTCTAAAACAGCAGACTTGTGTTTTTCTAGGTATTTGGAGTCCACCTTGCTGGTAGGTAGTCACTGCCAGTGTGAATGACCTAGATTATAGGTTTATTTATGGCTTAGATTCTATTAAGCCACACATCTTGATTCAGAAAGCCAAAGGTGCTGAATTTAAGTTCTGTGTAATAGAAAGTATGAGGTGGTTTTTATCTGCCACGTAAAGGCAAATTACAGCACACATTTTAAATAACAGTATATTCAAACTACCTTATTGGCAGTAGGTGAGACTCAACCAGCTTGAAGTGGTTTTTTTTGGGTCTTTTATACCATTTGCCTTGGTAAAATAGCAAAGCTACTTAATGAACATTTGCACTGTTTCAGAAGGGTGGGTTCCTTTTTTCAGTCTGCTTGTTATTTAGAACATCTATTCCACTGCTACACTTGCAAGAGGCAGAGCATAAATGTCATTCCAGTTTTCAGTGCACAGGTACCAAAATTTGTATGTCTTGTAGAATCAAAATTACACTGTTAGTAAAGATTTATTTTTCTGTTTGAGAAATTTGTGAGGTATAAGAAGTGCAAATGGTCTCATCGTTTGAGCTTTTTTGACAAATTTTTCGTACAGTTGTCTGGTTTTAGCTGATAGACAATAAAAAGGGAAAACCACAAAAATGTGATTTTACAAATTACTTTTTAAAATATACTGTGAGGAAAGTGAAAATACAGAATGGGAAGTAACTCCTGTATGTAACTCAGGCATGCATAATGTATGTGTGAAAGAAATTTGCAGCTAGCAAAATGAAATGGTGAAGGTAGAGAAGCAATCTGTCTTTTTTTGTGCAGATGTGTGGGAACCATTATATAAGGTGAGCCATTGTTGCACCCCATTTTGCTTATCTTGCTCCTTGTCCATAGCTATCCATAGTGTGCTGCTAAGGGCAAGGATACTACTCATGGCTGTGCAGTTTTAGTGGTGTGGAAGGCCATCCCTAAGAAGAGAAATTCAACCTACTTAAATTAACTGATGAGGAGAAATTACCTGTAGAGTAGAAAAAATACACCTGTATTTCTTCTTTTTGAGTTATGCTTTCTGTTTTTTTGCCTTCCCTCTCCTTCTTCCTGGCCTGCAGGTGGCAAACATTCCTTGGACTGCACATTGATATTAACAGAAGGAGACTCAGCCAAATCTTTAGCTGTCTCTGGCCTAGGTGTTATTGGTAGAGACAGATATGGAGTCTTCCCACTCAGGGGCAAAATTCTCAATGTCCGAGAAGCTTCTCACAAACAGGTGTGTAGTTCTTTTCTTTTTGCTGACAAATGGATGTCCTCCTGTTTATTCTTGATTTCTAGATATGCATCTTCTTCTTTTAATTCTTAATATTTTCCTGGAAGTTTTGTGACTGAGATTTCATGAAGTACCAGCTATTTTGAAGGGTGGGATAAACGTGTAAATATTAAGTATAGCAGAGCAGTACTGGGTTGATGAAGTTAATTTCTTCACAAGTGAAAGTAAATCTTTCTGTGGCTCATATTCACATTTCACATGAGTACTTAGAGCCCCATAAACTTTGTATTCTCTCCATTGGCATGTGATTTCATGGACTCAAAATATGAGTCAGTGGCCAGCAGCATTACCCCATATTGTTTCTGCTACCATTCATAATTTGTCTGTAATAAGAGGTGTGCTGCAGATGCCCATAAAAACACTGGAAAAATAAGGTAGCTTTGTGAGATGACTTTTTGTTATATGTTCAGATTTCTCCAGCTTTCCACATCCAAAGTGATTTGGCTGTAGAGGAGAAAGAGAGTGGTGCAGTCTTGAGAATTTGCATGTTCAGAAGAAATCATTGCAAGTTCAAAGGCTTCAAGGGGTGGGAATAAAGAGTTTATGAAGTTGAAGTCAGGGTGCATTGAAAAAATAGCTATAGTGCAAGATTGGTATGTTTCTGAATCTCTGCTTTCTACACTGGCTGCAAAAATAACTATTTTGTACAGATTATGGAAAATGCAGAAATCAACAACATCATCAAAATAGTTGGATTGCAATACAAGAAAAGCTATGAAGATCCAGAATCTCTGAAAAGTTTGAGATATGGAAAAATTATGATCATGACAGATCAGGTAAATCTGGAATTCACTGGTTTTAATCTACAGAGCTTCTTACAATGTGTTTTGCTGCAATTTCATAGATTATGAGGTTTCTTTAAGGAATTCATTTATCTATATATATTGTTTTGGTTTCTCTAAAGGCACAACTGAACTTTGTTGCACAAAACAGCAAGAAACCAAACCAAAGTAATAATAAAAACATGCTATTGATAATTCAAAAATATGTTGAAAGTAAGAACAAAAGTAGACAGTAAATGAGCTGGTTTTGCCAGCAAGTCTGGTAAAAACAAGAATGTAGACAATTATTTTTGGGATAATCTCGTGGAAGCATTTGCCACCAATGAGAACTGGGGCTGAGTTTGGCTTTTTTCCACTCTGTTGAGTCTGGGAGAGCTGTCTAGCTCTCAGCAGAAACATGGGCAGAGAAGCCTTGAAGAGCAACCATGCACTTGGCATGGAAGAGCTTTTTAATGGCTCAGGGACAGTGACCTTCACAGGTGGTTATTTCATACCCAGGTTGAGTTTGGAATCCAAATTAAAACCAACTGTTCCTTTCTATGCTTTCTGTCATCACACATTGTGTTGATGTATTCAGGCCAGTGAGTGGGTTTTTTGGTGGTTTGGGGAATCTGATACAAAGTTGTTTCATGTTTTCATGTTCTGATTCAGGATCAGGATGGATCTCACATAAAGGGCTTGTTGATCAATTTTATTCATCACAATTGGCCATCACTGTTGAAACATGGCTTTCTTGAGGAATTCATCACCCCTATTGTGAAGGTATGGGTTCTGTTATTGAGATTTTATAGATTACTTGCAGCACAACAGAAATGTTGATTTTGTTTGTTTGTTTTTTCAAAGGCAAGCAAAAATAAGCAAGAACTTTCATTCTATAGTATTCCTGAATTTGATGAGTGGAAAAAGCATATGGAAAATCATAAAGCATGGAAGATAAAATACTACAAAGGTTTGTTTAAAAACAAATGTGTGAACCCTATGAATAAATAATAATAAATGTGTGCTAGTTTTATATAATAAATGTGTGTGAAGTTTTATTATAGCTGTTTTCGTGATAGTATCTTACATAATGGTTTTATAATATTCCCAGGAAAATAAAAGGGGTAAAATAAGAAAACTTAATTTTTGAATATTGAGTAACTGTTCCTTTTTATTGTACAGGATTGGGTACCAGCACTGCTAAAGAAGCAAAGGAATATTTTGCAGACATGGAAAGACATCGGATCTTGTTTCGATACGCTGGGCCTGAGGATGATGCTGCCATTACACTGGTAAGAACTCACAAAAATGCATCTATATTATATAACTTTGATTTTCATTGTGTGCTGAAAATAGCACATGAGGAAGTCCTGACAGGGCTTGTTTTGGTTTTGGTGTTTTTGAGTACCTGAATGTAGCAGTTTTGGAAACTGCTCGGAAACACCGATTAAGTGTGGTGGTTTGGTTTGCCAATCATTCATTTCCCAGCCAATGCACCAATTAAAGAAGTGGGTCTAGTGCTGGACAAATGCAAGTGCAGCCACTAGAATTATTTACTCATTTTCTCCTGCAAGATGAGGATTAGTAAGACAGCAAAGCAGGCTCAAACTTTAAAGGGTATAAAGAAAATTTTATTGACAGAATTAAAAGAAAAATAATAAGAAAATCAGAATAAACTTTCAGGACATTTCTCCCCCCACACCCTCTTTTCTTTCCCTCTGACAATGTAAACAAAACCTGGGACTTTCAGTCAGTTTACCACCTCTAAAATAGTCTTTCTTCAATTCTCTTCAGGACAGGAGTCTCTCTTACTATGCCATGAGACTTCTCCACAAGAAACAGTTCACTTGTGGCTTTGATGTCACAGTGAATCAGCAACCACGCAGAAATCTGCAATCTTGAAGTCCCTCATTTTGATAGTTTTTTCCCATAAGTACCACCATGGGTCATCTCAACTTACTGGGATGCAGTTTTAAGGATGAGCTGTTTGAGTATAGAAACACAAGTTCTCTTCTTTTATCTCTGGGAACAGAGGTTTTCTTCTTCTATCCCTGCAGCAAAGTTTCTTCTCTCTCTCTGTTCAAGCTTCTCACTGCTTATTTCAACATCTGTTTCTACACTGGTGCTTCTTCTCACAGCTGTGGTTAGAATGTGACATGCCCCCAGTGTGTTCCATTACTTACAGGGAAGAAATGAAGTCTGATGTATCAATTACATCTTCACCATAGCCTTACAAGAACATTTCAGCCCAAAACTAAGACATCTCCTCAATCTCCTCCCATCTAGAATTTGACTCCTCCTTCACTGACCTCAGTGTCCCATGTTGTGTGTCTTCACCCTTTCCTTTTTTTGATTTGGGAGAGAACTGGTGTTCCTAGGTTCCTTTGTTTTCAAGCTTTATCAATTGAAACAGTTTTTATGGAGTCCTGCACCGCAGAAAGACTGTGCACCGGGGAACTCGCTCGCCGTGCCTCTCTATTGTCATGCTGGCTCCTGGCACCAAAAAAACTAAAAATAGAAGTGGCTGTGGCTGCTTTTATCCTTCTGTCTGCAGCATGGCTGGCTAAAGGCAACTAAGGGAAAAAAGGTTCATTGTGAGCCATGCTGAGATAGCTGCGGCCATGCAGCGCTGCCCCGGCCGCGCTGATTTTGGCCAAGCAGTGCCGGCCATGGGGCCACTCCAGGAGCTGGTCCTGGATGCATGGTTGCTCCCAGTGGTGGGATGGCCTAGGGGTGCTGCTGGAAAAAGAAAAAAGGACCAGTGGGCTGCACCAGGAAGGGGCCCAGCCCTGCTGGGAAGCGGCCTAGCAGATTTTCCCGGGAAGGGGCCAGCGCCCGGTTACCTGCTCAAAGGCTGGAAGCAAGAGAGCTTTTCCCAGGCCTTGTTCATTTCTAAATGCCAGTCTCACAGAGGCATGTTCAGCTCTCTTGAGTGGTTTAACATGGTGTCAGTATTCAAAACTAGCCAGGTTATGGTTGGTTGTGCCAGGCCAGAAGGAAGCTTCCCACAGGGAACCCCTTCCACAGCTTATGGAGTCCAGCTCAAATCCAAACTGCATTAAACCGTGACACTGAAAACAATACTGTGGGTGGAGAAAGAATCTTCTGGAAAATGTTTTAAATTTTGGAATAAGCTTAATCCGTGCCACAAAATGAGCTGCACCTTCTGCTTTTAGATTTGATAATTTTGTGTGGTGTGAATATCAAGAAGTGTTACAGTCAGAATTGCGTTTAAAGTCAGAACATACAAAAAAATACTCTGAGGGGTTTTTATTTGTTTGGGCAATAGAGCCCAAACAAAATATTGTTTGTTCATTGAAGGTCTGTCAGTGGGTCATGTATGTATTCATGCATGTGCTCTACATACTGGAAGTTTTGTAAATAGTTGTGTGCAGGTAAATACTTGTGTTTCAAAGAAATCTAGTGGAAGGACAACATATGAAGTGTCTGGAACGAAACAGTTTTCTCAAGAAATATTTCAACTTTTATCTACTTTAATTTGCTATTTTAATTGTAGGTGGCATTAGCAAGAAAATAGGATAGGAGAGAAAAAAAAGCGAAAATGGAAGAATACCTATCTTAGACAGAACAACTTTTTTCTTAACCTGTGGGTACAGTAAAATGTGTGGTTTTACTAATGGAATTCTGATCTCTATTTCTGCAAAGAGACCTCCATACACAGGCTGCACTATGAGGCATGTAACCAAATATGGCTGGTTCTCACTGTTACCTAAAATAGTATTCTGTCAGTCTGGGAGGAAGATGTTCACCTCTGTTACACCTCAGAAACTACCAGCTAGTGCTGGAGCTGTGCACGGAAGCTTCATTTCCACTTCCACCTGCATTTCCTCTGCTGGTCTCTGGAATCCCAGCCCCAAGTTTATCTCTGAGTGGTGTGGGATTTTTGGCCCCACCAGACCTCATGCTAGCTGAAATCTTGGAAAGCAAAAATTATTTCACAAAGCAACTTCTTCAGCATTCTTAAAAACTCTTTTGCTAGTAAATTAAGAATTAGAATAGCAGTTTTAAGTGGAGAAACCAAAAAAAATCCCCTTCTCATTCTATTGAAGAATAAATATTTAAGAACAGCTCTTAATTCCATTAATTCTGTTTTTATTCATTTGAAATAATTTTTATGCTGATCCAGCTCTTGGTCATTTTCCACTTCAGTGGTCTAAAAAAGGTGTAGATAAACTGAAACGAGCCAGAAGAAAATTGTAAGAATTTAGTTCTGTTTTTTACAAAAGCCTAATCTTAAATTTTTGGATGTCTGGCACTGTGAATTATCAAGCTTTGTTCACAGGTGAAGTCAGTCTGATGCAAAACAGGGTGATACCACTTAGTCCCTTTCTCAGAAACTATGTTTATTATTTATTATGTAGCATTGTGGTCTCCAAGGAATTGAAACTACTCACTGAGCTCTTTTGGAGCATTCCAGTCGGAGTCCTTTGAAAGAGATAGTGCTGATGACTGTGTTCTTATGCAGGAGAGTGGTTGAAATCAGGACATGATGAAGTTTCTATATGTAGCTCTCTGAGAAAGAAAAGGCAGTGTCTCAGCAGCTCACAGAATTTCCCCAAAGTTGTCAAAATCTTATTTAAACCACACATTCAGTTTTTATGTATTTTTTTTCTTTTCTGGGGAAGAAACTCACTGGAAGGGAGCTCTGTTTCTGTAACACCACAAAGTCAGAATGTTCCTGTGTCCTTTTGTAGTGGTAAGTGGTTGCTGGAAAGTGATGCCTTGTGATCATAAAGGCTGAGGCCATCAGTCAGCTCACCCAAACTCTGGCTTAGGCTTTTGGGCAGTGTCAATTCTGTCAGGTTGGCAATTTTCGTAACTGGACTAGGCATGGCCAGTCAGGAACAGCTACAAGTTATTGGCAGGGCAAAGAGGGCATGAAGAGGACAAGAGTGGGTTATTTTTTCTAATACCTTCACTTGTTTATCTTGATGAGAGCTGATTACAGATCAGTCTAAATGATGAACCCAGCCTTAAAGCTTTGTGGGGAAGGACATTCAAACCTGTGTGTCAAAGCACAACTCTGACGTGAAGAGGGGAAGAAGAATGATAAAATTTGTCTAAATGTGTGCAGATTTCAGGAAAGCATTAGAAATTTAAATTGCAAACAGTGAGAGATCTGTCATTTCAAAAAACCTTGTACAAAAATGTCTGAAATGTCATGTACTGGTACTGCTCCTTAAATGTAGATGTTAGCTATATGGATTAGTTTGTCCAAATAATCCTTATTGAACACTTGATCTGAAAGTGCAATATACTTAAAATTCTGAGTGAAGTAACACACATTTGCACAAACATTTGTATGCTGATACTTTAGTGTATTTGGAATCTTTCCAGGCCTTCAGTAAGAAGAAGATTGATGACCGAAAAGAATGGTTAACAAATTTCATGGAAGACAGGCGACAGCGTCGGCTACACGGCCTTCCCGAGGTGAGTCCTAAATAATAGCAATGAATCTGCCAGCTGAGATTTAAATGTAATGTAGTTTTTGTATTGAATGAATAATGTATGTGGTTTTTTTCAGCAATTTTTGTATGGTACAGCAACAAAACATTTGACTTACAATGATTTCATTAACAAGGAGTTGATCCTTTTCTCAAATTCAGACAACGAGAGATCCATCCCTTCCCTTGTTGATGGTAAGCTGATAATTCATTATGATTTGTTGGAATATTTCTGCTTTTTTATGGTTTTTAGAGCTGTGATTTGCATTGGAGTCAATGCATTCAAGTAGGGAATATAAGAACTTCCATGTATGCGTTTTGTTATAATTTTGTATCAATGATAACAATGATTCTTGGGTGCATTAGGAAGAGGAGTGCCAGGGGGTCAAGGGAGATGATCCTGCCCCTCTGCTCAGCCCTGGTGAGGCCACATCTGCTGTGTCCAGTTCTGGGCTCCTCAGTACAAGAGAAATATGAAGCTCCTGGATCAGGTCCAGTGGAAGGTTGTGAAGATGATTAAGGGACTGGAGCATCTCTCTTATGAGGAAAGGCTGAAGGAGCTGGGCCTGTTCAGTCTCAAGAGATGATTGAGAAGGGGAGACCTCATCAATGTGTATTAGTATCAAAAGGGCAGGTGTTGAGAGGATGGAGCCAGGCTCTTCTCAGTGGTGCCAATCAGTAGCACAAGAGGCAGTGGACAGGCACTGACGCATGGGAAGTTCCACTGGAGCATGAGGAAGAACTTCTTCTGTGTGCAGTGGCCACACACTGGAACAAATTTCCCAGGGAGGGAATATCTCCCTCAGTGGAAATATTTGAGAGAGAGACCATATCCTGTGCAATGTGCTCTAGGATGATACTGCCTGGGGAGGCTGGATGAGCCTCTGTAGTCCCTTCCAACCTTCATTATCTGTGTGCTAAGGAATTGCCCTGTTTTTAGTGTGAGGAAGTTTAAGCTGTTGCTGTGCAGGCTTTTTACTTAACCAGACCTATTCCCTAGGCCCTACAAGCACTTTGTTTCTGCTCATACCATCAGAGAAAGCAAGTCTCTTAAGTGCTTATAATAATTAACATTCAAGTCAGCAGCTGAGTGCAGATGAAGATGCAAATGTTTTCTCCCCTCAGTCTTGCAGTGCTCTAGTGTTTACTGACCTGTAATCTTGCTAGGCTCCTGTCAGTCAGCTTTACTAACCCTCCCCTTGAAATTGCATGTACATTAAAAGAAACAGTTTTTACTACACTACAGCTTCATTTATAAAACTGTCTGCAGACAGTGTAAGCAGGAATTTCCACCCATGCTATTGTCTGTGTGCACAAGCTTACTATGTCAGAAAAAAGGCCTTGAGACTTCAGGGAGGAATGAAGTGTATTTATCTCCAGTTCCCAGTACATTTTATAGTGGAGCTGGTCAGACTTCTTGACACTAGAGACTTATACCAAAATATTCAAGCAGCAAGAGCTTTTTGTGTTTTGGATGAAAGAGAGGGATTGTTCAGGGGGCAGGGGCAATAGCTTCCCAGTAGGATGGATCCCCAGCTGTGATGCAGAATGAAGCTGAGTTGGGTATGCACACCTAGGGAACCAAAGGATGTCAGTCCTTGTTTCAGCTTCTCCAGACTTACTTCTCTTCCTCCCATACCTGAGTACTTACAGAGCTGTATGTTTCAAGAGATCAGTGCTCCTTACAACACACAGTACCCAGACTGCCTTCTCAGAAACAGCAGAATGATTTTGCTGAAACTTAAAGAATGAGCTTGCAGTGGACTGTTTCTACAGAAATGTAAGAGAATAAGAAGGGAACATAGTTATTCATATATCTTTGTCTATGTATACATGTAACATAATGTAGGTGTATATATAAAATTACAAATATTATATATAATTCCTATGAGTGTTTCTGCCAACTTCAGCTGTAATTCTGCATTCTGGGCATGGATATATGAATTGTTCAGCAGGTGTAGTGCTCTTGCAATGGTGTTTGTCCTTTAGCATCATTAGGTGATATATGACAGGCTAGTCTGGTGGCAAATCTCAGAGAAAATAATCAAAAGGAAGAACATTTTAACTGTGTCTTCACAGCTCCTAGTTCCAATTCTAACTACTTGTGATTCTCCTGTGTGAAGTCAATCCTTTAAGGCTGTTGTATAGATTTGTGGTAGAAAAACAGGATTCCAATTAATTGCAAAAAAGTTTAGATATTACAAGTTTAAGTGAAATGGAAATTGAAGTCAGAGTCTTTTTTTTTATTCTTTTTTTTTTTTTTTTTTCTTTTTTTCTTTTTCTGTCTTCCTTCCAGCTTTTGCTCTTATATTTGACCCACTGTAGTAATGGTAGCATTTAACAGTATTTTAGTGCATTTTAGAAATATATGTGAATTAAAACATTGACTAGCTCAATAAGCATGATCTAGAACTGGTTGTAAAGTTCTGGATAACATGCAGGAAATATGATGCAATCCCTTCTGCACAGATGTTGTATCTAAAGTGTGCCTAAGCAATGAAAATAAACCAGAACATCAGAGGCTGACTTCTTTTTTAAAACTTTAAAAGATCTCAAGAGGATTAAATTTTTTTGTCATTGAATTTTAATGTGTGTTTGAGTATTTCACACAAAAAGTAAAATTTCAGAGTGCTGTGAAATACATGTAAGCTACAGTTACAGCTGTCATTGCTGAATTTGTGCTGATACTTTTAGGAAAAAGATTTTGCTGAGTAGAATGGAAAGAATGCTTGACTTGTGGAAGTTGCACATTTAGGATCAAGGTGTATTTTATTAGAATGTATTGGATGCTGTATAATTGGCTTGTGTTTCTACTTTTTTGTAATTTTTAAAGTTTGGTATATTTTTAAATTACACTTTTAAAACTATATTTTTATTATTTTGTTAATATTACAGTGTAAATTTGCTTCTATTTGATGTTTAGACTTCTTTTGAGAGATTAGAAATGATAATAAGGCAAAACAAGTTTATGACTTGGAAACATTTGCTTGTGTATGTGTTGAAAATGGGATGTTTTTCTTGATAGGTCTGAAACCAGGGCAACGCAAGGTTCTGTTCACTTGCTTTAAGAGAAATGATAAACGTGAAGTAAAGGTTGCTCAGCTGGCTGGTTCTGTGGCTGAAATGTCAGCTTATCACCATGGGGAGGTGAGTATGGAGGATGGTGAGCTTGTGAGGACTTTCAGCCCATGTAAAATATTAGATAAATGTTCCTGCCATTAAAAGTGCAAACTACTGACTAGAGTTCTCCTAATCACAGATGTACTTTTAAAGAAAGTGAACCAAACATGCAGCTTAATGAGACAGCCTGTTTCCTTTCTTTCCAAGTGTTGGTTCACAGTGTTATCCCAAATACATTGTGGGTTGTGGCAAAATAGTAGATAACTAATTACCTAGGCAACTTCTAGATTCTGAAATCGTAGGAATATAGGAGCTACATACTAGGAAATTTTTTTCTGAAGCACAGAAATACAGTATTTTAAGGGAATAAGAGAGACTGTTCTTCAAAAACTTATTACAATGTCAGAACAAAGATTATTTCTAGCTCCTGTTTTGTTTATATTTCTGTGAAATATTAGCAAGAGTGGCCTTATTAATGATCCATCCATCCCTTCTCTTCTCCCTTTAGAAACCATGGGTAGTGGTTTGTGCATGCAAATGTGGTCAGTTTATGTCCCTTTACTTCCCCCAGAGAAGTGCTTTAGAAGAAACTGAGAAGTTCAGGGGTTTTCATAAGCACAGAATATGTATTCCCAGCAGCCTTTGTAATAGGTTACAACAATCCTTTTAGGTAGACTGCTTTCTTAAAAATTTAATTCAGGTTAGTCACACAATTTTAGGCCATTAAAATAGATTTTACTGGCTGATTAGGATAGACTGTCTCATTCCTATGAATATGTATTTTCTTGCAGCAAGCATTAATGATGACTATTGTCAACTTGGCTCAGAACTTTGTTGGAAGTAACAATGTGAATCTGCTACAACCTATTGGTCAGTTTGGCACCAGGCTTCATGGTGGAAAGGATGCTGCCAGCCCTCGCTATATTTTCACCATGTTAAGGTAAACTATTAATGTCAAGCTAAATGCATTCTTTTAAATAGCATTGTTATGAAACTCATCCTTTCACAACACTCCATTTTTGGGGGCATGGAGGAGAGAAATGGAGAAAGATTGAAATATGTTGATAGGAGCACATATTTTGCTTTGGATCTCTTAAGTGTGGTTTTGAACATCCATCACATTTTGCTATTCCTACAGTTAAACAAGGAAATTTTGCTACTATTTGGATGCTGTGTTGGTTTATTACTGGGGCCCTGGTGTCATGCTGAGCTGTGTGTTCTGAAAGCTTCAAAGAATGATATTTTGTAGGTGTTAAATGTCAGCAGTTGCTAGTGTACCAGATACATGTGTTACTGTGAAGGAAACAAACATCATCTATTATGAACACATGCTTCCACTGGGAAGAACTTTGTTATCTCAGGAGATGTGTACATTGGATTTTCAGCTTCAGAATGGCAAAGAGAAAGGAAGACATGAGAAAAATCTGCAAACAGATAATTCCTGGGCCCAAAGGCTGTTAAAGCAAAATGTTCTTTATTTACTGGACTTTAGGTTAAATGATTTTCTTTTTTTTGTTTTGTTTTAAAGCCCTTTAGCAAGGCTACTTTTCCCATCAGTGGATGACAACTTGCTTAAATTCCTGTATGATGACAACCAGCGTGTAGAGCCTGAATGGTACATTCCCATCATTCCCATGGTCTTAGTAAATGGAGCCGAAGGAATTGGTACTGGCTGGGCATGCAAACTTCCAAACTATGATACCAGAGAGATTGTAAACAATGTGAGACGAATGCTGGATGGCCTAGATCCCCACCCAATGGTAAAAATAATAGTATATATTGGTATTTTATATGTGTGTACTTACAAAATTAATTCTTTTCTTTCTGGAACTTCTTAATTATTAGAGCATCAGAGTTGGTTTGTCCCAGTAATTTTATGTAGGAGCTTTACTTGACTGTTGGGAAGAGGCTGAGGAAGTTCACCTTGAAACAAAAACATTGCTATTTTTATTTTTAGCAATTATTTTAAAGGACTTCATGTTCAGCGTGCTGACTGTTACAAGTCTTACAGGATAGCTGTGATATGGCAGCAGAGTAAAAAGTTGTATCACTCTTTCTTTTTGAAAGTACTACTTAAATATCATCAGCCAAAGTTAACGTTACCTTTCTGCTTTCTGAATTGTTCTCCCTTCTATATATCTGTAGGCAGAGGAGAAGATGCTGTTGGTGTTTAAGAAAATCAGCAGCTTCTGAAATGCATTTAGCTTCTGTTTATTCAAAACTTTAGAAGTCCCAGAAGTGACATGAAAAAAATTGGGCAGGAATAAAACCTGTGTGAACCCAAAACATACGTGACCAAGGGATGAAATGCAGTTGATGTAACCTTAATTTTACAACTGATGGATATTGCTGCTTGGCTGTGTTTACTAAGCCATAGAAGCAGAAACATTTTTTTTTCTTTATTTAGATCACATTTCACTCAGGTTGCAATATCAGTTTTCAATACATAGTGGCTTTCCTTTTTCAAATTCTTGGGGACAATGAGATTTTTTTTTTTAATTAATGCAATCCATTGCCCTTCCTTTAGGACTTCTAGGCCTGTAGTCTTACAGTCAATTGAAGCTCACTGTGATTGAAAGAGGCAGTTCTGCCTCCATCTAGCACCTTTCTGTATGCTGGTATGTGCTTGTGTCAAGCTGGATAAAGAAATCAATCCTGTTAAAAAAATTTTTCAGCCTCTTAGCTACAGTTTAACCTGGATGGGTTCCACTATCTTTGCCAAAGAGCACAAAAATGAAAAAATGGTTAGGGGAGGCAGCACCACTTCTGTAAAGTTATTGTGGGGTGTTAATCTGCTTTCTGTCGTGCCTTATTTGTTCTTAGTTTTCTTTAAGAAAGATGAAAAAAAAACAAACAAAAGAATTAAAACAAAACTCACCACCTCACTGGGATCATCTGCATCTTAACAATTTTTCTGCTCTATGGACAGTAGGATAATTGGTCCTGTCACTTACATGTGTGTATTTGGGGTTTTTTCTGTAGTATTTTTCCTATGACTTCACATTTTCACAGGCAAGAGAGGTTTGTTGGTGTGTTAGTGCAATATACAGTGATAACTGTATGGAGTATGGAAAAGAAATATTTTTTACATTTTTATTTATAAAGATAATTACCACTTTGCTGCTTTTTCCAATTTCAGCTCCCAAACTACAAAAACTTCAAAGGAACCATTCAGGAACTTGGTCAAAATCAGTATGTAGTGAGTGGTGAAATATTTGTGGTGGACAGGAACACAGTAGAGATTACAGAGCTTCCTGTAAGAACATGGACCCAGGTAAGTAATAGTGAAATACATTTTAATAAAAACAAAAAACAGTGAAGAATTCCTCATTAAATTATTTAATCCTGTGTCTGCATAAACTTCTAACACAGTTTATGATTATACACACATGGAAAGGAGCATGGTTTCATTCTCCTGTGTGCTTTTGTAGAAGATGGTTCTCTGTGCTGTAATACAGAGAAACCTGCTTCTCCTGCTTTCATAGCTAATTCATAGCTAATCCTCTGTACAGCAGCCCTTTCTGTCCTGGTTTCTGCCTCTTATGTTTGTACTGCTCTTGGCCTGCATTTCTCAGGTTATACTGGTTCTATAACTTGTAAATGGTATCAGGTTTTACTGGTCCTATAACTTATAAATGGTATCAGAGGTAATGCACAGAACTTTGGAAGTTTGTGTTGTTCAATTGGTTTGCATTTTTAAGGCATTTCAAGTGGCTCTGTTTTCTGCTGCCCTATTTTCAACAGGTGTACAAAGAACAGGTTCTAGAACCTATGTTGAATGGGACTGAAAAAACTCCAGCATTAATTTCTGACTACAAGGAATACCACACTGATACAACTGTGAAATTTGTTGTGAAGATGACAGAAGAAAAGCTTGCACAGGCAGAAGCTGCTGGATTGCACAAAGTCTTTAAGCTTCAAACAAGTCTTACTTGTAATTCTATGGTAACTTTTTCAAGTTTGGCTATCAGAATCCCCACTGTTGCTTGTAAAATCAAATGTTTTTGTAGTATACTTTGGTTCTTGGTAGTGAACAGTGCATTGTGTATTTGAAATTATTTCAACAGTAGAAAACTGTAATGATGACCAATACTATGTCAATATGAATAATCAAATCCATTTTAGTCCTGATGAGTCTTTCAAATAAGACAGGCCTGGGGTGGTTGCCTTCCTGTAATTGAAAATTTCCTGTGCAGTGAACCAAAAGTGGTTAATGTAAAGTAGATCATACAAATAACTTTCTGCCATATTATAATTACATTTGAGTTTTAAACTTGAGACAAATTACATTTTCAATATTGCACTTTCTGCAGGACTGTTACTCCTCTAATAGGAATTAAATGATCCAGTGTTTCCACCAGCATAAATCAAATTTTAGGTGGTAAGGTATAGCAAACACTCTTCTTAAGCTGCTGAAGACATAATAGTGCTGTTAATTACTAATAATATGAATAAATATAGATGTCTGTCTGTTCTGAGAGGGCTTTGAATGTAAGTTAATTTTTGGGAAGATTTCCAAACATCCTGTCTTTACAGACACTGAAAAAACAGTTCTATTTTTTTATGGCAGATGCTACTTTCAGATATTATCACAAAACAAAAATATCATTTTCGTTGCTATTGCTGTGTACATCAAAAGCTATGTGAAAATAGGTTAAAAATAAATTACAGACTGTAGAATGGGAAAAGGAAACAGGCCTTACTCAACTTATTTTGTAGATTGTGCTTGAAAAGCAAATCTGCCACATCAGGGTGATGGTATTTCTCACATATTAAAACAACTGTAGGAGCTACTGTGAGAATCTGTTGTCAGTTTTACATTTCACAGATTACAAAATGTTTTGCAGCTGAGTTCCTGCATTTTCTGCCTGCCAAAATAAATAATAGATTGTAAGGGCTGTATTCTGTACCTGTGTAGAAATTAATCTGCCCTAGTGTAGGGACCTTAAAAAGTTATGAGAGCTTGGCCATTGTCCCCCTGCTCCCAAATAGCTATTTTGGATAGATGAATTATCCCCTAGAGGGGTTTATTTCTTTCAGTTGACTGTGGAGGGCACCAAGGGTGACTAGTTCACCAGTAAATGTCTAAACTGGAGATGTCAGAAGCCAGGATTGATTCCACCTATCAAGTAAAAATGATTTCTTACTTTGTGCTTAAACTTGAAGGATGGTAGTTTTCAGAGCTGAAAAGTGACAGATTTCACAGCTGAATTAAAAGACTATTAAGGATTATTAAGCTTTTCAACTGTTATATTAAATAGTTGTGAATCATCAGTTGCTACTGAACTCGAGATTTAATTTGTAGATAAAATTAGTCATTCAAGTGAATTCAGGCATATTTCTCTGTATAGCTGTCTTTTTGTTTGATTGTGCTCCATAAATCTCATCCTAAATCTACTTATAATAAATATAAATATGTAATAAAGTCCATCCAGCTCTCTGCTGTGTAGCTCCACAGTGAGGTTTGAGTTCACACTCCTTGAAATACCACTTTTTGTAGGGTGCTTTTATATGTGCAATAGAACTGAACACTTACGCAAAAAGTCTGAGTTACACAGCCTCTCTCAAGTCTATCCTGTATTTTCTAGGTGCTGTTTGATCACATGGGGTGCTTAAAGAAGTACGAAACTGTGCAGGACATCTTGAAGGAGTTCTTTGATCTGCGGTTGCATTATTACAGCCTGCGCAAGGAGTGGCTGGTGGGGATGCTGGGGGCAGAGTCCACCAAGCTGAACAACCAGGCTCGTTTCATCCTGGAGAAGATACAAGGGAAAATCACCATTGGTGAGTAGGCAGAAGTTACAGTTGTGAACAGTGGGGGAAGATCTGGAAATTATTAAAGTGTAGTAGAAAATACTTGCTCGCAATGTTTTCATGACACTGACTTCCCTTCTTTTTGTTTTTCCTCCCCTCCTCTGTGTTTGTGTGTGTCTTGTAGAGAACAGATCAAAAAGAGATTTGATTCAGATGTTGGTCCAGAGAGGCTATGAATCTGATCCAGTAAAAGCCTGGAAAGAAGCACAGGAAAAGGTAATAATCTGGATATAGCTGAACTTGTTTTCTAGTTGTCTAACTTAATTTGCAACACACACATAGCACTTTAAAAACACTATTCATTACTCCTTGTTGGCTTCCATTTAAAAAAAAACAATTAAACTTACACGAAAGCAAAGCCATGTAATATTGATATTGTATATGGATAATGCTTAGAAGAAAACTAGATAGTACAAACCTGAAAAATGAGATTGCAGAGGACTGAATTTCTTAATGTACCCAAATCAATACAGGCTTTCTGTTGATTCTGACTCTGTTTGATTTCTGACTGGCTGATACAGATACATGGTGTTGCATCAGTTACCCTACATATACAACTAATTATTAAATGTAATTATTTCTACACAACTTATTAATTGTTTTTCTGCAAAGAAACATGGATATTATAAAGCTATGACTTTTAAATTTATTGTAGTAAATTTGACCAATACCTTGACCTGTTTTGTTTCTACTTTTTTTAAAATCAAGCATTTTTTATTGTTCCAAAAGAGAGATGTGGTGAGTTTAATTTCAAAGTTACATTTGCATTACTATGGGCAGATGGAACTGCTTTGAAAAAGCAGCTTTGAATTTCTTTCAGCCACCCCTTTTCTGTGTCTTTGCTACTGCTTTAGTTATTTATTTTTTCATTTCACATTTATTTTGTATTTTTAATACTGTATTTTATCTCTATGGAATGATTTCTATTTGATAACAGAACTGTTATTTAGAAAAATTTTGAGCTACTTTCAAACCTTAGTTTGCACATTTTGGGCTTTGATACCAGCTCTTCTTATCCAAAGGACTGTGCTCATTTTCTGAAAGAACAGATATCCATGATTGCCCAAAGGACAAAGGTCTCAGCCCTGAGAGACAGGTGGGACAGCACCAATATCTGCAGCCAGCAGCACACAAGGCTCTAGCACAGGTTCTATTTGTTTTCTTAAATCAAATGATAAAATAATCAGCTCTAGAAGGTCACAGGAACACGGCCTTTTGGAAAGGTCCAGAAAATGTTCAGGTTATTGAATCTGTGAGGGCACACCCTGCTGCTCTGTGATGGTGCTTTGGAGCAGTGTCACTGTTCATGCACAGAGCTGAGATCACTGATGCCTGTAATTGTGCATGTTTCACCTCAGGCAGCAGAAGAGGAGGACTCTCAGAATGCAAATGATGATGCTTCCTCTGCTTCTGGAGCAACCTCTGGCCCTGACTTCAACTACATTTTGAACATGTCCCTGTGGTCACTCACCAAGGAGAAGGTGGAAGAGTTGATTAAGCAGAGAGATTCCAAGGTTGGTACACCTGGAAGGCTTGTTCTGAAATGACACAGATGATGTGCCTGTTGGGAATGTTCAGTCTCCAGTGGCTTTTGCTTTAGTTTTGCTTACATGCTCTGTTCTACTTTCTTGTTTTAGGAGAGAGAACTAAATGATCTTAAAAGGAAATCTCCTTCAGACCTCTGGAAAGAAGATCTAGCAGCCTTTGTTGAAGAGCTTGAGGTATGTTTTACTTTATATATATTTCTAAAACCTGAAATGCCCACTAATTTAATTAAAAACACTGGCTAATAAAAATTATTAAAATTTAAGAAAAATAATTTAAAAATACTACATTTTGAATCAAAAGTGGGTACATTTCACAATATAATGGTAACTGGGAAATCAATATTGGATATCTGAGTGTTTCTTAGGGATTGTTTCTTGCATCTATCCAGTTTAATGTTTTTTCCAAGTCAGTGATGTTAAAGAAAAATAACCAGGAGAAAGTTCGTTTTCAGATGTTACAAAAACCTGTGAGTAGTAACTGTAATGGTAATAATTACAGTAATTCTACATGGTCTAATTTTTTGTGAGGCAGTAAATATTACCAAATTCAAAACTGTTCATTCAGGAATTAAGTGTGTAGAGTACAAATACTATATGAGGGCCCCTTAGTTTGCTCCTCAGTAATACTTGAAAAAAGATAAAGTCCCTTTGGTGAATAACCTGTTGAACCTCAGCTTTCCATGTTGTCTGAAAAGGGCTGGTGCAATTTTTTGAAGTGACACACTTTGAAACCAAATTTTTAAGTTAAATGCTGAAATGATGGAAATTTACTATAGTACCAGAGAAATACTTGCAGAATAGAGACTTGATAGAATAAAGATTTTTCAGTCTAATAGTGTCCAAAAGTTTGTATTTATCCTTGAATGAAAGTGTAGTTTTTACTTCTAGAAGGTAATGAATTTATCAAGATTAAGTGGTCACTTTTTTAGAACGGAAAATTGTATTCCAGTTCAAGTGAGAATTAAGGGGAGCCTTATGCTTTATGTAAAAAGGAGCTGAATCTTAAGTAATCATCACATTCCACTTTGTCCTCATTAAAAAATAATGTGTTTCCCCCCTCCTGCCTCCCCTTGTTTGTTAGAAAGTAGAAGCACAGGAAAGAGAAGATGTTCTGGCTGGCATGGTTGGCAAACCAATAAAAGGCAAAGTTGGTAAACCCAAGATGAAGAAACTCCAGCTGGAAGAGACCATGCCATCACCATTTGGCAGAAGAATAGTTCCACAGATTACATCTGCCATGAAGGCTGATGCCAGCAGGAAATTGCTGAAAAAGAAAAAGGTAAACCAAAATGACTGCTACAGTTAAATTATTTATTATATAACTGGTGTATTTTTCTACTCCAGTAGCATAAATCCAGATTGCCAGTATTTGTATTGTTTTGCTGACCTAATGATAAGAAATTTTTACAGGATTTCTTTCACATTTGCAATCCTCTTGAGACTGGTTATTGTTCAAATGTTTTTATTGAGATAACTTCTTTCCAAAACTATTCAACAAATGTCAATATACTGGTCTGCATTCATTTATTATCTTCTGCAAAACTATTCCAGTTCGATCTTGAAATATAACTGTGTAAATTACTTTATTTTGTAATTTTAGGGTGAAACTGATTCTCTAGCAATAAAAATGGAATTTGATGAAGAGTTTGGTGGTGTGCCAGCTGAGGGTGGTGGGGATGACTCATTGAATGCATCAGCTGCAGCAGCTAAAACCCCTAAACCCAAGAGAGAGAAGAAGGAGCCTGGTAAGACCCTTGCACAGCCATAGTTAACCTTAGTTGTGTATTTACTGGGCATGAAATGCATTTTTAACACAGTGTGAGAAGGGAAATACAGTACAATAATCACTATTACATTTGGTTTCCTTCCCTAAAATGAAATATTTGAAAGTACTCTGCTGAAATTCCTTTATGTCAGCTACTTTCCTGAGGGTGATGGATCTTACATTTTCTACATTTGAATTTTTGGGAGGGGTCTAAATCTTCAAATTTGTGTATAGAAAAATAGATTATTTTTACATAATAAGGCTAATTCTTTGCAAACTGAAATGTCTAGCTTGTGTGCTCTTTGATATTGAAGGACAGGGCAGTCACCTTCTGCCCCTCAGTCTGAGTAATCGTATAGATTGTAGAACTTGATTAAATAAATGTGGTTTTTTATTGGCATATTCAGTCATTCTGACTTTTAGAAAGTTATGGGTGCTGTGGCTTGGCAGATGACCAACGTTCACTTCTCCATTTCCTCTACTAGTGGGAATTTATTATTGCTGTTTGAGAAATACACTGTAACAGGGAGGCAGCAACAAAAAAAGAGAGCTGGAGACAGAAGAGAAGGTTTAAGTGTGAGGGGGTTTATTTTTTTCAGAAAAAAAAAAACCAAAAAACCATGTTTGCAGAAATAATTATCTGAGAAGATTCTCTAAGTGCAGTTATGACTGACTTGTTTATGTGCAGCTCAAATCTCCCACAGCCAGTGTTGAGCCAGGGCAAACTAGCCCAGCTTGATCTGAGCTTGCCCTGCAATTGCCTGACCACATTTTTACCCCCCCACAATAGGATAACCTCAGCTTCCCATGTTTGTTGTATTTTTCCAATAACTGTTTCTGATCATGTTCCCTGAATAATGGAAAACTGCATGTTGTTTTCCTGGAAAACTCTAGCAACCTTTAAAAAAACATAGGTTTGATGGCAGAGGAGATAAAACTAGAGACTTTATGTTTCTCAGTCATTAAACAAATTTTTTTGGCAGCAGCCTATCAGGTTCTGTGTGAAGTAATTTCATGTTAAATCTTCCTTCAGGAAGGAGAAGAAAATTTACAAGGTTTAAAAGAGAACTTTTTAAGATGAACATTTGTGCTAAATTTGTAAAAATTAGAAAATGTGAAAATATTTTTTTACCTGATTGTAAGTGCTTTTGCTTTTGGAAGGTGCCAGGGTAAGAAGGACACCATCATCTACAAAATCCAGTGCAAAAAAAGTGAAGAAACGAAACCCATGGTCAGATGATGAATCCAAGTCTGAAAGCGATTTAGAAGAAAATGAGCCTGTGATTATTCCAAGAGACTCTCTGCTTAGGAGAGCTGCAGGTACCCAGCATTTTGTGAATTGTGTATTGTGACTGAAAGTTTCAACTACAAACCCACATTTTCCTTTGACAATAGCCTTCCTTTAGGACTTTATTTCCTACAGATAGCTTGCATTATGTTTTCTTCACTGTGTAAAGAATACTCTTAATGTCAAGATCAGGAATTTGTTATGAAAGATTTTTGTAACTTGGATCAGAAATCTTATCCCCTGTTTTAAACACTAGAATAGAAATTACTCACAAAACTAGTGAATTGTGCTAGAAACAGACAAGACAATATTCTTAAAAGAAAAAAAACCAAAAAAAACTAATAAAATTATACTGCCAAGTAAGGCCTAAAAGGCAAGTAAAAAATTATCAAAAAATTCTGCACTCTCCATGAAAACCAAGACTGAAAATTTGGAAAATGTATAAATATTTGATGGTTTAAAAAACCCCCACAGAGTTTCTGGAAAATCAGGAAGAATGTTCAAAGGGTAGATTCAAGAAAACTTCAATTGTAAGTGAAGGAGTCTCATTTCTTAAAAGTACTGATGCACAATTACTCTAATGCCCTTAGCTGAAGGTGTCTGAGCAAACCACAAGAGGTGTTGGATGTTTGCTAACATCTAAATTATCCTTTATTCTTTTCAGCCCTTTATTCTTCCAGACTGAAACAAATTTATTATCCAGCACCCTTTCGTCTTGTGTACTTTGAGGCAGGGATTGTTCACTGACTTCCACTTTGATTTGTGTATGTATCTGTCTTATAAACAACTCTCCTGAATTGTGTACATGTGTGATTTTCTCAGCTGAGAGGCCCAAGTACACTTTTGACTTCTCAGAAGAAGAAGATGATGCCGACGACGACGATGATGCCAACAACAACAACGATTTGGATGAGCTCAAAGTAAAATCCTCTCCAGTTACAAATGACAGAGAGGATGAGTTTGTTCCCTCAGACAGCTTAGAGAAAGATGAGTATGACTTCTCCCCAGCCAAATCAAAGCCATCTCCAGAGTAAGTACTGTAACTCAGCAGGATTTCTTTATTAATAGTTTTTTCAATGCAGAAGTGTCTGAACAAAACTGAGAAATGTCAGCCTATTATTGCTCTACATGCACCATGAAAAATAAAATGTGGAGGAATTCAAGTGTATATTATCTCAGCCTTGCAACTGACCTATGCAGGGGTGACTCAATATTTTAAAAAATAATATAATAATATATAAAAATAGTTATGATACACTGTCTGTAATATCATCTGTTAAACTGCATTTTTAAAGATTCTCTGTTTTCTGTCTTGTGCCTGTCTGGAACAGAGAACTATTGAAAAAAATGGTATTATGTTAATTTTAAATGCTGGGAGTTCTTGACTGGATGCAAGCAGATACAAAAATGCTGGAAATGTTAAAACAGGATTTAACTTTTACATGAATATTACAATGTCCACATACTTCAGTCTGTGCTTAATGTAACTCATAATTCCTTTTTTTTTTTTTTTTTTTTTTGCTTGTAAGTAGAAAAACATCTCAAGCCAAGAAAAATCAAGATTTTGGGAACATCTTCTCTTTTCCATCTTATTCTCAGAAGATGGATGATGGTGAGCTTGTTTTCATAGTTCCATTTAATTTTTATAGCAACTATTAATTGGCTGTTTTGGGCAGTGGTATACACAAACTTGACACAGTAGTTACAGTAAAAGGATGTCTACATCCTTCCCCTTTAAAAAGAGGAAAAGTGAAGGATTTTCTGGTCTTTAGAGGAAGAAAGCTTGTATCATAGGTAAGGAAGTCACACTACATCCATAGCTGTAGCATCACAAACACTTTCTTGAGATTAATTTTTACTGTAATTAATATGGATGTAATTAATATATGCCATGAATGAATCTTATTCTAAACTTACTCTGTGATTGTAGATACAACAAAATTGGACAGTGATGATGAGGATTCTGCTCCTGTTTTCTCATCATCTTTTGCCCCAAAACAAACAGAGAAAATTCCAAGTAAAACAGTAGCTGCTAAAAAGGGTATGTATAGAATTGGCCTGGAAGCCAATCCTTTTGTTTGAAGTCATCATCTTCACCTTTGCATTGTCTCTTCACTCTTCAAAGTGGGACCTCCTTTCATTTATTTTGAACACAGTGAAATTGAGCAATAGGGTATGAACTTTCTCCAGCTCCTTAATAGTATTAATTTGTTTCTTTCCACTGGCTATTTTGTATTGTCAGAACTTAATACCTTCCATGTTGGGAGGTGGTGTTCAGCCTTCAATTAGTTTAACTAATGGGAGGTTTTTAGCTTCAGAGGATAAGTAGAGCATGACACCAGGAGGTGTGGAATATCCCTTGGGTCAGTGGGAGACAGCTCTCTAGACTGTCCTCTCACAACTCCTTGTGCACCCCCAGCCCCTCCCTGGTGTGAGAAGCAGGAAAGGCCTTGACTCTGTGTCAGCAGCAACAAAATATCCCTGATGTCAACATCATCTCCAGCCCAAACACAAACACAGTCCCATGCCACCTGCAATGAACAAAATGAACTCTGCCCCAGCCAAAACCAGCTTAGAAGGCTATCACTTTTTCCTCTTGAAACAGAGGATCTCTGAGACTCTCCTCAGACTTCAGAGGTATAAATTCTTTCAATTCTTAGTCAGTTTTTGGAACTGTCATCTTGCAGCATTTTTTCCATGGTTTTTCCGTTGTTTTTTAAAACTGCTTTTGACCAACTTGCAGCTGAACTTAATGTATTAATTCTTCTGTAAAAAAGGTACCTCGAGGAGATTGACAAGAAAGCAGCCAGTTACCATAGTTAACTTACTGTTTTAAAAATTAGGAAAAAATTTATTGTTTTCTATATCAGGAAAAGGTGAACTGCAGCATCTTTTCATCCTTTCCCCCATTGCCTCCCTATTTCTAATCTATTTCTTGATGCACTGTGTCCACTCTAATTTTTTAAGAGTTCAAATCAGTGAATGCCTGAATACTTCTCAAACACTTCCAGTTGTTGATAGAGTTCTATAGTACAGGAAATGAAGATTGTATGCAGAAATAGCTGATCTCTAATAGGGTAGTCTTTAATATTGAATTTCTGTGCTGGAGCAAATGCAAGAGAGAACTCTGTATGCAGTAGCCACGCATGGATGCAATTTAATATTCAATCTTTCTCCCTCTATGTGTTTTGAGGGTCTGGACATGGTGAGTTGTCATTAGCCCAACCTGAAACCTTAAAATACAGCTGTGATCTGTTTCTGAGGTTCTGATTAACCTCTGCATGCACAAAGCAGGCTCTCTTTCAAGCAAGAGTTAAATTTTTGCCTTCAGAGTTGCCTTAGGGGCACTCTCCTCAGTGCATGGCAACATGACAGGTTTCTTTCACCAGTTTTCATCTCTTCTCTTCTTTTTTGCCCAGATCAGACATGACCACACTTTCATGATCACAGCTGGACAGTCCAGTGACAACCCAGAAGGTTTAGTTCATTGGTCATCTGGTTACTCTTTTTGTAGTCTCTTTGATTCTAAGTCCATCTTCATGGACTTGGCAGCAGCCTCCTCAGAACCCATTTTCTGGTAATGTAATATTCCACCCACTCACCCTCACACTGGGAGTGCTTATTGTGTGTGGCTGAAACGATTGTTCCAGAGTTGTTTGATTTTCTGTGACTTCAGACTCCGATCAATTTGGGATGAAATCTCTTGACCTCTGCTGTTCACTACAGAGGATCAAGAGACAGTTGAACTTTTCCATGACCATTTGAGCTGTCTGTGGTTTTAGGGCTTTATAGTAAAGCCTAAGGGAAATTTGAAAAGCAGGCTTACTCTTGATAAGCAGCTGCTCAGCTTGAACAGCCTTGAACAGCCCAGCTGCTGAGATTCTAGCAGTGAGATGTACTCTTTGCATCACCTGTGGGACTGATGCCATACCTGGACTTCCTGCCAAAAACTTGAGCTTTGTGAGAGCCTGTGTACAGTGATTGTGCTGCACACTCTGTTTCCTGTCATGCTACCTAGTGGAGAGCTTGGCTGAGCTGATTTGCCATCAAGTTGCTGTCAAGAGATCCTTCACACCTGTGCAGCCATTAGGGGTGTAAGTTAAAGTAGCAGATGAGAATTCCCCTGCATTTAGTACAGAGGGAAGTCAGTGTTCTGCACACTATTCCTTTAGCCACCACATAAAACAGTTAAGAGGTTTTCTGTCCCTTGGACAGACTTCACAGGAGTTACCCAGTGATATCAGGCTCTGTTTCCAGGGAAGAACAAACCCAGTGTCTTTGGCAGTGTGTCATACCTCTCTTTCTGCAGTTCAAGGCATCATAACCAAAATGCTTGTGGAGACACTCTTGTTCTCCAAACACATTCCCACTGTGATCCCATAAATGAAATTCGAGTTCTCACAAACATCCACATTCCTGGTGTCTGGAGCATTAATACATGTGTCTGTTTGAGGCATCTGTGGCTGGTAGAGGGTTGGTCAGGTGTGTATCCGAGGTTTCTGCAAAACTCAGTCATCTGTAAGCCTGTAGAACACGACCTGATGATCTTAAGGGTCTTTTCTGTCCTAAATGGTTCCATGAGTATCCCTTGACACCCACTGTTGGGAACATTCCCATGACCATCTTAAGGACAGGCAGATTAGTTGTGTAGCACTGATTGAAATTCTCCAGGAAATGCAGAATGTTCCCTTCCTCTTCTTTCTGCATTTTCTGAAGTTCCTTTTTGCTGAGATTGACAGAAAGCAGTGTCACAGAGACAGAAGCACCACCTCTCAAACTCCTGCAGTAATCCAGGGGAAAGCTATACCCCAGTCATGCCACCCTGAAGGCAAAAACTTCACAAGCAGCTGGATTTGTAAACACTGTAATGTATCCAGACACGGACAAAGTATCCAACCTGGAGGACTTCTGTTGCTGCTTTAGCTACAAGTAACCTATGTGTACTCAAAAAATGAAACAGTATTCAGCCAAGGACACTGGAATTTACTGAGTGCACCAGTCCTTCTCGGGGCATCCTGTTTATTCCACACAGTTCTAGCATAAAAGCTGAAGTATCATTTCCCCAAGTGCAGAAATCACTCATCACATTTTAATGTCTGCCATTTGTGCTATAGCTGGAGTATCTAGTACAATTAACCAATATGTGAACCAATATGTGAATTTATTTAGTATCTTTTAACTTCCAACAGCAAAACTAGATGCGCCCCCTAAACCTAAAAGAGCTCCCAAGGCCAAGAAGGTGGAAACTGTGAACTCTGATTCAGATTCAGAATTCGGCATTCCAAAGAAGACGGCAGCACCCAAAGGTAGGAGTCACAGCTGGGCTCTCTGGAGCACAGGGCTCACAGTTCTTCTAAGAACCACGCTGAGTTATGAGTACATTGATCACTGTTACATGGCTCAGCCTTCCCTGAGACAAACACAGTGTACTGACTTTTTGGCAAACAATGTGTGGACTTTTTATCTGACCTTCACTGTTGGGAATGCATTTAATAGCTGCACCCCCCACACACCCTCTTCCATTGAGCTGGATACTACTCGTTTCCTTTGATCTCAACTCTTTCCAAGCCAGTAAAATTCTGGTAGTAATTGTAGTAAATAGCACTATCCCAGTTCTCTGAGTCCTCACAGGACAGCACAGCAAGTAGTGTGATTGGATGAGTCTATTAAGGGATGCACTAGTGTTGATGGTTGAGGTTAAGAGTAAATTTACTAAATAATAATGGTGAATTAATGCTGTGTAATAGTGCAGAAGCTCACCAAGGACTTGTAGCTCTTCAGCAGTGTGGAAGTTGTCTGATCTCATGAAGTTTGTCCCTGTCTTGAACTGACAGCTTGAGCTGTCAGGGTGAATGGTGACTGTGGAAGAAGTAGAAAAGATTTAAAACTTGGAAAATAAAAAAGACTGTTATACTCCTGTTGTGAAGAAGCTTGAGTAGTAAACTGGGTTTGAACTTAACATGTAGACATACTAAAGTAACTTCACTAGGGAGTCTTTCAGTTTGATGAAGTTTGGAGTTTAAAACCAAAGTTAATTCATAATCTCTAACTTAGGAAAAGGCCGAGGGGCAAAGAAAAGGAAAGCATCTGGTTCAGAAAATGAAGGTGAATACAACCCTGGGAAGAAAACACCCAAGTCCACACCAAGCAAGGTCAGTTCCATCTGTGCTGTCTTCTCCTTGTAAAAAGAACTTCATGGATTACTTTACATAAAAGTTAAGTTCTTATTATAAGTTGCTAATGTGGTTATGGGGTCTGAAGTGGCATTAGCAATTGAATGCTAGAGAGGTTTTTTTCAATTCTGAATATTAAAATGGAAAGTGTACAAAACATCACAACTGGTTTGTCTTTTCTTTTCCAAAGAAATCCAAGAAGGCCACTTTTGACCAGGATTCTGATGTGGAAATCTTCCAGTCAGGCTTTGCCTCCGAAACCGCCCCAAAGCCACGGACAGGCCGGGCTAGAAAAGAAGTGAAATATTTTGCAGAGTCTGATGAAGATGATGATTTTGATATGTTTAATTAAGTGCCCAAAGAGCACAAAAAATGTTTTCCAACAAGTATCTTGTGTTGTCCTTTTGTCCCCTCTGTTGCAAACTTTTGTACATTTGACTTATTTTATGTGATAATGTAATTGATGGTTTTTATTATTGTGTGTAGGCATTTTAACATTTTGTTCTTACACCTACAGTTTTATGCTCTTTTTTACTCATTGAAATGTCATGTATTTGTCTGACTGGCTTGTAGAGATGTTCTAGACAGCTGTGCTAAAGCACATTTTAATTGTCATGGTTGCAAACAGCAAACCTGCTTTTTGAAATGAAGTTTAAACATTAAAAAATGGAAAACTACTCTGTGTGTGTGTGTTTGTATAAACTTGGGCTAGAGGGACTACTTCTACACGATTTTTAAAATAAATATATTTTATTCTTTGCCAGGAGACTCCATGGAAAAAGGTAAACAGTATATGAACATAGAAAGCATTGTTAAACAATCTCAATGTACAAACAGAGCCAGTGAAAGTACATCACAGACTTGCTAGAATATATAAAAAAAAAAATCCACTAGTGCTTTAAATGAAACCTAAGAAACTGACACTTTAAATCTGTTAACCATTCTACCACAGTTTTCACTCTGCTTCATGGTGATTTAACAAGGCCAAGAAGGCAGATTCTCTCCTTGTGTTTCTGGAAGTCCTAGCTGCACTTCCTTAGCACCGGGAAGGCTGGAAAGCCCAGCTGATTCCTGGCAGTTGATTCTTAAGGAAATACCCTGGACTCAGCGATTCAAAAGCTGTAAGTGAGTCTGCTGGTTATCATCCCATGAAGTTTCCCTAATGGCTTGTGAACAAGTAAACAAAAACATGGTAACACTGAAAAGTGTTTCTGCCTTGGAGGCTATAGCATTGCTGTCGAAATGGAGCAGGTAATTGTGGAGCTAGGTCACCAGCCAGCTAAGAAACCACTTCTTTAAACTTTAAAGTGACATTAACAGTGGAACAAATGACATCTGAATAACTGATCTGGCAGTTAATGCTGATACTGATACCTCTTCTGCTGGGGCAGTGACATTTTGTATACTTTTTACAAGGAAGGAGATGCAAACTGAGGGCAGCAAGGACAAATTTTCGTATTTCAACTAAATCAGACGGTCCTTTCAACTTCCTTCTCTGGATGTGTACAGTAGTCCATGTCCTATGGTTGGTGTCTTGATCGTTTTAGGTATGAGAGACAAAAGGAAAGCACCAAACATCCAGTATGGAGAGTACAGCCATACATTTGTATGTACAAAGTCATCAGAAATGCAACCAGAATTTGAAGACTGAGATCTGTCTTGTCACCATGCAATATTGAGTGTTCAGAGAAGAAAACAGAAGCTTAACTATTTTTTTTTTTTTTTTTGCATGAAATGGCTGATTTAGAGTTTCAAAAGTTTGCATTTTCTAGTTTTAAGAGTTTAAACAGCAAGGAGTATATATCGATACATATGAAAATTTCTTGGTCCTTGTTGAGTTTATCTATATATATATACATATATAGATATATATTAAGTCCAGAAACTAAGCAGCAGTAAAAATGTTTTTCTTGCTTTTCATCCCTGTACATAAGGTATTAGGAATGTCTGAAGTAGCTGGAAAATGTCTTATTCCACCATAGGGGATTGACTGACACTGCTGTTATCCACTGAACTAGGTGAGATACTGGGACTGTGTTCTGCAGTATTTCCATTTGAGGTTGGTGTCAGTGGTTCATGTCCTTCAGAGTTCTCCAACATTTCCTGAATAAGAGGTGGCATGGATCCAGGAATTTCCATTTTCAATGTAATGACACGTTCTGCACCTTTAAAAAGAAAACACAAAATCCTTCCCATGAGCATGATTCATACTATTTCCTTTCTGTTAGCACTACAGGAGTAATTTCAGGGTGTATTTTGTAAATAGTTTTGCTGACTCCTTCTATACTTCTTGCACACAAAAGTATGCAAGTTCATGCAGTTCAAGAAGGAGGAGTTAGGTGAGTGCTCCTTAACAAATTAATTCAAACCTATGACATAGCAACTGATATTGCAATACAAGTAAATTGGATGAGCTGCCTTTTTTTTAAAGAAGGATCCAAAATGGCATTAAAATACTGAAAAATTAAATTAGGCTGTGGTCATGTAGATGTCTTTATAAACTGGAATAACATTTAGTCTTTATTCTCTACTGGTTCTGCAAAGAATGACAAAATTTCTGTCTATGTTAAATAGGTGAGATAAATCCTGCAAGAGATCGAAGTCAAAATGTTTCCTTCCCATAGAAAAATCTGTGAAATAAGACACAGAATTTAACAAACACTTTATAAAAGAACACATTCAGGCAAAAAAGATACTTTTTTGGGGGGAAGTTGCCTTCTGTACTCTTCAGGCATCCTGTCTTGTGCTAATGAACCACCAAAGCGTGCAGGAGCCCTGAGCACTGCTCAGCTCTGTGTAACAGGCCGGTGAGTGCACACAGGATTAAACAAAATTACTGCATCAATCCTGACCACTCAGACTGGGAGCCCACAACAACTGGTTTAGGGAGGAAAAAAAGCCCAACACACAGTCTCAGTGTGTGGTCAGCAGGCAGGGACACAGCACAGACACAGCAGCCAAGGCTCTGCTGGACACTGGGGAAAAAAAAAATTACAGAGATAATAGTTTGGTTTTTGAAGAACCATTCCAGAAGAGTGATCCTTTGGAAATACTCTGCTTATGCATGCTGCTGCAAGGGACATGCTGGAGAGAACACTACTCACTCCAGACTGGAAGGGAGCATTTAAGTGTTTATGCCTTACATGAGGAGCATCCAAAAATCATCTACAAAGGCAATGACTGACTTTCCAAGTGAATGCTGACTTAAAAGTCTCTTTACTATAATGGGAAAGATATTAATGCAGAATGATGCTGAGAGCTTCTCTGAAAACAAACTATTGTCAGAGCTGTGCTGATGAACTCAATTTGGCCATGTTAAACACCTGCTTTGCACTGTTATGTCTGGTGCAGTGAAGTGTTTGTGTGCTCATTGAGTGGAGAGTCATAGAAATTTTTCAGGTTTTTCAAACTTCCAATTTAATCAGGGGATAAGAGAATTCGGAAGATGAGAAGGGCTCAGAACTGTCTAGCTTCAGTCCCACAAACACTTCACCCTTTAGTTACAATACTTCTAATGCCAAAAGGAGACACTCTCAGTGTTCCAGATTCATGCTTTCTTTGGTGTTCTCTTTCAGAGATCAGGTACCATCCAAAGTCATTATCGTCTAATGTACATCTTTCCAAATGAAACTCAAGACACCCCCACCCCTCCAGGACATCACCACCCTTTGGTATGATTTAGTTCTACTATGAAACATTAATGATATAATTAAAGTTAAACACTCATGTCAGAATGAAAAGAAGCCTTTCTTGTGAATTGAATATGAGGAGTTGTGCTCTTGAGGAGCAGGAAGGCTCTAGTAAAGAAGGAGGGAAGTGGATTTCTCACAAACAGTGGAACAAAAGGGCTCCCCTAAATGCTTTTATAGCTCAATACTGCTCTAAGTTTATTTTGTAGATTCAGTTGGATGGAGCTTGTTTTACTTGAGGGTAAACTGCAAGCTTTAGATAACCTGGTAAATGGTTCCTTTTTAGGATACTTTTGCTTCCAGCTCTGGTGTTTCCCTTCCAAGTTACTTCTTTTCGTTCTAATAAATCCAATTAAATAGCTCACTTATTTTTATAAAGATAGTTACAACTTAATCTTTTAACTTGGATTTATATTATTTGAAGTGGAGCAGTTAAGGTTTAAATTTAAAACAAATGTATTTAGTTGAGTGAATTAACTACTGGGTTTTTTTTTTCCCCTGAGTCTTCCCCCAAACCATGTCAAATGAAATTGGTAATCTTCCCAAAAGTACAGATCCAACCTACACAGGTACCTGTACCTACAAGCTCATGTGCCTGCTTATCTATCGGGCTGCAAATGTGTTGCTGAGTAAGCAGATTAAGATGAAACTGCATCAGCCACCATAAGAATAAGAATTGTTGCACTTCAGACTCTCTATTTTCAGACTGGTACATCAGGGAACCTGTTCTGATAAAATGAAAGCATTCAGCTACACCTGTGCTTTAGAGAATGTGTAACAGTGCTTAGACTACAAATTGCACAGGATCGATCCAGCACATACAAGACTGCATAAAATGTTAAAACTGATCCATGTTTAGGTATGGTTAGTTTGGATTAGAGGGGCTGAATCTGCAAAATGCTGCATCAAATCAGTTCCAAATCTCCAATACCTCAGACCACAGTTTAGGTGAATTTTGATTGTACAAGTTTTTTCTGCAGTCTATAGCCAGACTGTTTTTAAAAGCCATTGATGATACAAAACACATGTTGATCTGAACCTCCTAGTAAACATTAACAAATGTCTTTCTTGTCCTAAAATGACTAACAAAGACTTCATGTTAATGATTTGCTAAGCCACTTGCACCTACATCTTTTTCACTGTCAGTTGCATGGAGAATGGGGCACACCAAGCACATTTAAATTAAAACAAATTTCAAGGAATTATGTAAAGAAACTGGGAAGAGTAAGGTCACAAGGACCTTTCTTAGATGTGTTAAAAAAATAACAACCCAGGTGTCAAGGCCAGTTCTTGTGAAATGCAGCACTGCCACTCCTGCTGAGTTATTGGGAGAAAATGTACCTTTTGCACTGATGCTACGAAGATCTGTGATTTTCATTAAGATCTTTGGGAACATGTGAGGCTTGTTGGGTCGTCTCTTTCGGATATAAATCTTTAGTGCTTCAAGCAGGGGTTCCTGAAGCTTATCCACTTTCATTGGTTCTTCAAGGTCCTGGCGATCTGTAGAAAAGTATCATATCACTCATATGATTTTAAATATTTATGTTTTAAACATTTATTTTTTAAAATAAACTCCAAATCACAGAATCTCCTCTGTGTTCTTGATTAGAACTCCATGAATTTCATTCTCCACTAAACAATGCACGCTCTGTAGTGAGCGTTCCATAGGAAGAGGATAAACCATGGCTTTCTGAAAATTGGAATATTTTTTTTTCCTTGGTGACTGGAATGGTTTGTCATTTGGGTGGTCGAGAATTTCCAGTTTGCTCTTGTACCTCCCTCTTTAAGGGGAGAACACCTTGCTGCAAACAATATTTTGGTATTAATTTTATATGTGTCACTGATAGGCTACCCAGGTACTCATAGAGGTTACAGCTATTTTTTGTTACCACTACTATAGTAAAGTGAGTTACCATCAGGAGTCAGCAGATGGCAGCGCTGGCTTGAGTGACAACAAATGCCACCCCTCTGCACCAGGACACAGCAGTTACATATCAATGGTATTCTAGGAGCCCATCAATGCTTTTAATGGGTTAGGGTTAGAGACACATAAAATCGGAATGATTTTGTACTAAAGGGCCACTGCCATCTAAGACTGAATCTTGTGTTTCAAACACTCACTTGTAGCACTCAGTTTGTGTTTCAACAAAATGACCCAGGTAAACAAGGTGTGTTTCTATTGCTAATCCAGATTTTGCTAAGGAGAACAGGGACCAAGTGATTAAACCAACAGAAATTTACAGATGATTTTGGACATTATCTGAGACTTCACTTTTTTATTTTAAGCCTATGATTTTAATTGACAATCACCTTTTTGAGCTCATTTCAACCCCAGTTTGGTAGCATAACTTTTTTTTTTGGCTAAACAAAGTTATCAGCAATGGCTTCCACATGACTGAAACCAATGCAGATGCACACAATTATATTTATGAATAAAAGCTGTGTAATGGGGCATCTTGCTGTAAGAAAGCTCATTCATGCAGGTACCTATACACTGCTTAGCAAAAACACAGCAGGATCTGATCTCCAGAGGTCCCTCCTGACTCCAACCATTCTGTGAGGTACCTCAATGCCCTTTGTCAGGCAAACAATAGGACTGGTTGCTTGACAGAATGATTCCAGTAATTTTTTTTTTTTTCAAATTATCAGAATTAAAACCAGTAACTATCACCAGTGGAAAACAAACCTTTAGCATTAAGTAGCTTATATAATACTGTTACAAATATATATATACATATTATATGTTTAAGTAAAGCAAAACAAGTAGAACATAAATGAAGACATTATCATGCCTGTCCTTTTGAAATGCATTAGAGTTCATGGTGTACAATACCTCCACAGATTAGGCAGATGGCACTAAGGAGACCTGTTTCTGTATCATCCATTTCCAAAGGCAGGAGCTGGTTGGCAAATGTGAACACGAGATCAGTCAGCGGGCCAAATCCGGCATTGTGCATCTGAGTTCGGTTTAGGGTAAGGCCATCTGAAAAGGTCATGGTGTCTTGTTCTGGTGTGTATCTTGTGCAAATTCTAAGGATCTGTGGGAAAAAAAAAAAAAGAAAAATGGAATCTGAGGAATTTAATCCATGAGAGGTTTGTTGCATTTTCTTGGAGAGGTAAATGACTCCATGGAACTTCAGTACTTGGCCATGTCAGAACAATCTGAAAACAAAACCCAGTTTGTGCAGTCCTAGCAGCACAAAAACTCTCAGGTACAACATAAATATACTCTATTGACTATGTGTACTCCTTGTAGCACAAACCTAAGAACAGAAATTTCCCCCTAGTTATGAAATAATCAAAACTTCAGAGCAATACTCACAACTCAGTTCACCAATATTACAGTGATATCTACAAAAACGGGTCTTTCAATAGTCTGTCACCCACACCTAGCTATGAAATGTAACTGATCAGATGAACTGCTGATCTGATCCAACAAGATCCTGAAAGCATCTCACCTCTTTGAACAAAGGCATATCTCACTGATTTTGGGGATTACTTTCTCACGGCAGCACTTCCCTGGGTTGTGTCTTTGGCAAGGACAATTTTAGTCTGTGGAACCTTGTGGGAATGAGTGTGGACAGCTGTGAGCTGCTGAAGAGGCAGAATTTTGGGCTGCCTTCCTTCTTCTGCAAGAGCACACAGGCATACATTGCTATGGGGACAATGCCCTCCATCTCCCCAGCAGAGGCAGGTAAGGTCTCCTTGGAGCACTGCTCACCTTGTCAGCCTGGGAGTCTACACCCAGCAGAATATCAAACTTTGCACCTCCAAATGGCAGCACACACTACTGCTGGCAGCCTGGCCAGTGGTCTGAGGAGCTTTTCTTTTTTTGTGGTGGTTGTTACTTCTGTGTGCTGTAACACCGAGCCTCCTCGCCAGCCCGCTGGCTCCCAGCCCTCCTGCAGGCTCTGGCGCTGCCCCCTGCGCAGCCCCAGCGGCGGCAGCCCCTGCCTGCCTGGTGCAAAGCTGTGACACTGTCGCTCATTGCTGCGCACGCCCAGGCTGTGTTGGCTTTGGCAAGTTCGCCTGTGTGCCGACAGCCACCCAGTGCTGACCCCAGATGAAAGAGCCTTCGAGGGGAGGACGGGGATTCACACCTCTGACTGGGCACGGAGGAATGCAAAACGCATGAATAAAACACCGAGGATGCCGCACGTTTCGTTAGTGAATGCCTCGGGGTAAGGGCAGCGTCAGGAGCGCTGTCACAGCGGAGGTGCAGAGGGAGGAGTGTGTGCTGAGCGCCCGGCGTGCGTCCCATCACAGACTCTCTGTGGCACAGGATCATTTGTACTGCTGCAAGTAATGAGCACCGCCTTAAGGACCAAATAAAAGAGACGTCCATCATGCTGACATATTCCTGTTCTATATATCAATGCTTAGTGTTTAAAATAATCAGAGGTGGGAGAGGGCTTACGCTGAAATTAAACTGAACTAAGACCCTGCTGAAGTCAGGCTGATTAGCTGAGCTAAGACTACAGCTGTGTTTTTTCAGGGCCTGACTGTATTTATTTCCCATCCTACTTGGTTTTAAAGATACAACAAAAAAGATTTACATGAATATAAGAGAGCACTGGGAGAATTCAATTACTCCTATAGCTGCTGAGGCTCTGAGTCAGAGGCCCCAGCATATGGCAGCTGACCAGTCTGGGCTTGGTTCTCCCACTTCCATCTTTGTTTGGCAACACTGCTCCAAAGAAGCAGGGAGGAGAATGAGGAGAACAAGGTCTGTAAGACACCTATAGGGAAGCTTTTATTTCTTTTCTTCAGTTCCCTGGCAAGAAACTTAATAGGGTGTATTTCTGCGGATGGTTCTAAAACTATTTTCTATCTCAGCAATAATCTTATCTCACATTCTGTGTATACATAGAAGCACTGAAGCTTTGTGTGGTTGGACAGGCATGTTTGACATTGTTGCCTTAGCCCTGAATTAGGGTAAATTCTTGAAATTACCTATATCAACGACCAAGAGGGGCACAAATACAAACACAAGGCACATTAATTCCTCAGTGACCACGAATTCCCCATAATGTATGTCATCTTGAAAGTTTGCTGGTTGTTAGGTTTTATGTAGTAGCCAATGTATTGTTCAGGATCATTAGAAAAAATTAACATTATAAAACACAGCACCCTGTCAGTAAGAGGCAGCACCTTTACCACATTCAGAACTGCCAGTAACCACTGGCTGTGCTCTCCCCTGAAGTTCACAATGGGTTGCTCTTTTAAATCATTAAAAGATTGTATAGAAAAGAGAAGAAACATGGAGAATGTCTGGTGTTCAAGAAAACAAAGATTCAAAAGCTACACATTTACTGTGACACCCAAGAGCTGCTTGGTTCACTTCTCTAATGGCATGCAAGAGGAACTGGGGTGCAGCACTTCCCACCCAAGGCCTGCACAGACAGCAGCTGCCTTCCAGTAAGGGTGCATGGCTGAAGATCAGGTATCCAACTTAGGCAGGAACAAGGTTCTGTACTTCTTACCTGGTACTGCTTTTCCCTTAGCTCAGCCAGGGAGAAAGGCAGCCCCTTTGACTCCAGTGCTATTTCAATTGGTAAGCCTTAGCAAGGAGAGTTCCTCCCTCCACAGCCTCAGGACTCCCTTCCCAACAAATTAGTAGAGCAGGATTGGGAGCTTAATTGGGCAATGCTGTGGTATATCCCCAGGCTGCCTGCAGCTTACCCAGCAGCTGCCCAAGCAGGGCTGGCAGATATGGATCCCCAGATCCTCCCTCAGAGGGCAGGTCTGGGCACCAGCTGCCACAGAGATCTCTGCCCAGAGGGACTGGGGTGCCCTGGAGTGATCTTCCCCAACAGCCCAGAGGCTGAACACACACCTGCCACCATACACCAGGCTGCTGGCTGCCTCGCAGCAAAGCCTCCTGTGCTTGTTCCCCCGTGCCACGAGCCCCACTGTGTATGGGGGTGCATGCCAGGAGTGCTCAGCAAAGAGACCCCCAGGGCTAAAGAAGAGGAAGAACTTCCAGGCTGGATCCTCACTGGGAACAGATTTGGGGTCAGGTTACTCAGCCTCAAGACAGCTCCTGTGTGCATGCACAGAAAGGGGCCTGCAGGGGCCCTGCAAAATTTATAATTAAAACATAAAGTTGTGTAGGATTTAGCTACTTCCAGGCTTAGGCAGCAAGTAGGACAGGTTTTTGATAAAGGCAGCCTTCAGGCCTTTGTACCCCAAGTGCTGCACCAGCTGTCAACTGGAGGAGCCTGCAGCAGCTCCGCTGGGCACTGGCACGGCTGAAGATCAACTATGTGTTTTCAGCAATGCACTTAACTTGACTGCAGCAATCAGGTCTCAGGTTTCCTCTGCATTCCTTTGACATTATCCCACAACATGCTGTTATTAAACTCCAAGACAGATCATTTCAAATGGTGTTTTTCTTTTTTTACTTTTTCTTTTTTTTTTTATTTTTAATTTCTGTCCTTCATCAAGATCTGTGAAACGCCATGGATATTGCTGATCGTTGCTAAACTGTTCTTGGGCAAATTTCCAGTGTCAAAGTAAAGCTGATTTCAAGCTCATGTTCACTGAAGAACATATGGGAAACATCAGCACTTCAAAATAAGAAATCACGGTATCTTTCTCCATTTTAAGCTGAACTCCTAATGTCCTCAATGTTGTTTAGATTTTGCAACCAAGCCAAGTATTTTAGTTGTCACCCTGCTCTTAAATGCCACTTACAGCCATAAATACGTTTTTTCCTCATTATTAAAGGGCCCCTTGTTTTAAGGACTATTTATATATTAAAGCATTAGGGATTCTTATGAGCCTGTCATAAAGTGCAAAGCAAAAACCCTACCAGAGGCATAAAACCAAAGTCAGGCAGAAAGTTGCATTTATGACATTGTTCCTACCACAGAATTGTTACTCATTTTAAACAGATCAGGTAGGGCAAGGTGGGCCTATTTTTTATAAGAAATCCTGTTGTTAGACACTAGCTGCCTCAGCTGGCTGAACAGTTCCTTGAGAGGAGAAACCCAGGCAGGTGATTCTGAAGCAATGATGCCCCATGGCACTGCCAAACCCTGTCAGCACAGCTTGTTCTGGATACAAAATTCCTGCCTGGCATTAACGCACAGGGACTTACAACAGAAAGCAAAAATTACATCATTAAGGATTAGCATTCAAGGACTTCTCAGGTTTTTACCCACTGGATTTAAGACAGACTGGACTCTGGATTCTTTCCATATTTGTCTTGCCAAAGCTCAGCGAGGCTGGGGATGCTTGGCTGCTGCTGGGCCAGTGTACCAGCAGACAGAAGCACTCACTTTTACAAGGGTTATTGACTGAATTTTAGTAATATTTATCCCTAAAACTTTTGGCATCAGACAAAATATAAATTCCATGATCCTCAGTTGGTGCCTCAAGCTGCCTCAGGAAGCTTGATGTTTTTTCCCTTCCAGAGTTAGTGTTTGTACATAAAACAATTCTTTGGCCCATACCCATCAGAGTTTACTGAGCTCCTGGCACCATTTCCTTTGTCAGCCTGTTAAGAGGGGCTTAAGCATCCACAGCCACAGGAACTAATTGAGCAGAGACCTTGGCAGGGTCTATAAATGCTTAAGACTATCCACAGCTGGTGCTGAAGGGCAGGCAGGCAATGAAGCCAGGGTCCTGCTGGCAGGGAAGCCTGGCCACCCCACTTGGGAGCCCCATGCTGCTCCTCCCACGTGCTGCAGCTCTGGGACCACGTCCAGGGCATGGCAGAGCAGCAGGATCATGAGGGCACTGCTGAGGCTCACGCCCTGCTCAGCAGAGCTCACACTGCAGCCACTGGGTGCTCTGTGCAGCAGGAGGGGCAACAGAGCTCGCCCTGCATCTCAAGGCACAACAGAAAGAAACACACCTAAGTAGGACAACTGGCTTGTTGCAGGGGGGAAATATGTGCTATTAAAACTGCTCCAGTACTGATGTTCAGCTTAAATAAAGATAGAGAGTAGCACTGCAATTCCAATTATGTGCAGGTGATGCGGGTTTAATGGATACAGCATTTCACAGGCACACTACGCATTACTGTGTCATGGTAATTATCCCATTTTCTTTTTAAGCAGCACATAAAATAGGCACATAAAATTTGTGTAAATGTCACACATGAAAGTTAGGACTATTTGCCAAGCTGTATCTGTTCCTAGGTTTGGAAAAACCTCAGCTCCTCCCAGCTGCGGGCTCCTATGGTGCTCGCTATGCCCTGCTCACTTGCATGTTGTCACCTTCTCTGGCTTTGTGAAAAATAAAAAACAGAACGAGCAGGTGATCTGGAATGATGGTGACAGGCCTCAGTAAAGTTTATAACTAAAGCCTGAAGGTTGCCAATAGCCACAATTTAAATACAATTACTTGTATTAAAGAATCAACTTTTCTACCCATTAATTAGTTGAAATAAAGTCACCATTTACCACCTGCTTCATTCTCTTTTTTTTTAATCTGGCAAGTAGGTTTTTATTTAATCACTTCGATCAAAGTGCCTTTATCAAGGCACCTCAGAAAAATCTCCTACCAAAAAGGGTCCCCTCAATTTTTGAGCCAGTGTTGGCAGTGGCAGCACTGAGTGGAGCTGCTGCAAGGACCCTGTGCAACATGGGCTGTGCATGTTCCCAGGGCAAGCTCCCACTGCCCACCCCAACAAAGAGCACCAGGAGCTTGCAGGATTATGGAATTAGGGTATTTGTTATCCAGCAGATATGGAGCCAGGGCATGGCACAAACAAACAGGATGGCAGCTTAAAGGCTGAAGTTTTAGGGGTAAAACATTTAGATGTGCAGATTCTTGCCATATCCTGGCTCCTCCCCACATTTTTTGTGTAGTTTCTCTATTAACTATTTATTACGGGCTGCAGCAGCACAGCACAAAGCAGTTCCCATTCCCTACTGCTGTCAGAACACACTGGAGGCAACGCTGCAGTTTTTTGATCACCATCTGCCTCTTGTGTAAGGGGAAGGTAACAGAATCTGATCAGGACAGAGCTGGTGATGACAGGCGTGCAATTGGTAACAAATGGCCCTGCCCCACCAAGGGACACTCTCAGTAACAATGGGATGGCTGAGTCTGAATGAGTGCCTGGATTAAGGGAACAACAAGAGGTGACTCTCAAGCACGGCAGGGCAACCTCAACCTTCCCTTTTTCTATAGGCCAAAGAATGATACCCCTTCCCCTCTCCTACCCCTCTTCCTCCTTCATCAATGTCCTCTTGATGCGATTCTTCCAAACAGCTTTTGACAAAACAAGAGGAAAAGGTCACAGCAGTTAACGTCCTCCTCAACATGATCCTGTTTGAAGCAATGCACTTTTAGAAATTCCAAGATTAATTACTTCAACTGCAGCTTCCTTAGTTCAAACTCCTGTGTCGTGACAAAAAATATAGCTACAGTAGCCACCCTACAATGCGTCTCTAGACTGGCCATGCTTCTCTCAATGAGGATCTGAAGGTTTGTGCCCAGAATGAAACATTTTAAATGTATTTACATTGAACATTTTACTGCAAGTTATTGCTACAACGAATAATACGAAGCATATTTGCCACTAAAAGCCTGAAGACCTCTAAGGTCTCGATAAAGAAATGCTGAGATCCCAGAGGGCTCCTCTGAAGGTCAGCATGACAGAAACAACTGGAGACAAAGGGAGGGAAGACAGCTTGCCTTGACATAGTGGCAAGGCAAGGTTTGGAGAAAAACTCCCAGCCCACCTGCACAGCTCCCTCCTGCAGGTTGTAGTTTGCCTATTTAAAATTAAATTACATTTAGCTAAAATCTGTACTGAGTCCGTTACATTGGCCACTTCCACAGATATCTGCAGCACTGGAGAAAGCAGGGAGATATGAGTGCCAGAGGCTTGCATCTGACAGGCTCCAGGCACATCAGCTTCCCCTCTAAAATGTGAAAAACACTAATTCTGTGTCTTGTTCCTTAAATTCCCTCATGACGACAGGTATAGCACATTCCTAAATCATTATACAGTGGACTGTCTCTTCAGGCATCCTTTATGTATAGGATTATGCAGAGGGAGAAGAAAGGATGAAGAAGGAAGGAAGGAAGGAGAAACAGGTCTCTCTTCAGTGTTAACAGTAAAGAAAATTTTCCAAAGTTACACATGCCACAATACCAAAATGTGCCCTTTTTACTGAAAACCACAAAGTGTAAGGACTTATTTTGAGAAGTATGCTCATCCCCAAAACACATCTTTGTAGGTGTGCTGGAGTCATCTTCTGACCACACCAGACTACCCAGAAAGTTCAATTTTACAACAATAAGGTCAGGGCCGTATTTCATCCCCTCTTCCTGTCGATTATAGTAAAAAGAAGAATAGAAAAGGCATTAGTAGGAGAACAATGATGTTAAAAATACATACCAGTATATCCAGGCAGGCTGCTTTGAGTAGAGTTATTTGGTCTGCAATGGTCAAACTTGTAAAGCCTGGCAATCGCTTTGCAAATTCCACTATTTTAATAATGCACTTCGTTGCAAGTTCACTGAATTTGTCCCAAAGCCCAAGGTCCAGTCGAACCCGATGATCTGCACTGGAGTTCTGGAAAGACAGACAGAAGGCACCATAAATCAACAACGTCCCTTTCAGTGAACAATTTTCAAGGGAAGGAAACAACAACCACGTTTTCCTTCCAGAAGTACTTTCTATTAACATTCCAGGCATTTTCTGCAGCTTGCTGTTGGGATGATGCTGGTTTTAAACTTGGATTAATTGCCTGAAAATTCCTTGGATACTTCTGTGTTACTTATGATTGCAGAGGCCATCTGTACAAGGAATACAAATGAACTTAAACATTTCCAAATGCCACCCTCATTATTCTTCCTTGCCATTATATAATAAGTGCATTGAGAAAGACAATTTACAGTTGTACCCCAGAAAATATAAATGAACAGTGGAACAAGAATATTGGGTCCTCCTCTGGAAAAAGCAGCACAATATTTGGAACATAGTTTCACATACTTAAGGTCTGAGAAAATTGGTTCTGCTTAATTTCTCTGCTCTGTGGTTATGCCACAGCTTTCTGAAGCTACAGTCTCCCATGACTTACAGAGCATTTATTTACATGATGCTGAGGAAAATCCCATGTGCCTTCATGAATGCTACATGCTCATTTGATGGTCTATCTAACATACACCCCCACTATGGAAGTGTAACAAGGACATTCTGGTGGCATCTTTCAGGGACTGTTTACAATATATTCAATTGAAGTGTCCATCATTTTCTAGAGCGCATAGGAAACTTGTGTTAAGTTTGTGATCAAACTCATATTTTCATACATTTGGAACAACCACTTAACCCTTGAAAAAGCTGAACATATTAGCCATGAATCATCAATCTGCTGTGACTCACTTGATGCCAGCCCACCAACACTGGGTGTCATGAGAAGACCTGGTGAGTCCATTCCAATCCACAGGATTCCCACTGAGTAGCAAGAAACAGCTAATGATAGTGCTCTAAAAAACCCAAATCTCCTCTCCTTCTGTCCTCACTTGCAGTGTATTGCCAGCATTTGATCCAATGCTATTTAGGATGCAGCCAGTGTGATGGTGTCCCTCAGTTCCCTGTTTCATAAGCCACCAAGTTTAGTGTGCATTGCAGCTGCCTTCAGCATCTGGGTGATCTCACTGCAGGAGGAATTTTACCTATAAAAATATGCTCAGGCAGTGGCTTTCTCCCCAGCTGCAGAGGAAGCCCATGTGATCAGCTGCCTCAGTCTCAGCTGGTTGAAGTTAAAATGTTAAATTAACTTTAAAATTAAAGTTAAATGAGCAGAGTCTCAACCTAAAAGTCTAACAGACATGGCAGATTAAATAGCCATCAAAAAGCATTCAAATTACACAGATCACACTTCCTTGGTGGAAACATTTCCAGTGAGCCTGCCACCACCACTGCTGATCGTGAGGATATCCACCTTCTAGAAAACCAGTGAGGCCATTATCTTGTCAGCTTTCTTTGGTTCACAGGAAGGACACAGGGCTGGAAGAGGTTGGTGAGGGAATGTGGAGTGAGCTCAGCTTGGCTGTGATGCTCTGGACCCCATCCCAGCGCTGCCTTCACAAGACACCACCACCACCACCATCAGTCACGAAGGGGAAAGTCCTGATGGGTCCCCAGGGCACCACCAGCCTGACATTCACCCTCACTTGGAAGAGCATGGAGATTTGAGCCAGGAATATTTACATTAGGCCCTAACTGCAAAAAATTAACACTTACCATGCTGAGCAGTCTGAAGGAGCATGTGTGCTCTTTCCTGCTACCCCTCCCTTTAGGGGATAATTAATTCATTTCATCATTTCTATCTGAATTTTTATTCTGGGAACTTCCTCTATTTTGTTTGGGTTTTTTTTAAATGACAGAAGAAAGATAGAAGAAAATGTCTTTATAATGCTAAACCTAAAGAATTGCCTTCAAAACAGTCCAAAACTAATGAGTTAACAGTCATTGTAATGCCCTTTGAAACATTTCTTTTGGCTACTGGAGTATGCATCCTTCAGATTTATTTTATTTCATCCTCAAGGACCTTGGTGAAATACAGTACATTGGAGGAAAAATAAGATCAAGATGTGCAGTCATTCAGGCTGTAATTAAATTTAATAGGCAGTTTATCCAGTTCATAGAAAGATGGCATAGCAGAGAGCTACACAAAGCAGAGCCTAAAGCAGGAAATCATTTTACAATAGGGTATCCATCTGGAAAAAAAGACGTTGCATGAAACCAGCAAGTGTGAACGAAATCTTCATCAGTATCATATGAGGTTACTTTATCATGCTGCAGTGCCAGCAACGGGAAGTTTGACGTGCCTTCTATTAGGAGTAATGCACGGCTGTCGTAACAAATGTAAATCTAACTCTCTATTATGCAAACTGAAGAGAAGGGGCAGTTAATAAAATACAAAATAACCAGGTGTTTTATTATGCCAGGTGCCAGAGCCCTCAGCATTGGAGCTAAAGTGGTTTTGCACATTATCTTTGAGATGCTACAAATGGAAAGAGTTTTAACATTCTTTCTGTTAATGAATGTCAACATTAGTGCTGCAGTAAAAAGAGCTGGATTTTTAGCAGCATTTCTCAGTATTTAAAAACCAAAACTGACTGAATATCAATGTATAGGCTGAACAATGAAACACGGGGTTAAGACAATGCACAATAGAAACAAAAATTCTGATTAAATTTGACTGGTGATCTCCTCTATCCATGCTGTGAAAAAGATGCAGATGCTATGACTTTTCCTGATTATTTTACTGAAGCGGGTTTTTGGGTGTCTTTTCCAGGAGCAGTCTCACATGTTTTTCAGGCCTATGCACCAGTGCACATATGGTGGAACAATACTGTAATACACCCTAGTGGCATCTTTATCAGTGGAAAAGCCCAACCTTGCTATGAAATCCAATTAAACAGCCATTTTTGCCACATAAATTGATCCCATTTTTTCCATCATTTTTGTTTTTTCATTGCAGGCTGCTCTGTCTCCACATTAACAATACGGGATGAGGTACTCGTAGAAACATACACAGCAGCAGAATCCCTACTGTCTTTAAAATCCACTTTACAAAGGAAACAAGGCTCACAGGGGCACTCTGCCCTAATCAGGAACACTCTTTAGTAAAAGCAGCAACACACTCCAGCTCCAGTGGGTTCACTGAGGACCACAACACATGTCCCTGCTCAGTCCCAGTATCAGGAGATTCACACATACTATATATATACATATTTATATATTCCTCTGCAATGGTACAGAACAATAGCTGTGTAACTTCTAAGACCAGCACTTAAAAAGAACAAACTGCTGCCAAGATGTGGAACATCTTCACTTTCAGCTAGCCAAAAGCAGCCCAGGAGAATCTGCACCAAGGGTCTGCAGAGCCAAAATTGTTTTCTGTTTTATCCTCCCTTTATCACAGGGCTGGATGTAACACAGCTGTAGACTTACAAATAACACCACTCTCCAGGGACAAGCAGTATAGTTACACTCAATTATACTATAAAGTATGACATCTCCAGAGAAATTACTCAGGCACTCTCTCTTACCTGGATGACAGTAATAAAACAGATCTGTTTATGATGGACTTTTGGAATCCATTACATTTAAACAGCTTGCTGATTCTCATCATTGGTAGAACTGTATTTGTCACTGCCCACCAAATGCAACTGTTAAATCAAATGACCCAGGGAATTTAATACAAATGCTATTCTCCCATTATTTTAAGTAGACTTCTATCAACTATGTAAAGTATGGGGCCCCTTTTTCTTTTTAAAGAGCAGATGGATATAAAAAAAATGTAATTGAAAATGCTTCTATAAAAACACTTTTAACAGGTAAAAACACACAATGGAGGGGGAAAAATCACCATGTAACCTTTCCCTCTGGGAAATGCAGGCTGCAGTGCTCAAGAGTGAGAGGAGCCAGATACACAAGCCAAATGCCAGAACAGATTTATTTTTTTGCTATATTTCTGTAAGGTCTTTTTTACTTTACACTCTTATACTTAAAATTCTTTGCTCTTTTTAGCAGCAAATGAAATCTTCTTTTAAAACAGTCTGAACAATCACGTAACCGAAGGCACTTGGGCTGCTCTTGCAGAACAGTTTCTTCCATTCACCATCCCTGTCAGTACACAAGTGCAAGGCTCACAAAATTCAAGGCAATCTACATTGGTTAAAAATACTCACTTCTCACCTCTCACTTAGAGAATTAAATTAAAAACTCTAAGGTTATAAACACAATCTGTGTGCTCTGTAGAGTAAGCACGGCATGCTTCATGACTGACAGCATGCAGGACCAGGCATAAAAGCAGAAGTGGGGGCAATCTTCTACCTGTACTGATTGTTATATCAAAAAAAGCAGAGTGGCATAGGCTTCTAGCTCCCCTTGGACACAGCACTTAAAAAAAGGGCTGTGTGCTTCCCTGTTTTTTGATTTCTCTACTTCAAGTGTCTCAGATTGTTGCTGAAGCCCTGCCATTTGATCAGCAGCTGGTGGTGGTGTCCAGGCACCAGAGCTGTGCTCCTGTGACCAGCACAAACAGCTTCCATATACCAGATCCTCCTATCCTTATCCTCAGTGCTGCAGAAAGGATTCTCCTGTGCCCCTGGGCTGGAGGTGAAGATGACTCTTACTCCAGCTCCAGTGCTACACTGTCCTTCCCACAAGAGCTCTTAATACTGAAGTCCTACATAAAATGCTGAAGTGGCTGCCAGACCTTACCTAGATGAGAGATTTAAACACTCTGCATTTCACACACAGACTATGAGAATGCAGTAAGAAGACATTTATTTAGCACCATTGCTATTAGCTCTGATGCAGCATTTGAAGAAAGCTGCAACGCTCTCAAAGACTCAAGGTAAGCCGAAAGTGATGCTCAGTATAATTTTGTTATTGTAATTTGTACCATGAGAAAGCAGGAGGGAGCTAAGCCCTGTGAAGCAGTTCACTAGTTTGGACTTCCAACAGAGCAATGCTAAAACCAAGAAATCTCCAGCTCTCTGGGCTGTCCCATCAGGCTTGAAATCTGAACAAACAATATCCAGCCTCAGAAAGAGTGCTATATCATGGCTACTCGTGTTCCATAGACAGACCAGATTCATCTGCTCATTACTGAGATCCAGGTGCTCTCAATAAGGGCTCTGAAATTCCAACAGGGACATAAACTCGCCATGGGGCTCAGAAGGAACCTAAGGACGAAGGCATCAGCAGTGGGTGTGCTATGCAACAAGACCCTCTCCAATTTCATCCACTTGTATCATTTCAAGAGCTAAAAGATTAATGATACTTCAGCATCCAATACCTAATGCAAGTGTAGAGGTGCCAAGGCTTATCTTTCAGCCCTTGAGGATCTTTGGCAATCACCAGGATGCAGTACAGTACCATCCCACCAGCTGCAGTGCACTGCTAACTCTGAGGAATGTGGAAATACATACTAAAGTGTTCCTGCTGGGAAGGACCAGAGAAACATGGGGAGGACAGGCTCCTTCCCCAGTATTAACCAGTTTACATGGGGCTCAGAATAAAATGTGAAAAGTGCTTGTGAAAATACTTTCAGCAACATGAAAAACGTGTCTTTTTCTAAAATCACACCATATGTCCTTGCTTTTCTTGCACCTAAATACCAAGTCTTACTCTTAGACTTCAGTTTTGAGCCTTCCACTTTGCTTTGTAAATAGATTAATATGCCACAAAAGAGCACCCTGATCACTAAAACAGTGAATATTTATGGAACACAGGGATTTGTCTACATCACTCTTAGAAATTTCATGTTTGTTTCAATAGCAGAAAATTTACTCAAAATCCAGTGATAAAGTATTTCACCTGGCCTCTGGGGATTGGTCCCAGATCTTCAGCTGGGGCTAGAGGGCAAGAACCATGGAGGCAGCTGTCTCCTTGCCCCAGCCATGCCACTCCTGAACTCTTGCTCTCAGCAATGAGAGCACATGCCTGACTACCTCAGGATGTTTTGTGCATGCCTCTCAAACAGCCAGTGCTGCTGCAACCAAGAGCAAGCCCAGACCCAGCAGTCACTTCTCTTCTGACAAGGCTCTAAACATTACCTAATAGTTATTTTTTATCATATCTTTTATTATGAAATTTGCAAACTTGACATTGAATTTTCTTTAATCAATTAATATCACTGACTTTCCCTGTATTTAGCAACATATATATATTTCCCTGACTCATCTCTGGAGAAATTCCCATAATACTGAGCTTCTTCATGGGGGGGCTGATTTTTCACTTCTAAAAGCAGCAGAAGTTTTTGCTGTTATGGGATGTTTTGGTAGACTGGGAAAGGATGTGTAATTTTTGGGGCTGTCATATGCAGAGCCAGAAGTTGAACTCAATGATCCTTGTGGGTCTCTTCCAACTCAGGATATTCTATGACTCTAGGAATAAACTGCAAATGATCATTTTGGAAACAGTTTTACTTAAACATTTCATATTTTCCTTGACCTTGGTAGCTTTGGGACTATCACCAGTAATCCAGCAGCATTTATGAACTCCCTACACCTGCAAAGTTGTAATCCGCTGATGCACGAGCAGAGATCATGTCTTTGGAAGCCAACAAATTTCTAATGAATGATGGAATGTAACTGACTCATGGTCTCCAAGCTGGTCCTTTGGCTGAATTAATCCTCCAGGAGTCTCTTGTGACACTGCTAAGTAGCGCTCACATCTAAGTGCAATTTCTCTCCCCAGCAGGCAGCGTTTGCACACACACCTCTGTTTTTTCCTGGCTAAGGAGGTGCAAAGAGTGAATCTACTGCTCCATCTATTTAAAATATCCAGAGCCTCCAAAACTCACATCATCCAGGCATATCTAGAACACTGTGCCTCAAATCATACTCACTGTAGTGTACTTTCCCAGCTGGCAGAGTGAGGGGAAGGTTTCCTGGTGAGCTTTTCGGATCTTCTCAGTGAGATCATCTAACTCTGCTGTCATTTCATAGTTTTCTGTGGACTCCTGCTTTGAAGGTTCCTTCTTCTTTTTGTTCCTATCATTTCTGACAGCTGAAAAAAAAGCAGATACAGATCACATGGGGTTATTCAGACCAACCTATGTTGCTTTTGCTGCTCTATTTCAAATCACTGTAAAATGCTGTTATTTTAAACACACATTATTTTAGGTAAATATAAAAATGTTATATGCATAGAGAACACCAGTTCCAGCTTACTCATTTAAAAATAATTTAAGAATTAAATGTAGTGAGCAGTGGTGAGACCAAACTTCCACAGGGTTTGTTGTGGGTGTGCCACCATAATTCCATAGTATCTGCCTTCCAGGAAAGTCTACTGCAACTTCATATGCACAGTGTCTTAGTAACTTTGTGAGGTGGGATTTTTTCACTGAGCATGGCTGATGGTGAAGTCCTCTGCAGTGACGCAGTCGCTATTTTATTGGATGTGAACAACACTGAAAAAAGACAGCTTTCTCTTTCTTCTTAAGTACCTCAGCATGGAAGATAACAAAGCCCCATACTAATACAAATTCCACCACACAGAAGTTATTTAAAAGGAAAGTTAAATGTGAAAACAGTAAACAAAAGAAGATGAAACATGTTAAACTCAAGTTCTGAAGATCAAAGCAGAAGCACAAATACTTGAAAGAGAAAAAATGGCAGTGAAGCTATCTAAAGTTGCTTGCCATCTGCTTCTGCACTCAGATCAGCCTATTCTACCTTCCCCCGGCCGTGGGGGATTACTGGAAATATGCATTGTGCGCACTCGTGCTGTAATTGATTTCCCACATATTTGTGTTTTGTAATAAAATATGACAGCTGCTCCATCACCATGCTGCTCTTTGTTCTTTTAATGAAAATAGCTTAATTTTACAAAACGTGCCCAGGAGATAAGTCCATGTCCACAGTATTGCCAGTAATTGTGAATTTTATCAAGAGTCTTGCTGTTAGCTAAAGCTAACGTCTTAAGTGTAACCAGATGCATAAGGCTTTACAACAAAGCCAAGCAAAATCAATCCCTCTCCCCAAAGACTCCATGTCAATATTAAACACCCTGAAGACTAAATCTTACTGGATAAATAAAACCAATCTTAACATTGTTAGTATTCAAAACCTCACGATATTTAAAACAAGGCCCTAAACTTGGGGGGTGAAGCTGGTGGGTTTGGCCAGGGATGTTGGATGGCCAAAGATCTGCTGATTCTTATTTGTACTGTCCTGCCCCAGAAAGTGCATCTATCCGTGCAGTAGGGAGGGAAGCACAGAGCCACCTCTGCGCCAGCTCTCCTTCCCTGTGGGTTCCCCAGATCCATCTCTACATCTTCTGTGGCTGCTTCCTACATGCCAGTGAGCCACAAATAATCACAAAGAGTAGAAAAAAAAGCGTGCTGGGAAAGCATCAGAGGCATCTACAGAAATAACATATTGTGTGTAATAGAAAACAAGGAGCAGAGATGTGGGGAATGTTGTTTCTCCTTCACAAGGCCATTAGCCACATAGTCCATGCAATGTATGGCTCTGGTTTTCTCACTAAAGGTCTGAATTTGCAACTGAGAGAATTCTGGTGCCAATCATTCACATTTTAAGCATGAACTTGACTTAACTGTGTGAAAGACCCGCACTGAAGTCACTCACGTGCTTGGCTGGATCAGGGCTGGGATGCTGAGCACCCCACTGGATTAAAGCCTAACCTTGAACACCATCAATTCTGGTGTTTGGAGAACACAGATCCAAAGGAGACCAAGAAGAGTGGACCAAAAAGGTTATCCCTTGCAAAAGTACAATGCTGGACTGGTTTCTTCCTGCTTCCTTTTACAAGTTTTCCCTTCAAGCAAATGCTGTGCTTTGCTTGCTGGACCCCAGGCCAGAGCACAAGCACCATGCTTTACACTGAAAAAACATCCATGACCCAGAGGTACATCTTGAGTACTGCAAACTGCCACTGCACTTCAGAAACAAATCCTAATCACTGCTGTACTTGGGGGATAAAAGAGTTCCTTAGAAAATTCTGTAAACTGCTACACAACCGCAAAGAGCAATAAACCTTCTTCACAAAGCCCCAGTTACTTAAAGCTCTAGAAGCTGATTGACAAATTTGCCAAGCAGACAGCCTCAACAACTACTTCCCTCAACAGCTTTGAACTCCTCGTGGAAGATGAATGCATTATTCAGGCCAGGCTTCAAAGCAGGTGCCAAGGGCTCCCAGGGACCAGGATATAACTCTGGCAGGAACCCTGCTATGCTCCTTTGCTACCACAGCACTGCTATTTCTGCAGCTGTACCTGAAGTCCCCTTCCCTCCAAAGGCCACCAGAGGGACAGCTGCTGATCAATCCTCATCACCAAACTGGCCCAACTCCGTCCTCTTTGTTTTTTTGGTGCAAATCAGAGAGTAGAAAGGGGAGAAGAAACACAGCCTAAAAACAAAGGTTTTTTGCTCCTCATTAACTTCTTTATATGATTCTGATACCTTTTATAATAATGATAAAACCAAAATAATATATATATTCTTGCTTTATTCATCAAGACTGAATCAGACATGTCAGTGTTTCTATACTCCCTATAAGATAATGGATTAAAGCGCTGACGTATAACACCCAAACTCCAAAAGTATAAAGCATTTCAATAACACTGAACTATTGGGCATATTTAACTACAGCTATAATTCAATACACACACACATACACACAAAAAAAAAAAGACCTTAAGACAACACTATGTTTAAAGGAGTTAAATAAAAACATATAAACATATACATTTACGCAGTAAATTTAAAAACCATCACTTCTCTGGGAACAGGAACTGTCACACTGCATGTGGGAAGGTTCTAGGTTACAGCTTATGCTTATATTACATAAATCACACCTTTTGGTATCCTGATCTTTACATGCATATGATCACATCAATCCCCGATGCATGATGATACGCCAGTGATGAATCTGTGTCGCAGTTAATGCTGCCGTAGAAAACCCGGGTTATGAATTTCATTACTGTGCACTAAATTCTGACTTGATGGCTGCATTAATTAGAAGCTCCCAACAGGGGACAGTATAGAAGCTCTCTTGCCCTATGAGTTGAAGAAAAATAAATAAGGTGGCAGTGTGGGGAGGAGAACGAAAAAAGGTGTATCTTGATACGTGAAGAAGCCAGGTCTTGACGCGCCCCAGAAGGCTGAGTGACACACGCCCACACCTGTGCACGTCTGCTCCAATCCATCTTCCTGTGACAGCTTCCCTGTCCCCTTGACACACATGCCAGGACTTGCACTTCCACACCCAGAAACCTCCAGGCAGCCACAGCAGGGTTTGCAAGCTGGCAAAAGTACTTTCTGTTGCCTTAAGAACTAGCCCCTACCTTCAGATGTTCAGCTTCCTCCCTGATGATAGAGGGGCAGAACAACACCTCTTGTTCTGTTCAGTCTGTTCTCCTCACCCCAGGTTTGCCATTGCTTTTTCCTTAGCCTCAGATACACTTTTCCTCTTATGCTTGAAGTGATGAACAGGGCACAAAAGCAGCATGAGGGTCAGATGTGTTCTTCAAGGACAGCAGGGTCTGCTGTAGATAGAATTAAGTATAGAGAAGACACAAACAGCTTCCCTTGAAGAACTGCAGTGCTGTCATTTAGTAACCATGCAGCAATTCTCCTGCCTGAGTGGGGTCATTTCAAGCATGTCCTAATGCAGGGAATCGTCCAGTCTTAAACAGAAGCCCCTCAGGTCCACCAAACTTAGCCACTGTTCAGCTAAGAATAAGATGAGATCCAGCCCAGGAGATTTAGACAGTTTCTAAACCATCAGGTAAAAATCAAATTGTGAGTGTTAGTACATCCATCTGTCAAAGGTGGCACAAATGTGTCCAAGGGAGAAGAACATGTCACACAATGCAATTTTTCCTATTTTTTGCACAACCTGTGCTTCCCCAGATATGCAGAAGATACGCAGACAGCTCCTTTCATGTATTACAATGATTAATCAGCTATGAATTCATTATTTGAAATGCTATCACTGCAGTTTTGCCTCTTGGAGATCCCCATGACCTTTGAAGAGCTCTGTGTACTAGTTAGCTGGTTTTGTTCCTGTAGCAACAACTACTAGTGCTTCCAGTCAGTTCGCATTCCTGTAAAACCACACTCCTCTTGTCCCCAAATATTTTGGAAGTTACTCGTTAAGCTAACAAACCTCAAAAGCACCATAAAGCACACAGAGCAAGTCAGTAATTGCACAGCGCTGGGCACAAGGTCGGGCTGCAGAAAGACTCCTTTTGTTTGTAAAACCCAATGAGAAGAGAAGTGAGAGGTGAACTGAGGTAGGAACGCTGCAGACCTGCCAGTTCTCCCTTCTGGGAGAGGCTCGCTGTCCCGCCTGTCCTCCTGCTCCCTGGGAAGCCACCTGTCCCTGTCTGAACGCCAGGCAGCCTGGGCAGGCTGATGGTGCCACATGGTCCCATGGGGCCAATGCTCAGCACTGCAGCTGGGAAATGCAGGAGCACCAAGCTGCTTGTTAGGGTGGAAACCCACAAACCTTGCACATCTCTTCCACACTCTTGCTTCTCCAACTCCAGAGGCAGCTATTAAAACAATTCTAACTCTGGCAGAAGTTAGCAGCTGTGGCCAATATCAATCAAATCTTTCAGTTAAATAATCAAAACGTGCACCTGCTTTCAATGTCAAGTTTGCTCCATCAGGTTAAATGCCCAACATATACTACACATTAGTCTTCAACAAACTGTGTGGTATGGAATGGCAGTCCATAAGGGTGTCTTTCCCAACAGTCACCATGGAAAATCTCAAACCAAAGGAGCGTTAACAACCCTGCTGCTACTGCTGAACTAGGCTCTCTGACCCCATGGTCAAAAGCAACACCCAGCTGCACATCCCAGGCAGCTTCCAGGCCAAAGAACTGGTGGAAGAAAGCATGAAGATAAGGGAACTCAAGGAGTTTGAGTTTCCCATCTCCAACACAAGTAAAGGAACAAAACAATCATCTCAAAAGCAGCAAAATCATGCTCAACAAACTGACAAGGCATCAGTTCAGGATGGTGGGACTCCTGTTCAGATTAACAGCAGTGCAACTGCAAGCTAAACATACTAAAATATGCAGAACGCCAGGTAGTTATAAATAGATTGGCTTCCTAGGCCGTGATTTCCAGATGAAATAATGTTTTCTTTTAAGCAAAATAGCTCAGTCTTAAAAAAAGCCAGGAAACTATTTTAAAACAAATTTCCATGCCAAAACTTGGCTTTGACATATGGAGAATGATTGGAGACAAAGCCCATTTCAAACACAAAACTCTCATCTCTAATGGACAAAGCAAATAACAAGTACACAGTTGTGTAAGGGGCTTACAAAACCAAAGCACATTGAAACCTGCATATTTTGTAGCTGATTCTGAGAAATCAACCATGTCAGCTGTTGGATAACAATCGCCAGAAGAAAACATCTCAAATTAAGTGAGATAGTATCTCTCTACAGACACATATCAAAATTAACAGGGAGCACAGAGAAACAATCATGGAAGACATTTCATAAGCACCTGGCACGCTATCATTTTTCCCCAGGCACAGAGCAAGCACATCCATTACAGAGTTCGAGCCCGCCCAGGGTTTCCTATTGAGAAATAACATTCAGCTATGGCAAACCCACCCTGGCCAATGCGCCAGGAACCTCAGTTCAACCACAGGGGAACACACTGCAGATCCAGAAGACATCGTCCTGCCGCCTGCCTTCACGTACACTGGCCCTTCCAGCCACTCATGGTATTTTTCTTTTTTTCTAATTTTTTTTTTTTTTTTTGAGGAAGGTGAATTTAAACTCTGCCTTGCAGCTTTGTATTATTCATTACATAATTGCCATGTTTTATTAGAAATATGATCTATTATAACCTTGAATATGGTAACTTAAATGACATTGAAAATTAGATTATTCTGATTATTAGAGAAGTGAGAAAGGTACTAAACATTTGTAAGGCTGATAATCAATCAGTGTATCCATGTGAGTGCAATAAAAATCAATCAGGAGCTAGTGCGTTTAAATCTAATTTTTTAAGCATGACATTTCCTTCTGAGTTTCTTTTTTAAATGTCACCCTCTTCTACAACAGTGATTGATTCTATCCCCAGGGATAGTTAACTCCAACTGTTTTATTCATTGCGCTGAGCTCTTGTATCCACAGTCTTTTCTAAATATCAAATTAATGACAACAATAATAATTTTATCAAAATGTAAAATTCAGAAATAGGCATTCAAAACAGCAAGAAGCGTGGCATTACATTTAAACTGCTTCAAATACCTTTTAACTAGTAAGCAGTGTACTTTATTTAACACAGAAAATGGTGGAATTTTGTGGCCCTCCCACTTTCTTTTTCCTCCCATAAAAGAGAAGGCCAAAGACTTGCTTGTTTAAAACATAATTCATTTAGAAATGTTTCAGTAGAGAACAATGAATCACTGGCTATAGGGAGTCTGTGAGTAATTACCTATGCCTTCAAAATAACCTTATTAGGCTATTGTAAGTATAGGGGAGACCTTTGATACCTATAGCCTAAGGGCCTCTATTTTTCCATTCATGCACAGGGGATTTATATGGTTATATCCTGACGAAAGCAACACATCTCCCATTTATGTGTGAGGATAACTGCAGGGTTAATATATCAAGAGCTGACTTATAAGAACAGGTTTCATTATATGAATGAATGATACAAATGGATGCTCTATAGCTTTATTTAACTGGCCTGAAACTTCACCTGTGGTTTCAAGGATTCTCATCAGTCTGAACAATTTTATTTTTGACATGAAATTTGACACCTGCTATTGTCACATCCCTGAAATACTAGTAAGTGGAATGAGCAAAAAAAGGGAGTTTCTAGTCCTTTGATAAAAAGCAATACCATCTAAAATCAGAAATAGGACCAAACAGGCTGAGAAAAATACCCATTGAAATAAGCTGAAAAGTATGCCTTTGGCATTCTTTTATCTATTTATTTTAAATTATTATTTATATTATTTCACTGTCTTTTAAAAATTATTGATTTTTTTTTTCTTATTAAAGACATCCAGAAGCATAATCAGCAGCTATCATACATGGGATATTTAGGACCACCAATCCAAGACCCAAAACAACTGCTGAAGGAAAACAAATGGTTCTACAGGCACATTTGTCTTGAATGTAGCAAAAGGACAAAACAAAAAAACCCCAAACCAAACCAACAAACCCCAAAAAACAAACAAAAAACCAACCCCCCCCCCAAAAAAAAAACCAAAACCAAAACCCACCAACCCAAACACACCAAAATTGTATAAGCTGTTTCCAAGTGTATGAATATACCAACTAATGCCTACCTTTATATATGCTATAGTATTTTGGGAGTGGTTTGAGTCCTGCAGAACATGCCAAACAGAGTACCAACTGCCCAAAGAATAAAAATCAGGACTTCAGAAATAAAAATGGAATACCCCCTCACTCCCCAAACAGGTCCTACGAACAAATGAGAAATGAAGAATTTGCAAAAACAGAAAAACAGTAAACAAGTGGGGAAAAAAGCCAGAAGAAAATGTGTTTTGCAGCACAGGGTTGTGGGCAGGTAGAGGACAAGAGGATGAGGAGCAGTGGAATCAGAGGCAGGACAGATAGGTCACAGCATCTATACCAGTGGTTGAACTGAAAGCAGACTCCTTGGTCTCCCTTACCATCTCCCTACATAGTGGAATCAAAGTAGGTGGAGAGATGGGATTATACATTAAATGATAAACTGTTTAAATAGCATTTGCCCTGTGATTTCCATTTTCAAAGTGCTTTAATGTCATCAACTAATTGCCAGTGTGAAATAGGATAATCCACACGCTCCAAGCAGCTGATGCTTAAAGAGCTATTGAAGGTTGTTAGCATTAACAATTGCAGGCAGAATAAATCACTGATATTGCCTGTGAAGACCCACCAACATATCTGCAATGGAAATAGCCTAGCCATAGTCATTGACTTGGACAAAATTTACTCACTGGTATGTTCCCATCTGTATTTCACATAGGCATCACCTCAAGTTACTTGATATAGCCAGAAATTCCCATGTCTGAGATTGAGTATCTCCACATGCAGGTCTTGCAATCTCCCTGTGCATATGGGCAGCTGTTAAATTAAACTACACATGTCACTCCCTCCTCACTCTGGTCATGCCCCATCTCTCTCAGTATTCTTCATGAAATCAGTCACTTCCATACTCTCAATATAAAATCTATGATTTTTATTAAGAACTACCATGCCACTTGCAACAGGTTTGCAAGTAATTGCATCACCCAGTGGGAATTGCCAGTCTTTCCCTTCTCTGCACAGTGCAGGAATGGGAAGAAGCTTTGGGAATCAATCACTCCATCTGGGGAGGTTTCCTAAATTTACAGGGCTTCTGCAGGTTACCCACTGAGAAGCGCCAGCCTGTGGCAGAATCCCCATGAAGCTAAAACCCTCAGGGAAGCAAAGTGCTGTGCTTACTATCTACTGTTTTGGCTGCCAAGATCCCAGTGGATTTACTAGTAACTTCTGTGGCAGTCTAGATAAAATTCTGCATGCAGCTGGTTAAACCAAAATACTCTGGGGAAACGGAGGACAGCTTTTCTGGAATTGCAGTGTCTTAACACATTAGCTAAAAACACACAAGACCACAAACACAAAGTGATTATTCTTTCTCTTCGTAACTGCTGAAGTGACCAAATGTATATACAGCAGTTGATAAACTCTTCTAAATACTCAACCTGAAAATGAATTTCTGTTAGGCTATAGTGCATTTCTTTTACAATAGGCTGGGTTAATAAAAAAATCCCTAAATTTCAAACTCTGAACTTTCAGTCAGAAATCTCTGAGAGGCCATTAAATCTGTCTCATCTAATTTCAGCTGTTGAGGTGCCCTTTCAAGCTACCTTCTCAAAGCAACTGCCCTTTTGAGCTACAATCTTGAAGCCTGGTACACTAACTCTTTATGGATAACCGATTATGAGCAAAAATATCCTGAACCTGACCTTTCTCTCCAGGGTCATCAAAAGGTAAATCAGTCGACTTATCTACAGATATTACATTAATTTCTCGTAGGAGACAGTCATGGTAGTACAATGCCTCGCAACTGGGAGATGCTGGGGTTATCCAAAGTCCTCATTTCAATTTGCTGGGCATTATCCAGGAGCACTGATGGCCAAGGAATTGCATGGCTGTAAGCTAAGACCAGACACTGCACACTATCCCTGCCCCACTGCCTGCCTGTAGCACTTCACACTTCAACCTGCCACAGCTATTTTATTTCTTATCCTAACATACAATGAGGAAAAGAACGACTTGCTTTTTACTTAACTAGCAAGTTACCTACCGTGACAAATTGCAATCTCTTTCCTGACAATACCATTAACAGGCTCCTTCCACAAAATAACTTTCCATAATAAGCACGTTTACTGAATGCAATGAATAAGTCTAAGCTACAGGACAAATTCTGATCATGCATGATAAAATTGACTTTATGGGACCAAAAAAAGGAGGTAAGCTGAAAGACCCCTTCCCCTTGCTTGAACACGGACACTCAAGGCAATGGCACCCTAGAAGGAAGAGCAGGTTCAAGAACAGCATCAAGATAGAGTGTCACTGCATTTCTTCCTTTTATTATGGGTGGTTTCATGCAGTGAACAGAGTCTGGCTTTCCCCAAACAGGCTTCACTCCTACATTATTTACCAGAATTAAAAATAACAGCCTCAGCTTATCCCCACTGCTGTTTTTGTCTTGCAGTGGTGCTACTCCACCGATCGCAGCAGAGTCCTATTAGTGTAAAACTACAGTAGCGTAGTGGGGGATCAGGTCTAATATCTGTATCTGCAGATGGATAACACCGCATTCATACCTAAGTTTCATTTCTTTGTTTTGCCCCCAAGGCTGAATTTCACATTTGTACCTCCTGGTGGCTTGTGCAATTGTGTAAAGGTGCAGCTAGCGAGAGAGCTGCCAACTGCCAACACGTCTGAAGAGGCTTTGCGAGCGCGGGTGCTTCATCAGGCGCAGGGAACACATCGCCTCCCGCGACCGTAAACTGAGCTCATGAAGGCGCAGGAACAGTTGTTCCCGGCATGCTTTAAGGAAGGGAGCTGCTGTCTTGAATCGCAGCGCTTGCCTGCGTTACAACAGCCTCAGCAGCTTGCAGCCCTGGCCTCCCACTAGGCCAGGGACAATAAAAGCAAAGAAACAGCTCAGAATCTATTTACCTATTCTTCCAAAGCCAATGTGGAAAACAGGCCGTTATGAACTTACATACATTCCTTCCTAAATGCAAGAGCTCGTTCATACTCCTACTACTAAAACAAAATAAAATAGAAGTGCGATTGGGAAGTTATTTCCATCTCTCAAGGTGCCAGGAGTGGCACCCAAAGTGGAGGGCAGGGGGGACGGAGTGTGCACCCCACAACCATGCTTAGCCACCCTGCTCAGGCTTACCTTCCTGGCTAGCTGAAGCAGCAGCAGAAGGGAAGAATAATATAATTTAGCCAGGTAGACTAGAAGCACTGCTAGATCAGCCAGAAAAAATTGCCTGTTTAAGCCTCACACTGATGCACAGTCCAACACAGCTGGTGGGCACACATCTGCACTGGCCAGGGGGCTTGAACGGCAGGTGGGTTTGACTTTTGAAAGAACAGTGTGTTTTGTTAAAGCTGTTTTGCCATAATACTACAAAAAAAAAAAAAAAAAAAAAAAGGTTCATCAAACAGGATAATAACATGCCCAAACAATACTGTTGCATCTCACTGCCTTTTAGTGTGTTGTTTACATCCTTTCCCTTCCCAAAAGCTGAGCAGTTGGAATAAACAATCTGCAGATTTGTTGTTGGGGTGGGGCATTTTTTTTGAAGATTACATAGTCCTGTTTTCACCAACTGTAAACTAAGGAGAAAGCAAGGAGTGAGGTCAGAGGACTTCTTTTTCTTTCCATCTAGGATTTCAGGAAAGCCACGCTGAGCCAGCCAGCCTGCTCCGGGAAAGCTGAAGCTGGCTGCTGCCACAGGTAAACAAGTTTATTCACTTTCAGCTTTTGCGTCTCACTGCCCACCCCAAAATGCTACACCCGCCAGCTGAGGCAGTTCAGAGGCCTTTGCCTCCCAGGCTTTTCTTCAGATCCCTTTCTGCCCATGCATGGCATAACTCTGCTCTGAGTTCCAGCCAGGTTTAACAGGCAGCAGCTGAAGCCCCAGTTCACTTCTGGGATCTCTGTGCCTGGGACAGCAGCAGGGTTTTATGTGACTCTTCAAAGCAAAAGGTGCTCGGGAGACAAAGGCTCTTATTTTTGCCTCTAATAAATACTGCTCCATCCATAATTCACATGCAGAAATTCTGCTTCTCATCTATTAATGCAGGCTCTCTGGACATCTGTACTCCTGCTTTGTGTAGAGGCAAAAGCATCACAGCATTACAGGGTCGAATTCCCTTAACACACCTGCAGCAACCTCAGCTGTTTCAGCACTCACGTTATGACATGAATCACTCCACAAGCCTGCACCTAATTATCAGACTGTCTATTTTGATATATTTTATCTTTTATGTACAATGCCAAAGAAGTTCTTTAAAAATACATTCCAAATATTCTTTCATATAAAGGAAAAAAAAAAAGCTTTCTTGTCTGGGACTGAAGTTCTAAAATAGCAGGAGTAAGTGGACCAGATTATTTTAAAAAGAAGGCATGCTAGTAACTACAGCACTGGCTTAAAGAGCTTAATTCTGTCAGTCAGGGTCAAGCAGAATCAAATCCTGATTTCTCCATAAGATCATTTAAATATCCCCAGTAAAGCCAGCACATAACCTTTTTACATTAAGTGCTTTCACAGCACACCAGACCAGCCTGATATACTGATCACACAAGAAGCAAAGCAGACAGATACTTGTCTCCAGGAAACAGAAAGATACTAAGGAAAGCAGCCTTTTTATTTTTTATTTGAAATAAAAAAGTGATTCCTGAGGGCTCTGCAACTTCCAGGGTAAGATTTAGTGCACACAAGGGAGTTCATTTTGAGAAGGCAAACAGGCAGCAGGTCAACACAGAGTTAACTCAATAAAATAATAATTTCTACTTGGATAAACTGACCTAGTTTTCTCAGACTTCTCCATGAAAACAAAGGATGCAACTTGGACATGAGATGACGTCTGAAAAGGAAGCCAAGGGCTGGGCAAGGAGACTGAATTCAACACACAGCTGGTCCTTAATTAAATGAGGGGGGTGGTCCCCAGTTGCCACTAGAAGTGACTACACAGCAAGGATCATCTGGCAGTACAGGTGGCTGCTAACCCCATCTTATCTCATTAATAGTGATGACAAATCTTTCATATCTATCACTATTGTGGGATTGGGCCCTGAGCTTGTACACAGGTTGGGTTCTTGCTTCCAGCTAAGACAGTCTTCTCCAAGACTGTGGCAAGTGCAAGATGAAAGATGCACTAACAGAAGGGTTTCTATGAGGACCTCAGGGTACTGTTCTAGGGCTACAGCCCCCATGGGAAACATGGGCTAAAACCTCAGGATTTCCAAAAGCAGAAGTTTATTCAGTTCCCAAAAGAGCTAATGAACATCCACCTGCCCAGCCACCTGCAGAACTGCCCAGAGCACCAGGCTGCATGGTAGACACAGTGCAGCCAAGTCCTCCAGGGCCTGGGATGTACAACATGGAGGGCAGGAACAGACAAGGCTCCTTCCTGGCCCCCCTTGTATCTCATCCTGAGATTCTGCAAATCTGAACACAACAGACAACTCTTCATTTTGGGATTCAACCCAATGTTATTTTCAGCGAAGCTTTGTTGTGCTGGAACACCTCCAACCAGCTCAAGTTAAACAATTTGCCCAGAGAAAATGTTCAATGAAGAGGAAACATAAAAGTATGCACAGAAAGAGGCCTGAGTCCCCCTCTTTTCTAATCCATCACACAGCATTAGGGATTAAATACTCATTAAAAATATATATAATAAACTGTTAAGACAGGGTATCTAGTGATTCCTCTTAATTGCCTCATTTTTCCCACACCCTGGTTTCTAGGGAATATTTTTTTAATATTCCTTCTCCATTAGTTCAAGGCCCATTTATCAGAGGGTTACCTCCCTGTCTCACTCCCCCAGCCAAGAAAGAAGATCCCAAAACACATGGGTTTATACTGCATATCCTATGAGTGGCAGCTGATATGTCTGTGCAGTTTATGTATGTTTGAACCTGACAATGCCTAAATTCTAGCAGGAAGAATGTTCCTAATAAACATGTGAAATAGATGTAGCTGACTTAGAAAACAACAGGAAAAGTTGCCAAGAAAAGGCTTTGACTCTCTTTTGAGGACAAACAGGATTTAAGCCTTCTTCAGAATTAAAGGAATAAAATATTTATGCTTATTCTCCTCTGTCCCTGTTTACTTTTCCCTGTATTATGAAAGGTTTGAACATAATGGGGCTTCTTTTTCTTAATAACAAATATCCTCTTGCTTTTATTTATTGTCTTTTTAATTATTTTAGTTCCTTTTCCATTTAAAATTATTTTTTGGATGTTCTGATTTAACAGTAGTGTTCACTTGAAGAGGCATCCAAAGAAGGGGCAGGGGGGAAACTATGCATTGAGCTTCTCTTCCAAAATACTGAAACAGCAAATCAAACATCTTTCTTGTACAAAAGTGCTATCAAAAGGTTCTTATGAACTAACAGTCACTTATTCCAGGGATCTGGATCACATGGCTTTGATCCTGGAGCTACTTGATGGGATAACCAGATGGTGCAGCACAGTAAAATGTGGACAACAAGCCCAAACACACACTGAGCTCTGGACTTCTTCACCAATTTTCACAAGACTACTAATTGGAAACACAAGAGCTCCCTGCCCAAAAGAGGCCAGACTGGTGTGGTCAGAGAGGAACTCAAGCTCCCTAAACCTAATGTTTCATCTTCCAGCACCAACAACTTATCAGAAAAAAAAAGCTCCTGGATGAAATTTCAGATGTGACACCTTTTTGAGTGTCTTTTCTCAGTTGTGTCTCCACTAGAATCAAAACATTCCATGTCACAGATCACCTAGAAGAAGTGCTATGGCAAAAAAAAACACGGGAAAGATAGTCCTTGCATGAAGCACAGCTATGGTGCAGTCAGAGATGCTGACCACGTGAGGTGCAGCAGTTCAGCACATAAGGATATTCACTTACTGCTGATTTGTCTTCCTAGGCTGATGCTTCCTCTACTGGTGCCTCCAGTTTAGGCTAAGACCTGTGCAATGCCACTATCAGCCTTCTTGAGAAATAGAAAAAACTCTCATGTATTAACCAACATCTTATACTTAATTTTTAGAACCATAAAAAGTAGATCTCAATCTCTGCCACTGGAAAATTCTCTAGAAATACACAGTATATAAAATTACTGCAGTTCATAAGAGTATACATAAATTGTGGATTCTCTGAAATGTAAAACTCCCCATAAACATCAAGACTTCATGGCGATTTCCATTTTTTCTGCCTCTCTTACATTGTATTGCTATTTCTGTGATGCAAACTGCAGTCAGCTAGTTGGGAGTTAAAAACAAGGAGAAATGGGAGGAAGCAAAAGATTTGCAGCAGCACCCATTGTACCAGGGCCGAGTGACAGCAGAAAATCTGTTAATGATGGAAACAGGAGGAGACAGAGCAGGTGAAAACAGTGTCCCTGAATCGACCAGTGGGCCAGTGTGTCAAGGAATGATGCCCTCTCCTGCTCCTTCAACTGCTCCTTCAATGTTTTAATCCATCCTCACTGCTAAGTTTTCCTATTTAATTTAAGGCTTCTTTTTCCCAAGCTCTCAAGTTTTACAGTAAAGTGATTCCCAGGTTCAAATACATCAAGTTCTGCTTCCAAGAAAATACTGACGGTGGAGAATCAACCTCCTTAACATAGGGAAAAAAAAAGCTAAAGTGCAAAATGCACAATGCTATCTGCCAGTAATCCCTTCCCCCCAAGTTTAAAGACAGCAAACGTTTAAAAATATAATGCATTGAAAATGATACAAATATAATATGCTTTGTTAGTCTGTTATTTTCAATGGTTTGTAAAGTCTTCCCTCAGAGGACTGGGCTTAAATCATTCATTAACTTGAAGCTGATTGCTTTGTCCTGCAAAGGGGGAAGAACATGGATTTCTCAGATGTAACCCAATTTCCTAACAGAAAAAAAAACAACCTGATGAAATTCAGTTATCAAAACAATCTATCAAATCCTAAACAGAAGTGTAAATAACTTAAATTACAAAATCAGATCCTTCACCAAGATCTAACTTTATGGAGAGTTTTAAAATTAACATTTCACTTGCTTCAAAATTTGAAAAAAAAAAGAAAGAAAGAAAAGTAGGTCAGCATGTTTCCCCAGCATGTCTTTCTGACTCCATTAAAAGTGTCTGTCAGATGACTAACCATGCCTGTAATCCAACTAAAAGCATGTTTACTTTCTGTTGCACTTTTTGCCAGGGGAAAGGAAGAATTCCACTTAGCTTTAACTCTGAAATTCAGGTAAATGTCTCCAAAGTCAGACAATTTCCTCACATTTACTTACCAAATCTGTTTATATCAACAACAAGCAACTGGTTATCGGTGCATGGCACCGAGAAATGATCCCACAGCTCATTAAATGCCAATCAGCCACAGGCACTGCCTGTAGGGCTTTAAGCTACAACTTGTAGAAGTCAGGTTTCAGAACTGTAGTCTGACTGACAGACTTTTCATGAGACCTAGATTTAAACATTTAAGAGCTTTCAGAAACAGGCAAGTATGCAAACAAGTACTGGAGTAAAATAAGATGAGGCAAAACCATTGCTTTCTGTTCATTTTGGGCTAGAGGACATTAAAAATTCGAATGCCTTATGATCTTGCTTTTTCCTTTTATAGAATTGGCAGCTGAGTGTTATTTAAGTTTGGACAGAAAGGGTGTTATTTCTATTCCTTGTACACCATCTACTTTAAAAAATCCTTTACACTTTCCACACGAGCGCTGAAGAACTGGAAATTAACTGTTCCGATGTATTTTAAAACGAGCATGTGATACAAAGTCAAACTAAAAACAAATCCAAGCTATTTTTAGAGCACAGTCCTAGGGCCAGCATCCCAGCAGGAGGAGCTGCAACGTGTCAGCCAGCTTATCGCAGGCACGGCAATGGAAAACTCCCTCTGCTCTAACAATTCATCCAGTGGATGAAAGCAAGCCGAGAGAGCCTGACAGCAGCAGAGGGAAACCCATGGCCTCATCTACTCATGGAGAGATCTTCCTAAAGCATCTTTGAGCGCTCACTGGTTCTGAGTGCCTGCTTTCCATCTTCCACACCATCAGCACGGGAGCTGCTCTGGGCAGAGAGGCCCGAGAGCTTTGCTTCTTTGCCTTTTGCAGAGGCACCTACCCCGTGCAAGACCATCTCCAGGAAAACAAAAGTTTGCAGATATAAACCAGCAGGAAGTCATACACATTCTCACATTCGTTTCTTCTGATCAGCATTTCCAAGTAAGCCTCTCATTTGATAGAGAGTCCTTCAGGAACATTCGAGTTGCTGCAGTTCAGACTTCCCAGAACTCTTGGGAACAATTTACTGCATTTCTCATGAACCTTGGCTACTGTAGATAACATTTTCAGGTTGGCCTGACAACCAAATAAGCCATGTTTAGCTTCAAGGCCCAGAACACTGGCAATTTGCTCGTTCCCAGACTGATATTTATCTCATTGACATTTCTGCATCCTTTGGATTCAACATCCTAAAATAATAAAAAAATAAGGAAAAACACCAAAAAGCATTCAAAAGAAAAAAAAGATACTAGAAAAACCACAAGAGCCAGTATAGAAAGTGCAAGCCACATAGCACAATGGCAATCAGAAAGAGAGATGCAAAGATGCCCCGCGTCCCAAAGAACAAAATGATCCGAATGAGGAATACGAAGCAGTGAACTGAGTGCATAAAGGAAGAATGGAAGCTCTGAAACAAAGCTTTTGAGGTCATGGGATTGGGGTCTCAGCAGTTATGTCCGCATGACAAAGCAAATGTGGCCTCAGCTTCATTCTTAGGAGTGCAAGGACTGGGTAGGGACTGGCTACCTCAAGATTTCCCATCTGCTCTTACAGCAGCATTGCCCAGCACAGGACAAGGCAGAAAGGATAACCCAGGGTTTTCCTTGTCATGAAAGCCACTGCCATACTAAACTGAAGAAGAGGCAAAGGCAACCTGCAATGGCAACAAAAATGCATAGAGCCAGTGTCTTCACATGTACAATTTGTAATAATGCTATAAACCAAAGTGGGGGATGAGAAATAACAGAAAAAGGCCAGGAAAATTACAAGATTTATGTTGAGAAGTGATTTTGTAAGAGATACCTGCCTAAAATGCACTTTACTGGGAAACTGATGGAGAAGAAAGCATCTGATGATTCCTAAAACATCCAAAAGGTGTAAAAAGAAAAATATGAAAAGTTAGATCTGTGTCAATGCCAACTGTTCTCAAGGAAGAGCTCAATCTCCAGAGAAAGACCACCACAGAAGTTGGCACATGGCAAGACTGCCAGAGAAACCTGAGCTAAAAGCACCAACTGACACACCATGGGCTCCTTTAAAATAAGGATGGGTTCAGCAAGGTCTGAGCACTTTGCTAGATCACTGAACAGTAGTAAGCACTTCTCTGGAGTGTGCAGCAGGTCTAAGCAGAAATTAGATTGTGTGTGCATTACACTTTTCCCTGGCTCTAGTTATCCTAAGTTTTACCCGTAATGAAAGAAAAGTTACTTGAACAAGGACTCTGTGCCACTCATCTGAGTATCTTCCACAGGACAAGATTGAGAGGCATTCAGGAAGTTCTTTCCTAAAGCACATCTCTTTTAGAGCATGGCTGGGTACTGCAGTACAAATGATTAGTGTAATAACTTTAGAAGTGTCACAAATTTAATAAAACACCTTGTTAAGCAAAAACGTAAGAAAGGCACACATTTACAGTCGTCAAGGACTAGGATTGATGGATGCAGACAAAGGCTGCAGAGAGCACACGAGCCCTGGTAACTTCTGCCAGGATCTGTGTTGTCATAGAGACAGCAGAGAGCGTTGAAAAGTTCACCACGGTAGCTATACCTTAGTGAATAAGTCTTAATGTAACTTCCAGCTGAGGACATGTAATCAATCTCTGTATGAGCTTATTGAAGGAATTCCCTTTATGCTTACTCAGTCCTCAAGAGCCCAAAATGAGGGAAAATATTTTAAAATATATATTTTACTACTTTTAAAGACAAGCCAAGCTTCTTTTGGATTGGGACAGTAGGGATGGTAGCGGCAGGAAGATAACTGTTTCTTTTGAGAAAAAAATTATGTAAAACATGAAAAACTTGATAAAGATATTAAATTTTAAAAACCCCAAAACACTAGCAATTCTAGAGCAGCCTGGCAAGTTTGACCACATGCAGCAGTTCCTCCCCCTTTCCCTGCAAAGGTGGTTGCAGCCCTGGCATCTCACTGCTGCTCTTCTATTGAGTTTAATCACCTCATCCCCTTTTACACTGCAAAATACAGGACTTCTCCTGTTCTCTCTTCCCTCTCCAGGCCTTTTTCCTGGCATCTCCCTCTCCAGTGGCATCTGACCCCTGGTTTACCTTCCTCAGGGCAGCAGCACCCCGTGACCTTTCCCGGGTCCCTGCTTCGGGCTCTGTCCCACCACTTGGGAGGTATAGGACACTGCAGCTCACAACAAGCAGCACAGAAACAGTGCCAGGGGTTGTTTCTTGGCTGAGGTCTTCAATTCTTAGCTTACACAATTATGGAGTTTCTATGCAAGGAAGGGGGGAAAAAATTTGCAGCACTAGCATGCAGCAGTTTAAAGTTACAGGTATTTGCATAATGCCTGAAAGGCAAGGAATAGAAGAAAAAGAGAACATTAGGATACTATTCTTAGTTTTCCCTAACATTTTAGGATATAAAGATCAGACTAATTACCAGACAGTCTTGAGCTGAGCAGGGTTCACTAATCACACTCTGCTTGAGGAATTAGGAGAGAATTACTTAGCCGCATCATGAAAGGTGCCAATAAATTGTTCAGCTGGAGAGTTAACATAATAAAAAAAATCATTTTTTATGTTATTTTCTTTAGCAGTTTATTAATTGCTGCCTGAAATACTTTTCTGAAACACAACGAGCTGCAAATGAATTCATGGGCTATTAATCTGCTGTACATGGCACTGGAGGGAAAGCTCATTAGGTGAGTTGATGCAATTACTGCTATTACATAACCATCTTCACAGAACATAGAGTAAATTATGGATAATAACATTCAATCTAAGTTGCTCCTTTAAACATTAAAGCTGGCAAGTGAAAGCTATGCAAAATCAAGGGTAAAGGCTAAAACACAGCAGCGGCAGACCCCAAAAGGAGAAAGGAAAAGCAGATCTGCTTCTTTGAAGACAAAAAAAAAGATGTGAAAAGCAAGAGATGTTTGTTTAACCATGGGAAACAATGCACAACAAGTAGAACCCAGTTCTCTACAAGAGAATTTTAATTGTATGTAGATAATTTTCAGCCACCCAGCATAACAAAGTGTGTATTATCCCTGGCAGAGCACAGGCTGACACTAGAGCACTGTGGTTTTTGTTGTAGGACAACCCTTGCCCATTAGCATTGCTCTCATCTTAAAAAATATCTCCCCATCAGTGATATTGAGAGTTTGGCATTAACTTTTAAAAGCTCCCAATCCGTCAGCCTGAAAAAAAAGAATACAAGCTTTCTAATCTGATCAGCAACTGAAAAAACAAAAAATCCATCCTTAAAAAACAAAATGAAAAATATGTTATCTATATGGCTTGGGCATAGCTTCCTCACTATCTATATTCTCTAATTCTTAATTTAATTGGTATTTTCACAGTTTACATCTTTCTACTTTAAAAGCAGTTACAATACAAGGTCTCCCAGTCTCTACGAAAAGACATAATTTTCACCTCTTAAGACAGGAAAGACAGATTAATCAGCTTGTAGGGTTTAGAGAGAGGAATTAGTCTCAGAACAGAATTCAGGGGTTTGTAATTTCCACTCTGATATTTAGCTCCTGCCTCCCGAGAAAGCAAGTTTACAAGCAAGGCAACTACTCTGGAATTTTTGAAAAAGCCCCCAGCCACTGTGTGGTATTTAGGCATCCAGTTAAAAATCTAGCCTGTAGCAAAGCAGAAACAATTCCTAAATCCAGTGCTTCCTGCTGGCTAAAAAGAATAAAATAACCCCAGTTCAGTTCTGACTAACATCTAAATAAAGATTGCATTCTAATTAATTCACTTTAAAATGACATCAGTGAAATCTGCATGAACTTCTCGAATGCAACTATGCAGACTAGCCCTCCACTTAGCCACTCACTGCAGATAGAATCATACTTCATGAAGGAGACAAAAAATTAAAAAGAAATAAAAAATACAAATATGACAGTTTCTCAAGTTGTTTCCTGCTTGCCAATTTCAACCAGAACGCAAATAAGTAAATCCATTCATTCTATTGTTCAGTAGCAGAATGTAATCATATGTTCCAAGAAGCATGAACATTTAAATATTATAAGGCTCAAGTCTGTGACAAAGAGTAACAGACATTTCTGGGCAAGCTAAAAAAAAACCAAACCAATAAATACAGAGCACAGAAACCAGATTCTCTTCTCTTCATGATAATTTCCCTGCATTCCCTTCCTCCCTCCTTCTTTCCCTCCAGAGAGGTTAATTGTAAGCAGATTTGCAAATCTGAACATTGCTTCAGCGCACTGAAGTAATCTGGAACAATTCTGTGCCTTTATAAACATAATTTTGCTCTATTAGAGCTCACTACAGACAAGGCTTATGCCAGTATAAAGAGAGTTTCTCTGTATCACACTCTGGTACGTGGGCTGGGTTGTGTCTAAGGGGACTCTAAAGATCTTCAAGTACAGTGACAGTCCCTGCAGCCTGCACAGTTTATGAAAAATGATGCAAGCCGAAGAGCTGCTGGGCTAAGCTGGGTAGTTGTGGCAGAAGGGAGCTCCATCTTCTTCCTCCTTATACCCTACAAAAAGATCCAGTTTAGGTTCTCTTTATGAGCAGGCTTCACCTCACAAAGCGCCTGTTGCAGCATCCTGCTTGAAAGAGTCCATTCTTGTGTGAGAGTGCTGCCCAGCTTCCTGCCTGCTCCCTGAATTGCGGGAGGCAGTGCCGTACGCGCGACCCCTCGGCAGCTCCTGAGCACCGCGGGGCCGCAGCCAGGCAACAGCGCTGCCACTGGCACCTGGGGTCACACCGGGCATGGGGCTTCAGCAGCAGCCTGGACATCACCTAATAGAAGGGCAAAGGTTAGTTTCCTAAGGCTCTCCATCACATAATGAGCCTCTGTCAGCCTTAGGAGCCTTCTCACTTCAGCAGCAGCAAAAAAGAAAAAAAAAAAGAAATCACTGTGCGTGATCACTGCTTGTCTCTACGTGGTAATTGAAAAAACCAAACAGACTGGGAGGGTACAAAGGACAGAAGTCATTTGGAGCGGGGTCAGAGCCTCAGCTGCACCTACACTCCCCTAAGCACTACTACTACATGGGCAGAGGTGGGACAGCCACTCAACAGTCCCCAAACCTGATGCGGGGCTGGTGGAGGGACTGGCTCCAGGCGCTGAACCGGGAGCTGCAGCTCAGGTTTCGGGGACAAAGCTCTGGAGTTTCTGAAGGAAGGGTATCTGATTAAAGACAGCAGGGTTTTATTTCAAGCTGTGTTTTGTCCTGTTGTAGGATGATAAGGCAGTCATCACTAAGTCGTTTCCCCTCACAGTCTTTGTCTTGCCTATCTGGAGCACAAACTTTTTGCAACAGGGACTACACAATGAAAGAGGGTCCCTACACTAGTGGGATCTAGTTTCAGCAGGTCTTGCAGATATTATCTCAAGGCAAACAGCCCCACTCCTGCCCTGGAGGTAGTGTAGTTATTGACCTCTCTTGATCAGATCTGGGGACTAAAATGGGGTCGAAGATAGCTTTCTTCCCTTACAGGAACAAAACAACCTATAAAGAAATGCAAATTCTGTGCATTCCTTCATCATCTCACTTCATTCTCTGAAGCAAGATAAGAGCATACAAGAAATACTCAGTATCTCTTCTCATTCAAACGTACCCCCATTCTTAAACCCCTACTTATCACACTGGCTATGCACCCAGTTCCCATCTCTCCTCTGATGTTTGTGAGGAGCACTCTAAGCTCAAAGGGAGCTGCATGTGTAGGTACTTTTGCTTGTCCTTTAAAGACAGAACAAATAAACAAGGACTGTAGCTTTTAAGCACAGATTACTCTGTATACTGAAAACCATAATCTACTCCTCCTTAGCTCCTGGGAACAGACCTTGGGGTTCCTATTTGCAGGTGCCATCATGATTACTTTCCCCATTTGGGACTGGTTTGAGCATTGTCGGCTTGTTTCCCTGTGAGATTTCTCTGATACTTTTTTCTGTCCTTTGTTCACAGCATTCACATTACAAGATAACAGAACTGTAAGAAGACAAAAAAATAAAATGTGAATAATGCACTGAGGGAAAAAGAAAAATCTGTATCTGGTAAGAAAAAGCCAAATGACAGATGTGCCTTTGTTTACACAAACTTCTAAAGAAATGGAGTTGAAACCTAGAGATACGTTTGAAAGAAGGTCAGATAAGAAAATAGATTCTCAAATCTCTTAAGAGATTAAAAGCTCCTGTTTATGAAGGGATAACACAGAATCACTTCAGACTTAGTTCTTAAACCCAGAAGACAAGACACACTGCATTCAAACTGATGACATTTAAAAAAATTTCCCTGTTCCTTTGCAAATGTCTTCTACAGAAATGCAGCCAGAGGACATCCCTCACTTCTCTCCCTGATCCTCTGTTCCCCCTCCAACCTGTTATCCCCCTTTCAGTGCCTGTAGAATTTTGAGATAAAGGCAACTGCCAAAGGGCAATTTCACTCGGTTCACCCTAGGAAACAGGCAGAGCAAAACCTTAATTCCTGCTGGAAAAGCTCCAGCTACCCTATGGGAGAAAACAATCCATCACCTAAAAGGCAGTAAGTCTTTATAGTTTATCCAAAGTAACTTTGGTTAACATGTTAGAAATACTGCTGATACTTCCAAAACCTACTTCAATGTGACGTTACAGCATTTAATAAGATTACTATTTCACGTCAGCAATAAAATCCTTAAGAACTCAAGAGCAACAAGCCCTCAGGTGAGAAAAGTGCTTTTTCTTCTCTTCCAAACTGCATCATCCTTTTTTTTTTTACAAAAAAAAAAAAAAAAAAAAAAGCTGCACAGGTACATAGCAGTGAAATAGCTATCAATTAAATCCTTCTCATTCAATCTTAAATCTTTGCATTTAGCCTACCTTCTCCTTTACTCCCATCATGGTCTGCACTCCAACAGGTCTATACCTAAGTATAGATAAGTGCACTTCAGGCACACAAGAAAACTAGAAAACCAAACACGGAAAATGAAATAATGGAAATCCTAAGATGTCCTCCATCAGTAGCTTGAAACTTTCCAATAACCACAACTTCACATTTCCATGAAAAGGAGCTGGAAGCATAGCACAATGGCCCTAAGGATGTATCTGGTTCTTCAACACACTTTCTCTGAGAGGAAAGAGAGGGTGGGAGAGAGAAATGGCAGTGAGGAGGGACAAATGTAACTTTAGGACCTCTAGCTCCTGACCAACTACACACAAGGGAACTACTGGGATGTCCCACACAGTCCAGGCATGTAAAACGCTGAAGATAAGAACCAGTTTAAATCACAGTTCAGACATAAATGCCTCATCACAGTCAATTTTTCTTTTCCTGTGATCTTAAACTCTCTCCAAGAAACTCTCGTGGGCGAATTAAAGTTAAGACTTGGTGTTGGGCAATTTTCCCTCCTCTGTTATGCACACACTGCAAATTTCTCTAGTGGTTATTACTGGAATTGACCTACTGACATCAGGAACATCACTGATAGAGGTAAAAACCCTCAACAATCAAACAGATCACTACACCAGGGACTTTTTTGCTACTGCAATCAATCAAATAAAAAATGAGAAAGTTTCAGAAGCATTACCCTATGGGATCTGAGAAAGGCTTTTTTAGCTATACTTTCAATCTTGATGGGGATATCAATAAACTGAGAAAAGAGAATATCACATATTTCTTAATAAATATTTTAAAATGTTAATTTAAAGGGCAAACCAGAGATTTGTAGAAAAGAAGGGAGAAGAAAATCCTTTGGGGTTTTGGTGTGCTTTGCATGGTCAGGTTTACTGGCTTTGCAGGTTTAGAGAACAGCTTGTTTCACCTTTTAGAGAGGGTCCAGGCAGTAAGAACACACAGCTTTCAGGTTGCAGACTTAAGGACTCAGAAGTTTGTAAATAAAGGTCTAAAGCTGTGTACCAAATTTATACTCCTTTCCCTTCATGTGAACACAGATACTGGCTTCAATCACATAATTGCATAATAATTTTTTCCCTTAGGACTGCCACATATATGTAGGATATGACAAACAATAAATTGTTTCTGAGACAACTTACATTCTTTGGACATTCCCACTTCAAAGCACTTTTGTAGTCTGCAGTACTGGCAGCGATTTCTGGTAACTTTATTGATAACACAGTTTTTATCTCTGTGACATGTGTAAACCATGTTCTTCTGGATACTCCTGCGGAAAAAGCCCTGGAATCAAGAAAAAAAGAAAAGAAGTAAGCTTCTGAGCTTTCCATAAACCTTAGAGACAGGCACAAATGTTGCTTTAAAATAACAAAATAAATTCAAAGTTATGGCTGGAGTATGGCATCTTTAAAGACCCAGTCTTACTATAATTTAGTACTGTTTGTTGCAACATAAGACTCATCTCTTAAATAAAAACTAATTATCTAATGCAACCTAAGGCCAAAATAAACAAAGCTAAAACTAGTAAGAGCATTCAGGAAATGAAGTCCTAGATTTTACAAAATAGCTCAACTACAAATGGTTTGAGCTTATAATGTAAGTTATGAGTTGGGTAAACAATAGCCTTCCTAACAGATCCACTTGGAAGTCAGACACTCATCCAATAACAAACAGACTCTCTCAGCACTAAGGTCTCATCTATTTTTGTTACTGCAGAGATTCTCTAGCTTGAAGGCAGCACCTCAAAAGAGAAATAATTTGAAACCCAGCTCTCTTAACTGCTGAAAGTCCTACAGCAATTAATGAGGCTTCTGCAGGTGGAAGAGTTCCAGTATCAGGTTATTGAGTTGTGAACTTGTAAAAGTTGCCAATTTTTTTTCTTACTCAGATACAGCTGTGAAAATAATCAAGTAATTACAATGATCTTGAACAGAAATTAAAGAAACCTAGAGGTCTGACTTGTACTTAAGGAACACCATTTGACTGAACTCTTCCTTCAACAAGTGAAAAAGAGAAAAATAGCCATAAATGGTAAAGTTAGGTGGCACAGAAAAAAGGCAAACCCCAAGTTAATTTCTTTATCTGCACTAAACCCCAAGCTTTAGATAATATCATGTAATAATGAAGAAAAAAAGAGGATTACTTTAAGCATTTTAGAGCTCAACTCACAGATACTCATTGAAAGTATTTTTGCAACAGACATTTGGAAATTTGACAGCACTATTTAACCTTCTCACTCAGATTTTGAAAATCGTTTCAGCAAGCACCAGGGTCAAATTTCAGTCAACATCACAGCATTATGGAAGAACAGTCAGCAACTTAATATTTGTTGGAGGGCTTGAGAGGTTAAAACTCTTCAACCAGCCACATGTTTACACCCCACAGGGAAGCTGTAAACTTGATGCCGCAGACGATAGCTCTGTGCCCACAATACATTTGTCTAAAGATGCAATCAGGGTAAGCTATAAAATTGGCTCTCCTCGAAGCGCTCACCGAGATACGTGAGCGGTTCAAACGACAAAACTCCCATCATTCAGAGCTGACTGAGACTTTCTGGCTATATGATCAGGGAGTGGTAGGGCAGGCAGTAAGGGCTGGTCATAAATTCCTTGCACAACCAACGTGCTATAGATGCTAATGTTATGAAAATACCTCAGATTCACTCGGAACTGAAAAATGCCTCCTTAATCACGTAACCCCTGGCAAAAGTTTTCTGCAGCTCTTGCACAGACAAGCCTCATCCTGAGGTTAGCTCCTCTGATTTAGGAGATATTTATTACTGCTATCAAAGAGGTAAATAAAAACTCTTCACATCTTTTCCTTAAGCTACTGGACACAGAAGAAGAATTTAAAGCTCTTTGTTTGGATAATTAAAACCTTTCAAGTTATTAATAAGCACTGCTACTTTATATTCTATGCTTCTGATCATTAACACTGCTTGAATTGTTGCAGTGGCAGGTATGGCATGTGTATGTACATTTGTTTACTTGCCAAAAATAAAATTTATGGCAATATTCACTCCTTTCTTGCTTTGATATTCCCCTGTGATGCCCGGCTCTGGGGTAATTGCTGATGTGGCTAACAACAACAGTGAGGCATCTATGGCATCTAGTTTGGTTTAATTCAACAGGCAGAAAATGTGAGCTGTGCTGTTTCAAGAGTCTTTCTACAATTTATTTGGTCATCACTTTCTAGCTGGAAAGATGCAGGACAAGCTGAAACTGGTAACTTCTATGGCAACCATGCCAGCCTAACCCAGTGCTGCTGCAGGTGATTTAACACCCACAGCCACCAATGGCATTATTTTCCTACCACCTGCCTGACATGGCAAGAAACAATATGAACAAGTCACCCAATACTGGGAAAAGAATAAACAGTCTTCTCCAAATACATCTATACTTTACCAAAATATAACCAGTAGCTAATGGCACCTACTGATCTGTTGTTCTGATATATAGCTGCTGGGTTTCCATCCTTACAAGCCAGGGTTTAATTACAACCCATCAGGAAAGATGTCCTTACCAGACAAAGTTGACCACACAGCACAGCTGAAAAATGTGATCCATCTGCAGACAGCAAGTATAAAGCATTCATGAAGTCATTACTAATAAAAAAGGCTTAAGAAGAACAAATTTGGAAAAAGCTGATCCAGGTCTAAATGAAGACAGTTTCATCATCAGCCTAACCTCCCCAGGCAATGTCTTCCACAGAGTGAAAGATATAGAGGAGGATACTAATTGTGGAAGTTTTGACTGCTGTTTGACAAATTACTTTTTAACACCTCTATTTCTTCATGGATTTACTCATGGAACATAAATAAAAATGAACTTGTTTGCACAAAATATTCAGGTGAAAAAAAGGTGCAATGTAGTCCTGGTCAAAGCTAAGGACATGGTTCTCAATAATGTATTAGTGCCCACTCACAAGCATTCTTCCCCAAGCCAGCACTGGAATATCATTCCTGGTAAAATTTGTGACAAACTCATTTTAAAAGTTCAGCAATACATCATCAAAAAGACTGAATTTTAAAATTTTCCTCTGGAAAGGCACTAAGATTATAATTATCTTTGCACACAAACCCCAAACCAAGCTGTCCTAGGGGGAGGGACAGGAGTTTTAGGCACTGGCAGGTGAGGAGCATCATTTGCTGGGCACTGGGGGCTCAATTTCCCCACCCACCTCCAGAAGCCTGGTGCTGTGCAGCCCCAAGTTATGGATGGTGCTGCAAGCAGGGCATGCTCAGAGGTATTTCCTGAATCTGGGCTGAAAAAACAGAGTATCTTTCCCTCTGCAGGGGTTTGGACCCCAACTGCAGCTCTGCAGTGAAAGAAAACTGTGCAGGACATGGAGATGGCAAAGCAGGTACTTGCTGCAGTTAAATAGAAAAGCACAGTTACACCCTTTCAAGGCTGAGTTCCAAACAGCACAGGTATAATAACAGTGTCCTTCTCACTAAAAATATGAAGTTAAAAGCAAGCCTACGTTTTCCTCCAAGTGCTTTCTGTCAAATGACTCCCATCTGATCTCACAAACCCAACAGTTTCTTCAAAAACTAAGAAAATCTAAATGTGACCTGATGTTAAGAAGTTGTCATAAACTTCAGAGACTGAAAACCACCACTGCTAGTAAATTAATCAACTTCTAGTGCCTATTGGCTCTTGGAAAACAATATACTACCTACTATAATACAGTCACCTCAGAATGAATCTGCTTGTCTGAATATTTACATGAGGCACTTTTTATGCAAATATTTTTGCATCCTGTCCAAATTTACACCCTGTAATGGGAGATGAGACACTCCATTGCCAAAAACAATCACAAATTATTCTTTCTTTATAATTTAAAAAGCCTTATGAATATAAAAAAAAATCCCATTCTGTGATACATAAAGCATTACTGTCATACATAATTGTTTTTGATAGCACCTACAAAGTACTTGAATTTAAAGTAGAGGAAGCTACTGAAGGCCTATCAGGAACAGTGATTTACTCTGATATTCCTTTTATCCACAACTTTTGAAAGGAACATGGATCTTGTGTTTTTATTTTAGAGAAGACAAAGCTTTGTGGAAATCACACTTTTTAATTAATTCTGTTTTTCTGAGCGGCTTTTATCAGCATTCTTTACACAGAACATTTTGGACAAACATTTCAATTTTTAATCTCATCTTTTCTGTGTATCATGCCACGCTCCTCCCAGGCCCACCAATCTTGTTATCTTAATGGATGACAGATAGAGTATCACTCTGACCATGCCACATTAGGCATCCTCATTTACCGAGTGCAAGGAAAAAATGCTGAGTATAAATTATTCAGAAATCTATTGTATCAGCGTGTGTTCCCTAAGCATCCACCAGTGGCAGAGCAGACAGATTATTTTTCACTTTTAATTGTGTTGATATCTTATCTGCTGCACTGAAAGCAGAGAGTGATATGTGAAACCGTATGTATCAAGCAGCAAACAAACCTGGCTTCCTAGGTCTATTGCACATAAGTAAATAATCTATTTAGTCAATCCAACCTCAACACAATGCCAAAGAAACCACCTCATCCCATTCACCATTTACTTTTGCAGCAGTTGCCTGTGAATGGGTCAAACTTTGAGAGCTCAGTACAGAACAGAGTGCCCAAAGAAAATATTAACTATTTCAGTAATATTTTGAATGCCATTATGACACTGGCTATCTGGATACAAAGGACCTCATTAAGGATGAGCCTTCAAGATAAGGTTAATTGTTTAAACTTATAAAGTCTTATAGATTTGTTAGCATGAACTGCTACTCTTAAATACTTGATAGGGAATCTATACAACTCCCTCTCCTTCACTGTCCAGTTGATTTTGGCAAGGCAGATGATTTAGCACTCTAGTTATGCACATGCATGAAGAGATGGATCATTTGACCACAACAATGTCTTAAAAATATTTTGCCAGCACAGGGCATGCCAAGTCTTATTTGCAGGCAGAGTGGGCTTACAAGCTGAAAACTTGCAACTGCCAGCCAGGGACAGGGTAATCAGCAGAGAAGGGCTATTGCAAGCTCAATCTGTTTAAACAGCCTGCTCAGTTCATCTGGTCCAGCTTTGATTACCCCCAAACACAGGCAGCTAGCTATGACTCCTGCAGAGTTAGAGGCCATTCTTTGGTAAATTTGCAAAATAAGCTTTTGAGTGAAGCATATTGCTACTTTATCGTAAAAGAAACAATGAAGTAGGAAGGACTTCTCCATGGTACAGTTTATTAGTCATTTATAAACTCTGACTGAGGTCTGAGAGGAAAGATAAATACTAGTAAGAACTGAAAAGAAAATCCAGCCCTCCACACATCTGAAACCTCTGCCCTTAGCTTTATTCTGAAATACAGGCAGGGCAAATATGTGCACTTTTTACAAAAGAAATATTTGTGGTGCAGGGCCTCTTCTCAATCTATTTTAATCATTTAAGTTACCCTCTATCCTTGCTCACCCTGTAAAATGTACTTAGAGAAAGTAAAGCTCCTGGAGCATCAACTGACATTTAAGGTATCTCTCATTGATGAGATCTGCACAGAACTGCTTTGTGACCAGGGAATTGCCCAGGTACCTGCATGAACTAAATGTAGTTTGCAGTATTTTTAATAACTACTGGCAGTAGTCAGGGAACAAAAAACCCCTGCATCACCAAATCCTGGTAGGCTAAACAGTCAAGCTAGGGGAAAGACATGCAATTTTTAGTTGTTAACTGGGATACTTATTCTGGGAGGCCTAGGTAGCATGCAAACCTGCAACTGGAGTTGCATAGAAAGGCTTACAAAAGACCTACAACCCAGCATATGCTGTTCAGTGATAGCATACAGACAAAACACACTGCAAAATGGCTGCAGCCAGAACAGGAGACCCCAGAAGTAATGAAAGCTACCAAAGCAGCTATCTAAAAGGAAGCTTAAATGAGCTTATTCCCAGTTGCACAGCACTTTTCCAGGATGTCTGCACTGTCTATCACACTTTGGAAGTCACGGCTTGCAGAATAAACAAATTAATTGTCTGACATTGTGGCTGGAAACCACCGTTGGCACAAAATGGAAGCAGCTACAACAACAAGTAAAGGAAGGCTCACTGCCAGAAAGCAGGGAGTTGTGCTGATGATGTACATCAGGGCAGGACAGGAAGATCTTTGCAAAAACAAATTTCAGTAGCTGGTAGAGAGCACCTAAAAATGCCAGCCAGACAGTGGTGGAGGAACTCAGCATCAGCCTGCCCTGGGAAGGGCTCTGGTTTTGTCTGTCATTGCTGGTATTTCCAGCTTGCCATCCAGCTTGTCTAGCCATTTATTCTGCAGATGAAGAGCAGTCCTGAGGTTCTATGGCCAAAGAAACCTAAATTTGCCCTTGAAACCAGTGTGGTAGTGCTTTTCATTCTTTTTAGTAGACAGAACTCAAAACACAATAAAAATAAGCAGTTGCCATCCCACATCTTGCATATGGAAATGAAGACCCATTATGGGGCAAACAGGTCCATTATCTTTTCACTGTTGTTACACAAATGGAGAAGTTTGAAATACCTCAGGGTTTTCTCTTTTCTTAAAAAGAGAAAAGACCCCAAAGGACATGGATGAGCAGACGAGGAACGTGCCACTACTCTCTAAGTTACCACAGTGGGGATACTCATCTGCAACTACACAAAATTTGCCAGCAGAGAAGGCCATGTTTGATAAATCCTATTAGTTTCTAAGTTGAAAAAGGTCTTATGGGCTTCACAGGGCAAAAAACCCCCAAAACTCTGATGACAGAGCTTGAAGAAAATTGTTCAAGGGTCTAGTAAAGCTGATTAGCCATTAGCTCCTGGTGAGGCTGGAAAAAACCATCATTTTTCATTGTGTCCCTTACCAAAACATCTTCTGATTCCACAAAGCTTGGTTTAATGTAAAACACATTCTAGAAATCATCAAAACATTGATTGCTTTTTTTTTTTCTGGTGAGTTTGAAACACTTCTGGTGGCCAGCTGGCAGAGAGGCAGCTACCAGCAAAACAAGGGAGATGTGTTCCACCAGCTACAAATCTGCATCAACTGGATTCTTCCAGAAAGGGTACCACAGCATCCCTAGGACTACGCACGTATTTTTCCACAATTTCGATTTTCACTGAACTCCTGACCTTTTTAGCAAACATGTCAAAGTCTCCAGACAGAACAGTCATCACCTTAAAACAATATGTGAGGGGAAAGAACGGCTGAGATTTTCTGCTTCTCCACTTCAGTGATTTAAATGGAGAGGAAGGTGCTGGTATGTGCTTCCATCTGCTTTTTTCAAATTAAGAAAAAAAGGAGATGGAATGTATATAATTAAAAAGTTACAGTTAACTTCCTTTCAGTCATGTCTGTAGGATGATTTTTGGCCTGCTATGAAACTCCAGATGGGAAGAGTAATGAATATAATTTAATACAAATAACAGGAGATCAAAGAAGTGCTTTTCTGAGTTATTTCACACAGTTTAATGGGGAACTCAGGAATGAATTATTGCATTTTGCTGTTGTTTTATATTTTTGTTTATGCAAATCAATTCCCTTTAACCTAATTTGTGAAGGATCAGACCTATAACCCAATAAAACCATAAAATGTCACTAGGATAGTTGTACAACTGGCTAGCACTTATCCAAAAAGGCTATATGTTGCAAACTGCTCATCGTTTTTTTTTCCTCTCTTCCCCTCCAGTGCCTCAGGATTTATACCACCAATTAAGACAATAATGAGTGCCCCAGGTTGACCTCCCAGGAGCAAGAATTAATTAAGCGCAGTATTTCTTCGTAAAGAATGACACTTTTCCAAACCATTTATGTAGCAGCCCTCCTGCATGGAAGCACACTATTACAGAAGACTTTTCAAATTGTTACCCCTCAATTGTATGACTGATTTTGGTTTACACTCATAATTCGTGTCTTTGTTTTCATCCACTGGGTTTTTGGATGGCTGGAGCGGGGGGACCATCTTCCATGGACAATGTTACAATTTTACTAGGACATGCACAAGGCTTTTTTTTTTTTTTTTTTTTTTTTTTTTTTGCACAGAGCTACAGTGGAAAGACACTAAACAACAGCTATTCTAACAAAGTAGTGGACCTCCTAGTAAAAACAAACAAAAAATTTCCACCAAGCTATGCCTCTGCAGTGACATGCAGATTCCTGCAGCAGGCAGGACAAGGAAAGGACTCATGTTAGATATGCAATTACCATGCTGCAATTACTTGTAGCAGTCTCTCAAATTAACCTCTCCATTTAGCTGCTTGGCAGAGATGGAAACATGTGAAGACGAAAGGGCAAGCTCAAACACAAACCTACATGAGAGAAAGAAAGTGTGTGTGTGTGCTCCAAGGAAATTCCCTGCACAGGCAGGTTTGTGTCCCCCTCCTTTTCCCCTCTCAGCCTTCCCCACAAAGGCTTGCAGAGTTCCCGCAGCAGAGTTATTTATCAAAAGAGGCACAGGGACTTTATTTAATTGTCAGCCAGTACAAAAATCCCTGCATTTCTGCACCATCTGAAATTTATAGCGGCACTAGTTTCTTTCCCGCTATCAGCAACCAAATGTTTAGAGCTCAGCTGAAATAATAATGCAAACTATGCCACAAATATTTATATATGCCTGCAAGCTGGCTGAGGCGCAATTCCCCTCACGCTAGCAGAGAGATCTGCACAGTTTGCGTGCGCAGCCAGCTGTTCCCTGCTCTCGCCCCAGCTGACCTGGAGCCAACGCAGCAGCCCAGCCTGAGCCTGGATGGCTGGGTGGGTGCCTGTGGGTGCTGGCAAACAGCTGGCTTTGGCCATGCCACAGCATGGCCCCTGCTTACCTCCAACACCCAGCATGTTCCTATTCTCTTTGTCTGACCTGGGAGGAGTTTTAAAACACACTCGATCTGCAGCAAAGAAGTTTCTGAGGAGGGATGAAGTGACATATGAAAACAATGCAGAAAGCAACTTAAAATTACTCAGAAGAAATAACATGGACATAAACATGCCAAAATAAATCAGATGTCTTGAGCATTATGCTTCCTGGTACAGTTCTCAGGCATCTATCTACGAATGACTCATCAACACACGTTCACTATCTCCCCATAATTTTTTTTTTGCTCTTAGTTTTGACAGTTGACATCTAAACAAATATGTTGTACCAGATCTCTTGAAATCTGGCAAGTAGTATCTTGTACTTACTACTTTATGCTGCACTCTCATTCCCCTGTGTTCAGCAACAAAGAAACTCTGCTAATATAGAACTATCCACTAAAACCTTCTAAAGCCTAGAGTTTAGTGAAACTTGGATGCCTGGAGACTAGAAAACAGAGTTCAAGTAAACACCCAGAAATATGCAAGTCTGGCTCTCTAGTACTGGCAGTAGTCAAGGAAAATTACCTTTCCACACTGCAGCTGAAACTCATTACCAAAGGCGACAGCAGAGGGATGAGTTGGAGCTGGACCAGCTTGGAAAATCCACCATTTTTAAGAGTGAGATGGTGGCCATATCCCCCTGTCCAGTTTCCATACACAGTCAGAGCACCCATGGTCAAAACAGTCTGGACAACATGGGAAAGCAGGCTGAGAAAGATGGATGAAATGCAGTCTGTGCCAGTGCAAGGGATTAGCAACTGCAGAAACAGAGCCAGAGGAATCAACTGACTCATTCCTCCAAGCAATAAAGACTTTTAGGATAACCAGAGAGATGCATCTTGTTGCAAACCCCAACACAAATCACATTGAGATGCTGGAAAAAGCATTGCAGCTTTCAGGACAAATGTAGTGCTGTATCAACCTTGCCCAGTGGATCATTCAGCCAAGCTGTACAAAGCAAGGGAGAGTCTCGGACTGGGCAACTTTGACGATGAGAAAACATGACCTTTCAGAGATGAGTGAATGAACTGGAGCTGATTAATCTAACACAGGAAAATCTTTGCAAGATGTTTTCCTGTTTTCTCACTCCCCTGCCAGACTTCAATCAATGGCCAGATTCAAGCACAGAGCTCATATAATCACAAGATGATCATTCTTTCAGTTTACGAAAATCACATGGATTTTGGGTAAGATGAAAGGTCTTTTTAGTTAGTTCATCCATTTAGTTCCTGGATGCTGTGCTAGCATCTCTTCTGTTCACCTAACACTCCCTTTTCTTTCCTTTTAAAAAAATATGTAGTTTTCACTTTTGTTTCTGTACATGTAACAACCACTGTGCATTAGGATCGACAAATGTGGACTGGGCAAAACCATCTGCAACAGCATCTGAGAAATGCCTTGATCCCCTGATCAAAAAAAAAATCCCATAAAAAACGGTTGTGCTCATTCATTTAAAAATGATGGGTTGCAGAGCTCTCTCTCTCTTACATGCTCTGCTTAAATATTGCTAAATCTGGAGCAGTGCCACTCTTTTGGACCAGCAGAAAGCATGTAAGGATCACGGCGCACACTGAAGTGAGGACCTAATAATTTGCATATATATTTATCATAGGGCTCCAAGCAAGGCAAGCACTCTAGAGACAGGGAAGACCTCTCTCCTGTTTGGAAGATTCATCTGGAGAGCAGCCAGCAAGGACACTCGCAGGAGTAGTGAACAGTAGCCATTGGAGTGGTTACACCACAGCTATAAATCTCTGCTTTCCCTGTTAAGTGCCTGGGAGGAGGAAGAGGGAACTGGCCACAGCTGACAGTAATGGGTCCCATTAAACTGCCGCTTTTAAAGAGACTCTAAAACGAGAACAAACTTGCTTCATAAGCATTTGATCAGTTTGCCTGACACCAGGCAATGGCAGACCCTGCTCATGTGCACTGGCTGGGGGCTGCTGGCTCTCCCCACCAGCACTGAAATGCTGGTTCTGAATAGCTGGAGTGAAATCACTGACTGCATTTACAGCCAACCAAATCTACATTTTTGGCACTACTTGCAACTGTGTCTCACCTTATAATTTATGTATCCATTATTCTAGACAGGGGATCCAGAAACAATACACTTTTCCCCTATAAAATATAACTATTATGATCCAGTTTTTATTGCATAGTAACTTTTCCCACTGAAATATATTAAATGAGAAATTTTAAGCATGGCCACATGAAATCATAAGGGACTTTACATGAAAAAAATGTTTTTCTACTTCTCAGCTGTCTCCTGAGTTGAGTGTGGACACTGTGGGGGCTCCTGCTTATTATCAAAAGGAAGAACAATTCATGAGGAGGGACTTTGAATATTTGGCAAACCAGCTGAAGCAGCACACCACTTAAACAGCTTCCATGCCAACATCCTAAAAGTACCAATTACAGAATTGGTACTTTGCATGACTTTTTTAACACTACAAATTTTCATAACTGGAGTACTGAGATGCACAGGTGTCACACGTAGAGGTATCCCCTGTATACGGAAAGTTTTTCTGAAATAGCAAGAATAATAAGAAACAGGAAGAAGGATACAACATGTATGTAATTTACATGATTCTCAGGAGACAAAGTATCCGTATTTCAAGACTATAGTACAATCTAGATACAAAGAGGGAAAGATAGGCACATGGCTGTAATCTCAATTTTGTCATTTTCTGCTCTTTGAATGGGTACTCAAAAGTGAAAGAATTTTTTTTTTAGTAAGGCATTTGTTTTGTTTTAAAGGGTGAAGAAAAAGAAGAATGTATATAATAAACCAATTGGATAAAAAATCTCTAAAGCTGACTTCACTGGAAATAATGAATCATGGAAAATTACATCCAGTTGTCTTTTCTGCTACAGCACAGACAAAGACCAGCTCCACAAATCTGCACAGCTCTGGGATCCACGGTGCAAATTCAATTGCACTCCATTTCCAGAAGAATCTAAAGCAAATACCCCTCTAGGAAATTTTCTCAAAGGAACACTTCATTTGGGATTAGAAAGAACCTCTGTGTCTATTATCAGGTCAGTCACTAAGTGCAGATGGTGATGGAAGACTACTTTCCAAGGCCAAAGTATTTCTGCAAATTGGGAAGCTGACCATTTACAAACACCAGAAAATCTAGATAGATATATCTTTCCAAGTAAATTCCAAAACTGCAGCAAAGAAAGAGCACCTGAATATCTACTTAACACATAAGTGTGAACAGAATTAGATAATGATTAATTCCATTTTCTACCATTATGAAACCCTGTAATTTTGAATTTACTTCTCTAAGATGTGCCAATCAGAAAGTCTCTAAGTACTTGCTCAGAAAAACTCAAACTACAATTTGAAAAGATGCCTAAAGAAGGAACAGCTGTATCCTTAACCATCTCACCAGCACCAAAATCACACTCAGCCAGAACTACTCCTGGCAAACTATTATCCTAATATTTTTTCCAAGAGGAAAAACAGTGCACTTTCTTATGGGGTGCAGCAGACTATCCTAAACCTAAATTCAACAAATCAACTGTATATCCTTCTCTATCAACTTCTCATTAACCAGATCCTTTTTAAAGTTCCAGAGTTAGAAAATGAAAGCTAGTTCATTGTAATTTTATACATTTGTAATTGCAAAAATATGGCATAGTATAAAAAGATAGGCTAATACTGTTAATAGAAATTCTCTGTGTATTTAATTTCTGAGATGTTTGCTCTGACATCCCTATTTCCTTATTTGCTGGATTACATCTGCAAACAGTACTTTTAAAAATCGTATTATAAAATCTTGTATTAAATATGGTGGAAAGCTGCATTTTTTCCTTACATATGTACAATTTGCAGAGCGTGCACAGAACAGCCTGTACTCTACAACTGTAATTAAAGGCCACATGTGGTCCTTAAACTAACAGAGAGGTATGAAATAGATTGACAAGATGAGAACAAAATAAAAGGCTTTTCCCTCTTTCTAGTGAAGAAAATTGAAAAAGTAAAACCCATTAGAACCTAGTGACAGGAAAATAAAAACACACTCCACATTCCCTGCATGCAAACCAGGGGACTTCCCAGCAGGCAAGTCTGAATTTCAGCCCACCTGCTTCTGGCATCTCGGGTCGGTACCTCACAATGCATAGACAGCACTTTTACACATGGATGTAATTTACTTAATTCTGCTGAAGGTGTTGTAAAAACACACAAATTACTGATCAGCTGTGAGCCCGAGCTCTCTCAGCCATTTGCTAATAAGCCACAACAGCTATGGGCAGGTGAAAGCTGGGTAGAAATGTGACAAATACATCTGCAAGGACTCTTTATCACCCATTGTGGTGCGAGAAAACATGATTCAACTCCAACAACAACATGTACATCCACATATAAATTTGAAGTTTCTTCATTTTAGAGTGTGTACTCCCAGATAGGGAAAGACATAGACACTGCCAAAAGAGAAAGACTCAACTATTTTTGTTTATTAATAATAACAGCAATGAAAAAGCTGTAATCGTTATGGACTAGTTAGCGGCCAAAGACCCTGAAAAGATATGCAAGGTCAGCAGGCATGAAGGCTACATTTATATTAGGAAATGCTCACTATGGCTTGCTGGCATACAATGGGAAAGTCTACATCTACCTTAGATAACTCCTACTGGCCTCTGAAATGAGACAGTTGTACCCAAAATGTCCACAAGAGATGCCTGCCTGCAGGAGGAACACCACTTGCTACCAGAAACCTTCCAGGCGCACAGCAAAGCTGTGCCCCAAAACGTAGCTGGTCACCAACACACCAAAGTTAGAGAGTCAGACGTTGCTGTTCATTTTTGAGAAAGCCTTCACTGATGGTATCAGGAATTTTACAAGAGAAGGGAGTGCAAGTTTCAAGCCAAACAATTATACATAGTTATTTGACAGTTCATGGAAAATAAAAGAGTACTTTCCAGTTCCTGTTTCCACAGGACATTAGCCCGTATGCTCGCAAATAAGTAGAGCAGTGGGGTTAGCACAGTTAGAAAGTTAATTTGGGATAATCTCTGTGCTTTTATAGCACCAGCATGGTTGCCAGAAAAAATTACAGTAATAAGTAAAAAACAACTATTCTCACAGCTTAAGATGAACCCGTGGTCTATGACAAGGCAACGGGCAGGGTAAGAGGGAGATTAGCTGTGGATGCAGGTGCTGTACCCTCACGGGGACACTGCTGCTCTTTGTCCATCTCTGCTCCAGAAGCCCAGTGCAGGGGAGCAGCTGAGCTATAACCCACGACCTGGGTCCAAAGCACTGGAAAGCATATTTGGCACACAAACACAATTTACATTTTTGCTGTCTGTCATGGTGAGCAAGTAATTTTATTTCTTCATTCATGGCGTTCACACAACCCAGAGAGAGATTTTAATAAATCTGGTAAGAAAAAATTTTTGCTCCTGATCCCACCTATTTAATCATGTTTGCTTGCTCTCAGAGTGCTTCTAACTAATATATGCTTCCCCACCTTAAATTTTTTTAAACAAATTCAGGATCTGTCAAAAGCTTTATCTTCCAAACAAAAAAACAACAAAAAAAGAATTAAGAACTTACTGAAATAGATACCACCCTTTTCACAGGGCACCTGACCTTCTCGGGATTGTTATTTGAAAAGATGAATTTCAAGGATGGCATTATAACAATCAGGTCTCCTCTGATAGCACAAAATGAATAAAATTTCCAGATTTTCAGAACTACATTTAAAGCAGTTGCAACTCATTTAGTGTCTTTCTGCATATGGCACTGCTTTCTGCAAATGAATGGTTTGGAATGTTGCTATGCTGCAAAGTGCTTACAGTTTAAGATCAGATTATATTAATAGTATGCAGAAATGTATTTCAAAATGCATTTTTCACCTTCTAAAAAGTATTGTTGATTTAACTGAAACTAGGAGCAATTTTCTGTGATTTGAAGAATTTTTCATAGCTGGGCATGGATGACAGCACGCATCTCTACTGCTGGCACTGTCACTAATACAGCCTAAATGGAGACGAATACAGCTTGATTATTCAAGCTGATCTGTATTTTTCTTTGAACCAACAGAAGCTTTTCCCACTGCATTGCTGCAAACAATGTTACTTCTTTCCCTGATACAAATCATACCCTGCACATATTTTTCAGTTTACATTTCTTACTTTCTGTTTCAGTTGTAGGTGATTAAAACATGCCGAGAAAACAAAACTAAACAAATACATGAAATGTTAGTTAGCTAGCTTTATGAAGTGTGCTTTTACTTTTTACTGCTAAATAGCTGAGAAAATTCTATGTCTGGATCCTTAATTCCCCATAAAGGGGCATAAATATAGGCTTAAACATAATTATATTATAGCTAGAAGCTAACATGTGCAAGAGTGGTGTTATCAAAAAGAACTGCTGCTTGAGATCCCTCCACAATCCCAGAACTGCCTAAGAAAATGCAAATCTTTTCTCACATGATGTAAGAGACATTATTAAAAGGAAAAGGCATCTGTCCCAAAGGACACTGTTCCATAAAGGGAACTTTTTTATAACGATCCATAAAATATTTTAGGTCTCTCAGCAACATTTCTCGCAGACCAAAGCATTATATCATAGAACCATGATATCATTTAGGGTGGAAATAACATTCTTGCCATCAAATTTCAAACAAACAAATAAAATGAAAGCCAACTCCTCTTTCTCTCTCTCTCTGTGCAGCATTTTATAAACCAGTTGTTATACCAATGCTGATCAGGGATTCATGGCCTGCACCAGGGAAACCCCAAGCCCCTCAGCATCCAGAGGGACATAATCATAGGGAACATCATATCGAAGAACATTAACACAGTTGTGCTTGGGCACCTAACCCAAAGGCTCATGGGGATAGGCTGTTCTAGAGGGTGACTCAGAGCAGATCTGGTTTAGATGCTTTGAATCAGCAAACAGAGGAGCTTCTCTCTCTCTTAACAGACTGCAGAAAGCCCAGCCTTCAAAGTCAGGCAAGCAACTTTGGGCCTCAAGTTGAGTGGTGGGACAGCCTCGCACTGCATCTGTAAGTGATTAAGTTAAAATTATAACAAAATAACAGCTTTTCTCCTAAACTTAACTTCTTAAGCCTAACAACAAATTTGAATGAAGCAAAAACTGTTTCTTTTTTCTCTATTTTTTTTCCCCTGTGTGTATTTTATCTTTTCTGGGGAGTCTGTCCTACAAAATTACAGACCTTAATGTCAAGGTTTATATCAATGTCTATTTCTTCATACTGCTTCAAGTCCATAATAAAAATATATATTTGAGTCAGGAATATGTCAAATAAATAGACATATTTTCATAGCTGAAGACCCTTGAAAATATATTAAATGTGACTACCCTTTTAATTTAATGATCCCACATTATATGTGATTCTATATGAAAACTGTGATGGAAGGAAAGCTATCCTTATTTTATGATAAAAGCCAACTTGGGATCACTCAGTATTGAAGTAGATTTATCTACATTTTTGTCTGTTAGCATCAATAGCAGGCAGAGAGGCATCTTCATCATTCAGACAAAACTGCTGGACCGTAAACCTACCCTCTTATATTCTGCGCTGTCTTCTCCCATGAAACTGCTCTAGGCATCTTTGCTGCCCACCGAATACAAGCCAGTAATCTGGGCAGGACTGTCAGCAGAGGAATGCCGTCTTTTAAATGCCCAGAACAAGAGACAAGGCTCTCAGAGACAGCTGAAGCTGCCAGAACACCAGCTTCTCCTCCTCACCCACACAATGATGGCATTGTGTGGGGAATCCAGCCCACTACTCTCAGTTCCCCTTTCTGCAAACCCGGCTACAACAACGACTCAAGTCAGGACCAAAGAGCTGAGCGTTTGGTGACAGTCAGCCCTATAACCACTTGCACCAGCTGGATAAATCCAAATTGCTCCTTTTCGATGGAATTTGTTTGCGTGCTATCTAGCAACACCCAGAGACTGGGGTGGGGGGGGAAAGAAATATCTCAGAAGTCTGTAACTGAGGTCATTAAACAACACAAGTAGATTCCAAAACCCACCTCTGAAATGCCATGCAGTTTACAAAATGGAAAAGTTGTAAATAAGCTGAATCTTGTCAATGTACTGTTTTGCAGATAAAAAGATGGATGTCTATGGAATTTTGCTTACAAAATACAAGTACACTGTGAAGATCAGCTTGATTTTGAAACTCTAATACATATAGAAAGCCAATGACCAGCTATGAGGCACATACACTTTCAAGTTTTGTGTAACACCCAGAAATAAACACAGAAGCACGTGTTTGGGGGTCTTTTTTTAACTATTTTGAAATTCTCACTGTGGTTCACAAGTGCCTATTATGAAATACTCCATCTTCTAAAAACCTTAAATATATCAAACTGGCCCCAGAACAGTCTTCCTACTACAGTGGGTACTGAAGACTCCAGTAATGAATAAAACAGCAAGGTTACTAAAGTATTTGGAAAAGAAGATTAGGAGGCTGTTCCTAGGTACCTGAAAAAACAAGAACCAAGGATGACAGTGAGTGGGAAAAGAGGAAGGGACGACAGGAGAAAGCGCCAACTCCACGTGAGAAGGCCACAGCAATGGTTTAACAATGAAGGCAGCTGAAGCCAGATTCTTAGATTCTGGAGGAAAAATTACAACAGATAGGGTAAAATAGAGTACTGCAGATCAGAAATGACACCATCATGACAGGATGTCTGAACGAATTGGCATTATAGTTAGTGATGACATAAAGAGAGGATAGAAAGTTCTGTCTTCATGAACTCTGTGTCCAAGGTATCAGTGAGGTGAGCAAGATGTCATTCCAGGGAAAGATGGGAGGGGAGAAGTCAGAGATGGAAATAGTTTGGAAATCATCCATGGGTTGGTGCAGCTGAGGGAAGATAAAATTTACAGTGCAGTGTTTCCCAAACTGAACATCACAAGGTCATAGTCACCATCCACGGCTCTCCAAGGGCCCCTGGTCAGAAAGGTCTCAATTAAAAATACACCTGTTATAAGCAGAATATTGCCATAACATCCCCCACTGGTGCACCATAAAAAGAGGTCAGTAAACACTGCCTTTTTAAATAGAAAACCAAAGACCTGAACCTTGGGGAATGGCACCAGGAGGTGGATAAAGAGCCATTTAAGAAGATATTAAAAAAACAGCAAGGAAAGAGTCCTGAAAGCCAGGAAAAAGAAAGCCTAATGAATCAAAGGCAACCCAAAACTTGGAGGACAGAAAACTGTTCCTCACATTAGACAATGACTAATAATGATTACTGTGGCAGCAGCTTCACTGGAGCTCAAAGGAGAAAGGCAAAAGAAAAGGAAAAAGAGAGAAGACTAGAAGAAAAGCAATGGAAAGCCAGGACAGAGAAACAAAAGATCAGGGTCCTAATTAGATAAATATGATGTGAGCAGAGTTTTCCATTTGTGTTTCCCTTGGGAAACAAGACTGCCAGAAGTTCAAAGTGAAAGGTGAATGAGTCAGAAAGGAAAAAAGGAAAAGACTTGAGAAAATGACCTCAGAACAGAGGAAGGTGCAAATCCAGGAGAAAAAATGAGTTAATTTAAGATTTAACATCACAGAACAGAGACTACAAATTCAATGAAGAAGAAAGGGAGAATAGAAGCGAAGAAGGAGAAAACTGCAACATGGCTAGATGAAAAGAGAAAGAAAAGGATTGGTTGATATTTTAGTTTAGTTTCTTATGGAATCCCATCCCAACAGCTTCTGAATATGCTGGTCAGCTTCAGTGACAAATCTTGAAGAAAACAGAGCACTTTGAAATTGCATGGAAATGTGTCTTCAAGGTAAAGGGGTAATGAATTTGAATTTCCTAGCTGCACAAAAGGCTATTCATCCTTATTATTATTGCTCCCTTGATTTACCAGAGAATCAGCATGAAACTACAGCTCCACACCAAGCAGAAGCCTTCAGTGAAACACAGACTCTCTAATAAACTTAAGTTAATCAACTGAAAGGCAGATATCCTCAGGAGAGAAGGCTTCCTCAAGCAGCAGTGCTCAGTTCTCAGTGCTTATTGAAACTTGCAAAGCAACTGGCCAATTTTTGTATGAAAAAGGCTGGAAAGAAAAGAGTTTCATGAAGAGCTGATATTGAGAACAGAGGGTGAAAGTAGACTTAAGAACAGGCAGAAGCAGATCAGAAGTTCAAGGTGGTAGTTTTCTTGAGGTACAGGACAAACAGCTGATGACAGTATGAAAGCAAATGTAAAGATGAAGGAAAAGAAACCAAACAGTCAAAAAGGTTTCAAGAGAAAAGGGCAACATTCTTCAGAGAAAAAGTGGAAATGGACAACACAGATTTCTGGGGTGTTTTCTGGTGCTGCAGTCTGCTGTCTGCTCTCTGCTGACATCCAGCTCACCACTTCTATTGACCTGAAAGCTCAGACAACTTTCAACAGCAAATGTGGCACCTGACTGTTCACCAAAGGGAGCGGTCGTTGATTCAGCAGCCACATGTTCTAGCACTCACTAAGGAATTTGATTCAATTCATGGAAGAGATTCCATAAAACCTGTTGCAGAGCTAGCATCAACAAACCCAAATATTATGAGTCTCAAGCAGCCAAGTTACTACTTTGGAATCTTGTTATTTCTCACAGACTGACAGCTTTTGTGTGTAACTTATCTTTTTTTCTTCTTTTTTCAACATCAGCTATCATTAACTGCTGAATTACACATCTTGCAAATTAGCAAATAAACGAAGATAATATTTTTGTTCTTGCTGAGTAATGGCTAACACATTATTGCTTTATTTATGAAAATGTTTTGCAGTAGGCCAGTGAAAGTCCTACAGTGTATTTTGAATTAATGAACTCTTAGGGGCACGTGACCTTTCTGCCACGGTCTGCAATTATGTCTGTGCTTAGAGGTAACGTGGGTGAGCAAGTTACACTACCAGCATTTGCACGTTAGTATCTGAGTATGATGAGAGCTCCTACTTAAGGAAATCAGCTATAGCATATTCTTTCCATATTTCTTTCTAACAAACAGGTAAATTTTAATAGTTTTGTGGTATCTAAAAGAAAAAAATTACGGACAGGACATCCAAGAAAAACCTCAATACCAGAAAGAGGTTCTAAAACTGAGGTGAGATTAAGAAGTTACTTTCATTAATTCAGTCTCTACAGTTGTAAAATAGGGGGGGAAACAGATTTCAATCCTTTAATTTTTTTGTCTAATGACACAAACCTATGACTATGGTATTTTATATAAGTACAAAAGGCCAGTAGCATGGAAGAAGTTGAAGGTTCAAAGAATAAAGTAAAAATGGCTAACTACACACTAGCTGAAAAATACATCGTTTCACAAAAATAAACCAGCAAAATTCCTTTTGTTAATTTATTCTAAGAACTTTATTTATATGGCTATAGCACCTGTCATATTTTCAGCATGCATTGGCACTGTACTAAACTCCACACATCTATTTTAAGTGAAAGGATGAAAATCATAGGTCTTTTCTTTAACTGTTAAGAAAGGTCATTGCACTAGGGTATGCTAACAAATTTATCTATGACAGCATCTGCCCTATGATATCATTCTTTACCATTTTTCACTCTACCTTCTTCCCTGCATGCATGGAAGTGCACACTGAATGCACACCTCCAATTATTGCCACACAACATGGTGTAGCTGACATTGCTTCTCTGCTGGGTGTCTTCTCTTCAGACATTCTCTAATTTTGAGTGGTGTGTTTTATTACTGCATCCTATGGACAGTCATCAATTCATGCTCTGATAATCACAGCACTGGAAGGCAGCTGGCAGATGTGCCAGCAATAAAGTCTGACAGATTAAATTTTGCAAATACAAACCTGCTAATCCTTGAATTCCCAAATTGGTTTGAGATTAGTTACATAGCTAGACACTACACCAAAAATTTCCAGATGATCAGATCCTGTTCCCAAATTCCACCCCCTGGGTGCAGAGAGGTAGAAGTACATAGAAAAAAGCCAAGAGAAGCCAAGGGCCATAAGAGATCTCAGGAAATATCTGACCTACAGATGTACAATGAAGGCACAAAAAGTTTTCTGTTTATTCTTTGATTATGTCTACATCTATGTAGACTCATAGACTCACATTCTCATGCGAGTCAGTACTTAAGGAAGTCCCTGAAAGACATATTTGGCAGAAGTTACGAAGGGAATTAATTCCAAGAATGATGGTAATTTACTTGTCTTTAGCCATGAATCAGAATTAATTCATGCAAGAAAGTTACAGCTGTCTTTGAAGACAATCAAGTCACACCAAACTGCATTGCTTTATCCCTCTCCTAAGATGAAATGCAGCCCTATAAAAGGAAAGGGAGATGATGGCACTCACCTTACATCCCTCACAAGCACTGACACCATAGTGATATCCGGATGACTTGTCTTGACAAACAAAACAGGGCTTGTAAACACGAGGGGGTGGAAGTGGTGAAGGAGGGCTCGGAACAAGTTCCTCAGAACTGGTGCTCTGAGTTTCAACTGCTACAAAAGAAAGAAAAAATAAAATTGAATAATTCATAATAATTTTAAATAAATTCCTGTATATAACCATGTTGTAAGTATCAAGCTGGCCCATACCTTTCTTTCCATAATAAACATTAATTCATCTTTCCTAGTAAAATTTGAAGGGAGATAAGCAAGGCCTACATCCCATAGCCTCAGAACTGTATTTTAAAGTACCAAATAATTTAGATGTATGGCATGAATCTTACCAGGCTCCCAAAAAGGACAACTTTGGGCTCATGTTCTGTTTTCAGCCTGTTGAATGTGTGCAGTCTGGATATCAGTATTTAAAGGGTACCTAATCTTGGGAGAGTATTTTAATCTCTTGCATTTTTCTACAAAAGGTAACACCTTCAGTATGCAATTCTGACCTAGCAGAATAGCAGCACATATCAGGATATATGTACAGAGTGTGAGATGAGACCTGAAGTAAAAATTACCTAAACAAAAAAGATTTTTTTAAATCTGTAAAACTAGCACAACCCAGCAACACTTCCTTACCTACCTTAGGACCTGTAACATCAGGAAACCTCACTGAGAAAAAGCTACTTATATATTATGACCCCCACATCCCTTTATTGCCTTAATATTTCTAGATGGTCATTTGTTTTGAGGCTGTTGAAAAGCCAGTAACCCCTTACAGGGAAAGGACATGAAAGCTCTATGATGCAAGATAAGACCTGAACTACATTTTTCCAAAACATCTGCATTAGTTTTCTGTGATATGCTGTCATCATTCCTCACATTTATTGTGGATGTGCAATACATTTTCATGTTTCACCTAGCCGTCTGCTGCTTCTCAGATAAATCCCTCTAACTTTTCAACAGATATACAGGAATGACAGGATCTGTGAACTCAGATCTATCCAGAAATATTAGGCACTATCAGCAGAGCTAAATCTCCAGAGTACTAACAGTAGGCCCTAAAGAATATTACTCAATGGAAAAATCTTAGACAAGATTTACTGTACATGATATTTTTCAGATTATAACGATGATACATTTGTATTAAACTCATGATTCATTGTCAACCCATCTGTTGCTGAATTCACAGAGGGCATCACAGCACATGAGGCAACTTCTGATTACTCATGAGAGAGGGGCCCCTTTCTGCCATTTTTCCTTGGGTTAAGCTAGTATCAACTTCAAGGACAGACAGTTCTTGAGAAGAAAATAAATGCTAGAGTAAAGTATTAAAGGTTCTGATCTAAGGAAAGAAGGACCTTTGTATTTTATTTATATATCTAACAATAAGGAGGCTGTGATAAAACAGAAAACTAAAACAAGTAAAATAACATGGCTCCATAAATTGTGACCTTAAGACAATGTCCAGAACAATATTTATCTTTTTCAGTATTAAATAAACTGAACTTCGCAAACATCTGTGTGTTCCTACCACACCAAGAAAACTTTAATGAAGCTTCTTCTTAATGAAAACTCATATGAGAATGATCATTTATTTTCAACAGTAATTTTTGGTATTTAAGAGAGATAGAGAGTGCTCTGTTATTGATCTCTGCACAGCCACCCTGCTTGAATCAATAATCTATTAGTACTTCTAAATTAAAGTTAGATTCATCAAATGCCCTTGAGAAGCCTCAAACATTCCTTGCCTTATTTCATGCTCGTACATGAATTATGGTGGCTTCCAATGAGTCTATGGAATGATCAAATTTTAGCTTTAAAACTCCAATACCAGCAGACAATGTGTTTTGTATTAGCTCATTCAACTCTCCCAGTCCATCTAAAAGGCAGTTTTTAGGCTCCCCATGGGAAAACAAGGTTGTGTCATTCAATAAAACAACTGTGCTCCTGCAATCCTTCTGTGATTTTGGTTTGGGGAAAGCAGCCTTTCAGGAATAATACTGATACACTTCTGTTTATTCATCAATTCATCCTAAACAAGCACCGGCATCCAATAGTAGTGTTCCAACCACAAACAGTATTGTACTCCAGAGAGGTCTGTCAAGCACTGTAGAAACAACAGGAGCTTGTGATACCCAGAAGAGATTATGCAACCAACTCAGCTCATAAATACACAACAGAGCCAACAAGTGAAGTGTTGAAGGTACTGCTAGAGAACATTTTTCAGGACAATTTGAAAAGGTATATGATAAGGAAGGAGCCAATGGAAATCAAAGAATCTTCCCTAAAACACCCATATATGTGAGCCACTTAATCTACTAATGCTTGCACATTAGCTGAACAACTGTCTAGAGAGTTTGGTTTTTTGGTTGGTTTTTTTTTTTGTTTTTTTGTTTTTTTTTTTTTTGTTGGTAGGTTTGGGGAGGTTTATTTGGTTTTTCTGGGGGGGTTTTGTTGGGTGTTTTTTTTTGTTTTGTTTTTTGTTTTTTGTTTTTTTGTGTTTTTTTTTTTTTTTTTTTTTTTTTTTTTTTTTTTTTTTTGTTGTTGTTGTTTTTGTTTGTTTTTTTTTTTTGCATAATAAAACCTAGCTTGGGCACATTCACTTTTGATCACAGGCAAGGTGTACAGTTTTCTGGAGGAGAACCCAGGTTCAAGCCATGCTTGACTCTTACTCAAGTTTCTGACTTACTATTCTTCCTTGGATTTAGCTTTTGGAACTCTTTATTTGAAAAAGTATGCTGTACCTGAGTATGCAGAAGTCCTGTGCAGGCATCTGTAGCAACTCATGCTTAACAGGTATAAAGTGTTATTTTTGCAACATGTTGACAGCTAATGGATGCATGACAGCAGAAGCTGTTTTTTCCTATGCATGTCTACACAAGCAACAAGGACAAAAAGATAGGATGGGGGGTGGAAAGAAGCATTTTTAAAGTAGTCCTTACAGTTTCAGGAAGAATTCAAGGGGGAAAAAAAAGAGAATTAAAAAAATACAACGTCTTTCCATGCCCTGCTTTCTTGTCCTGTGGGATGTGACACTTCAGGATCCCTGCTCACCTGAGACAACAGAGCCTCGTGCTGTCACCCAACACCTGAATGCAGCTTAAGCACACAGGGACTCTCAAACAATCGGTCACTTCACAATTCCTAAGATTTCTGAAATTTTTCTAAAGGTTAGATAAAGTAGCAGATAAGATCTTTAAAAGCACAGCGTGCTTTCTGAGAGCTAATTTACTGCCAGCTAAACCGTGTTGACAGGTGGAGAAGGTATTTTATTTTGAGACCAACTAGAAGCAGGCAGGCACTGCAAAATGCTTCGTGTTCTCCTAGAAGCTTAGATTATTAAGCTTGCATGTTAATGCACACTTTGGACAGTTGAGTTTTAAAAGAATAAGAAGTTGTAAAGCAAATGGCATTTCCTGGATAGCCCCAAGGGAATTTTGAATACTGAGCTCAGGGTCCCTGGTGGGAAGCAGCAATTTCAGCTAATTAGGGTGAATAGCAAAGTGTTGCATTTGGTCAAAACACTCTGTTAACCCTCATTTTTGTTGGCACCAACAAGAGTCTGGATATTTTGCCTTTTCTTTTCTTTTTTCTTTTTTTTTATTTTTTTGTGAATTCACTGCAGGAGTGCAAGGCACTCAGCTCACATACATTAGGCAGAAAGTCAAAGGAAACGCCAAAGTTCAACTAAAGTACAAGTAATTAGAACCAGATTCTCTGCTGCTTGTATGGGTGCATTTGATTGTAGAAGTTATTTATAAGCCTCCAAACATTTGAAAAAATAACTATATACTGTAGATCATTTAATTTTTATGTCTCGTCTGGAAAAAAAAGTCTGCTTTTAATCATCTTCCAGGAAAGAGCCAGGAACTGGGAAAGTGGGTCTCAATTGTTTCAATACAAATTTCTCTCTTTCATGTGCCACATAAAACTATACTATAAAATTAAATCCAAAATATCATTGACTTTGCCCCCCCTCCAATTTTTTTTAAATGAAAAACTTCTTTGAATTTGTCATGCTTAAATACTTTGCATTGTTATGAGGGTTTGGGTTTTTTTAAACTCTTGTTTGGAAGACAGACAAGGGGAGAAGGAAAAAAAAAGGAGTGAGAGAGAAAGAAAACATTATCGTGGAGACTTGCCAGCCTTGACTTAGTAACCTGGCCATGACCCTCCAGCGAGTGTGTGTTTGACCCGGTCACACATGACTCTAGCTGCGTACTGTTGCTGGGTTATAAGTCCCAGATATTTTTACCATATATACAACAGGTGGGGATCACAGACAACAGAAAGAGGAAAACAAAGTCTCCTCTTGTGGGAAGACTCCCATTTTCCCCCTTGCAAAGAAAAAAGCACAAAGCAATGAAGTTTTGCTACTACTTCAGTACTGGCACTTGCTGTGCTGGCTCCTTGTTTTTCACGGGGGGTGGGTGCACAGAGGTGGAGTGGGCTGAGGGCAGCAGGACCGAGGAAAAGGCTCAGGGGAAGCCATGTGCAACTGTTAATCAACACAGAACAAATTATCACAATCAAAAATCTTTCCTTATAGACCTGGGTATGCATCAAAGTTCAGGAAGGAATGCTTCTTATTACAAGTGAACTCAACATACCAGGATTAAAACCTACAAAAACTTCAGATTGAGATATTATTACCAGAATTTTCAGAAGTACCTAAGAAAGCTTGTTTTCCACATTTGAGGGTTTCTTTTTTATTTATGTCTTTGTAGCTGCACACATCTGCCTTAAAACTATGATGTTAAATATGTTTATTCTATTTTAATTCTTGGTTACAATTCTTCCAGCATTAATTATAATTAAGTCATGCATCTCTACCAGACTGTCCTGAAAAAAAGGGTGGCATTTTGGATGAAAGCCAAATCAACTCTCTAAAGTCTAATGGTTTGCATTTAGTCTGAAAAGGGACATTCTACTTTCAAAAGGGACATCAGAAGATGAAACTCCACAACTTTTTTTCTTTTTGAGGGTGCCCAATCAAAAATGATCCTTTTCTGTTATTTTAAAAGCTGATAGAATATCTGACAGGTTTCCACTATGTGCTGCTCAGGATTCATACAGTATGATTAAAACAACAACAGAACTAGAAAGAGGTAAAGGTTACAGAGCTGAGAAGCCCGGTCTGCAAGGACTGTCTAATGGACAAAACTGCACACAAGGTCACCTAAAAGGAGTCTCAGACCCAGGGCACTTTGAAGGCCATGCAAGGGGCACAGGCTGCTGCTGCCAAAACTATCTCAGACAAGGTGCAAGTCCCGATAGGTGCAGCCGAGTTGGCAGGAGCTCTCTAAAGCTGAAGTACTTTTGCTGCTACAACTCTTGTCAGCTAAAGAGCGATAGGGACAGCTGGCTTCTGTCCCAAAGCATCTGGGAGAAGAGGGGTCCTACTGAACTCTGCCCTGCACCTCCCAGTACAAGAAGCAGTGAAGCACACTCTCTATTCTGATATCCTCACCCTAATGAAGTTCCAAGTACAAATTTGGCCATTGCTTCACTGCAGCCAGACATACCATCAGGACAGTATTTTCTTCCCCCACCCTTCTGCATCTCATGCATTTAGACAGTGCACTATTTTGGGCAGGGCCTCAGAATGTGCTGTGCAGTAACTGGCGCTGCAGGACTTTCCAGTGATACTCCAATTCAAATAATGATAATGATCATGATCCTGCCAAGTCAAAAGATATTTGAAAAAATGAACCCTGAAAGGCCTCCACAGCCTTGAAGGGAGACATTACTTGCAAAGCAGGTCCTTAGAGCGCTTTCATTTTAACTATTGTAGCATTTCAATGTTAACACATAGACTATATGTAAAGTATGATTTTAAAAAAAACAAACTTCATATTCAACAAATGCCTTTGCTGTGTATACATCAACTTGTATTTGTCAACTGACAGAAAAAAAGTGTTTACACTCATTTGCTGCATCTTCCCCGGTTTAGAACTGGGAGAGAGAGAGCTGCATCATATTCCTTCATGCCTTTCATCAAAATTGCCAAGTTTCAATTGCAAATCAGTAACGTTAACCAGCAGAGTCATGTAACATAAGTCAGTGGAGTCAGTGGATACTGATCTTGGCCATACAACAGGAGTATAGCCCTTTGAAACCTGTATTCATATCAGGTGATTAGGGCCAAGAAATAGCTTAGTATCCTACTACCAGCATGCAGAGTTTTCCAGATTTTTTTGCTCTAAGTCAGATGACAACAGCATCTATCTTCTGGTATTTTTCTGTTCTACTCTCATAATATAATTTCTGTTACTTAGCAGCTAACTTCTTCACAGGTTTTATTATTCCCCCAAATAATCTCTATCAGTTACCCACTGAAGAGTAAAAATTCTTCTGTATCATACTTTTCTGTTATGACACAATTTGGCCTCTTTATCAATCCATTAGTTAAACATGGCAATTTGGTCACCTGACTTTATGCTGGCATTTAATAAAGCACTCCAGGAGCCCCTCCTGCCAGCACATCTTCGGGTGACATTCCTGCACAGATTCCCTGAGAGACTCTCCTCAGGCCCTGCTGTCCCTGGCCACACAGCAACACCAGCACTGCTTCTGGTTCTGCCATGTTTAGCAGTATAAAAGGTCCTTTTCTCTTCTGCTTATCTGATCTACAAGCAGGGATGGTCCCTGCCACTCCAGTCCATGAATAACCCATGAGCATTCATATTTTTACCTTTGTAACACCTAAGAGAGATAAGGGAAGAGCTATTCTTACTTTCCAGAAACAGAAAGCACTGACAGGGAAAGGGCTTTATTTGCTTGCATCATAAATTCCTAGAAAAATGCAAGCAGTACCCAATTGGGATTTTCAACAGCAACTGAGAACCTAGCTGTCTACAGCACTAAGCAGTGCCCTCAAAATATAGCCTTACATGTCTTGCCCTTGGTTTCACATGGGATACGTGACAAAGCAGGGAACTCTATTAAGGTCTGTGCTCGGTCCCTCTATTGCAGGGGCTCTGAAGCATCCCCAAGTCTGCATGTGCACCCCACTCACCTGCCCACTGTGAGACAGGACAGGGCTCGGTGCCTCCTGCCTCCAAGAGCCACTGCTGCTGCCAGCAAGAAACTCAGGAGAGATGAGGAAACCCTGCATTTATTTTCTGATCTCCACAGCCAGCTGAGAATCAGCTTTATATAAGACTACCATCATATATACAATTACACAGGCATAATCAACACTAGAAACTGCCAAAAAATCCTCTACTTTTGACTTTACTGTCCAAGCCTCACACACCACCAAGATGTTAAGTATGAATCTTGCACAGATTAGTCTTATAAAATGAGTATGTATGACCTAGAAATCACCAACACATGATCAGGTATTCCGGAAAGAAAACACCCTAAAAAGCTTTTGTCTGAAACTACTGCATCTTTTTCTTGTGTCCCACATGGGGACCTGCCACTGCAACCACTTTTGGTGCTTCTCCCAGCAGAGCCACAACTTTTGGCAAGTACATTTTCTACACACATATTTACTACAGTTAGCAGTAAAGGACAACGAGGAGGCTGCAGCTGCTCCGTAGTTTTGCACTTTCTGGTTCTCAAGCATCAGCTTCACTAAACCTTGAGGTAGTATGTATAATAAACATCACCTTTTCAAAGAAAATTATACGGCTTTTCAGGGCTGATTTTTTTTTTTTTAACAGTTATGTCAGCAAAGCAGATCTACATTTGGGTTTATGTGTCCATATAGCCAGAGAGATGTATTTACACCTGAGCAAACATGGAAAGCAGAAAGCTTGTCAGGATTAATTATATCAGGGCCAAGAACTGCATCTGGTTATACCTGTGTTACTCTCAAGACAGCGAGACTTAATGACGTGCTAGTAACTGAGAACAGGAGCGTCTTTTGCTAAATAAATGGCCAGGCAGACACCATGAGTGAGCCAGGGTGAAAGTAAGAGTAGAGACAGGATGGCCGCAGGGTTTGGCAGGCAGAGTTTACAGGGCAGCAGCTCATCACTTTGTATTAGGAGCCTACCTTCGAAATGAAAAAGAAAACATGTTAAATGAAAAAATAAATCGTATGGAAAACTGAAGAAAAACATCCGAAAGATGCTAGCTCTGTAGTTTTTTCAGGTCGGTGATTTTCTGCCTGTCCATTACCATGCAAAACCACATCAGTCTCAAGTGAAAATTCCACATTACTGCAAAACTGAAAAATAAGATCTTCCTTAAAAAAAAAAAAATACATAATTGCACCATCATCTGCATGAAGTTAGATTTTCCTTTGAAAATGAAATTTTCTTACAACTCAGACCTGTGAATTCCTATAGTCTGATCCCTATGTGAAATAAAGTGGCACAGGCAAAGAAGAGACACAAATATAGAAAAGATGAGAACTCTGACCTCTTTATTATTTATTTATGGAAAAGAAGCCTATTTCTGTGGCCTATTGATACAAACGTGGAGTAACAAATTCAGTGCTTTCCCTATAGGATCAAAAATTTTAAGAAAAGGTCCAGGTAAGGAAAGAAACACTTAAAAATAAAAGGAATCTGATTCTTTTTTTTTCAGCTTTGTTCTACGGTCTTGCTACTCCACTAACTCCAAAAAAAGACCCTTGTAAACATAAATGGGAGAAAACCCAGATCTAGTATCATCAGTAAGAAATGAAAATTGCAAGGGCAATGAAATAGTTGCTATAATCTCTACACACATCCAGATATTTTACTAAGTCATAAAGTCTCCATTTCTAGTTATTAAATGTTTTATAGTGTTTTGAAGATTTTTAAGTCTTTTCAAGCATTGAAACAGAATAATTCAGAGTATTATTCTAAAGGAATGATTTTATTCTTCAAAACTCACCCCCTATCCAAGCTGGTAGTAGTTTTTGGTACTACTATGTCTGCCAAATAATTTTTTTATTTTCTATATATTCAACATATCTTACGACACTATTCATCCTGACTTTTTGCTGTGGCTTGAATCCAGTTGGAAAAGGAGTTTTAAAAATTTTTTAATCATGTAATACTATTACACCATTGTTCAGTACCACATGGACAAAAATAAAACTATTGTGCTCTCTTTGGAAATGCCATAAAACTGACTTGCTGTTAATATTTTACATATCATTTCACTTCTCAAATTTTAGGACCATTAGTTCAGAATATTTTGATCTTAAAGTATTTTCAAACCTTAAAATTAATAGAGTGACTCAACAAGAGCCAATTCAGTGATCAGAACTACTTCAAGTTAGTAGAGTAGCAGTTAAAATGCTTATCATTACAATTAATTTGTATTACAGCCACACTGCTGGATATCACTAATTGATTTATATACCCTCCTTTCTATACCCATTTACAAGGGCAATTATGAACACCATCACATATGTTTAAATGGGTTACATTAGAACATTATCTAGAAACTAGACTGCTGAGCTTAAAATCCTTAAGAACAGGTAAATTCTTCATTAATGGGTATGTTATCAACTCACTACAAACGGCCTATAACCTTTTAAGGCAGCACACGGTGCTAATATTTTACTTTTCATGGGCAGTTGGAGGTTGGCTCCAATGATGAGCTCCACCGCTATCTTTAATTGTTTTTAAAATTGCATATTATAGGCAGCAATAAACACAAATTAGTATTATACCATCCACAGCTTTCTGCAAGGCATGGTTTCTATAAACAAGTTAAAACGCATACATCTGTAAATAATAAGTGTAAGTATGCTGAATTTAATGAATAAGGGCACTAAAAGAAATTGAACAGTAGGGGTTCAGCAATTAGAGTAACTGCCCATTTTATTAAAAATGTATTGTTTCCAGCTTTCACTTTAGAAGGCTTTTATTGCTTTGCTAATTCTAAGTTTTGATTTCCTTCGAAAAGGATGTCTAATTCCTTATTTTTCTTTGACAGCCCTGTCACACAGCACTTGCCTTTTTTACAAGGCAGTGGACAACTGCAATGCTTTATATCTCCTTGCTCAGGATCTCACTCTCGAGCCCTCACTGCAGACCTTTGTTTGGCTTATGCCACCCAGAGGTATGATTCCTTATCAAGTAAGGTTTCATGCCACACCAAAGCTGGGATGAAACCTGCTGAACCAGCACACCCCAGGCAGCCACCCTTCAGCCCTTTCCCAGAGGTTACCGACACTCTGGCAGGGTGGGGAGGGGAGGAGCATGCTTCCAGCTTCCCAGCCATGCCCCTGCAACCCAGAGCCATTTGCTGAAGCTGGCAAGGCTCGGGCCATGAAATGGAGCCATGAATTTCCTGCTGCTGTTTCAGCAGCAGCCAGCTGCAAGAGGACAGGGCAGTGTGTAGACTGGGAGAAGCAAAGGTAGCTTCTCAAACCAAGCAGATATCCCAGTACACATCTCTCATGCCTCAGGATCACTGCAGTGAACCTCTGGGCTACCCTTGCTTGTATTTGTGTGCTTTACATCCATGTAGCTCACTTTCCAAGTAAGTGTTAAGATTACTCCCTACACTAGCCTAATTGCACCCACATTGCTGTTCCACAGAGGTATAATTAAAACAATCCATTATTTCCACTTAGACACGACACAATAACAGGAAAAATATGGCTTTCATCACTTGAGCTTATCTACAAATAGAAGGACAGTCAGACCAAAACTTGACCTTTCTAACATCCTACAGCACACATACATTTACAACATCTAAGACCAAAACAGGCACATACTCTGATCTCCTACATCCCCTCAGTCTGCCAGAATAGGACAGTGCAATACTAAGAACAGCTCACCCTAGCATTTCTGATGCTAATGTGAGTAATTTCAGATTATGGTACATTTAAGAACTTTGTAACTATCTTTGAGAGAGTAAATGAAATACTGAGTTTACGAAGCTGTAATGCTCAGTTGAGAGGAGTTTCAGTATTTTTGAATTTAATACCTGCCAGAATAAAAATGGTAGCACAGTGGAGAAGGTAACATGAAAACTAAGACACTAACAAATTTCCTTTCCTTGTAATTCACAGCACCTTGACATTGAGTTTATAAAGTATTTTGTTCTGGTGTTTTGGTTTTTTTTTTTTCCTTGTAACTTTTCATCTGTGTAGTTAACATGGCAAACATCTCTCTGCCCCTCTCACAGTAGGTCCAGCAAAAGCTGAAATCTGGGAAGGAGTGCAGTGTACCCGAGCCAACTGGTAGTAGTTCTCTTAACTGTGACTCAGAGCACACTTCCCCACTCTGCCTAGAAGATCACAAGAGCCTGGAGACAAGATGAGTACAGTGACTGGAGAGCATGCTTCCCAGTATTCTGTTTTCCTATTCTCTACCTGCAGTAATTTTCCTATTAAACTGCTGGAGTGAGGAATGCTCATATTTTTACCTGTATGTTGTCAGTCATTACTATTCTCACTCAGAAGGGAAAAAAATATGCACACACTGTACTTCAGGAAAACACATATGCACTAACAGTATTTCCTAGTCACCTGGTCTTTCTTATTCAATACCTACCTTCAGCAGTGATTCTTTTTTTTTTTTTTTTTCTCACAGATAAGCTACTCACAACTGACTGCAATATCCCTGCCTTGCAAACAGGAAAAACGTCAGCCATACTTTATATAGAATACGACAAAAAGAAAGCGCTTGTTTCCAAAGAACTAAAAAAGCAACATTCAGCCCTAGTAGCTGATATCCCAGGAAACTTAAGGCAAAACATACACTGAAAAAGTAAAGTTACTTTTCCCCAATGAGGTTAAAATCTAGAAGATCTCTGGTTACGGTGCTCTAATAATTTTTAAATATCTATATTATGAATATCCACTATTACACTACACTTATGATTCATAAAACATACCCTTTTTTAGGGGGAAAAAGATGTTTGAGAGATTTGGGCCATTATTTTCTGAGAAATTAGGCTAATATCTACAAAAGGCTTTCCACTTGTCACAGTTCATTCAATGCAATTTTCCCAAACTTTCTGAAGGACTGCTTTAGTGCCTCTGCCAATGCCCAAAGGATTCTGAAGACAAAGCAAAGTATTATTGCCAACACACCCTGACTATTAAAAAATGTAGATAGCTGTGAAATTGTCTGTAAGACTACCCATTTCACTTGAAGATCCAGAAAACCTCCAACCTGTGGCACTGCTATTTCATTGAGTCACTGTGACAGGGCAGAGTGGCCATTTTAAGGAATTAGTGAAATCGGTGGTGGAGGGTTGTTGGTTAGAAATCATTGCTTTTAATTCCTTAGTATTTGCACAAGTCTAACAGCTGCACAGCTGCACAGAGTTGCCCCAAACTGTAATATAAACTAGGCAAGCTTTCCACAGAGTAAGTTCAATATGCATTCCCTTACTTCCCATTCTAAGGTCTGATCATGTTATGGTTTTCATTACACGGATTTGCCAGAAATTTTGGAGAATCATCTTAGTTCTTTTCCTGAACTTTTCCTGCCAGACTCAAGGTTGTCATCCAAAGAGGACAACGTATAAAAACAGTAATTTAAAAAAAGGTGTAACCTGTGAGCTCAAGGAATGCTCCCTGAACAAACTCACCTCTGACCACCTTACCCTGGAACCAGACAATCCCAGTGGGATGGGAGCACATTTGGGAAAACTCTCATACCACCCAGGAACAGGAGACCCTGCTGTTTCATGGCACCCCCGGCATTTGCAAACCAGTTTGCCTGATCACTGCCTTCTATTGTTTCCTGAGATAAGCAGGGCCCCAGTGAACAATTAGAGCTTTCAATAAATAATCTGTAAGCACATTCATTTGATTTACTGTTATTTGATACAGCAGTTAGTTTCAATGGGGCAGTTACTATTGATCACTTAAAGTACTACAGACAAACATGAAACACTTCCAGAACTCCATGGATTATTACTCTTTATCTGCCACTCATCTGGGTTACTTGTAATGGTTGTGAAATTTAAAATCAATAACAACAATTAGCGTTTGTTATACTCTGAGGAATGAATCATGTGAAATATGTTTTGTTACTAAAATGAAATGCTGGAGAGCTTGCAAATAGAGCTTGTAAAAAGCAAAACTCTAAAACAACTTCTCTTGGTATTGGAATGTCCAATAAAGGGGGTAAAGATGTATTTTACAGAGGGTAAGGATGTATTTTTAAAGGGGATATTTTAAATTTACACAGAAGTATACAGACAATTATAAAAAGGTTTTGGTATGATTTTCAAAGGAATAAAAGTTTCAACGAAACTGCTGAGAAAGTTGCACCGAAGCTTCCCTTAGAAAATTCCACTACAAGTCCTATAATTTCATACCCTTTGACCTCTACAAGAGTTTTGGGTTGTTAATCATGGCAGAACTTGCTCCTATGAAGATAATTGAAGATACAGGAAAAGCTCTGACTCCTCTTCCAACTACCTTTTACTGAAGATTATCACCAAAAAAAGAAAAGTATCTAAGAAATTAATTCAAAATGAAATTAATGAAAGCTGGAAACTGATTTTTAGGTATACATGTTGGAAAAATCTTTTTTATCTTCAGATTCATATAAATAAGCTGTGAATCTAATGAAATAGATGGAAATAACAGTATTTTGAGATCTCTGCTAAAGTAGTAATGCTACATAATTAAAATGCAAAACAATAAGAGAAATATTTTATCACTAAACTGTAACCAGAGCTCTGTGTGAAACCATCCATTCAGAAGACTTGTTTTTCATCAATTATTTGTTATTTATCTGATGTAAATATAAGAAGGTCTAATTAAAATGTATGACTCCTTATGCAGCTTCTTGTCATTAAGACCAATGAAAGCACTCTGAAGACCATAATGAAATAATTATGTTTGCCTTTAAGAATCCTCTTCAACAACACATGGTAGTACCACAGTAAATTAAAACATCAGGAACTAAATTTCTCTTGCATCTATTTCCATTTTCACTAATTATACCCCCAAGCTTTCCAATAGACCAGGCCCTAAAATTCTTTTGAAGCTGAAACAGCCTAAGGAACAGCAACCTTTTCATAGTAATGGACTTTGAAGAAGAAACAAAGGTAACAAAGCCCTGGAAGGATTAATATTTCAAATAGAGTTATCATGTGAAAATATGTGTTTATTTGAAAAATGGGGAAAAGATTGTTGATAAAAAGCCAAATATGTGTTCCAAGGAAACCAATACTCTGATTTAATCTCATTTAATTGCGTCACTCCTTCCTAACTTCTTTTTGTCAGAGTATTTTCTTGTTCTGCACAGAAATTCAAGTTAGTAAAAGCATAACAAACACAGTACTGCTGGGCAGTGGCAGTGTACCATGCAGTAACTGAGCTCTGCTTTCACGTTTTGGTGAAGGTGAAAACAGCCTCTGTGAATAATTGCAGTGTTCATAATGGACTCCATTTCAGGGAGAAGTGAACACCTATTTGCCCAAACTGCCTCCAGATATGCAATGTATCCTAACACACAGCTCATGCTTTAACCACAAAAGTCTTGCAGGACCTCACCAAAACACAGAGAAAGGAAAGGATTCAGATAAGGAAGAGAAAAAAAAAAAAAAACCACAGAAGGATATGAGTCAGCTCTGACTTCGTGCAGGCAGCTGAAGGCTTCTTTTCAAAACTTCAGGGAGATAATGGATCCTTCTTGGTGTGGTGTCAGAGAAGTGAATGTCGCAATACGAGCAAAACATAGAAAGATGAGCAGTTCACATACCTAACCTGCATAGCATGTGACTGTATGTGCAACTAGAAAAACACAGCTGGAATGTGCTCTCTAAATGGAGAGAGGAAGGCAGAGGTTCACGAGTGGATGAAGATTTTGGAAAAGTAGCTTGCCCTGTTAGTCCCCTGATCAAAGACACTGAAAGACATAGGTGATTTACCATTTGTTCTGCATTTTACACCTTAGTGTTCAAAGTTTGTAGTGAAATAAGAAAGATCTTTAGAAAGTCCAAGACTTTCCAGCTAACCTCTAAGGAGGATTTGACATATATCCTCATTCAGTAACTAATAAAATTTCTTCCTCAGCTGAATGAAAAGAGGAAACTCAAACAACAAAGCAATGCTAAGGATTACTCTGCAAGATGAGGGGGAAAAGGAAAAACCTCCTCAGACCAAAAGTTGAAAGGCAATAGTATGAACAATGGCTTAAAACCAAAGAAAGAACCCCCAAGCTCAGGACCTGATCTTAACAATAAAAAAGTTCACCCATGCGTGACATTTTAGCCATTCCTTTCACTTGTGCCCTAAGCCAAAACCTGCAGGCTGGTGGATCAATGAGGGTGGATCTCTGTGAAGAAGGGAAAGTTTGTAGAGAAGTTAGGACCTTTGATTAGAGCAACCCAGAGAGGAGTGCAAAATCCCGAGAGAGAGTCAAGCTTTGGGTGGCACAGGAGTTTCCCTGCGTCTAACCCGAGGTCCTGGGGGGAAGCATCTGCCTGCAGATCCACAGCCCTTGCCCAAGGGGAGGTCTGGGTGTCAGGTATCGCCAGATGGCACTGTGACACAGTTTTCCAACTCCTTTTTTTTTTGTGCGAGTGAATGTTCAGTCTTGGAAAGACAGGCAACCCTGGTCTTCTTGTGAGTTTTTGAGTAGAAGATGAGGAATTAAAGTGGCAGAGGAGCCTGTTTCCTGCCCCGGGCTCTGCCCACAGCCAGTTCCTGAGCAAAAGTGTGGAGGCTCTGAGACCCCCAAAAGCCAGGGCACAGCTGCACCCTGCCTGAACACCTCTGTCCCAAATCGGTATTTGTGAACAAGTGAAATACTTAATTCAACTCAGATGCTGTTACATTCACTTATCGTGCAAGAGCCTAGAAATCCTCTAGGTAACAGTCACCAGCTGGCAGAGGAGTGATTCTGGTGCAGGACTGGAAGATGAAGGAATTCTCGTAGGAGATCAGATACACACTTCTACGTGATATGCTGCTGTGTCATCAGCCAGCCAGGAAGAGAGGACCAGCAGAGTGGCTTAATGGCCACTTCAGGAATTACCTCAAGATGCATTCAGATTAAAAAAATAAAAAATGAAAAAATTGCAGGATTCAAGGGACTTTTGGGGTTCTTTAACTGTTTTGATGGGGTGGATTTTTGGTTTTTTTGTTGGTTTCCTTTTGATTTGTTTCGTTGGGTTTTTGTGGAGGGAGGAAAGTTTTGGTGTTTTGGTTTTGGGGAACCAGTAATTGAACTGTTTCTTCCACAGGCCCAAATGGCTTTCTATAATGCAAGCACCCACTAAAGGAAGTCTGTGTTAAATCAAACTGCGTTTTTTGTCTTCAGCTGGTGCAACACTGGTCAACCTGTTTAATTGTTCCACATCTCTGCTATGCATTTTTAAAAGAAGAATGATCCTTCTTTCTTTTCAAGAAGAAATGCTGGATGTTCATTGTGCTGAACATCCAGCACAGTGACATGCACTTTTACTGGTATTTCCTAAAAGTACCAGTACATAAGTACACTAAAGGCTCACTCATACAACAGCTCTGTCTCTGAAACCCTTATTAAAATCGAGGGTGGAGGGTTGAGTGCATTTAAGTGCTTCACTAGATAAGGCTGTAAAAGACAAAGACATCCTTAATTTGTCATTTTATTGTTCAAAGATCCTTGCTAAAAATACAATGTGAGCCTAGAGAAAAATATTATGGTTCAATGGAAAGAGATCCTCCAAACCATTAAAAGAAACTAAGCAGTGCTAAAAAAATCTCTGCTGCAAGACATTTCTCTGCTTTTTTTCTTAGGAGATGCACTTAGAGGGTAAAATATAAGTCACTGAAAGTGCATAAAACGGAAATCCTTCCAAACTATGGATGGACTCTAACATCATGTCCTTAGTGGTGAAGATCCAGAGCACTCTGAGAATTTATAAATACTCATTCAAACTTTAACCTATTAAACCTATACAAGTGTCGCCCGCATATGTATATTTAACTTACATAGTTTTATAATATTCAGTTTATATATGGTATAAGCAGGCAAAAGAAAAATCACCTTGTCCAAGGGGAACAGAAGGTATATTATATACTTTGTGTCTAGGATTCTTTAACACAGACTTGCTGGATTATATTTCCATCTCTCTTAACAAAAGTATTTGAAGAAGCTGCAAGGCTCAAACAGAACACTAAAAGAAAGTGGGGTCAGTTATATAAGGGCTAGCACTAGTTTCTTAAAAGGTTTTTTCCTACCCACTCCCAAATAAAGGGACAAAGAAGTGAACATTGTCGGAATGTGTTTCTAAACCACATGATATCCTTATCAGATTGTCATGTACAAGGGAGGTTCTCACACAGGGACCCCATGCTGGTGAGCTGACCTGTCACATGATGCAAGTTCTACGCTCCTATTCAGATTACTAAAATGAGCTGAAGAAAGCTAGATTTCCCCTCCCCCCTCCCCCCCCAAATAAGCAAAATGCAGTGACCAAAGTCACATTAATTCGCTGCCACTGGGAAAGCAATCCTGAGCAGCTGCAAATGATAAGTGAGTATATGAAGAAGACCACAATTAATATCTGCTGAGCAGACTTTATCATAGAGAAGCAAACAGAGAAGCGGAGAAACCTGTGAGTCAGCCAAAATACAAGGAAAACTCAGTTGATTTGTAAATTTATGGAAAGAGAGTAATATATTTTTATAAGCAAGTTCTACTTTGTCTCTATTTTCACTGTTGATGTTGTGAACATTGTCATTGAATTACTTTTTCATGTAGTTTGGGAGAAGTGGAGCAGTCCTGTAAACATTTTTAATATTAAATGTAGGTTTTAAATAGTATTTGATCATTCAAATATATGGCCTGTTTTAAAAAGTGCTGAGGGAGCTCTGAGATGCTCAGCATATTTGGAAATGAAGCCATGAAATGTGGATTTAGGATGCTAACTTAAAGCTACTGTTTCTGACATTCTCAACTTTTGAAACACATGTGCTCATGCAACAACAAATTAATAAAATCCCAGACCTCAGATTATTTTTAAAAAGACAGTTTAAAATCCATAGTTTTGGATGCAAATTGTTTACAGATTGCAATTAGAAGGAACAGCTAAGATTACTGTGACCAAAAAACTGCATAGAATCATTTCCACATTATATCAGTTTGTTCCTTTTATACCTGGAATATGGTTCTCATAAAAAGGTGGCAGCACTAAGACATTACTCCTGGTTTGCCTGCCAGAAAATCCAGTTTTGTTACCCTCCTGTCTATACTTTTTCCTGAAGCACAGAGAAAATGATTATTCTGTTACTTTAGGATAGTTTTGAGCATTTTGAGGCTTGTATTTTTGTGGTTGCATTTGGTTTGAAAGGGCTTGGATTTCAGCAAGAAGTGGCATGGGTCACAGTGCATGGGGACAGACTTCATGCACATGAGCAAAGGTCAAAATCAATCATAGCTTTGTATTTCCAGGCCTATTACTTTTGGCAGTTTACCCTGCCAGAAGGGGCTAAAATATTTGCCTCCCAAAAGGAGTAAACATCAATAGGGGGCAGGAATATAATCAGCTTCTCAACCACTCGGCAATGAGAAATGAGGGTAAAGGAACCCCTCTTCACTGCAGCCACTAAGCCATCTAAATGTTAGATGCAACATTTTCAGCAAAAAGTTGAAAGATTTCACAGCAGAGTGACTTGAAAAGGACAATAGGCCTATTTAGGCAATTATATTATGCAGGCTTTGTTATTAGGCAGCCCTGCTCAGCCCCAGAAAGTCTGGATAATCAAAAGTGTCCAAGTACAGGAAGGGGAAAAGTACAACCCCACCCTCCCGCACAGCCGCTGCCAGGACCTCTGGATTTGAAGGGTAAAGTCTATTTACCGAAGTTCCTTGGCCATTTTATACATCAACTGATATCCTTCCTCATGGGGCTGCGTGCTACAGCCTAGCAAAGCTCTGGAAAGCCCTCTGAAACCACAACTAATTTGGCCCCAGCCGCCCGCCCCTGTAAATTCACTGCTCAGAAGCTGCTGCCAGCCCCCCAGGCAGAAACCGTGAGGGGAGAGGGATGTTCCCCCCCGGCTCGCACGCATACCAGGGCCGGTCCCCACGGCTCAAACAGATCTGGAAACTCATCACAGCTGTGCTCTGCTTTTGAGGTCTCAATAGGACGGGGCACAGCGTGGCCGACCGCGGCAGACAGCAGTCCTTCGGAGCACAATGTCCCTTTCACAGCCCCGCTCCCAAACCTAAATGCTGGCTGTGTAACACAGCCGCACTTCATCGGCCGCGAGAAGGGCGGTATATAAATTAGACCTGAGCAAAGCCAGTCTCTTGGCGCGTTTCGGGGAGGTGGGACCGTAATCCGCCGAGCAGGGCGCCTCGCTCCCCCGAGCAAAGCCCCTCGGCTTGGCCGGGCTGCGGGGCTGCCGTGACGCACACATGGTTAACAAAAACCGCTCAGCAGTAAGTAGGGATTTAACTGGATGTGAGGATGACTAACTTCGCTGTCTGAAACACTATCTCCCTCTTTCAACTCCTTAACTTCGCCCTAACCCTCTTCAAGGCATCGCCTCAGAAGCCTGGCTTTGTTCTGACAAGTTGCACCTTTGCTGCACAGACTCATTAGGCAAGCAAGGAGTCACCCAAAGATACATTGCTTTTCCTCCAAGCTTATCCCACCCTGACTTCACCAGCGAAAGCCTCTCATCATTTTTGTCTGCAGAAGTTTTTGACAGTGGTGCGTGTCCATTAGAGTTTTCCTGTGCCAGCAGCCGAATCAGACTAACTGCATCACAGTCTACATAGAGAATAGTTTCCCCCTTTCAGTTATCCTGGAAAAAAAAAAATCCCCACACAATTTTTAAAAAATGAAATTGATCAGAAACAAACATTTTTTTTTTTATCACACATTTCAGAGCATTAAGCTAGACATATAAAAATTTAAACAAAGACTCTATCCCTTAACAAATCAGTCCTAGCCATTTAGCTGTAAAGTTTATAGATGAACTTCAAAGAAAATAACCTGGTTCAAACAGATCTTGCCTTCTGGGCACTAGCAAACACACCTGCAGCAATTTGATACTTGGGAATGCAGATTACAAGTCCTTCACTTCAAAATGTTTGTTTTTTAATTCAGAAAGATGAAAGAAAATAAAGTAGTGGGCTTTTTTTTTTTTGTGGAACACAGATGTTTCCAGTGCTTGCAGGGAATGGGAACCTGACCCAAACACCGCAATAATCCAGAATTTTGGAGGAAAACGTATGCTTTCGGGAGTCCCATCTTCATGAACTTTCTGAAAGTTAATACCTGCCAGCTCCTCTCTAGGCAAACATCTCCTACCAAACTGAAATAAGAACTGTATACTATGGGAGCCTCAACATCCCAGTGTGTTCCACTGCCATGTCCATAACTTTTGACTTCATCAATTTTTTCATGCTTCTAACCTAAGGAAATGCAGTAGGCTGCAGTCATCTACTTGATATAATTAGCTGAAACACTACATAACACCAAACAAACTTACTCTTGTTTTGGGCCTGCTCATTTGGTTTTTTGCCTGTTTAATTAATGAAGACTAATGAAGACTTTTTTTAATAGGCTTTTCCAAGGTCAGATCTCCATTCTTTGCAGCTCCTCTCTCAGGACCTGTCCTGTTCCCGCTTCCGCAGTATTTAGTTAGCTCATGTTTCACCAAAAGTTACTGGTTCTCTTTCAGTATTTGTTGCCACTGCACTACGAGGGAGTAGAATATTCTAACTTACTTAAGAAACTATAAATTACTCATTCTTGCAATCTTAACTCTTTTGTCCTCTTAAGAACTAGCCTTGTCTAATTTAATTATACCGACCTGATTTTTATCTTACAACAAAAGGCGCGAGAACAAATTACAATTAGAAGTGCAGTTGGTTCTAGTCTCGTTTCTGAGTCCACAATTTTCTTTGCAAACAAATAGTCTCATTTTAGATCTACAACAATAAAACTAGAATCGCATAAAACATAAACTCATATGAGTACAAAATCAGGGGTTTTTTTTGCGTTCTTGTAACGCACCATGCAATACACAGCGGCTAACAGTTGCATTGCAAACCCATGGCAGGTTTTTCCTCCCACAGGGGAGAGGAAAAAAATACCACACAAGTTAAGGTCATGTTTGGGTTGCGTCTTATCCTCTATTTTTACTTTGCAGACCCTCATGGACTAGAAAATTCATGATGCTGCAGGAGTGCACTAGCTTAGTGAATCGTAACAGGATTAACGTACGGAAGATGTGCTGAAGTTGAAGACCTACAGCATTCTGCCCTAAACCCTGCAATGGCAAATTTTGCCAGGATTTCAGTAGAAACCCTGATGCTGTCTGGGATTGTTACTGGCCTGCTCTGAGTTTGCACTATCCATGTACTATTCCCTCAACAACCATTTACCTTTTACTCTACAATCACGTTTCTATCAAAGCAATATTTCTAAGGCCTAAGGCAATGGCTGCAGGTGTACTGGTGGTTTTTTGCAGAGCCAAAAATTAAACAACAAATTAGACCAAAAAAACCCCTATCATATGTCTAACAATTATAAAATTTGATTATTATTACATCAAATCACAGAAGTCTTCTTAAAAATGGAGAATCAGGAAATGCCAAAGTTAGAATTAAACATTGCTATCCTTGTATTTATAAGCACTGGAGCAATCTTTAAACTAATAAAAGCTTTCTGGACAACAAAAATTCTCGTTCTGTCATATTTTCATGAGATGCAAGATAAAAATCTTACACTTTAAGAGAATTTTAATATTTCATAATCAATTTATATATTTACTCATGCATAAACTGCTTATACTTTCTTCAAAACTGAAAACAAAATTTGCTCTAAGATTTCAAACAGAAATCTTAATTTAGACTCACTTTAACGAAATTGTTTTTCCACATTTCTATACCATTAACTTTCACAGTTCAAATTACAACCACTGTATTATAATTCAGGTTTCAGCCTGATTTTAAATTCCCATGCAGTGAAGATTAATCCTACTGCTTACAAAGTTACAAGACTGGATTCCTGAATGCATTTTCCTGTGTTTTTATTTACTCTTGTTAATATGCGTTTCTTTGATTAGCTAAACTTTCCTGTTATCAACACTTGTCTCTTATCACAGGCCCTAGGCAAATGACATATTTACCACTCATTCCATTCTGATAAGGGTAATCCTGTGTTTAACTTGCCCAAGAACAAACACCATATATTTTGTTTTTAAGAATCCTGCTTCTAGGTATTAAGAACATACAAGAGAAAGAGCAGGACATTTTAAAGCCAGGAGTTATTTAAAGAGTATTTTGCAAGTGTAAGCTTTTAACGACAGTATATATGTCCCCTACTCCAGGAAAGTTTATTTAATTCCAAGTTTCCGCAATATCACCACTGAAGTTATACTAAAGTTTAAACCATGAAAAGAGGAAAACGCGTTTTCAGTAAAACATCTGGTTTGGATTTTTATTTTTGCTAACCAAAGCTCTCCCATAGCTAGTAACACTATTTTGAAGCAAAAGCTTTGTTTTATATTTTGTTTGAAGCATTTTGAAAAGAGTGCGAAGAAAATAAATATCCTATTCTGAACTTCACAGTCTCCTTTTAATTGTAAGGACATCAAAACATTTTCAGTGTTGTAGGCTGCTAGTCACTGATTTTTACAATTCTGTTTTCATTACTCAACCCACACAAATGTCATATGGTGTCTGAAAACTTTTGAGCCGAGTGAAACACACTGTTCAACCAAACACTTTTAAATTTATTTTTCAATTACCTACTCCACCCCTTTGAAATGTCAAAGGGAGCTCTTCTAGTTCCTAGTTAACTTTTTAACATAATGCAAACCAGAAATTTCCAACGGCATTATATAGTTAATGGTGTACTGAAGTGTTCGAGAGCGTGCTAAAAACATTTTGATAGATAGCCAAGTCATTTATCTAAATCACCGTCAGAGCAGTGAAGCATCCTGCAAGCTTTTAAGCATAGCATAAGGTGATGTTTTCTGGCACTTTTTGTCATTTCTCAAACTTGAAACTGGGGTGTTAAAATATCGCTATTGTTTATCATCTATATATTTCAGCAACAAATCAAGACCCTTGTAACATAGTGACACATTTTCAGAAGTGTCCTACTACTAACTCTCACTCCTCTCTTTAACAGTGCATCGCTGTCTGAATCTGAAAGGTACAGAAATAATTGATGGTTAAACTCAAAGGGTGTTCACAGTAAGTAGTTTTCTAGCAAAACAGCAACTTCTTAGAGCAACAAAGTGAAGAAGAAAGGTGGCAGCAAGGTCAGTACAAAGAAATATTGCCTTTTCTTCGGAAACTTATAACTACTGTCTGATTTTTGGAATGGCACCTACCCACTGCAATTCCACATCTTTGCAAGAACTGTAGAGATCAATATTTTAATTGCTTGTCTGCTCTGCTAAAATGCACTTCAAGACAACATGCATCCTGATTAGCAAATGTACTACAAAATTAGATTAAGGAGGGGGAAAAGAAAAAGCTACCACAGAGATGTTATGTAAATTTGTTTTTCACCGGTTGGAGTTTTGCAAGTACTTGCTGTATTACATTACGATTTTATGTGTTCCTGTTTGGCTCCACAACTGTTGTTAGGATCAATATGCCACACGAGAAGGGATAAACAGAAAGAAGTCCCGTGCTTCTTTCGTTTTTCCTTTCTTGCCAAAAGGAGAAATAAAAAAAAAGCTTGCAAACCACATTTTGCACAAAAACTCACCCCACCCCTCATTACCTCTGCGCTTAATTACCACTTTCTTTTTTAAATACATGCAAGTAAATAAATAAAATAAATAACAACAACAACAATTATAATAATAGTAATTGCTTTAAAGTGGAAAAATAACAGTTGGGACCTACATTGAGCACTGTGCCGGTGTTGCCACTCTGTTTGTGCCAATCCACTGAAGCATGCTTTGAGAGCCTTCTCCTGGAGCATGCAGGAAGACGGACTCGCAGTGTAGAAATCCAGCATCTGAGCAGGGCTCACTGCTAGAACGTCCATACAGTCAAACATGATTCCCCCTGCACAGAATGCCTGCAAAAGTGCTTTCCTCTAGGTGTGGAGGAAAATGGCACATAAAAGTACACCCAACTCCATCAAACTCTGCCCCTTTTTTGGCACGTAGGCTGTTGGTCTTTTTCCCAGACCAGAATCATGAATTATGACAGACAACACAGCTAAAAGCCTGTAATTGATCCAAATGATCATTTACCATTTTCCAGGCTGCCCAGCCAATCCAGCAAGATGGGGGGATGCGAGCTGCATTCCAAGTTTTAGCTACCATCAATTTCCCCCCAAAATTTCTTGAGAGTCAGTCCAGCTCCTGGGGCGCTCGCCGGGTGTGTGCCGCGTCCCACGCCGTGCCAATCGCCCACCTCCCCGGGATAAAACAGCTCCGGTGGAGGCTCGGGATCCCCCTCGGCCGTGAATAGATGCTTCTGCCTCTGAACAGCTCACTTCCTACTACTTGTGTCACAGGGAATGAAAGATTGAATTGCCTAATATATGCGAGTGAACTTTCCGTGAACCCTTCCCAGGCTGCTAACCTTCAAATGACCCAAGCGGTCTGACATCACCAGCTCCCAGGATTCTCACACGCCTTCACAACTCCCAGCAGCCCTGCAAAAAAGCCAGGCAGGCAGGCGGGCGGGCAGGCAAAGGCGAGCCCCAGCCCTGCCGGAGTCGCCCCGCGGCCGCCGAGCGGGCGGGTGCGGACGGGGAGCGCAACTTACGAAAAGATCCAAAATAATAAAGTAATTAAAAATAAAATAAAATAAAAAAAGCCAAAGAAAACAACGAGGAGGAGGGGAAGGGGGTGGGAAGTAAAACAGCGGTGTTTTCAGCGGTTGCAGGGAATGGAGAATTCGAAAATTCCAGCTCAATTTGCTGAAAGTTCTGTGCCCCCCTCCCTCCCTCACACACACACATTCCTTTCCTCCCCGGAGAGGCCGCGAGCGAGGCGCAGGCGCTGCCGCTGTTCCACAGCCAGGGATACGGGCTTCGCCCCAGCTGCTGGGCTGGCGGGCCGGCCTTGCGAGCAGCCTCATCCTGGCGATTCCCCGGCACACGCCAGCGGGGACCCGCTCGGTGCCACCCGCGGGGACCGCTCGGTGCCGCCCGCGGGGCCTGCGGCCGGGGCCAGCCCCGCTCCCAGCGGGGAACCGCAGGGGCCCGTCCCTCCCGGCCGGGGGGTGGGGAGGGCGGCCAGGCCCCATCTCTCCGCGCCTTCCATCTCTCCGCACCATCCATCCCTCCGCACCATCCGTCCTTCGCCCTGGCTCCTAAGTCACCCAGCGCTCCCTGGCTTCCCCGATGGGCCAGATTTGGCACTGCCCGGGAGGGTCTGTCCCCACTACCGAGCCCAAGGCAGGAAGCAGCCACGCATCCCCTCTTCTCCGTCCCCAGCCCCGCCGCCGCCGGGTCCTGCCTGTCTCTGATTAGCAGAGAGGGGCTGGGGCCGCTCGTGTGGCCCCGGAGGAGCTGTATCAGCTTTCAGAGGGCTAATGAGCCCCAGCTCCCCGGGAGGGGAGAAAGGCCACGGGCTAATCCACGGGGAACAGGACCCAGCCCATGGTGCTGAGCGGGGAGACCTCCCTGGGGCGGGCGGCCCCGGCCAAGCCCTCACAGCCGCTCCGAAGGCAAGGGGCCGCTCCTACCCGCTACGGTCTGTGCTAAACCACACTGCCGACAGCCCTCCCTCACTCCCTCATGGCCGGTCTAGGTGTCAAAGGCTTCCCAAGCCTGTGGCCGCAATGCCTCGGCCAGCCCAGTGCGGGCCCACCACTTGCATGAAGCCAGCAGAGAGCTCGGTGCTTTTCAGGGAGGTAATTACCCTCTCCCAAATCTTGCTCACCGAGAAAGACTCCAGGGAGGCTTCCACCAGTTCTTATTCCTATGGACAATTTAAACATTAAAAACAACAGCCTGGAAACACTCCATCCGCCCCAGTGGGAAGAACATGAGCTCAATAACCACATGCATGCTTTTATTTTAAAATAAGCCAAGCCACCTCAGCCCCAGCAGCGAGCATCATCCAGGAGCAAGTCACGCAGGAGCCTCGCTTCCCCGCTCCAAAGCAAGCTCAGGTGCAGAAACTAGAAAGTGGAACACTTGATTATTGCTCATTTCTTGCGAAGCCCAAGCCAGGAGTCGGGCAGAGAGGGGCACGCTGAGCAGGCATGGCACACCACTGGCGACCGTAAAGAAATGCTGGAGAGAGACTCACCCTGGGACCTGCGCAGCCACTTTAATGGATGTGGTGTCCCCTCTCCACAAAAAGTCCTTTGATGAACCGAAAGCTCTCTGACAATGCCTGCAGATTGTATTAACAAAACTTTTCACACAGATTCAAGAATTTACAAAAAAGCCCCAAACCACAAAACAAATCCCCCACACAGCACACGCACTTGTTCCCTGAAACTGATATACCCACATTGAAAACCAGCGGCCAGCAAAAAGACCTGCTGCAATCTGGAAGAGAATCCTTTTGAAGAGATTAAAACAAAAGCTTTTCTTAGCCTCCTTCCCCCCTCAGTGGGAGAGCTGTAGCTGTCCCTGCAGCAGGCAGCCTCTCTTTCCCTCTTCCCTTCAGGCAGAAGAGTTACAAATGCTGGAGTTTAACAGCGTCTTTTTAAAGGACTTTTTAAGGACTTTCTCAGCCCTTTGGGGTGTCCTCCCCCAGCCTGAACTCCTGCAGTTGAAGAAGCCCCTGACACTCTCTAATCTAAAATTTATGCACAGCATACACTTACTGAAAAAGCCATCCTTCAGGGAAGGCTTGTTTAAACTATTTCAGCACAGCAAAACAGTGTTTGTTGCATTAAAATAGCCAAGTGGAAAAGTGGCTAAACTTTTTTTTTTTTTTTTTTTTTTTTTTTTTAACTTGGCTGGCTACATTGCTACAGTTTTGTTTGGAATAGCAAAGCTAAATTAACAGACAGTTATTTTCTAACCAGACGACACAGGATGCACGAGAAATTTGGAATACGTAATGTATCACCACAAAAATAACTGGAAAGGATGACACAAAACACAGTATGTTTTTTTCAGTCTCCAATTTAGGGAGAAAACAGCTTTTTGCGAGGACCAGGGTTCTTGGAACAGTTTAAGCTTATGCCAAGAAAAACATGTTGCCTATGTGAGTTAAAAGTAAACAACCAAACAGAAATACAGTTATGTTTATCCCATTAGCAGTCTTACTATACCGTATTCAAAAATAATACCTGTTGGTTGTACCTCAAAATGTAGAGTGGCAACTTCTGAAAGTAAATGTCGGGAAGTGACACTTAAGTGTGTACAAATTGGAAAAAGATTGCTTTTTCTCACTATATCAAAATGAGCCAGGTAGCTCATCATGCTTTGTCACAAATAATAGTTGCACTAATGCTTATTTTTATTACTAAATGCACATGTAATTTGAAAATTCCTCAAATAACTCAATGGTTTACTCACTCACTATTTCTACAATATAGTAACATATTCATCTCTAATTTCACTTTGAAATAGCACAATACTTATTTTTCTTCAACAGAGTATTAGGAAAAGCTGCATTCATAAATGGGGAGTATTTTCTAACTTAGATCAGAACTAATCATAATTATTGGGCAAACTAATAGTCCTCTAGTTAAATGTAATGAAACCTTAAGTATTGCCATGTATTTTAAATGCCTACCCAGCACCCACAGAGGTGCAAGGAGGCAAAACTCTGCAATATCTTTGACTTTGTCCATGCAAAGAAATTGTGGTTTCACATCAGTGCTTTGATCTGTTTTCTCTCAGACTGTGATAGCAGAAACTTTACAATAAACATATTCTTAGCTATAAGTGAAATAAAAAGCACAAGTTCAAGTCAGAAATCTATTTCCTCTGGTGTTACTGTATATTTGTCAGTGTGACATAGCACATTTGAAACCCATAATCATAAAACAAAAATTTACAGCCAAGGTTTAGGGTCTACATCTGTTTCTCTGGTTTTTGTACTGCAATTACCCACTGGACAATTCAGAAAGCAGCACTATGAATCATGTACTGCACACATGGTTGTGCTGGTCACTTTTTTGTTAGTACAAGAGGCTGAGGATGCCATAATGTGCTTCACTGAGAGAGAGAGAGCATTAACTAGAATTAGGATGAGTGCACCAGGCTCTCTAATAAAAATGACTTTACTAGAAGCAGCAGAGCACTTCTGGAACATTACAGGCATATTTATAGGATGGAAAAATTAAGAAGTGCATGCAGAAATTCTCCCCAACTAGGTATCTCAAGGGAAGCAGACTTTTTTTCTCTTTTGCATGCATTTTACTATTAATCAAATGTAGCACTCTCTTGAAACAGTTTTGACAGCAGAGTAAATGGTTACTAGTGAATGATGTGTGTGTTTAAGCAGTGAAAGCAGAGACAAAGTGATGTTTTCTTCTACTCCCTAGGCAAGGGCTGACACTGAGCTTGCTGCCTCAGCTTTGATACTCACAGATTCCTTTGTGTCAGTTGCTGGGAGAATCACTGGCAGTTCACTAACCCTGCCTCACACACAGGGGCTTTGATTTTTACCTCTTCATTGACGATAGATGTTAATATGAAACAGTACTTGCCTGCCTTGGCATTTTTTTTTTCCCCTCCCACCAACTGGTGATACAAATCTGAAAAATCTGAAAACCTGAATTCCCTTTCCACTACATGCAGATTTTAGTGTTGAAGGATGTTTTCTTCATGTCTCAAGCACGTGAATGATGTCAAAAGATTATGGGGAAGAAAATCAGTAGGTCACAAGAGAATGGCTCAGAATTTAAAACTCTAAGGTAGTCCTAGGAAATGCCTATCAATTGTGAGCAAGAATTGCCCTGAAGAAAGTAAAACAGTAAAATTACTGGCATGAAATGGTACAAATGACATGGAAAAAAACATGAAATACAGTGAAATTAAGTAAAAAAGGGTTTCTTCAGTCTGCTATATGCTACTATGCACAGCTTGCAATGACCGAAACAGGAATTTGCACTAACAGGAAGAATTATTTCAGGCCTGAAATACAACAGCAACTGGCAAAAGACAACTCAGTGCAGAGCAGTATTTTATTTTAGATGGGAAAAGCAGAGTTAGTCATCTCCAGACCCAGAACTCAGGCATGCAACCAGTCTGCGAATCACTTACTGATAAAGGTTTTGTCTGTTTTAATCAGTGGATATGTATTTTTAAAGATGCCTTTAAAGCTGATTGTTTAACTTAAAGGCTATAGAAATAATTAATCTCCACAAACTTGAGCATACAACCATGTTTCTCAGAATCCATACAATCCTTTGGCCTTGAGCCAGGGGAGAACTGCCCTACGTGATAAAACTGGGAGTGTATCTGCCTCAGCAATCCATTTCTAAGAGTGTCTGCTACTAGATCTTTCTAAGGAAAACACAGGAATCCCTAGTGACTGGCAAAGTATAACTCACCCAAAGGTCCTCTAATAGCCTATTCTCTAATAGCAAATCACTTAAGCATTAAAGCATGAGATTTAATATCCCTTCCAAATTTTTTTTGTAATAGCCCTGATATTCTAGATAGTCATATATAGACAATGTCTTTTTGAATTGTGATAAATTTGTAGATCTGTGACACAGAAGTAGATAGTAAGCTATTAGGCTTTGAGATAAAGAAGGGTAACTTTTAAAAACCAAATTAAAAAAAAAACACTGTAAAACCCATCCACATTGCAAATAAAGGAGAGAGACCAAACTGCACCTTTTTGAGGCCCCAAAGGGTGGTGGCTGCAGGCTCCTGAAAGGTTGGCAAAGAGGCAATGACATCATATGCATGAAGAGGGGACAACATGCATTTTTGAAGGATATGAAAAGAAAAGAACATTAGATTAAAAACTGGCTACATACTGAATCTGCACTTGCTATTTATGAGGATCCTGCAGTGCAAACACCACTGCTAAATGGTTGCCAGAAAGAAAAAGAAGTGAAGAAAAAAAAGGTTTGTTTAATTTTGTTTTCTTTTTAAATGACTAGGAACTGCTGCTTCAAGGTTTAGCCAAGAAAGAGATTTTTACTGCTAGCCTATAAATCCCTCAAATCATAGAATTATAATGGAAATGCTGAGGTAACTGGAGTGCCATGCATGGCACTGACACATTGCATTATATAAACCAGGGAGAATGAAGGTAGGGAGATCTATAAAACCTAAGTAGAATCAAGATGTATCAAAGAGCAGAAGAGCAAGCAGAAATGTTGAATATTAAACTACAGAGAATACTACTACTAACAATAAAGATTCCTATATGCTGAATATGCTTATGGTTGGCTGAAGGCGAAAGAACACACAGCTCCATTAAAACTAAAACAGAGATTCAAAAAGACTGTTCAAGTAACTACTTTGTTTCTGCCTTTTTTTTTTAGGAGGTAGAAAAAAGAAAGTTACTTAACAAATGGATAGTATTTCCTGATGTTCTGATATCCTGAAAGGTGTCTCAGAATGTATAAATAAATAATCTGAGAACATGCAGAATAAATGGGAGTTCCAAACATAGGCATCTTACCACTTTATCTGTAACCAGAATCAGAATATAAATGAGCACAACTGTACTTCTTCTACATGTTCACTAATTGCAGGCTTAAACTCTTGGTGAAAAGTTAGGCCTGATGGCTTTCTTCCAGAAAAAGACCAAAGCTCAATACATACATACATACATACATACATACATACATACATACATACATTTATTTTAACAAAGAGTAGACCTTACCTAAGCCCTATTTCATTTAAGTCAGACTTCAGTAGCATTTAAGGCTTGTGCTCCTGCTCTGCTGACAAGGACAACCCATTCAGAGGGATGGCAGAGGCCTGAAATGGCTGAAACACACTTGAGTGGAGCTCTGGTCACATAAAGCCCAATGCAGATTAGACTGGATTATGCCATGAATGTAAACTGTGACAGAAAAAAATAGATCCACGCTCAGCAGCTTGACGTGCTTATTTATGACAATCCAGCTCCCACATAGCTCCTTCCCAAACCTACATCAAACACTGAAAGAACAGCTCAGTGTCCTGTCTCTGGGGTATCTTGGAAAGAAGAATGAAGGGGTGAGTGAAAAATGTGTTGGCATAGCTACCTGGCTAGCAGAGGTAATGACAGCAATGACAATGTGGTGACATTGCCTGAAATCTGCTGGTAATGATGGTCATCATGCCAACACCTCCACTCTGCCTGTTGCCCTAATGCACTGTAGTTTCACACCTTTGTTTCTGTCATGCAGATGTGCTTTCTGTTTGGGAACAGCCTGCATAAATTTTTGCTGTAAATGAGGTAGAATTACCCAGAAACTGAGGTATATATTTAGCAAATCAATGTCTGGTTTCTCTTGTAGAACATGTACCATCAATAATGTGTGAATTAACTGAGGACACATGTCCTCTGAGGGACACTGTTATCACTGTAACTTTATTGATGTAGCCTGAAAAGTAAACTTTACTAACAGGGTCAGTTTTACAAGCATGCAGGTTATCATAATGTAACTACTGTTGAGCAGGTAGAGGATTCTGTATATTCCTTTTATACTACAGTAACTGAGCTGTGACAGGTAACTGTCTTTCAAAAAGGAACAACTGCTTTCTCACCCTACATTGTTAAACCAGTGTAACATTCAAACATAGATGAGATCTCAGGAAAAGTCAGGCTGGGCTGGACCTCATTTGCATTCAGAACAAGCAATGTCACCATCAATGACGTCCAGTCTGAAATGTTCACAAGATGTTTCCTGGTTTTCAAACTCTACTAGGATATACTTATCAAATTGTTCTTTGGTGCATTCCTCAAATTCTACTTGACTTGTGCAATTTAAGCCAACAAAGAAAAATTTGCATGGTCCCAAGCTGCTTCACTAAGATAGTCCCACATGATTAAACAGATCTGCAAATTCCCATACCCTTAGATTGCAAGAGTCCCATATTGGACCACAGAAGGGATTGAATGTCCACACATATTATGTCCACGTTGAGGCAATCACAAGTGACACACATGTTTTAATCAGAGACAACTTACAGAGTTCAGTTAGATATTGTGGTGGCGAACAGCATACTGCCCCAGGCTTTATGCAGTATCATGGTTTTTTCCCCTTTTGGGACCTTTAGTCCAAATGTAGTGGTGGACATGCAAAGTGGTGTCTAAGCATATCAGGCTTGACAGATCTATAAAACTATCAAACTGTTTTTGCATAAACTAGACCAAAATCTCTTCATTTGCGTATCTTGACCCTTCTGACTGAATAGTTCTGCACAGACCTTGTCATCACACTGAAAAAAGCCCCATTTCTTTCAATCCAATCACAGTTTTGAGCAAGAATCCTCAAGAGGCTTCTCATTCATGGGACACTGATCTTCCATGTATTGTTATCAGACTTAGAAAAACAGACTTACTCAACGTCATATGAAGACACAGGAGGAAGAATGTGTGTTCTGTCCTTTGCCAAATGGCTTTGAGATCTCACCCTTACTGCATCCATCTATTCTATCTTTGGCATGAAATATGCCAAAGGGTACACCAAAAGACAGGGTTGTGGCCAAGCTCTTTCAATGAATTATCAACATTGTTGGATGGGTAAGTAAACCTGATTCTATAAAAGCTTTAGTTACAAGAAAGGCATGTGCACATTCCCAGTACTGAGAAATGTGTTGTAACACTCTCTAAAAAGTATAGCAAGTTTTATCCCCAATCAGATCTTAAATGACAAGTTGGTGCATATATGCTAATTAAAACCTTAAAAAAGTTAAAGGTCCACCTGTTGGATTCCTAAATTTGTCTAAAAATTGTTAGGTTTGGGGGGTTTTTTTGGGTGTTTTTTGTTTGTTTGCTTGTTTTTTGTTTTGTTTTTTTTTACAGACTCACTAAGAGCAGAAGGGCACACCACTGATACTAAAGCCTGTTCTGCTAGCTGAACAATGCAGGAACATTATGTCACTCAGAGGTAGAACTTCACAAGCATGCAAGAGAGGCTAAGAGCTTTGCCAACACACATTATCAGACAGAACCTCACTGGAAAAAATGAGGCACAAAGATCTAAGTGAAGTGTAAAACTTACTGAGACTTGAACAACATGTTGACAGATACCACTCCACTCTTTTGCTTCCTATCAGAACCCAACAGCCAAAGCAGAGATTCCTAAGCAGTGTTTTTACAGGCTAGGCTTAGTCTTTCCCTCATCTTATCAGTAGCCTTCAAAGGGACTGTGGGTGGATCTCCTCCAGGGAAAATAAAAAAAAAAACCAACAAAAAAACCCTCAGAAGTGCCACCTCTTCCATACAAATATATTGGTGCAACCACAGAGGTCTTTCTTGAGCTGAGAAAACACACCTGGCTCTTCTAAAGAAGAAATTAAAGAATTTGTGCTTCAGCCCTCAAGCCTTGAGTGGCCTTAGAGAAGAAGAATAGCTAAGCAGAAAGTCTAATCAGGATGCAGGAAAAATCAATACTCACTTCTTGAAATGCCTTAGGCAGGAATGAACAGTTTAAGGTTGAGACATTTTTCTGCTCTTTCTGCACAAGAAAACGTGCTGAAGACTAAGTGCACAGGTGAGAGCACAAAGGTAGGAGAAGGCTTTTAGGAAGACTAAAAGCAATCCAAAGCATCTTATATCCTAAAGTTCTTGGGGAAATCTTATCTTTTAAAAGTTTCCTAGTTTTGCTGCATGAGAGATCTTTCTATACACCACTCAAAGTTGTCCAAACTAACATTTTCAGCAATAAAAGCACACCATTGTACTGTTATTTTCTGACTTTGGTGTGGAATACAATTATTTAAGACTCAGTGGGAGAGTATGAAAGGAGCAGGAGTGTAATTCCAGTTCAGGAAAAACTCCAATAACTGACAACAACTAAGAAACACAAGATAGATGCATTGTATTGTAGGGGTGAGTCCCATTGGCTGGAAACCATGACTCTCCCAGCAGGACTCAGTTACATAGCAACTCCTGAGGGCAGATTAACCCTTTCCCAGTCAACATATCTGGAATGATTTAGGAGACCTTTTCCTTCTCCTGCTACAGAATAATTTCATAGGTTTGCAAAAATGGTTTGGAAAAAAAATGAGTTGAATGCTACCAGGGTAGAAGCAAAGCTATCTGACTCACCACAGGATACTGATGGTACAATGAACAGACATTGCAGGGAGTTCATGTCAGTCTAAATGATATTTTATATCTTCAGGTTTTGTGACATGTAAAACACAAAGTGTTTTTCTCATTAAATAGTTAATGCTTAGTCTGTGGGGACCCAATCCAGAATGCATTTATCAAGTATCAATGGTCTTTCTCACCCAAATTCTGCCCACTCATTGACTTCTGTCTAGATAGTTAGTGAAGAATTAGAGTCCTCAGCTGGCATAGTACTTAATTAATCTAAAAGAGAATTTTTCACTGTCAGAGAATGTGTTGCTTTCATTCAGAATTGTACAGGTTTATTACTGTAAACTCTGAAATAACTCCTACAAATCTTATAATACTAGTTTTCTTGTAATAGTCCTTTCTAATTACTGACATCAAGTAATTTGATGAATCTGGGAATCTCTATTTATTTCATCACAGCAATTTCCCGATTTTGTTTTTAGAACTGCATTACACTTCGGTGCATACATATCAAATGTGAGCAAAAATACTATATACTCTTAGCACAGCAATATTCATGTTCTGGTTATCAGAAATAATAAAGTTTGAATCTAAAAAAGTCAATACCTAAGACAAAGACTCCTTAAGCTCTCTATTTTTAAAATGTTAAAATTCAGCTACATTAGTTTTCTCCCTTGTAAGAGAGCTAGAGGGTCCCTGGGCACCAGGAAGGGCACATGTCCTCACTCAGGGCATCCCTGGTGTGGTCACACTTCACTGCTTTGAGCCACAGCTGCAGACTGTGTAGGAAAAAAGAGCTACTAGGTTTCCAGAGGAGAAAATAAGAGATCAGGCAGATGTGATATTACACTTCTTATGACTGTCTTCTGGTCACAGTAAGTGAGCTCTGTCTATTTCCTCTTTTCTTTCTTTTTACAGGCAGAAATGGACTTATGGTAAAACAGGCATTAAACAATGCTTGAAAAGGCAGGCACCGGTGACACTGCCCTGATTCAGACAAGCAGGGTAAGATTATACCTTTCCTTTACTCTGGAAGACCCAAGGACACTCATACTTGAAGGTTAGAGAAGAAAAGCCTTGAGCCAGTTCATCTTCTGCTCCTCTTCCCCCACCCACCATTCTCACACATGGACACAGTAAAGTTACAGCAGATCCTGTAACACACATCTCCCACCAACATCTCTTCATGAAGTAAAATCTCTGCTCAGCAGCAGCTCCTCAGTTCCCATTCAGATCAGTCAGAAGAAACCACAGCCCTGATAAAGTTTCTTTTTTTCTTAGTTGCTTTAAAAAAAACAGGTAACCTTTGTGTGTTACTGAAAGGACTAACCACATGGTTAAGATATGCCTTGCTTTTCTAAACATTTTACATTCTAAAAGTTCATCTCCATTTTCTTTCTATGGTTCTCATACATCACATCACTTAAAAATCCAGGTGGGATAGAAAGACATAATTTAAAATTCTACTTATTATTTAATTTGGCTTCTTGCATTATATCTTGAAAACTCATCTTGAATTACTTAGCTGTGACTGTCATAAAACTAGAAGTACCAATGGGTGGGAGATTAGCACAAACAGAGCTACTTCAGAAATATTTTGTGATCTGAAAATTAATTAGGAAGAATCAATTTAAATTCTTATTATGGAGTTGTTTTTTTTAAAGTTCGTATTTTGCTACCATTATTCACCTAAAACTGTCACTTATGCCCCTGGAAATGTTGCCTTCAAAAGGGTAAAACCTGAAGGACCAAGTTCAACACACTTATATTCTGTTGAAAGTACCTTTTCATATAAATACAACACAGACCTATCAAATATTTGTGTTCTTCATTAAACTAATGCCTCTCTGCACCATAAACAATATGGTGCAAAATATAGGTGTATTCCCATGTCCTCTTACTAAGGTAGATGACATCAAAATAAATTTGCAACCATATCATTATATCAATCTCCAGTATTACTGCATCAGTACTATAACCATAATTAACTAGCTGCAGGTCAAATTTCTAATAAATCTTTAGAAATTAAATGTATAATTTGTCAAAACCACATGTCTTCATAAATTGATTATTCAGAATTTAGAAGCTTTTTAATTAGGAAGAAATTTATGCAATACCATGTGTAATAATTACGAATCAGCTCTTCTGTGATATTTTTGTACATCAGCAAAAATTAAAACATTGGAAAACATTACCAGGTCATTGCAGTATTTCAATGTCAAAAGAAACACATAGTTTAAATATAGAGGTTAAAGATATTTTCCCGTATCTTTTACATCTTATATAGCTTTATGATCTCAGAACTGGAATCATTAACCAAATACAAAATCAATGAGAAAAAGATCTAATCTGACCATTTTCAAGTGCAGAGTCACTAAAAATGATTTATGCCACTGTAACACTTTTTTTTCCATGGTTCTATAGTTTTACTAAACAGCATATATTCTAAGTCAAACTTCCATTTTATGCTACACTAAACAATATTTTGCCTTTCTCATCCCTTCCAGCTAAAATTATGAAAGAGTTTAAAAGCATCACCTTTGTGACAAGCATCAAGATGAGGGGTACAACCCTGGCTGCTAAATAGAAAACTAGAGAAAAAAGAAAGTTAAGTGATATTTGTCCACGGCACACAGGCAGCAAAAATTGTATCCCAGCTCCCCTGCTCTCCCCTCCTATGCTTTCACCACGGGCCTATTCAAACTCTGCACCCCCACAAGGGCTGTGGGTACTTCTATCAACATTTCATAGGAGAAGATTTTTTTTGACAGAGAACACAAAAGCTGCTTTGTGTGAAGTCTGGACACTTTTTTTCTACCTAATAAAAACATGAATAGAAGTGGGACCTCAGTAAGCATATGGCAGAAAGTCTGGACTAACTGAAAAAAAGGGGCCTAGAAGAGTTTGCTCTCTGTCATTCCCCCCCATGTTTACTGGTGAATGTATATGGTGTAAATAAGGAGTATGCAGAGCAGCCCATAATGGAACATTGTTTATGTGCACATCCTGGCAAATGCATATATAGCATGGAGACTATTTCCAAGCAGAACATAAACACAAAAGGGGAGTGATGACAAACAAGTATTCCAAGGCAAGAAAAATGTTATTCCATATACAAACCAAACAAACTAAAGTGGTTTCTCCCCTGCTAGGATCCAACTGGCAGATTTCAGCTGCACACACTATGTAGCTGTTAAAGAAATGAGAGACATTCCAGGCTTACTGGTTGGCTTTCTTTTTCTTAAGAGACCTTATTATGCTCCTAATATTAAAAAGAAAAACACAGTTAATATTTTATTTTACTCTCTTGCAAAAACACAACAAAACAAAACAGCCCTTTCTTTCAGCCTGAATAAGAGCTGGGGAGATAGAGCTGATGCCAAGAAAACACCATAAGGAATTAAGTCACAGCTTTTCTATTTCAAGTTCCCACTGAATGATAGAGATGGTTCTTTCTTCTGCAGGTCTCTCTGACAAACCTATTACACAGCTTTAGCAAGTGACACCAGTGTGACAATAACTTAGAGGTTTCATGCTTCTGGCAGAATGTTTTTTTCTTTTTCATCATTACTCATATAGGTTTAGAGGAGGGTTTAGAAAACTCAAGTCCCTGCAATTTCAAGATAGCAAACAAGGGGGATGAACCTTTTTGTGTGCTTACTTCTGGAGAACAGAGTATCATGCTTTGACAGCTGCTATGTCAATAAATGGGTGTAATTTTATTCGTTTAATTTCAAACACCCAGCTAAAGAAGGAAGAAAAGATGACAAGCAGGAAAACAGACAGCAGAGTAACAACAAGAACCACAAAAAGTCAATTGATAAGGCAGAGCTTTTAAAATAATTAATAGGCCTTTTTAAGATATTAGACACTAGAAGCTAGCAGCTTTAGTAAGAGATCATAGGAGGTCCAGAACAAAAATACTTTGTGATGTCCTACATAGAAACAGAGCCTGTGATTTTAGCCCATTTTAAGATACTCAGAGTGCGCCTCACTTTCTCCAAAGCTCAAGATACAGACCCAACAAAATTGAAATACAAGTTCAGAAATGGGGTTTGCACCTATAAGGAAGTTTTCTGTTAGTCTGTCAAAACCTGGATGCAAATGTTCCATGCTTTGCCTTTATGAACTCTTGGAACTTGGGTGCATCACTCATTGGGAAGTGATAGAGCCCGGGCTGGGAATACTGGTAGCACCTTTATAGTAGATAGACAGTCCTTTATGGAATCACATTATTCTTTGATTTTCCTTTTTTCATGTATCACTTCCATTATACAAGACCAAAAGAACCCTCACAAAGCCTCTCTCTGGTGACTGATTTAATGTTAATACTTTTCAATTAAAATCACACTTTATAATCCAAAGGAGGCTTACTTAATTTTACTTTTATTTTAATTACCCTTGAATGCACACCTACCTCATCCCAACATGACCTTACACACACCCATTGCTTGAGTTTCTCTTTAGCTGCTTGCAGACTTGTGCAGAGCTTCACAAAACCACACATTTCTCATAATTACTCTTGGCTGCTTGGACCACTTACAGCATGGTGACAGGGAGGGTGCCCACTAATGCCAATACAAGCTCCCATGATCTTTCCTCACTACAGAAGGTATTTCTGGTGACTGAATACCTTCTGCACATTAGAGCTGTTGGCTGTATGGGCAACCATACAGCAAAGAGGAGGATCTGTGATGGCTGTTGCAAAGCTAAGTCACAGTGGGTGCTCCAAAGATTTTAAATAAAAGGGGTTTTAGTAAGACTCCACATCCTACCACTTACTCTTAAAGAAAGGTACTAAACTATGGGAAGAATCTGTAAAAAATTGCCAAATGTAGAAAATTCACCATGCGATTTAAAGAATCTTTTTATTCTCTTCATCTAACTTTCACCAGTCAAGCGAGCCATTCAGTTTTCATCTGAGAAGTTTTCAGCTTTAAGGACTCAGGAGAATGGCCTACAAACATGACCAGATAGGCATGTTGACAGGCTAAGAAATGGAGGGATAAGGAAGAAGTACTCTAAATTACTAACACTGAGCCTTTTAATATGTATGTCAGCATTAAGATTTATTTTACATCTGCGGCTGACACTGAGTTATTCAGATATGCTAAAGTGAATTCAGGACCTGCAAAAGAGACAACAAAGGTACTGGAAAGGTACTGTGAAAACACTCTGAGACCAGCTTTGTATTCCTTACTAACTGCTGTCCAAGATGTGCAATCTTTTACATCGTTGTTTACTAGACAACTACATAAAAACTAGTAATCTTTATATACTACTCCCATCCCTCTTTAAAATTAAAATTGAGTTGTTATTTTAACCCTACTCAAATATGTAATATAGTGATGATTGTAAGTCTTTATGATCACAAAATCCCTTTGATTTATCCCTTAGTTTACTAGCTTTAACAAACATAATCCTAAAAACAATACAGAGGAAGATCTTATAGGCCTTCAAATAATGGAGAGGGAGCAGGGAATGTCTACATAAGTAAAGCTACAGCTTCAGGGCCCAATTCTTTCCTGTTGGGAGGCTTTCTGAATGCTGCTAATAAGGTCCTGCCACTGGAACTAGAAGAATATCTTCATAAAAAAAGGCCTTCAGTGTGGGAAGATACAATTTTCAAGAAAATTTTTAATAAAAAGCTAATAGATGTGGGACCTGAATCTAACAATAGACATAAGTATGTCTAAATACATAGGAAAATATGAATATTATTAAAGGTGGCAAGTCCATCCTGCCTACCCCCCACATCCAGATCTGTAGTCACGAACATGAGGATGTTCAAAGCTTATGTGAAGATACCAGACCCAGCTCTCCACTCTTACTAACCATATGGCAACAGCCAGCTAAACACAAAATAAGAATTATTTCATTTTCTGCTCAGTATTCCACACTATGACAGCCAGAAAAAATACATGGAAACAGAGCAAAATAAACCTGCCTTGTCTATCAGCCTTGGCCTTAGCCAAGATGCAATTACCACCCTGCATCACAACTGACCCTCTGAATATTTTGAGAATCTGTATCAAAGCAACATTAACTCATATGAATTCCACCCCTGGCATTGCTGGGGAGAGGAGGCCTGCATGCTACCTGTCAGAATGGACAACTCCCAGGACATGACCTCAGCCCATGGCCTGACCCTGCTTGTTTTTCTGATAGCCTTTGAGCCCCTGCAATTCACTCTATCCACCAACATGGGCAGGATCTAAGCAAGTCTAAGAGCTCCCTATGGCTTTTGCTGACTCTCAGGACAGTTCATCACACTCTAGTGGAGAAAGAGTCCATGTGAGTAGGTGTGAGACTTCAAGCCCATGAGAAGTTCCTGAAAACAAGAACTGCAACAGCCACTCTTTTCAAGCATCATTGTGAGCAGAGGGCTGGAGTTCTTCCATGCTGTTTCTGGAGCTGCGTGGTTTGGGGAAGAGCTGCCTCCACTTGGCTAGCACTACTTAAGCAACATTTTTATATGCTCACTGGATTCACACAAGAAATCTGATCAACTACCTTCAGGAACCATCCAAAAACTTAGGAATCTTCCAGCTGGCTCACTTGTTCACCCTTCTTGGGTACTCACATATCTTATATAACATTCCCTTATTAAAAAACACACAATTTTTATGGGTTTTGTACTGCCTAATATGTAAGCATATATACAATAAGTCAGTGCCTTCAGTGACATCATCCTTCTTTTCAGCTGAGATATGGAGATGTATCTGATGAAAGAGTGAAAAGAGTTTTTTATATTTTTCTCTCCTGCATGTATCTCCCAAATGGGCTTGGCTGAGGTAGGAGTGATGTAATGCCTCTTTTGAAGACATTCTTTAAGGGTCAAAATGTACATACCAAGAGGACAGTTTATCACATGGGAATTCTGGTCACCTATTTGGAGTTTAACTGCAACCACAACGTGTCTCTTAGTGCTGGCACTGGCACATGAAACTGGAGGTGAGCTTGCTGGTAACTTACATTTCATTAGTACAATGAAGTTTTACTGGTTTCTTATTAGTGAGAAGAAAAAATGCCATCCTGGTTAGTAAAAATTACTATGCTTCCCCTAAGTGTAAAATTTGGTATTGAGACAACCCAGATGCCTAAGCTTATCACACCACCAACAAATTCCCTTCTGGGAGGAACCTACTCTATCTTCTCTCATTAGTTTGGTCCCAATTATGTCTATTTATTAGCTAGTCATCATAGCCACCATTACCCTTGCCCCCATCTAGCTAAGAGAGCTTTGGCCAAAAAGACAATTATTTCATATGTCTGGTAGGCTCTCCATGTCCACCCAGGGTGTGCATAGTCAACATGGAGACAGGACTGCTTCCAGGCTGAGGGTGTTGGACACCTAGTTAAGATGCCAGGAGGGAAGGGATACGCTCCTTAGTAGTGTCATGGCCAATCTCTCAGCCAAGGAGCCAAGGCCAGGCAGTCCTTGCCCTGTAAGCCCCAGGGACAAGGCAGGCTACAGCGCCACACAATGGACTGGTGTAGAGCTGAGCACTATGGGCAAGGGATAGAAATCCTTCCAGCCATCCTACCCAAGAGCAGGAAGCACTAGAAAGCCAACTGCAGTGAGTGCACACCTGCTAGCCAGAGAAGAAGGAGCTGGCATGAGACATGACTGCATTGCTTTCTCTAAAGCGGACTTTTAACAGCAGAATCTGTAGACCTTTATCTGTCAGAAGCACAGTGCTACTGCAGCTTCCTTATCTCCAACAGGGTTTGTTCATGTCCAGCACATTAAAATGAGACCACCTCTTAGTGAATAGGGCTGACAGCAAATGCTTTATCACTAAATAGAACCATATAAAACCAGACAGTACTGGAGGTAGACAATCTAGGCTTAAACATCCTCCTGAGCTAATTATGCTGCTCTTAGGGCAAAAACTATGAAAGAAATATGACACTTAAGCACAAAATTGACATATTTTGCAGAGGAATAAGATGGAGTTATTGAGCAGAACTTTTTTTTTTAAGCATTTCTGTGAACTCAGTTCTAATCTCAAAATATATAATCTGTTGGGTTTACATGACATTTCCATTGCTGATAAACGATGTTCAAATATATCAGGCAAAGGATGAACTTGTTGAAAGTTCTAATTGTCAATTTTAATGGATGGCCAGTTACAAAATTTGCAATCCTATGTTAGGGGAAAAGAGCCTAGACAGAATTATACGGGCAAAAAAACCCAATTATATAAAAAGCATTTTCCGTAACTATTTATGTTTTAGATTCATGCCTTCAAAGCCAAGTGCATGCCACTGGAGTGAAGGATTTAACAGTTGTGGGTTTCTGTTGTTGTTTTTAAGAGTTAGGGATACTGGACTTGCTCAGTCTATAGAGAAATCAGTGTAGTTGGAAAAGTGGGTGAACAAACATTTTTACTGCCACAGCAAACAAAACCTGATACTGATTTTTTTATCCATACTGTAGATGTCACAAAAAGCTACAGAGATGTAAATCAACTGGAAATAATAGTTAGTCTGAATTGTTGCTGGTCAAATATAGCAGAATTTGACCTGACACGAAGGCAGAAGAACAACTGTGCAACTGCATTTATACAAGAAAAGAGTAACATAAAATATTCTTTACTTAAGAACCCTACAAAGTATTTTAAACACTGACATAAACTAGTTTTCCTTTAAAAAGTTTGTTGCTGAGTTTTCAGGGCCACAGTAGGCTTTCAGATAGTATGATGCAGTATTAGTATGAATTTGGGCCAGCATTTTCAAACCAAACATTTAAAGTCAAGATAAATATATTTTTATGTGCCAAGTATTTATGGCTCACAGACACTGATAATGACTGAGTAGGGCAGGACAGATCCATTCCAGCAGTGAATTTTAAGATGCAGTTCCTGCTTGCATTAAATTAAAGTAACTATGCTGCTGATCCACAATCACAACATAAAAAGCCAAAGCCAAGTCTCTAGAAATACTCAGTCTCATATAGGTGGAAACAGAGTGGCAAAATTTGGTCAGTAACTTGGGGGCTAGTCTGATCCTATTATTAGCATTTCCTTTTTTTTTTCATGAGACCTAAACGATTAAATATAGCAGCATCAACTCACAAAATACATAGCAGCCTTAGAAGTTAAGAAAAAGGGCATAAATCACATTTGAGCCAGAGGAAAATAAGTATCATGAGAAGTAGTACTTTATGTTGTTTTAGTTTTAGTTTTTGTTTTTGGACAGCTTTATTTATACACAAGATGAAAAAACACTGCAGGAAGTTTTAACACAAGCAGATTTTTAAGGTGATCTCTATCTACTACAAAAGTAATTTACATTTCCATTATCAGTCTTAAATCTTTCCTGAGAGTCTGAAGGCCGAAGCAAGTTCCTAATCTCAGCCACTGTCTACAGGACCCATTCAAAAAGAAACCCTCAAAGCTCAGGCTCCTTAAATCAACTCCATTTGGTGCAAGGCTGGGTTTCCTGCTTGTTTGCTTTTGGCCTTCCTGCATATTGGTTCAGGACTTAGGGCCGAGCTCAGCTGCAGAGATAATGCAAAATCAGAACTATTCTTTTCCTCTGGCTGCCAAGGAAATCCCTGCTTTAGATTAGAAAATAACTAATGATTGTGTGTCCCTGTATGCTTTGGAGTAGGGCCCCTTATTTTATCTACATGGCAGCTACCTGTCAACGTGTGGTGCTTGGAGTAGCGCACTGGGAGTTCATACACACCAAGACTATCTAAACAGACCATTAAGTGCTAGTAAAGTAACACATGTGAACGACAGGTCAATAAATTTTAAACAACTTATGTTCACTGCAAAGACCTGGCTCTTTTAGAACAAGCTGTGTTTACATAAAATCAATTTTTACAAGCATCTAAATAATTAGGGAATATACTGCAATAATAATTATATTCTAAGTTCAATATAATAGTTCCAAACAAATTCAATGCATCACTTGCTTGTTTACACAATTCCTTCCCCCTCCCAGGACTTGCTTCTTAAATAACTCCTTCTCTTCACAGGAGATGTTTAAATTTCAACTTGTGTCCAAACGAGAAGGAATTGTTACTTCTTATACTAATGTGCCCTGATGCTCATCCCATTGCATATGTTTGTGCAAAATAACTGAGAGGTCAGTAAATCACAATTCTAACCTATGTGGTTATTTTATCCCTTCTAACAATATTTGCCAATATTTATTTAAAATCAGATTATTTATCCAGAGCAATCTAGCGTTAATAGGAAATTAGAATTATCCGAATTCAATTTTGGATCAAAAATTCAGAAGTTTTGGATTAAATGATGGTTGAGATCTCAACTTCCTGTTCTTTATACAATATCAGTTTATTAATTTAAAAGCTGCATATGCATACTCAAATAGACATACATACATGCCACATGTGCTCACACCCAATTGGAAGCAGATAGCAAATAAAAGAACCCAAATTTCACAATAAAGACTGAACTAAATGTTATCCATAGCTACAATGGCAAAGACACTGGCAAACTGATTTACAGGGCTGAGTTTCCACTTCATTTTTGTTGCTTTTCAGCTACAGGCAAAAAGAATTTAGCATGTTGTGAGCACTATAAATTCACATTTGCCACAAGAACCCATGATGCCATCTGTTCCCTGGAGCGTTTACATAAAGTATGCCAATGCAAACCATCTGCAAACTGTTCTTGCATGCGAATTCTTGTGATAATGCAATGTGGTACATTTGCAATTTCAAGCAAAGACCACTTGAGCTTCTTTGTAATTGCTGTGCTTAACTCAGATGTTCTATAAAAACCTCTTCAGAGCAGGATTGTGGAGTATTTTGTCGGTGGTTTTGCTGAAGTCCTTGATGTTAACTCTTTACCATTGTTTTCAGGTTTCATCACTGCAAGATAATGGTGCACCTTAAGGTAAGGGTGAAAGGAAGGAACACAGAGAAGTGGGACATCCTCCATTCCCTTGAGCTAAGGACTTTTAAACAAACTCTCAGCCTTTTGGAAGCAAGAGAGAGCACTGGATTGTATGAACTGTGGGTTTGCAAAGCACTGCAGTTCTTTCTATCCAGTGCAGAATTATATCTGAGTTTCTCCTTTTCACAACCCACTTTTTTTTTTCCTTCTTACAATTTTAAAAAAATTGATGGGAAAAAAAATGCTTATGAATGACATGCTGATATGCACTGATACTGTGAGCAGCAGTGGAAATTTTCTGAAATAGTAATGGTGGAAAAGGTGTACACACACACACACACACACACACACACACACAGACACACACACACAGACACACACACACACACACACACTCTACAGCAGAAATCCCAGCAGATCCCCCAGCAGTTGGGACCCTGGTTAACTCTTTGCTAAACAGATTAATTACTGAGTCTCTAAACCATTTTCTAGGTTTCTCCAGTTAGTATTTAAATTTTAAATAACCATTTCTCTCTCCACACAGTGAATGTAAATGTAGAATTCCCTATCTTGGATCGAACTAGCTACTATGAGTAATCTGTGTGCAAGTGTGTTCTGCTTCCTTTTCTGATTTGCCATAAAAAGGAGTGGCCAGTATCACCACTTAGTCATTCTTCTTTAGGTAGCACAGTTTCACACTTCTGCTGCCACCATATATAATTTAACTTCGCTCTTCCCTACTACTCAAACATGCCTTTAGTAAAAGCCACGCAGGAAAATAGAGATCTGGCAGAGGGCTTGGGTGACACCCCTCAATTATCCAGACACATGCAACACACCCCTGCTGCCCCCACTCTCCAGCTATGAGCCCAGCTGACTCCAGTGCATTAGCTGATGGTTGAAGAGTGTATTATAGACTGACTATAGAAACGATTAGCAATACTTAAAAGATTCAATCAGCTTGTAAATTGGCTCAGTATGCACTTGTGCTCTATGAAAATGACAGTCTGAATCTTCCCTACTCTGTGAGTGTTACTACTGGGAAGTTTCTCTTGACAGCTATCCCCATACACCAGCCTTAAACTAAATCCTAGTAAAACTAGTTCTGAGATTCTAATTTCTATCACTCATTCACTCCAGACAATGTAAAAAATTGTGAAGGGTGACATATATGATATAATTAACTTTGACAGAGAGTTTTCATTTGTTTACATGCAGGGGCTTTATTTTCCATTGTCTTGTTTTTAGCAAAGAAAGAAGCAAGCAAGTGCTGACATATATGGTGCACATCACATCCCTCTCAACATTTTACAGCCAGTGAATGCCAATTTTTAGTGCCAAATCTGTCTTTCTTCAGCAAACCTGCTTCCTACCTCCCTCCTGAGCCTCTGGGACTAGTACTCACCCCAGGCTGTTTTCCAGAGTGGGTTATGTCATGTTTTGTTGGGAGTTTTCAGCACACTTAAAATTTATGCAAAAGTAAAAAAGAGATGATCAAAGAAGCAGGAATACCTGACCTTCTCTGCCTGTGGTCACTCACTTTCACTGAGCAAGCCCCAACAGCATCTGTCACTAAAGAAAAGGATTGTTTTGCTCAGACATCTGTGGGTCACATTATTTCACAAGGCTGCAGCAAGAGGGGAAAGTAAAACTGAGGCAGGTTATTAATCACTTACCGTTTCCTGTACGACATAGAGGAAATAATCAAGCAGTATAGTGGGTTATAAAGGGAGATTCCTGAGATACAAAAATAATCACTTCATTTAAGGCATTGCAGGAGGCCGTGTGATAGAGGCAGATTTGGAAATTTGGCTTTATTTTATTTATGAGATTAAGTAACTGACAACAGCTGCCACATCTAAATGAGGGTATGATGGCATTCACCCAGCAACTGAGAAGAGCAGCGCTTTGGATTTACAAGTCTTCTCCATTCATACCCAAAAAGCACAGGGTTTGCAGGGTGGAACAAGCCCAAACTACTCTCAGTGATATTACACGACCAGATCTGGAGGGAACTTGCCCCATATAAATTAATGCCAGCCTTAACAAGAGTAACTTTGATTCATCGATATATGCAGCTGTGTCCTCACTAGGGAGTTTTCTGGCTACACAGGATTTTATACATCTGTCAGCTTTAAATCAGGGATCCAAATATAGACTGCAGCATGCCAGAACACTCCATCAATTTGTCCCTTTCCCTTGGGCCTATAAAGCACTAAATGGGCAGAGGCTCATCAGTGAGGGATCAAGTCCTGATCCTACCCACACCCTGCAGTCCAGTTAACCTCAGCAGTGCAAAATAGGAGTCAAAGGAAACAAAGCTGCACCCAATTTTTAAAGTATCTCCCCCAGCTCCCACCCCAAATTTCTGATGTACAATGGATTGCATTTTTTTCCATTTTTCCTCCTGCCATGCAAATGTGATGGCAGCTTCCTGCAGCTAGCAGTGTGAAAAGTCACCATCAGCAACGACGAACACCAAACTGAATTAGATCATCTTCTCAATCATCATTTCTGTGATGAAAAAGGGAGATAAAACTTCCTTTGAAGAATTTTCTAAAGCTACACTGAAGCAATCACCCAAAATACAGGAGAAGTGGCTCACGCAGAAGGAAGGATATGGGGGCAGTGTTCTGTGGTTTTGTGTGGATTTTAGCTGCATTAAGAGAAGAAGACTTAAGGCTGCTACCTTTGGTAATTTATATGAGGTATTTCTAGTACTGACCTATTCTTCTGTTATGCTTGCAGGACAACAAAGTCTTCTCCCTGTTTCTGCTCTTCCCGTGAATTTCCAAAGGAAAAAGACAGCATTCAAAATCAGGACTGGTCATGCTGGCAGATGAGGCAGCTTGGCAGTTCAATACCAAGTGAGTTAAATAAAAATAAAATTTAATTTTAGCCCTTTTAGGCAGTATCAACTGCAGGTAACAGTGATATTCACATTTTAAAAGGCCTCACATTTCAGTAATATTATTGTTATTAATATTGATAGACCAAATTTCTAGTAAATGCAAAACCCTCTACCATGAAACACTGCAATGCACAAGAAGCAACCCTCACACCACTTTTTTTCTCTTTTTTTTTCATTTTTCTTTTTTTTCTATTACTGAGGTTTATATTTCAGTCTTTAGAAATAGCTCAGTCATCAAAGACTGTGACCCCCATGAGGGCACTAATTGAGGAATGGATAGAGTTTCCCAGAGACTAACAGCCCAGGGTAGTGAGGCTGTGCTGCCCTGCTACGGCGCTGCTGCGAGGAATACATATATGACAAGACCTTTGGTCCCTAACCGTGATGGATACCAAGTTGCTACAGCAAATATTGCCCTGGATGACTGCCAAGGATTAATCTTTTGACAATTAGGAACTTGTTTCATTTTGCAGCATAAGCGAGGGTATGCCTTCACTAACCTAATCTCAGTTTGAGAGATGTCAAGCATATTCTTCAATACGAAATTAAAAGATAGGCTGTTTTATCTTCAAAAGAAGTGACTTGAACATAGAAAATCACTCTTAAATCTATCTCTAGATATAGGATTAGATGAAGACTGACTGTGTTTCACTGATACACACAGCTTTCAATACCCTCTTAAAAATCACAGTTCTAAAAAAATCAAATGACAGAATCTGGTAGAAATTGTATTACTTTGTAGTGATCAAATTCTGTCCTTAGATGTACATGCATGGGGCTTCAATTTGACAGCAAACCTGCATAACCAGAAAGCCTTCATCTGAGCACAGAATCTGACCCACAGATGCAGGAAAATATCTATGTTTGATGTAGCAGATTTCTATTATTTTAGAAGAGTAGCATCTGGACCTGGAAGTATTTTACCACACTGAGACTGATGCATTTGACATATTGTAGTCTTGCTGAGTTCCTTCCTTTATTTGGAGATGATGAACTTGATAGCAGTCGGCATTACCGAGTGATTAATCAGTCACTTTTGTAAAGGTTATCTGTTAAAAATACATCTGATTAATTTGGTCCAATGACAGAAGAGGAGCTGTAGATCCCTTAAGGCTGACCCAGAGGCCATCGCTGTATAACAATGGACAGGTTTCATTTATAACATGGGGAACACACATGGAAATCTGCTTGTAATTAGAAAGTGATAATGAATCCATCTATCAAAAGGAAGCTGGTTTGTCAGCAGTTGTGGATGCAAACCCTGATATCTACTGTAAATCCCTCTGGCCTTCCCTGGGGAGTATAATTGTAAATATAAGTCTTCAGTACCTCAAACAAAGGTCTTTCCAGGTTCTGGTTTTGAGAAAGAGATTTTTCTTTTTCATCAATTCATGTTCTTGTTCTAACAGTGAATAAAAGTGGCAAGTGATGAGTTACAGACATCAATCTTTTTCTTCAAACATTATTGTGTCTGTTTCAGCAGAGGAGAAAGATGCTTAGAGACTCTGATGATCTGAAAGACAAATGAGATCTGTACAAACAGAAAATGCTTGAGTGAAGCAGAACTACGATCGCCTGCAGGTAACAGAGGATAATTCAAGAGAGTTGTGTACCTAGTGTAAGTTCCTGACAAAGGGTACAGGTCTTTCAATACCTATAAAGATTACTGGAGTGATACTAAGGGTGTTTCACAAATAATCTGATTAACACAAGCTTCTGAAGAAGGCTCAGACTGAAAAAGGACTTTGAGATTATGAGTTTTGGAAACTGGAAGAATAGAATTACCATCAAAGGAAATGATCAGGAAGGATGAAAGGGAATAGAAGGCACTTGGAAGAGCCCTGACAACAGCTGCTAGCCTTTTTCCTTTTTATCAGCATTCAGGTAGAAATATCTGCAGATACCAGAACTCCACTTCCAAACAGCAACTGTAACGGGAACAGAGCCATTACTCAAGGTACCTGAACATCTCCATCACCCTAGGCAACTGATAATCAAATGTAAGTAATGTCCCTGAAGAAAAACCACAGTAAAGGAGTTCAATACATTTCTGAATATTGATTCCTTCCAGAAACCAGAGCAATCCAGATAGGACTAAAAGAAAACGGGACATCAGTCTTTAGTGTAAAATCAGTTACAATCCAATTAAGCATCTACCAGAAAGCCAACATAAACACTCACATGCAGCAACAAAAAACAAAACCATGTAGTAATAATCCTCTAAAATCTAACACCAGAAGATGAAGAGACCTGGCCTGTTTCACAACCACAGATAGATGATTAAAACATAAAACACACATGTCAGAATAAAACTGTTAAATAAATCATTTTACAAGGAGGAATTCTAAGGTTTATTTCCACTTTTTTCTTGGCAACTAGCTAATTACCTGCTTATATCTTCTTAAGATGAGGAGGAAGCTGAAAAGAGGCCATTAATAAATCAGATGTTCCCCAGCAGCCCCAAGCCTTTAAACACAGTGGACAGCAGTTTTTACTACGGGAGAGTATAGCCAAGCTCATAACAACATTACTCAAAAAGTCCAAACAGCCCTTCAGCCACCAGTCTTCTCAAGTGTTTGTGGGGAAAAAGTCCATTAAAAAAACTCTAGAATATACACACATGGAAGAAAGTGAAGAAATGAAGCACAGTGGAGCACAAAGCCTTATGTCAGGCAGCCACAGCAAGGATTGTGCAGCACAGGCACAGCATCAGAGCAGCAGGACCATCCAGAACTGTTCATTACTGCAGAGAGAAAGAAAGTATTCCCTATGGCCTCATGGATACCACTGACCATTCCTAGGGGCATGATCATGGTTTGCCATGAGCACTGAATACCTGCAGGATACAGCCAGGCTGGGGTGGCTGGAGTCAGAGCTTTGTGAGATCTTCCAAGGAACCCTCTTTTGGCTGGATATGGCAACATGGAGAAAGACCAGCATAGCAAGGAGGGGAAATGACCAAGAACAGTCTTCAAACAATGCTCTAAAATATGAAACTCATGATTTCACTGATCAGAATCACCTGGTCAAAGCAAAAGATCTGAAGTAAAAAAATTCAATTGCTACCACAGCAAATGATACTCAGCCAGTAACACCAGCCCCTCCCAGCACACCATCCAGCAACCTGCAGAAAGCAGCCTTCATCTTAGTGTTTTGGTGCCAAGGAGTTGAGTGCAACACAGTTATTTGGCAAGCACTGAGCCTCCAAATTCTACATGATTGAATGTGTTTCCCCTAATAAAACAGATTTATTAATACACTTCTATTTTTAAATGTGATTTTTAGAAACTGTGTCATCCAAGAGGTACACTGCAGGGTAGAAGAATGGAGAGGCAGAGAGGGGGAATAGATGCCTTCTGAGTCTTGCTCACTGAGACAAAGTTATTGGCACAGCAGCACTAGGAGAGCAGCAGGTACAGAGCAGACACCAAAATCGTGAGTGGAGATGTTAGTGAGAATGCTGGTTACACAGGCATGTGCAACAGGGCCACATGGTTCTATTAGATACCCAGAGGCTCTGAAACACAGCTGGATCAAGCCTGAGTAAAGTGCCAGGTGAAGGCAAAAGCCAGCATTAAAATTCTTGCAAAGCTGGGCATGGTCAGTGTTAACGTTTGTGAAGTGCCACAGAAGCTCTACATTTTTCAGACACCTAATGATATTGAGGCACAGAAAGCAAGCTAAACAAAGAGCTTCATTCACTCCAGCTCCATTAAAAACAGGGAGAACAAAATCAGTTCCAGACATGTGGGAAAGAACCAACAATTGCTAGCAAAAACAGTAATACCAGCATTAGTGTTCCAAGAGAAAGAAAAAAACCACGATGGAATAAAAAAATAATCACATGAATCACAGAAGATGTTTTCAACAATCTGAGCACAATTTAAAAATAATTACTAAAAGAAATCAAAACTAGCTTGCTGAATTCAAAATGTACATGTCTGAAAGATTAACACTGCTTCAAAGATATTCTAGTATAAATGGTCAGTAATAACAGCCTATGTAATGAGTACATGGTAATTAAGAAATATAGATAGCAGTAACTTAATGAGGACATCATATTTTCCCCTAAGGAAGGACATGAGCACTGATACATCCATCTGTTCTCTTCATACCTAGAGTCTTGTCCTGGTGGCACAGTCCTCACATACTTCAGTCCATACTATTTTGTAAGAAGCATTGGTCAATGCAGTAAATGTCCTTACACTTTTATGTTGACTTATAAATAATAAGAGTAGCTCAGTGATGTTTGATCTAGTAAAAAGGTTTGTAGCCATACTACTCATTTCATCCTTGTCTGGCAAAGCTAACTGAGAATCTCTTCTCTACTGTTAAATGATCTTACTGCCCTGTCAAACTGCTCACTCCCCACTCTCCCCCACACTTGGGAGAAGTCTTGCTCATAGCCAGAAAAAGCAGTAAGAATCCATCATCATATACACAGAGCAGCTTCTCAATTCCCTGTTTTCTTTTATTTTGCCTTCTCAACAACCACTCACTTTTCCTTCTTAGAGAAACCTGTCTCTCATTCCTCTTGGAGAAATGGCACCCCTAAACTTCAGACACACTGCCTATATTGCCAATGTTGTTTTTTTCTTGGCATCTCCTAAAGCAATCAGGGCTTTTGAGGGCACAGCACTCCCCAAGCCGGCCTCTTGAACAGATTAAATGGATCAAGTATGCCCAGTATTTGTTCCTGTCAAATGTATCATACAAATACTGCTCTGACAGTGTTTTTATGAGTAGCACAGGAACATATTTGGAAACAAACAAATCTTATCCTTGGGACCAGAGACAAGGATATTAAGGAAAGAACATTTTGGTGTATGTGAGTGTATGTTTTCCTACTTACTGCCCAGTAGGGAGGAAGGTGAATTGCTACTTACTTTCACAGACTGTGGTAAGATTTCCCATTCACCCTGCCAGGCTCAGACAGTATTATCACCTGCATCAATTAAGGTACCTTAGCAAGGGGTTTTGCAAAAAAAATTACAGTAATGGCTTTATCAAAGCATGAAAACATAAATGTGCCTTCATTTATGAGGAAGAAACAAATGATTAGAGTATGAATGCATCGTTTAGGGTAATTTGCAAAACAAGAGGATGTGCTGTAGGCACTTTGGTTGATAGGTGGAAAATAGTTACAAGAGAACAAAAAAAGGTCCCACTGAATTTCCTCCCTGCTGGCCATTGTCCTCCTCCCCGTTTCTTGTTTGGCATTTAACTGATACTTTTATTTTTTCCAATAAAAATCTGGCCACTATTTCTATTAAACTTAAGGGTTTGTATAAGGTTCCTTATAGCAGCTGCAATGTCAATGTGGGTTCTCCCAGCCTGCCCTCCAAATCATTTCAAACCAGCTCCACAAAGACTGTCAACAAAGCCTCTCAAATGAGCACAACGGCAACAAGGATTTTCTTCATAAGAACAGTCCTTTCCCTAGGAATCTCTCTTCTGTGCTGCAGTTTTGCCCATAAGCCTCCCACTTTAAAGCCAGAGTCAGGACAATACAACCTGCATAAATACACCTGGTCAGTCTGCCTTTTCCTGCTGATAGAGAAATAATAAGTTACATACTTTTGTAATGGGCTTTTGAAGTTTTTCACCTGTTTCTACTTTTCCAGATGTCCTAGGCCAACCAGCCCCTGCGACTTCTACCCCTGGCCTTTATTCTTCATTACTGGAGACCTTAGGGTTGCAATGCTGTCCTCTCCAAATTCAAAGCAAAAGGAGCAAAATCTGACTGTGAATTTCTAGCTGAGGATACTGCTGGATAGGATCTACGTCCTCAGAAAACAAAGACATAGGGACAGTGCTAGAGGCTATTTTCAGGGGATAGTACAGAAAGTGGCTTCAGAGGGAGGTAGGATACTGCAGAAAAGCAGTTCCATGCCCTGTAGGAGAGATCTCCTGCACTAGTTGAGCCTCTTCAGAATGGATAAATACTGAGAAGCAGAAGCTTCACTTCAAACTGAGTCTGACCACTAAAGTCTTCACTGAAAGAAATTTCTGACAAGAGTCCAGGAAAAGAGCTGGTTATAATATAAAAGGACACACTGACATTGTCCACCCATTTGGTTTGATGTCAACATAAACCTCATGCCACAGGAGAAAGTAAGGAATTCTGAAATAGCTCCTCCTACAGAATCAAGGTTTCATGGAGTTCACGTGGCACAGAAACATAGACTCACACAATGGATTGGGTTGGAAGGGATTGTAAAGATCATCTAGTTCCAGCCCTTCTGTCATGGGCAGGGAACCTTCCATTGGACCAGAGCCCCATCAAGCCTAGTCTTGAAGGAGAATTGTAAAACTGTTTCAAATCTTTTACTGGTGGTTCTCTTGCTGAAAATAATTCATAGTTCAAAGAGAAACAAAATAAATCTTTAGCACCATACCCTTTGTACAAAGGATTTGCATACTTCTTGATTTTTCCACTTTCAGTTGTCCAAGTGAAGAACTGGGTGGATGGGGAGGTGTTTATGGTAGACACTTGTTTCCTGCAGAATGTGAATGTCTTTAGCTCTGGAAGAAGGACCACAGTGGCATCCACTGTGGGTGGCTCCTGTGTTGCTCAGTCAACCTGACAAAGCTTGGCACCGAAAATTAAACTGTGGAAGTTCAAGGGTTTCTTAGTTGCATCATTAACAAGTGTCAGCAGACAACAGGAAAAAGGTGATATATGAAGAACATAAATGAGAGCAGAACAACTTCCAGCAATAATTGAAAGCATAATGCACTTTCAGCAGTGAGGTTGGACTACTACTGGGAAGCACCTGGTTCTGTCAGGTCTCTTCTCTCAAGACCAGCACCAATGCCAATAGCCACTGGAAGTGTTTAAGCCAGAAGAGAGTGCCAGTCTATTTGCAGGTCTTCGTGACTGAAAAATGGGTGCTATCAGCCTTTTTTCCTAATATTTGCCTGAGCCTCACCAGAGCCTTTATAGGGAGACTTATTTTGTGATAAGATTGTTTCAGGAGTCAAGTGCCTATTTCTTTACTTTGGGCATGGAAAGACATTAAGGAATTATCCCCATTTTGGCATCCCTAATTGATAGTCCCAAAAAACTGCTAAGTATCTATCAGGGATTTTCTGAAGCAGGAGAGACATTTTTTGCCCTTTTGAGGCAGTTACCACACAGCAGGATGGGTGAGGCTTAAAATAGAGTATTTTGTGTGCCTGTTTCACAAGGGTGCTTTGCCAGTCTGCCCAGCCATTTGTTAGTTCACAGTTATTGGCATTCAAACCAGAAGCGAGGACTGTAAATGAATCTTTGGATTGTACAGTCCTTGAAGATTTCAAAGGAGTTCAGCCTGAGCTAAAATCTGGTAAGTTGGAAACCATTTAGACATCTTACTGTGATGGTCAGTAAGAGGAAACCAAGTTTCAGACTACCTCCTGCCTTAAGTAAACAAGATACATGTGTAGCCCTGTCAGAATCAACTAGTCAAGAACAAGGTTCAAGCACATTTAAAACTGAATCTATGCTGACCCTGACTTAAAAGAGAAGCATATTGTTGGTAAGAGTATATAAAATTCATTTCTCATTTACAGAAAGGAAAAAGAAAGACCAATTCTGATACAAGCTTGCAGGTCGTCTTAGTACTCGAGCCTTCTAGATGTAGAAAAGGGTTTGCTAAGAAAGGAAAACATGCTGGGGGTTTGATCTATATTCTAAGAGGCCTTTGCAGTCATATAAAATGACCCAGACTTATTACAACTTCAAAAGACACACATAGTTAATACTGATTTTATCAAATACCATAATGCTATGCAGGCTAGCATTGCTTCTGAAAGTATTTGCATAATGAATAACATATCAAGCTATGTAAACCTTTACATTTTTGGTTTCTCATCTAGATAGCTTTTAAACAAGGTCAGAAGCAAAGCTGCATGTTTATTTTGCCTTTTTTTAAACTTTTAAGCAGAAATTATATTTGCTATTTTTCAAGCATTTGTTGTCCCTCCTTCATTTTGAGCAAGGAGAAATGATCCTGACATATTACATATGACATATGACATAATGGATTTTTGGAGGAATCTTTTGCTGATTAACCATGCAGTGAAATGAAATGCTTAATAGAAAACACTTGGCACAAGCTCCCTGATCAAAATGTCACCTTGAAAATGGCTCATAAGTCATTTGTCACTGTAGATTTTACCCACATTGCACAATACTGGCATCCCATACTAACACACTGCAACTGTGAGTAGACAGCCTGGGGTGATAAGGAAATTACAGGTATTACCATTCTGGTTATCCACAGATAATTAGCAGCTCCCATAGGTTGCAATGATCTAGGAAATACCATGTCAAAGGTAATCCTTGTGCAAGTACTGACTCTGACAGTGCTTTACTATCTTTGGCCAAGGTTAAATTTGGGTCACCGTACATGTGAACGTACGGAATCACGCATATGATGCCAAACAGGCTTCGTCCAGTGTTTGACCTTTACAGAGAATGTTTTTCTTGCAGTATCTAGAAATTATTTGCAAAAACTGGCATGTAAAGTGTGAATACGGTTGAGAAGTTACAAACAGAACTAGGTATTTTCATTTGCTCTGCTGCTATGAAGTTGTCTGGGCCCTGATATTTTAGACAGAACCAGCTTCAGCTGAGAAATGACATCAACAGTAGTCCACACAGTGCCCCTTCTGATTGCAGGCAAAATGAAGATTCCTCAGACAGGCGACTCAATGCTCTTGTAAAGGGTAAAAGTCAAATTCTGCCCTTTTGAAGAAAAATGTTGGTAGCTGTCTGCCTGCTTTGAAAATTGCCATATACTCTCTACAGATATGGCTGAGAACAAATGTGGTTAGTGTTTTACCCCTACACATCTTTGCTTATTATTTTTATACCATTCAGATTACTTCAGAATTACCTCTTTATTTCCCCTGCTTTTTATGAAATTATGTAAATAACTGGAACTCATGAAACATATGGGTGGAAATGCCACAGCCTGATTTTTTTATCCAGTATTTGTGACATATGCAATCAAAATCAATCCATCACAATGTTCCCTAATTCCTGTATTCTCATTCCATATGCAGTAAAAGCAGCACCCACCATAACATACTGCCCTGCAAGTGCAGTGGTACTTGGCATGTTGTTTCCTTTCTGTTCTGCAGAATTTCACACCTCCTTTCATTTTGCCTGTGCTCGTTGTAGCCCATCTCTAGATGTCCACCTTATGTCTATGTGATGTAGCTTCATTTGACTCTAAAAACTTATTGTTTTTTTTTTTTAGTGTTATTTGTCCAGTCAAAGGAACAGAGACACTTCTTAGCCCATGGTGACACAGCCAAATATTCTGCAGCCCTTTCTGATGACAGAAACATGCACCAAACCCAGGATTCACTGTGTAGCCTGAACAGTTCACCACACTGCACACTGCATCAACAAAGGATCCTTGGACAGTTTATTGTAGCAAAAACAAAGACCACATTTCTATTTGTGTGAGTGGTCTGGTTCCCTAACCAAAATTACTGAGCATACCTTTTAAAGTGATATTTTTATCCCTAAAAACTGAGAGCCTCTAGTGCTACTACACCTGTCAAAATACTTCTTTACTCTTCCAAGCATCCCCACACTTGCAGTCTGAGTCAGACCATTTGGATATTACTCATGATGATTTCTTCTATCTACAGCCCTGGGAACACTACAATTCATAGGGGTGAGACATGCTAACACCAGGTCTATGAGTGATTTAATAAGGCCTGAGTGTTTTTTTTTTCTCTCTCTCTGAACAGTCTGTGGTACAGAAGGGAAAAAACAAAATACTTCCATCATCACAGTACTAAACATTAACCTTTAGGTAATGAGTACCATAATTCAGGCCATTCAGTTCAGTTCAGAAAAATCACATGGAAACACAAAGAGGAGGATATTAATGAGTATGCCTGGATGTATCTGCATGTCCCTGGAAAACAAGAGCATGCTGTGGTGGACCAGTCACACCTTCACGAATGGCACTTGTGCTGCACAAATGGCTGGGAGAATCCTTCAGTCTTACCAGCCTTATGAGTGTATTTCTGTGTTGTGTGTAACCCACCAAAGAACAAACCAATCCCAAGCCATGAAGGGGCACAGTGTCTCAGAAGAAATGTGACAGCAACAGGAAATGTCCATCACTGGCACATAAACGTGGCTATGACACACAGATGCCCTCACCTACGCTGCCTTGTTAGTGGCAATGAGCAGAAGGCACCTCCCCCCGCCATCTGTGCCTCCTCCTATTTGTGGAGGAAAGACTAGCATATACCTCAAAAATAGTACATATCAATGACTTTGCTTCTTTCAGTGAACTTTAAGTCTTAAGTGAAAAAAACTTACATGTTTGAATGTGACATAATCAAGTGAATCTTCAAAGGACTCATGGATTTGGAGGAAGGTAGAGGACATGCCAGTGTATAGGCTACAATCAGCATCTTTCCACAAAACTGTGTAATTGAAGCCCACTTACAAAACCAAGGGACATCATATGTACCTGCAGCTGATTTTGGGAGGCTGCTCTGGAACCTCCCTCCTCTGCTGGCCAGCAAAGCCTCCTTTCCTCTACAGACTGCATTCATTTTCAGACCTGTGCATTCCCAGAATACTCTTGTGCACACACTGTCCTCTAGGTGTAACTCATCACCTTCCCCTGTAGCAGCCTTCCCCTCTGGGGCACTCAGCATCCACTGTGTCACTGCCAGCCTGCACTCTGCTAGACTAAACACACAGGGCTCCTTCAGCCTCCCCTCTCCATGTCTTCTCGAGCTGACACTCGTTCTCCTGTTGCACAACACACTTCCAGTCCTCTCCTGCATAAAATTTCAATTGTTCCAGTTTAAATGTGTGGGAAGTGCTGAGCCCACTTCTTGGTTTTGCTTAAAAAAAATCACTACCTCTAGACAGTGCATTTATGAAACAGGCTGTTATCAAGTTATGCATATAAATTAACCTAACCTAGTGAAAATACAGCATATAAAAAAATAGCTTCTATGGATCATTTGATTCTATGATGAAACGTAAAGCATTTGCTACTCTGGAATAGAAGCTAGCATTCACCATAAGCTTTTTGATTAAGGTTTCTGATTAGGACTGTTTTTAATGTCTCATATAGCAAAATCCAGTGTTCATATTATGTTGCCTCTGTAGATCAAAGCTTGTCTCACACGACCTGTGAAATTCATTAATTTTATTTTTGTGTATCTAGAATAGGTCATGCCACATTCTGGATGTAAAAAAACTAAAAAAAGACAGTGTAGCTTAAAACTCCACTTTTCCTGCCATTGTCTTGAAATACATATTAAGTTTAATGTGGAAGAGATGATGATCCAGAATAGAACTTGCTTTTTCTGTCAATGTAAGCAGTGTATTGGTCTGGTTAAAAAGACAGATAGGAAGTCCTTCACTGCAGCACAGCAGTGAAATAATAACGGGATAATGCCACATGTGATACACAAATCCCTAAAGAAGAACTTCCTGAATTCCTTTTAAAGTTTATTTAAGCTTATTTCCTTCAAAGATTTTTCTTCTTTCAGTAGAAGGTCAAGACAGCTCTCCTATACTTCCCCCTGAGCAGAAAACATCTACAAAGTGTCTGTATTGCTCAGATGAGCTCAAAAACTGGTTCTGCAGCCCAGAGCTGTTGTCACCTTTGCCATCCCTGGCAGAGAACAGCACACCATTTCTTACACAAGTTCAGAGTAGTCCCTGGCTCCCACGTGTTGCTGCTGCTTCTTTGTCCTGTCCTACCCTTCTTATCTCCCAGTTGTCTGGCAACCATGTCTGAAAGGAGAAAGTCCTCCTGCAGGTGATCCAAGGCAGCTGAACTGGAGCTGGTGCCACTAACAAGTTTCCAGCTTCCTTGACCAAGGGAATTGAGGTCTTTCTGAGTGACCACTCATCTCCAAGACATCAGTGGCATGTATCAGATTAATACCATCTCTGAGGATGTGTCAACCCAAACAGAACTTCAGCATGACCACATGAACCTTTTAACTGGGACAAAAGGTTATTTTCTATCAGCTGCTTTTTGGCATCCATCTGTGTGTACCCTGTGGTAGAGATGAGGCTGATTAATTCCTCTGCAAAAGATGCTGGAGATAAGGCCAATCCCCACAGCTCAAGTGAGGGACCTCACAGGAGCATGTCTGTGTGTGGAAACTCCAAAGCTGTATGTGATTTCTGCCCATGGATGAGTACACAAAACTCCCACTGAGACCCACAGGGAGCCTAGAGAACTTATCTAAGGGCAAAACTCAATCCTACCCTTATAGCTCAAATTAAAAAATAATAAAAATTCCCTCCGCACACAGTCACATGACATGCAGCTAATGTTGCATGATGGAATAGTACAACTCCCTCTGCTTCCTTGGCCTTCTTGCCAGAAAAGCAACAAAATTAATATTTAGCTTCATGTAGTGCTTCTTGTCCTATTTCTAAACCCAAAGTAAACCCTGCTTGGAAAAAGCATTTCAGGAACCTCGGTGACACAGAATCTCTGCACTGGCAGAGCTTCAGTAAGAGGCATGTTTGGTCAGAGATGTGTCCCACGCAGCATCATTGCTTCCAGGAAATACCAATAGGAAATATCTGGCAGCAACCAATGCACAGCACAACTGTGTGAGCTTACTACAGCTTACCCTGCACACAGAAATGAGGAGAAAATACTGCAACATATTTCTTCCTGCCTGTCCTCAACAGCACATGGACTTTTTAACCCAAATTTTCCCAATCAAGCCTTAATAACAACACTGTTGATGTTGTTTACTATAGTAGATATTTTCATAGCATATCATCTCCTCTTTAAAAAAACAAGCAAACAAAAAAAAAAAAAAACAAAAACAAAAAAACTGTCCAAGGAGTTCATCCTGAAAAAATAAACTTCTGTAATTCACACAGAGCAAATTCCACTGTGAAAACATTCTTGTTCTCTTCAGGAATGTAAAACTGTTTAACTCCATCTACACACTGGGCTTCACAGCCTGGAAAAGACCTGGCTGGGCTTTCTATTTGTAAACCAAGTTGAATGTCCTTCCAGCCTCAAATAAGGCCACACAGAAGAGAAAAGCACTATGGAGAGATGAAGTTCTTCTCTGCCCTCTGAACCTGTAAGGGATTTTTTACCATGCATGCTGCATTATGCAAGTTTCTCTTGCCTTCTCTGAGCATGGTGGGAAATGCACTGTTCTGAAAAGAAACCTCTGCAAATGCAAAGGCAAAAAGCACTGAGTGGGAGAACTTGGGAAATTGCTGTGTGTAACTTTACAAAATCCAGTTGATACTGTGAAGTTGTCATTTAAATAATTAAGTACCAGAGAGTGTCTCTACTGATAGCAAAAAGCAGTGTGGGCAAGCTGAGCTCAGGCCAACAACACTCCCTGCCACTCTGAACCTCTGTGGCTGACAGATGCTGGAGCAGGAGCTCTACCAGGACAAGGTACCAGAAGAGATGTGACCCCGTACATATACATATATATATATATATATATATACACACATGCACATAGTTTTAAATAATAAAGACAGCATAACTCACACGTATCATTGCACATTCACACACAAACCATGCAAGTATGTGAAGAAAAACCGAGCATTTGGCAGGAATATTCTACATCATCAGACACAGTCAAATGAATGTTTTGTAACAAAAAGTTTCTGTAAAAACACCATGGAAATCTGTGCATAAGTCTTACTCCATTTCAAAAAGGCTGGATGTACACACCACAGAAATGATCTCATGTTTAATGCAAACAATAAGTCACTAAATTTATTTTCATTTTTTGCATTGATTCTATTCAGTATAAAAGTCTTTCTGTTATGAGAAATCCTACATCGAAGTACTGTATCCACGTTCAGATACAGGAGAATGTTCCTCATCCTTTGACAAATCTTGGGGGGCTAAAGTTTCTCCTGCATCAGAAAATGTCTGTTTTATTTCTTTATGCCTATTTTTTTGTTGTACTCATTCAGAAGAATAAATGTAGAATGCATTCAGCAAACCATGCTAACAGGAAAATTTTCTTACAAAAATATAAAGACATGGGGTTTTTTATAGATAGATAGATATGCATATATATGTATCTGGAGACATATGTGCTTAGGCTGTCACTGATATTCGCTAAGTAGGGATTTAACAAAATTTTCCTACAGCAGGACCTTGTTACTATTTTAAAATCATAAATATGTGCAGAGGCAGTTTACAGACCTTTTAATTTATTCTGCACACACTCACACTGAGACTTGCAAGACATACACAAAGAAGCACAAGGAGAGCTAAAAGAAGAGACGGTATCTGGCCTAATTTCAGCATCTAGAAGTTAGATGTCTAGTTCTCAGTTAGTCAAGGCTCCTTTCTACATCTAGTACGTATTTATAAGCATACCTCAGTATCATCCTGTCTAGACAGTCACTCTGGAAATGCTTGTTCACTGCCTGTCAAGGGGGCTTACGGTAATGAGTTAGTGGGTAGGTTTTAGAGATGTCTAAAACTGGGTGAGATAAATCCAGACATTCATATATGCCTTTGCAGAGGTGCAGAAAAGCCTCTTTTTAACCCACAGGACCTCCCTGCCATGCCTGAGGGCCACCACCACCTTCCTGCATTGGGATGCCCACAGCTGCCAGGCCATCACTTGGCCCATCTCCTACTCCTGAAATGCTGCAGCCAAGGCCTGAATACACATCAGATGTGCACCATTAGCAATGATGCTTCCTGCATTTGCAGCACATAAACTTGTTCCTATAACAGCTCTCGGTATTTTCCACCATTTGGCTGGCGCTCAGTGATGTAACCCAGTGTGAATGAAAGAACCCCCTTTTTCTCCAGTCTCAACAATGTGCCTATTTGTGAGCAAAGCCATTGCTTTCCCCCATGGACCTGGTTAGTAGTGATATTTTATTTAAAATTCTTGTGGAAGCTTATGGGCTAAAGTAACTGTGATGTGAAAACCAGATGTCCATGGCAAGGGAAAGACTCAAAGGGCTTTCAGAAACAGGGAGAGTCATAATTCGGCTTCAGAGACTGTGTTACTCTTCTCCATGATGGGTACTGGCAATGGGCAGGGGGGGTTGCATGCAGAGATAGGTGGTAAAACACATCTGCATTTTCATTGTGGATGGGACTGTGCTCAAACACAGGGGGAAATGGGGTGAATTGGGGGCCCTACTCTCCCTCAGCAGCCACATTCCCAGCAGTGCCACCTCACTCACCTCCCAGGAATCAGTAGGGGCACAGCCAGCATGGCAGCAGCTTTGGGCATCATCCTGCATCAGCTTATGTGACCACAGTCACCACGTTGCGGATGTCCCCAAGGGGTGAAAGCAGCTGTAGCAGGTCAGGAGGCCAGCCAGAGGCTGCCTCATCACCCCACTGGGGATGTGAGCTGCAGCACAACCACGCAGGAGCAGGCAGCAGGATGCTGCTCCAACATGCTTAGTCTCAGGAGCTCTTTAGCTACCTCTGCTCAAGCCCACCCAGGCCACTGAAATAGAGGCTCACACGCCACCAAACTGCAATGATGCTGAGAAGAAACTTGAGCTTGGAGTCAACAAAGAGCCAACATGTTCTCCAAGTACTTTTCCTGTTCAGAACATACACCCTACCATCTGGAAGTTTAAGGCAGCAAGGAAACTTTGATGGCAGGCTTCAGCAAAGTAGCATCACTGACTTTGTTACCAAAGTTATACCAAAATATATATCCCAAAACTATATGTATATGTAGAATAATTAAGGCTAGAAGAAGCCAGTTAGCTAGAAGCCCACCATAGCTATCAGTGCAATTTGTGCCTGCATTAGAAGCACAGCTGCAGCTAGTTTAGGATTTTTGGAGCATGCTGGTGTGACTGATCTACTTAAAACACTAAGATGTAAGAAATTAAAAACTTGAAATGGCCTGACTATAAAACAAGATCCAATTACATGGCAAAGCCAGCCTGAACGTTTTTGGATACATAAAAATTTTGAAGATGTGTTTTTGCAACTGTAGGTGCTTCGGTTTTTGCCAAAAGAGTTTTGAATAATTTTAAAACTCTCCCTGCGTGTCTGCCAAAGGATGTGCTCACTGACAGGAAAAGCTAGTAATAGATGACAAAACAGCAACAAACTCCTTCCCACTCAAAATGCTGGTGAGGTCTTTTTAAATGGGGAGATGGCTTGTCTGCAAGTGCTGTAACAAAACTACTGTACTTTGATCATGTTTATTTTAATAGTTTAAGCTGTAATTATATCAAGAGGAGTTCTTTATTCATTTTTTACAATGGGTATAATGAATGCAAATATGCTTTTTTAATGGTTTGTGTCTTTTAGCTTTATCCAAGCACTATTAAGAAAATGGATGTGGAGTTATTCCAGGATAACATCTCCAAAACATATTATTTTTTCCTCTCTCCACTACATAACAAAATGTGACTTTTACTACAAATTATTATAAGCACACTCCTGGAAGCTAGTCTTTTACAACCTGATATCCTATTCTGATTGCAGGAAAATGTGAAAATAAATTACACAATCATTTACATTCCTCTAACAGTTATCTTTGAATATGTATTTTAAAACACCATTTCTGTTCTACGTATTTTTCATCATTTTAGCTTTGTTTCCTTATTTCTAAAGACATGCTTTAATAGACAGATAAAATTTCAAGTATTCTGTCTGTGTTATGACTCCTAATAATTTTCCCTCTTACTAACAAAAAACTTCTTCCTTTTTGAGGTCAAAGAGTGCAAGAGTTGAAGCTAAACCCCAGGAAGTCAAGGGTTTAAGTTGGGACATTTCTGGCTGTGATTGTCCAAAAGCAAGCATTGCTGGTGGCACTGAGGCAAAGCTGTCCCAGCAATACTCCCAGAGGTATCACCCTTTGTGACATTCATCAATCTTCCTGACATTTAGTAGGAGACAATACTGCCAAAGCTCCATGTAAACAGAAGTAAGGTGCCTGCAAAGGTGTAATTTGTATTGGCCTTCAAGTGAAATAAAAATGAAAAGCTGAAAAATGTAACTTATAGGTACAACCAGCAAACACACACCTCAGCATGAGCCCATGCATATCAGAGTCTGCTCTCATTGCTTTCCACCTTTAAAAGAACCCTATAACCCCCACCCCTAACCTGAAATTGTTAAATTCAACAACACTAAAGACTGCTTTAACCACTTTAACAAAACCAGAAACATGCAGACACACGACACAGCTTCCCACAGGCAGGGAAGTGCTCTGTATTTCCCTGTAAGGAGGGCCCTTCTTTAATAAGAGCTTCATCCGATCACTGTCATTGTTCTGGATAATGGATTACCTACACATACATTTTCAAGTGTAATGACACTCTTGCTTATTAAAGACCTCTCAGCTGAAGGGGCAGAATATTATGAACTGGCCAATCCATTCATTTCCTTGAATATGTTATTCAGTATTTTATGCTAAACCAGCAATACACCATCCATTTTAGTACAATGATCCTTATGTTCAATAAAACTGAAGTGCTGGATCATAAATCATTATAGTCATTTATTTTACATTAGACACATTAGCCACTATATTCCATAATCTATTACAATAAGGTGGATTTAAATGTACCCCAAGGAACTACAATAATAACTTGAGAACCAAATATAGCAATTATGGATAAAATATGCTTAACCTAAAACTGCACTAGCTGCATAGACTGCTGTGAACTTTAAATAAAATTTAGGGAGGATGATAACTGTCCTGGAATAAACAAGTAAAAGAGGAAAATCAGAACCTCCTCTTTATACTTCAGCTAGTTTAACATGCTCTATCTATGGAGAAGGAGATGTTATGCTTATAAACCAGTGTCTACTAAAATATTATTATTCCATTATTACTGGTTATGTTAGCTTTCCATCATGTGAAAATTTCCCATATTTTCCTGGTGTATTATATCCTACTTACATTTTTTAAACAGTGTTCTTCCTTTCTAACTCTCTGTTTCATCTATTTGGATTCCTTGTACTTTCTTCAAACTCCCTCCAACCATTTTTAACAGTTTTGGTAAAATTTCCATAACATGTCCAGACCTCACTGGTGCTTTTGGCTTTGGGCTGAGTGACAACAAAGGGCAAAGTCTGTTTGTCTCCTCCAGACGCAATGTCTCTGCACAGTCCCACAAAAGGGGCCATTGGTAACTTTCTGGCCCCAGACCAAGAAGCAATCTCAAATGCTTGTGAACACAGCTTAGCATTTTTCAGAATTAGTGCTCTGCCAAGTATTAAAAACCACTACTAAATGCTAAAGAAAGTGACTGTTTTTTTACAGGAAGGTTCCACACTTCAGACCACTGGGATTTCTGAAGATGCCTGCCACTAGCCTGGTACAGAGGAGAAGGAAGATTGAGGGCTCTCAGACATCACCTGTATGAAGAACTGATGGATGTCATGTCCAAACTTCACATGTGCTGCCTTGTATTTATAAAGCCACGTTTCTTTCTGCATAAATTCCATTATTCTTGAAATATTTTCCTGTGTTTATTGCCTGGATTTTTTTTTCTTCCCAGGAACAGAAATTACATTTAAGAACTCAATGCTCACCGCTACCACTGTAGCCACTCTTACCTATTACTATTAGTTCTCTATTATTTTCTGCAATTTTTCAAAAATTATTGCTATTAGGTTAAATCATTTCCTAAGGGGCTTATTAGCTAGATCAGCAAACATGTACACTGGAAATTCCCTTTTCCAGTTGTTGTAGAGCTTTTTGTAGAGGCCTGTTTACATCACTTTCTTTGCTTACATTTGTTTTTTCCCATGGAGGCCAAATATTAAGACTGGGTATTGAGTGCAGCTCCTTGTACAGTTTCTAGAAGTAATCAGGTCCAGCTGAAGGCTCATAGGCAAACCACTGCTGCACTAGGTGCACTTTTGCTGCCTGCCCTGCACCTACACAGACTTCAGTCTCTCGTTGCCATGCCAGCACCTTTCATGAGAGTTCACATAACTAAGAGAAAATGTACACATTATTCACGACAAGTTCAAAATAAAATTTCACTTTGGCTCCAAATCGTTAAACATATTCAGGCAAATAAGGACATCCTAACCAAGGTAAGGCAGAAGCTTGCTTTTCCAAGCCTGTGTTCATATTTTACTCCATAGCACAAGAGGGATAGTAGTGAAATGTGTGAATGCAAGAAACCTCAGCTCTGGTTTAAATACTCTTCCTAATTTCTATTGAATGTGAGCTGACCTGTTTGTTTTTATTCCACAGTTTCTGACTGAAGGGAGCTGCTGTGGTGCCACCAAGAAAGGAACAATACACCCAGCTCTGTGTGTTTTGGGAGAGAAAGTAAATATTTTGTACGACATCCATTGTTGAATAAATAACTTTCTCTTTGATAAACAAGCACCAAAAATCTGTATATATCATAAGAATTCAAACCTTGGTGATAACCTTCCACCACAGGCACCCAGCAGAGCTGTGCAACAAGCAGCTGAGAAGGGCAGCTACTCTCCCATTCCATTTTGGCCCCACATTGCTCCTTATGATTCTCATGTTCACCCACATGTGATACAGGAACAGAAAGGAGAGGTGTGCATCTAACCAAGTCACTGTAAAGTTTTGTCTGAAGCAGGACAGAGCCTCAGAGGCAAGATGCAGGTGAACCTCAATTCCTGCTTGCTTTACATCCTGAGCTGTGCTCTGCCCCTCCACCAGCACTACAGCCAGTAATCTACCTCGATCTGACATCTCCAGAGGGGAAACTATTTTCCAAAGTACAATGCCAAAATGGAAAGTGGTGCACAGTGAGGACATCTGATCACTCAGGAGTTATGGCAGCCACTGGAATCCTGCCAAGGAAAACCTTGCTCTGTTACTGGGTGTATTCAAAGAGCATAAACTGATCACATTGGGCCCTCCTTCCTTCTTGGCCCTCTCCAAGAGAACAAATGGAAGAGGGAGATGAAAGCAACAGGCAGCATGGCATGCTTTGACTGAAGGCAGAGAAAGCTGGGCTGTACTCAGGGCTGAGGGCTGCCCATGCAGACGGGGGCCAGGACAGCTCAGACACCTGGTGGCCACCATGGCACTCCAGATCAGAATGTGCCACCCAGTAAAGGCCAGTCCCAGTCCCGCCAGCCACACCTCGTGCCAGGCAGGCACCATGCTGTGCTGCCATGGATCTCCAGCACAGTGCTGCCTGCAAACAGGAGAGGAGCCTGCCCACGGTGAGGTGTGCCAAGGCAGCCATGCTCTCCCTGATGCAGGACAGCACAGGAAAGAGCTCGGAGTTTAAACTACATAAAGACAGTTACATATGTTCAGTGACACAGAGTGCTCACAGAGGGCCACATACTGATCTAGCCTAGGCATAAGATATTGTATATTTTAAGAGAGAGACAGAAGCCCTTAAGGTATTAAGCTCTCTGTAAATTCAGCCCAGAGAACCCTGCCCACTGCCAGGGCACTGGGTGGTGCCCCTTCCCCGCACAGGGAGAAGGTCTCCCTGCTAGAGTGAGTGACCCACGGCCAAGAGGGCAGTTTCCTGTCCCAGCAGGGCCCTGTGTCCGCAGGCTGTGCCGGAGGGGGCGAGGCAGCTCTCCCAGAGCACAGCCTGCCAGGCGCGGGGCGCCGGGGCCCTTCCCGCTGCCTCCCCAGCAAAGCCGCCTCCATTCCGACAGCCGCTTCCTGCCAGCGCCGCTGGCAAACAAACCTGTGGAAAAGTAAATACGTTTATCACACAGATTTCCTCTGCCCCTTTTTAAATAAGGAAGGGCTCTACTGCTTTCCTGAGTCAGACCCATACCACGCTGAAGCTGTATCATCGATAAATATGCGCTCCCATGCTCATTCCAATGACTGCAGCCATGGGTGATATGGGGTTGTGTGGTTTTAGGATAAAACGAAAAAGAGCTCCTCTGTGTAGGCACATTCCCACCCAGAAGCCAGCATTATGTATAATGTGGACCAGTCTGCATAAGCCAAAATACCAGGGCAGCACAGTGAGATGAACGTGTCCCTCACCCACTCTTGCTGAAGCCAGCAGATATGCAGCAGCTTCTTAATGCCTTCCCCTCACAAATAGGAAGGCCTCTTGAAAGAAATTGTAAGTGAAATTTAGCCCTGTTAACAGCAGGAAATAGCCAGCAGTTTGAAATCACCTGGGCCAGGGATTTGGCCTTAAATTTTCCAATCTGACGCTAGCGTGGCATCAGTACCTTTAAAGTCTCTATTAAGAAGGGGTAAAAACAGTTGGAGAAGTCAGGGTCATCTCTGGGAATTTATACGAGAAATGTTTGCTGTACTGCAGATCAAAATAGCATTTTGACTCATTGATCCCCTGAATGCCATAAAATCTGAAGTAAGATCCTAGTGCTTAGCAGTGGGAAAAATGAGTTTCTCTGGCCTCCTATCGTAATATAAAGAATGAGCAAAATAAAGAAAAACAAAGGAAAAAGAAATGAGATATAAAGCTGGAGATGAGGGCAAAGACAAGCAAGCAATTAAAAAAGATATATGGACTTCAATTTACAAAAAACACCCTAAACCTCCGCCTCAGTAGCATGTTTAGCTCTTAATCAAGTCTTATTACAATCGCATGCAAATGCCGAGATGGCAGGACATTCCTTCAAACTATGTTTTCATTAAAGATTCTGCTTTTCCAGAATAATAGTAAATGACACGTGAACTTCATATGAACTATAGGTCATGAAAGGATTTAGTATTGGCATTTTTAATCTAAAAAGTCTGTGCCAGAAAATCAATATGTTTCAGTCGCAGCATTCGAATGCAATTTTCTTCACGTAACAGGGTTCTTTCTTTCACTCCTCCTTCCTCTCCCTCTCTCTTTCTCTCTCCCTCTTCTTTAAAAATAATGAATAATTCCCAGTTTTTCTATGAAACAAGCAGGCACATTAGAAGGCAACGACATCAATAACGCGTTACATGTAAACAGAAAATGAACAAAAAAATCATTCAAGGCCCCTTTCAAACTGGCGTGCTTTTCATCAGCGCTATTACAGGTTCCATTCACATTATCGGATTGAACCACGCTGCATAACCAAGGTGCTGACAAGCCTTGATTACCCAATAACTCCTGTATTCCTTTCAGGCAGGTTCACCGAGAGGACAGGAATGCGCGGCCTTCCTGTGGGGCAGGCTGCTTTCCAGCCAGACCAAGTCAATGAAACCCAACGCCCTCTCGCTCCTGCGCGCCGAAACAGCCCCTGCATTTCCTGAGAGGCAATTATGACTTTTCCCTTCTTTATTCTCAATTGTTTCGGATAACAATTTATTGTACATCGGAGGGGCCAATATAAACATTTTAAACTCTTTTCATAACACTTAGAGGGGGCTGCTAAGTCATCTCTGTAGTAAATCTGTTGTCGGCTCTTTCCCATGCTGCAGAGTCAACAAATCCGTCTCTCACCCAGGGCAGGGCCAGCCAAGCGCTGCAAAAACAGAGGAAAATGAATGCAGCGCCTCGTACGTCGCGTCTCTACTTGCTCCGACTTTCCCTGCACGCTTGTTAGCCGCCCACCTTTCGGTTTTCCCTTTGCACGACACGCTTCTCGAAGGATAGATTGCTCAAAAGAGAAAGAAGAGGGGAAAAAAAAGCAGTTTCAGGCCATAAGTGTTTTTCACGTTTGGATTAATCCCTCCTCCGTCCCGAGGAGAGGCAGAGGATGCATTACACACTCGCTCTTTCTAGCAACTTAGGCTGGAGCACTAATGAAAAGCAGGAGACAGAGTTGGCAGCCAGATGTGGGGCGAGGGCTTCTACCGAGAGGGAGCTGGAGCCATTAGGGCTGGGATCTAACAGAGGCTAATTCCCTCGCTATGTCACTTGCCTAATTCCTTACAGACAACTCCTTCTCCGTTCCCTAAAAAGTATGCACATATCAAAGGCAATCAAGCAAAACAAACATTTGCAATAAATTTATTTTTGGTAGCAATTTATATTGAACTTACTGTTATTTCTCCCTAACTAAGCAGTTCTTAGTCCTGGTCTATGTGTCCCCTGAGTGAAACAGCTGCTTTAGTATCATTTCGCATCCAGAGCTGTGGGTGTAATATTACTCACATTTCTCTAATTAACTTCTAATGACATGAGTTATCTGCACGTTTTTCTTGTTATTTTTTATTGTTTTCAAGTCAAGCAGAATTCAGCTTTTACCTGGTGCCTGCTGCACATGCAGCAAGACTTGCAGGGCTGTGTACAAAGCTCCTGCCCAGCTCTGAATCCGAGCAGCCCCCCCCACCTACCAGCTGTAGGGCCACTGGGATCTCCTGCTCCCTGGCTGCTTCAGTTTTCTTACCAATGCCTGCAGGATCAAAGGAAGGACTATGCGTGTTCCTCCCACCTCTGCCCAATGCACCAAGGCCTCCCTCCTCCCAACAGGGATTTCAGAGAGAGAAGGAAGATCTGCCTTTGCAAGCCCTGGAGATTCTAGAGCAGTGGGCGAAGGAAGGGAGAGCTGTGGCATAGGGTCAGAGGAGGAAATTCTTGCTGCTGGTGCGAGGCTTGGCCAAGTCAGCTCATGGCACAGACCTCTGACAAGGCACTGCCACACAAGGCCACACACACATATTATATTCTTCTTTTACACACATACTATATTCTTCTTTAAGGCCTCAGTATTCTATTCCCAGAATGGTAAGACAACGGTAAATGCAAAGGCGTGGGTGAGTAGAGCGCACAAAGTCAGAATTGATGTCTCAATACTGGGTGTCTGATGTGGCTGACTCTGAAACCATCTTGCACAGGCATGCAGAAACGCACACACAAGTCTGCAAATACACGCAAGGAAATTTCCCTGCTGCAAATATGCACTGCCTAGTTCTCAGCTTTTTTTTTATTTTGTCTGTTATTCCATTCTCCACACATGGCTGTTACACTCAGCTCATCACTGGGGTCTATTTGTTGTCACAGGCCTTTCAAACAGCAAATATTTTGAGTCAGTTTACTTTTCAACACAGCAAACTAAGGGCTTTTTACTCGGTATCTCCTAGAACTGGAACAAAAAGCGATTTCCTACGCAAGTACAAACAAACAAAAGCTAGACCATTTTCCTTCCAAGCAGGGAGTTAGTCTTGCCCAAAGAATTGTGCTTGGTATCTTCCAGCAGCAACACACTGCATTGGAGGTTTTCTCACAAACTTACAATATCAAGCTTTAAACTTTTCTGCATCCACCATCAAGGCAACAGTGTCAGACAGGAGCAATCAAAAAACTACAAATCTGACCTCAGTTTTTATCTTAGCTGACCATGGCTCTAACAATGCAACTTCTAAAAATACCCAAGTATTTTTAAAGCCAGTGTTAGAGCAACATAGATTATAAAAACAAATTAAAATAGGAGGATGAACAAGATGGATACACAAACTTCAAAGAAAATTTCTAAAAGGCATTTTCCAAGATACAGCATTTATAAAAAGGTTTCTATTTTACCTGTATCTACAGTAATTTGCTACATTAAAAGAAAAAGAAGGGGGAGTAACTGAACTCCAGGAAACCATAATAGCAATGCCAATGAATTACTTGCCCATTGAGTCCAGAACTGAGTTGAAATCTGTGTTATGGATGTGCTGATATTTGGCTGAATGAATAACCCATAGGAATCCTACAAGCAAAATGCAGAAGTAATCGCTCCCTTATTAATTTAGTAGTGAGTTTTTTATTTTACTTACTCCTAGTTTATATGAAGAAATCAAAATTGCATCTTGTTGTATTCATCTGGTATCTCCCTCTCAGCTTAAAGACAACTGTTATCAAGCAAATGCTCCAAGGAATATTTACTAACCGTGACTCTAAATTGCAGTCTATCTCCAAACAAAATCACAGTTGTGAACTGCAGTTTTACAAAATCCCAGCATGTGACAAAAAAAGACCAAAACTGGACTGCTGGATTTTTGCAGTCTCAGTTCTCTTAGGCTGGGACATAACTACTACATCTTTAATTTACATACATTTTAGAATCTTCCCTTCAAAATTATTTGTATTCTTCAGCTTCTGTTCCAATGCCTACAAGAACAGAGACTCTAAATAGAAATTTGGTTCAATAAATCTGAAAGAAAAGACATGTCATCATCCCTCTCCATCCATTGCATTGTTTGTTGCATGTTAAATTGTGACTGCTGTGGCCTTACAGGATTTTTTTTTAATTTTCTGAGAAAGCTTCTTCCTTAATCGTGCTGAACAAATCATAATGATGTTTTTTAATAGATGCTCAGGGACAGTTCGTAAAAACTCTATGCACCATTCAAATAAAGGTTTTATAGAGCTTAACCAGATAAAGATGAAATTCATCTATTTTCAAAAAACTATTATCCTATACAATGAGATATCCTTTCTGCAGTCTGGCTAACCATCCCTAATCTGTTATATCACCTCCTGGGACAATAAATCATAGGAAAAGGAGAAAAAGCAGGCTGGAGTGTGAAGACAGTGCTATACCACATAAACATAAATCATCATCAACCCATATTTAAACTTCAGAATAAAGTCCATGAACACTGCAATCTCAGGAACTTTAATGGGACAGGCTGCAGTGCTGACTTTGTTTTCCAGTTTATATGTTATTTTTATTGCCACTGTATGATAGTAAATCCTTTCATCAGGAAAGTCTTTAATCAGATTATTTTATTATGAAGTTTTGCTGCTCTGTTAGATCTTGAGTGGCCTTTCAGTCAATGCAATGCCTTTGTCACTTTCTGCCATACAAGCAGTAGGTGTAACATCAGCCAACCTTTCTCTCTTCTCAGTAAATATTGGCATCAGACGTCAGTGATACCTATCAGTGGATGGCACAACATCCCTCTGCATCCCAGGGCACAATGCAACACCCTTAAAAAGCTCTTCTGACACATGAACTCAAGCCCCTTGAATCCCTCTCACCCAAAAAACCTAACCCCAAACCATCAAACTGTATGGAGTAACCCACTCCAAAACAAATTTCAAAGGAAAAAGTTCAGAAACAGCCCAAGCTAGAAAGAAGGACTTTGGTCTGAGCCACCAAAGAGACTCCACATTAAGTTAAAACAGGGCTACTGTTGCCAGCATGGCAGGTGACTTCTCTCTCTAAGCTCCCTCCCATCCATCCATCCATCCATCCATCCATCCATCCATCCATCCATCCGTCTGGATTCAGACTGATTTTGCAATGGAACTATTTCTAAATCTATATCTCCTTCTCTAGTGCCACTGCAGTCCAGTGGGCCACATTACCAGCTAGACAGACAGCCTGCTCCCAAACACAAGCAGCAGCCATCAGGCCAGCACTGCTTTCTGCAGTAACAGCGATGTGCACAACACTCAGCTCTCTGCAGGACCAAACAGGGCTGCAAAACGAGCTTTTTTCATTAATTAGTCCCTTAGGAAAGCATTTACTCCAAAACAAACTGCTGGCAGCATGAGATGGATGAAACCTGTAATATTCACCATGCAACAGTGCGTGGAGGGAAGCAACACTGGAACTGTGCACTGAAATTCTTTGTCATTGCACAGCAAACTTTTCCTTTTAAACACAAGAATAAAAGATTTAGTAGACTGTGTGACAAACAAAATCAAGAGACTGTTTACATAGGAAAACCAGCCCTCTTGTAGCTGCACAAATAAATAATATTCTTTTTTCTTTGAAGAAAGAGCATATGCTCAACATTCCTTTGTCCTGCATCACAATAGAAAAACCCTTTGCACTGGAATATCTGAATCACTTCTTGGCAGTCCCTCAAGGTAAACAGAGTAAATTAAAAATGAATGTTTATTGTAGATGCACACATACACACACACACTGCAAAGTGGAGTGCTGTATTTGCCTATCAAACATAAGAAGCAATTGAGTCCATCAGTCATTCAAACAAGCAACTGAAAAGTGGAAATAATGGGATGACAACATCAGAAAACAACCTCCCAGAAAGAGATGAGTTTCTGCATAGCCATTTGTCTTGTCTAATTAATCCCACATGTGGGACTAGGCTGGAACATTAAAAAAAATTAGGTACAAAATATTACTTTCAGTGGAAGCTTCAGAAGTACAAAAGAAACAGAAATGCTTTATGGTCACACTTTGCTTTCAAACCCCTTTTTCATATCATCTTCTTAATGTGGGACTCGGCCCCTGTGCCTAAAATGAGACTAAGATAGTGTTAACAGCACAGAGGAAAGCAGTTGGAAAAGCCGGGGAAAATTATGTCGTTGCCACTAATAAAACAACTTGTCAGTTCCTAATAGATTTAAAACCTGTGTATTAGGTTGCAGACTATTCCTGGGCACCCACAGAGCGGTCATGCCCAAGAGCACTTCCCTCTGCTCAAGACCGGTGAAAAGGGCATGACCTATTCCCTTCCACGCAAACCTTGTCACAGTTTATCCGTATTTTTGTCAACTTGGAATTGGACTGCTGTAACACACTCTCCACAGGGCAAAACAAAATGCAGAAACAAATGCAGAATGTGTCAACTGCTGACTTAATGGAGTTTCATGCCAGGAGCTTGTTGCCCTAATGCGCGCGGGTCTGTGATATCTGTCCTCACAAGAGACCGCGCAGGTAGAACCAGGTGGTGGGTTTAATATGTGAACCCAAGAATTTTTCAAAGGTATTTCTGATCCTAAGTGTGGGGACAGACATGCCTGCCAAGGTTCTGAAAACTGTGGCCACTTCTGGAAGATGTGTTGGGGTTTTTTTGGTGTTTGTTTATTCTTTTTTTTTTTTTTTTTTTTTTTTTGCTTTGAGTGTTTGCTCTTTGTTAGTTTTGTGGGTTTTTGAGGGACTTTTAAAGTATGCAGCAGACACCTCCTCCACCACCATGTGTATCAGGCAGGCTACCAGAGCTGAAATGAAAGCAGAGCTGAGCTGAAAGTCGCCTCAACATGCCAAGAAACATCCTCCATATGCCTACTCCTCTGAAGCAGTCTATCTATCTCCCCATTATGAACATGAAATAATGTGAGCAGGGCTAATCTATTTCCACAGGATTTTGGAAGGAGAAGGGACTGCAGGTTGCAGCATTTCCAGCTGCAGTCTGAGGGGTGACTATGCATTGGAACAGATTGCCCAGAGAGGGTCTGGAGTGTCCCTCACTGGAGATACTCAAGAACTCTCTGGACACAATTCTGTGCCATTTGCTCTGGGATGGCCCTGCTTGAGCAGGGAGGTTGGACCAGATGACCCACTGTGATCCCTTCCAACCTGACCCATTCTGTAATTCTGTGATTTTTGTAATGCAATGAAGTAGCATATACTAACTAGCCTTTTGCACATCAAGAAGTGGTGAGAACTGTTCTGGCACTTGGCACGGTGATGACACCATGCCTGCTGGCACCATTTGCCAAAGAACTCTCCCAGGTAACATCCCACACTGACACCAAAAGGAAAAGTGGCACAGAACAAAGCACCAACAAGCTAACAGCTTCATACACAACTTGGCACATCTTAGCAACTTTTTAACAGGAAAGTAAAATGAAGATTCAGATTAAGTGTTGTGCCTCCATCTAAGCAGGTGGCAGTGAGCCTACTCGAGGCATGCAAACACTTGTGTACTGTGCGTGTGCACACCCATCTGTATCTGTATGTACACAGATCTGCTGGCACCCATATGTGGATCACTGGAACTTCTAAAGCAAAGAATGTTTTTTAAATCTTTTTGCTTCTCAGGAGAACCATAAGGGGCGTTCTCACGATTTTTCTGAGGACAGTCCCTAGTTTGCTCTTGCAGAGTACTTCTTTCCCCCCACCCCACCTCCCAAACTCTCTTCAGTTTGCTTTCAGAGTAAGGAGGTGCCACCTGATTCCTCCCACTTCGGCCAGGAATGAGCTGCCTGAAGTGCTCTGTTCCATTCCCCTCTGCCTCCATCCAGGGAAGATGCCCCCCATGCTCAGGGACATGCAATAGCCCACTCCAAGCTAAATGCATTTAATTTATCTGCTCACTGAAAACCACTTCTCCCATGCTTCCTGTCTTAGTTGAAAGTAAGTGGGTTAATTCCTGTTGCAATATATTTGAACCAGATGTACTTTTATTTTTCCCCCACAGCCAGAAAGAAATGGGGAATTGCAAAGTTTTCCTTCTCCTTTGAAGGAAAATCTACAATTTGATTATTGAGTCAGCTCCAGATCTCACATAAAAACACCTTGGCATCCAATTCCTCCTCTACTGTATTGCATTTGCATGTTTTGCTTTAGCATTTATGAGGGCCTGAACACAATGTATCTGTTAGAAATATTCCCAGTGCATAACTCTCTAAATAAAGTAGGAAGAAGATTACACCCTGGTTAGCACACCAGAATTTTATGTCAGGAACACTAGTAGCCAAAATGCCTACCTTTGCCATTGGAAACCTCTTCAGGAGAAGAGTCAGCTCAGAGTACTAGCAGAAAGGTCTAAGGCATGTATCAATACGCATCAAGATTTAGGAAAAACAACAGCAGAGAGATCTGTTCTGCTAGCGCTGCTAATAAATAAGGTATTAAATCGTTAAGATTTCAATTACAAGGTTAGAATGCAGCTAACCAAATAAAAGCAGGAGGAGTTGAAATAAGAAGTAGGTTAAAGATTAATATTCTGGGTTCAGAACAAAAGGATGCTCTTTTGTGGTACTGTGCTTATGCCTCTGAATGTAAACATTGTTCCGAGAACCATTTTTTCTTTGCCCAATCTTTAAAGGGTAATAAATTAGACCTTGGACAGCCATACAAGCTGCTACTAGATGTGAATGTGAATGTGTCTGTAGAAAAGGCTGACTTTCAATCAAAGTCTATTGAAAGAATAGTTGGATTTTCTAAAGAAGCATGTTGTGCCTATTAACCAACTTACAAAAGGGGCCATTTTCTTGATTTATGTTTGGTTGCTATAGAGATCTTGCAGTACAGACTGGCAGGTGAAGCTCCCATTTAACAATCTCACAGGTTTTTCTTAGCTGTACTCAGAGGACACAGAGCTACAGTAGGTAAAAACCACCACACAAATATAGCATATCTGTCAAACTTAAAGATCAGATTTAAGGCTTTTCAAGAGTTTATCAGGAATACGGTACAGTTATTACACAATCTTTTCCCACAAATGGTTTACACCCTGAAAAATCTTATTGCAGCAAGCTGCTTCAGCTCTGTTGGGTTTTGTCACTGATCCACTTCTTATTCAGCAGGTAATTACGTGTGAGGATTCCAACACATCGCAGAGCTGTCATTTATTTGTGGGGTTTTTTGCAAAACATACAACACATTCACAAGGAAAAACCTTTGCTCTGCAAAAACTGATACCAATGTGTGCAGAGAGGTGTCAACTAAAATGGCAATAATAATAATAATCATAATCATAATCATAATAATCATCATCCCCTTGTCATGAAACTCAAAAAACCCAGAGAACCTGCTTCTGAGAAACAACACATCATGTTGAAGTCACATGAGATACTTCTGTGTGTCAATAGGTCACAGGCAATTCAAGACCTGGACTTTAAAATGTTATTTTATAAGACCAGGTCTTCTGCCTAAAGTCTGACAATAGGTAGCTATGCAGAAGCTAGAGTCCTGGAAGAGGAAATTATCAACCTATGCTAGTCTCCAAACAGCAATCTCAGAGGAAAAATTGCAAATCTGCATGGCAGTATATGTTTCAAGTCAAAACCAAACAAAAACAAATCAAATGAATATTTAGGATGCGAGTCTTCCCTTAGTTGCATCTTGGCATTGACAGATACAGTATCAAATATACAAAACTGAAAAAAAAGTTTGGAAAAAGAATAAAGAATCAGAAATATTATTCTTACTGTATTTAACACAAGGAAAAGAACCCACAATTATTTCTATGTGACTCCTTGATTCAACAAGGAATTTCCATTGGCCATCCTTATAAAAAATGAATCTGTAATTCATAAACCAATGATTTAATTAAATTAACAAAGTTTGAAAAAGGCAGTGCCTCAAAACTTCCTTACTTATCAGTATCTCACACCATCACTATCTTCCATACTATTAAAATTTTATTTAATTTCTTCAAATAAAGAAATAGAAGGGAACAAGGAAAATGAGAAATTAAAGCATTATGGCTCTCCATCATTTTAAAGGAGTAGTATGAGCTGATAGGGGTACTTTATCAGAATCAGTTCCACTGCTCCCCTTACCATGATCTCTCTATTCACAGCCCACACTCCTTAACCAGCAACTCTCACCTCTTGCCAGGAGAAATAACCAGTTTTGCTTCTCTACCCTGCACAAAACCATCTTGTTTACTAGGCTCACCCAGGCAGAATCAAACACATCACCAAGGAAAAATACCAAAATTTTTTTTTTTTTTTTTTTTTTTTTTTTTTTTTTAAGTCATTGTTTCAAATTGCTCCCAAGGAGGCCTGATTTCAGTTCCTGAGGTGTATTTAGTGTCTGCAGAACAAAGATGATATTTGAGGGCACCAAACATCTAGAGCCACCAGTGGCTGAGAAGGCATCAGCACAGCATGAGATGGATGTAGGTGGAGTAACTTCCATGTGCAAAGGCAGCTCAATCCAAAGCTTATCAATGCAGAGAGGTGAGAGTCATCGATGGCATTAAAAGGTGCAAAAGAATAAATGGTTACCTTTTGCTAAGACCAATACAAATGTCTCTCCAGAGGCAGATGGCTCAGGGGTTGAGGTTGGTCTGGCCTTGTACAGCTGAAGTCAATGAAAAGGAGCTTTGCCACCAAGTTCAAGAGGGCAGGATGGAGGCATGGGCAGGAGGAGCTCTGACATCAGGCACCCAAATTCAGCCTCTCCAGAAATGAACTTCCCTTTCCAACCTGCTGTCAGAGCAGAAAGCTGCAAAAGCTTTCTTATGGTTAAAAGGGGGAGGGGAGGATAATTGCGGTAATCTTCAAAGGATTTGTTTTAATTTTTGCTGAAAGGACAGCAAGTCTTTCGTTGTTTGAACATATGGCTTTTGGGGAGAGGGCTCCGAGTTATTTCATTACTGCTCTTTTGAAATTTTGCTGATTATCAGGAACAAATATGGCCTTAACACCAGAGCTGTGATGAAGAGAGATGACTTCCTTGTAAAGCTCCTCGTTGTTTGCATCCCAGTAATTATTCAGCAAATGGATTCCACCTGTTGTACTTCACCCAGCACATACAGATGGGACTGAAATATATCCTGGATTTATATTTTATTTGGACTAACAAAGCCAGGATTTGAATTCAAGGGGCAGTGAAGGAACTAAGAATGTTCTGCATCAGAGACTTGGAAAAAGAAACACAGGGCTTTGGCTGTGGCCCTTCTGCTCAGATTATCTCCAAATACTTTACACAGTGACTCCTCCTAAGGAAAGCAGGAGCGATCAAATCCATTACACTCTGCTGCTGAACCCTGTCTCAGGCCTCCTTCTTGACACATTTTTTAACTTCCTGTAATTTATTTTTTACATTAAAATCACTGGCAATATTTTGACCATCTCCTGCTTTAACTCCAAACCATGATGAAGGCAGATTTGACTGCTAAAACAGTATTACACAATATCTGTCATGCAGATTGGACAGTAACTTATTAGACCCTGTTTTATTGAGAGTCTGCATGTCGGCATTTTGTTTTTATACCTTGCATGTGTTTTTAGTGTTGAACTTGGCTTTTCCAGGAATCTTATAAACATAAAAAGCACAAAGACTGAAATCCAGTCCCTGCTGAAGTAATAGGATTTTCGTCACTGATGTCCACAGGGTAGGATTTCAACCCAGATTACTAACAGATTTGGGTTTTTAACAAAAATTTCAATTTGTGTCTCTCCAATGTACACCTTTTGACTGGAGAGGTCAGTAGGGAAGAAAAAAAAATCTGGAAGAAATATTGCTATTAAAATCACATTCTAGACAACATCCCTGTGCATGTGCATGCACAGCCACATCTGGAAGAGCTGCTGAGAGCACATGGAGTCACACAAGGTCTGACACCTCAACTAAGAGAACACCAGATTTAGACCTGGGATCTCTAAATTCTTGAAGATACATCCAATATCTTAGAGGTTCTAAACAGTGTAGAAAAAGAACACTTAATGCTGATCCCCTAAACATATTAAAAAATACATTTTCTACCTTCTGTCATTCTACAGGACAGAACTCTATATTTTTGTCTTCAATATACATACACAAGATATATATAAGCAAACACAAAAGGATGGCAATAGCCATGTGGAAAGATGCTGGATCATATAGTAAATTAATTTACTGAACACATCCCCTCCCTTTTGCCTGGTAACTTCTGGTCTTTTTCAGTTTCAATGCAGTTAAGGTCCTTATGAAAGCTGTGAAATGTAATTCCATGAAAAGCAATGAGGGTAGGAAAAGAGGCCATCTTCTCCCTGCTCTGTGAAGAAAGGGACAACTCTGGGAATCTAGTTTCTTTGTGGTTGTGAAAGATTAACAATTACCTTCAGCTCCACCAGTGAGCAGTAAAGGTCTGGTGTGCCCACCAGTAAAAACTTGAAGGTTATAACATCAACCCTTGTAAGAGAAAAGTTCTTAGGTCATTTCTAAAGGTGTTTTGTTGTTTAATAAGCATACCCCCTCAGTCTGCAGGAGCAGGATTTTGGAAAAAAGTCACAATAAAACTTAAAGCCCTCCAAAAGATTCTTAAACAGCTTTTCTATAACCCATATGGCATATAAATGAATATAGGATAGTGTTGTGTAACAAGTTTATTGGCATACAGTTGGTATGGCCAGATTACTTGTCCTTTTAGTGTGTAACCTTAGACTGCAGCCATCTTAAATGCCTGCTGATAAATCTTAAATGTACCAGTCCACGGTGTGTCATTTGTTCTTCATCCATTCACTTCTCTTGGAGCACGTAAGTAGATATTTACATATAAAACTCTGATGGGGCACAAAGGATTCGATTAATGCATTCCTCTGTAAACCCACCAAACCCACTATGTTTTCTACCACGGATAAAACCTCTAAGCTTTTAAAATCACAAATGTATTTTAACAATTGTTAAGCTGCTGTTATGGCCTGTGAAGGTTCCTGGTCTGGAAACAATGGAAACTGGAGTCTTATGTTTATCTTCAGACCAGGACTGATGGAGGCAGCAACAGTATATGCTTTCCTAAACTGACCTACTAATGACCTGAATCCTGCCCTGAGGGGTTAGTATCCCTTGGAGTAAGAGGATATTTAGCTCTGATGCCTGTTCAACCTACTCATTTTAAAGAAATTGCCTCATCCAAGCTAAGGGGTTTAGATCCTATTCTCCAAAATTAATCATTCATGCATGTTATTTTAGAAACGTAGATGTTAGTTGTGAAAAATATATTATTATAACTTGAGCCATCTTGTACCACAAAAATTAATATGGCCAGTGCCAAATACCAAAGAAAACGTTGGTACCACAGATACTTGGTAAAAGGGTTTGACTGCTTATTCCTTCCAATAGCATAACTTGAGTGTGTCTGTTTTGTGCATCAGCCATTTTTGTGTCCCTGCTGAACCAAGGCCATCCAGGGATACCAAGTTCTTTATTGACTACCTTCCTCCCTTAGAAGGAGGAAGCAAGCAGTTTGGATTAAATAGAGTGACTTCATTCACTCTTTGGATAAAGCTGATCTGTCTTGAAGTTACAATAAATTCAACTACACTAAATAGCTATTTTGCTTATCATATGCATGTGCATTTTACATGTTTCTGATCAAGATCAGAGACAGAAAAGGGCACAGGATGCCTATTTCCATGATATCCTCTCACACATCTGGAGATTATTGACACAGCATTCCAGAAAGATTTTATAGTTTGGAAAACCCCAAGATGTTTTGATCACTTACTCACAAACCCAAACATGCAACCTCACCAAGCACTACCAAAATACCACACTCTCTAATTTTCTTGATTATCACAGAGTAATTATATGACCAGAACTCCTACTTCCTGGAGTCTATGTTCTCTTCTTTATCTCTGTGTACATCTGCCACTCAGTGCTGTCCAAATTCAGAGCAGTACTTGCTATTATTCTATTACAGGTTTTCCTTGAATGCTAATCCCCCGGGATCTGGCATCTTAGTTCAGATCAAATCCTGTTCATGCACACACTCAAAACAAGAATCCAGTTTACATATTTGCAAAAACACCAACAAAAAAATTAAAGCTACAATGAAATTGCACGTTTATTTAAGTTTCTTGGCACAATTACCATTCAGATTAAATCATCAGACTGAAAAATTCACAAAAAAAAATTTTGCTGAAATTTTGCACTAAATCACTTCACTATCTTGGAAAAAATTCTCCCTCTCCAATTCATTTTACACTCCCTCAACCCCCTCCAATAGAAGAAAACAGGTTTGTATTTTGAACATTAGCTTTCAGGTAAATTTTGTGCTGCAGATCTAAATATTTCTTCCTTGGGATATTCCACATCTCCAGAGGCAACATTTGTCTTCTTCTGCATGTAGAGAAAAAAAAAATAAAACGAAGAGAGGAGAGGAGAGGAGAGGAGAGGAGAGAGGAGAGGAGAGGAGAGGAGAGGAGAGGAGAGGAGAGGAGAGGAGAGGAGAGGAGAGGAGAGGAGAGGAGAGGAGAGGAGAGGAGAGGAGAGGAGAGGAGAGGAGAGGAGAGGAGAGGAGAGGAGAGGAGAGGAGAGGAGAGGAGAGGAGAGGGGAGGGGAGGGGAGGGGAGGGGAGGGGAGGGGAGGGGAGGGGAGGGGAGGGGAGGGGAGGGGAGGGGAGGGGAGGGGAGGGGAGGGGAGGGGAGGGGAGGGGAGGGGAGGGGAGGGGAGGGGAGAAGGGAAGAGAAGGGAAGAGAAGGGAAGAGAAGGGAAGAGAAGCACACACATGGCTTTGTGTAAATCTACCTGCCACTATATTTATCATATATAAGTATAAAAATATTTAGCAGTGAAGCCTTTCTTGAAGATTTTAGAGTAATTTCCTTGCTCCTAGACAACTTTTCAAACTTACAGTCTCAACTGCCTCTGAAACCAAATTCAGTGACTCCTAGAAAATTCATTTAAAGAAATGATTTGCATATGCAAAGCACGCTACCTACCAACTGCTCCATGCCTGTATGGACAATGAGTACTAATAAACCACAACCTTGCTCACTTGAACATATACCAGGCATGGAGCTAGGTTATCCCAACAGCTGGGATGAGGGTCAAATCAGAGCACCTGCAGCTTTCCAGTAGGATGCACCTAATGCTCCTGCACCAGTAGGGGAGACAACTCCTCATCTCCTAACAGAGAGACGATGTCTGTGCCTTGCTCACTTCTCCCACCTACTCCTATCTATCTGCTCCTATCCTATCTGCTCTGACTGATTCAGAGATGGGTGCAGACTGGGCTCACCAGAGCTGCTCAGAGCCATGACCTGGAGTCTCGGGTGCTGAGCAGAAATGGGAACATACCTGGGCACCTTTACAGCACTGCAGACAACAAAAATTCACAAGCTGTTGCTCAAAGCCCCCACCAGCCAAAGGCCTGCAGGCAGCACTGCTGGAAATACCTCCAGGCAGGTGGCAGCACCTCTTGGGGTGGGCTGGGGATCCCGAGGCAGTCGGTGACCTCTGTCCTGGCAGCTCCAGCCCAGGGATGTTGCAGGGCACGATCAGCGCCGGTACGTACCCACCCCTGGATCCAGGTGCACTGTTAACAAAACTGTCTTTCCCACAGAGCCTGCAGAACAATACATTTTATATTCTAATGAAGTAATTATTAAAATAGGTAATTATTGAAATAACCGCATCAACTCCCAGTCATTAAAATCCTCCTAAACAGAACTGCATGATGGCTTAGGCTATTAGAAAGCTTGGCAGCCACCCAACGCCTACAATAGCTTCTAATTAATTGATCTCACCTCTAATCTGCTATTGTTAGCCTAGTGCTGATCATTTGTTTGGCCTACAGATCCTATTGCCCCTTTCATTTGATTGTATTTGTTACTGTACCCTCTCTATCTCTTTCAATTAAGCACAGGTTAAGTGGTTCAACCGCAAGAGAATAGGAGATAATGGCACCAATCAAAGTAATCTCTTTAATTTGCTAAATGGATTACAGGGAAACCCCAGCCAAAGTGAAGTCATAGCTGGTGGCCTTCACTTGAACTATACACAAAGAGTATCTAATTATTAACCCACCACTTGCCAAACTTTACAGATATTCAATAAAACAACACAGCAGTCCTGTACTAGTGGGGTTGCTCTCATTAAAGGGTTTTCCATTGTAAAATTACTTTGTCTGCAAAATCCTTGTATCAGTGTCTTTCTAAGCACACCAAACACTGCACTTTCAAGTGCAACATATCTAGATACAGCAGTCAAAACACTGCACTGCATACCAGTCAAGGGAGTGGATTTATAATCTCTTTAAGGACACGCTCATGGTAGAGTTCATTTTTCATATTTGTACTATAAATGCAAATGCAGCTTTGCAGCTAGCATTGCTCCTGCTGACTGGAGAAGTTTTAATAGTAAATAAGCTTTGTCCTTAAACTGGCAAGTGGGTTCCTTCCCCCTCTCCTCTTTCCTCAGAAGTGTTTTTGAGCAAGCTGTCTGGCAGCAGAGCTTCACACCCAGTACTTTGGCTGTGCGTGTCCTTGGCTAATCAGTCAGGCAGTGAATTCAAGAATGTGAGCTGCATGAGACAGAGGGTCATTTCCTTGCAATGACAAGAAGAGTGGGGCATCAGAAAGAAAAAAGGTAGGAGGGGACAAGAAGAAACAAAGGAAACAGCTTGTTGGAAAAGTAGAATTTCTTAGGACCAGCTGAACCCCTGCCTTTTCATAATAAAATGTTTTTATTAGTGACAAAACAGAGATTACCAAGTACAAATCTACTGTTCCTGGCAGAATTCAACTTGCATCAGATGATGGGCCTGTGAAACAGAGTATGGTATCATTTTGCACTTCCATTTTGCCTGTGGTTGGTTGCTTTCAAATAGAATGATTATGTTAGCCTCAAGCAGAACACCTAAGTGAAATCTCCATATTAAAGGAAAGTGAGCTGTATGGAGAAATAGTAAACTATATTCCAGGCTGGATGACTTCAGATCCTACAAAAAGTCCATTAAAATGGAACAGAACTTGTACTTTCCAAACCTGACACCTGGCCCACAAGAGAGCACTTACTTCTAACACTCACTGCATTTGTCTTGTAAAGTCAAGAGCTACAGTTCTGATTTCTGACTTAGCTTTCTGCATCCTCACTTGTTTGGGCACCAGAGCTTCTGTACTGCGATTGTCAACTTTACACAGCTTTGTGATGGTGTGGTTCCAGGTCGTTTCCATGCAATTCCAGGCACGAACAAAGAAATTATATATATATATCTATATATCTCCAAATTTCCAGCAACGCTCCCAACACAGCATGCCTCTGCTCCAACAAGATGTCATATTTCATAACATGTTTTTGTTTGCATGGTAACTGGCCAGTAACTTGGCATTCTTCTGCTGTTCTGTGTTTCGACACCAGTTCAAGCACTAACTGCTTAAAGCTGAGCACATACTTCCTGCATTATTGAATTAGCAACTACATACACACACTATAAACTTCAGCAAAGTCCTTGCAGCAACTGCTTGTATAGCAGGTAGGGGTCCACAGGAAAATCACAGATGACCCCAGGTTTGTCACCCACGGTCACCTAAAGGGACACACACAAGGAACCTGCTGCTCTGAACATGTTGAGCATTTTGAAAAAAAAAAGTTATTTCTGGGTGCAGTTTGGGGAACAGAGTGAGATGCTCTTCTTTTTCCACTCCCCACACCTCAGCCTCATTATACACCGCCCTGCTTACTATGTCCTGGCCTAAGGCACCCAGGACATCTCCATAGGCTGACTCCACTCATCCAGCCAGCAAAAACAGGGGCTGTCCCATAGGATGTGGGACCTGGTCTGGCTCACTGGAGAAGTACTGCAGCACCAGGAGTGCAACCAGCAGGGACTGGGAACCAGCCTGGGGGACAGGATGCCTCAGCCACCGTGTCATCTGCCAGATAATTCTTGTCCTCCTCCTGTAACGTACAGCATGCAAACAGATCAAAAAGATCTGGAGCATGACCTGCAGCTCATTTCCATTTTTACCTCTAACAAGTCCTTATGGAGATGCACTTTCTGCCCACAGCCATCCATTGTGCCTGCATATGCACACCTGACCTAAAAATACATGGCTGGCTGACATCTTCAAGCATAGAGGAAATCAAATGCCTAAATTTCCAAATGCCTTTGCCATTTGAGAGCACACGTAAGGCTATATTCTGCTTTCCAGCTGCCGCAGCTCAAACAACCTTAATGGATTTAACAGCACAGATAAAAACAGCCTTCCAGACTTTACCCAGGAAAGAATATTTTGCTATCTTAAATTATCCTATTTTTCAGGTAATTCATAAAGATTAAACTGGGCAAAAAAGGAAGGTGGAAGCTTACCCAGTAGTATTGTTGGGTTGGATGATATTCAGAAAACTCAAGCTTTAGGGATCTGTGGTGCTGATTCAGCCCATTCACAGAGCCAGGGGTCAACCCACAGCTCTACTTCTCTGGAATGCAGAAATATTTATTCACATCTGGAAACAGCCCATCTGCACTGGAAACTTTTCTAGCATTTTCTCGTCTATTATGATACAAAAGGTACCAAGCAATCCCTTTTGTTATTTTTTTATTGTTCTATTTATCCAGCAGTCTTCCCTTCCATTTATATACCTACATTAAATAAACAACATGCCTGTTGCGAAGTAAATCAAAATGCTCTGAAATCTGCCAGAGTGGGTACCAATAACACAAATTGGTACATAAATATTGAGGCCCTAGTAATCCTCCCTCAACAAGTGAGCCAAATAAGAAACCAGGTGAAGCCCTCCCTTTTTAATTCCGCTGAACTATTGCTAATAGCATGGAGCCACCCCAACGCACAAGAGTCCCTGGCTCGAGTGACCGTTTTCAACACCACCTTAATTAAACCTGCTCCAAGCAAATTTAATCAGCACAGTGAACAAAAAGGCTTCTGAAAGCAGGGAGCACTTTACATCAGAGTTTGCAGCACAACTGTCAACAGCGCCGAGAAAACATTTTGCTAAGCATCAGTGGCGACTTCTGGTTACAAAGAAAATAATTCTTATTGCAACTCTTTGAACAAAACACTTTAGAAAGATCCTGAGGAAAGTGAACACAGGGAAGACACTTCCCCATCTGCATCCCATCCCTTTCAGTTTCAAGAGGAGCTTCTCTTAATGTCTGAAATCCGCCCCTATGTTTAATGTCAGTGGTAATATTCCAGGGTTTAAATTCGGATCACAGACAAATCTATTCCTCTTTTTCCTGTTCTTTCCTAAGTGTCTGCTTACAGTCAGGGCAGAAGACAGATTGCTGGGCCAGACAAACCCTGGGTCTGAGCCGGCACAGCCTTTCTCATTGCAATAAGTTTCCTACACTACCCTGTCACAGGCAGTGCAGAAACTATTTGCTCTTTCTTTCTGCTGGCTGTATGAAGTCTATTATTTAGGTAATTACACTAGGAACGGTACCAAGCAAATGGTTTCCTCCCCTATTGATGCAAGACAAGTCTCAAGACTGACGATAATTCCATTGCCTTGCTATACAAATAACATAAATCTCACTGATGGATATTTTGCATGATCTCTGATTGAAAACAGCCTTGAAAATATACAACTGTCTTTATGTACTTTCTTCCCTAAACCCAAACTACCACAGAAGCAAACAAAAAGCAACTCTTTTGTTAAGCAAACTACAACAGCACTGTTAAGCAAAGCCCCAAGGTAGATATTTCTATTAATTTCTGTATCCAGCAGCACAGGCAGATCTGCCCAAGAGCTACCCTCCCTCTTCCAAGCCACCAGCCAAAGGTGTGCTGGGCAAAAGGCACAGGACTCCCCCCTTGCAAACCCATTTGCTGTGAAAAATAGCTGGTATTGGCCACAAGGCAGGCAAAGAAAGAGGAGAAGTAAGGCAGTGCTACAGACTCTGATCTCCTACTCCCAGGGACCAAAAGGAGCATGGGGACACCAACCTCTGACAGAGCTGGAGTCAAAGCCCTCTCTTTCTGCACATCACTGGAGCCAACTGACATTCCCATGGTTTTGCTGCCATGTATCTCACTAAAATGCATGTTCTTAGGGGATACCTGTTGCCTTTCCTCGAAAGGGATATGTCTCTGTGCTCGCTACAGGCAAAGATTCCCAAATGCACAGTGTTAGAGAGAACATCTAAAGGCACAGTTACATCCAGATAATGAAGTTTCACCCCAAACAGCTTCATTCAAATGCAGAGATGAACATACACACAGATCACCAAAGGCCCTTTGCAAGGACTGCTTTTAGCAGCCAAGTGTGAAAAACCAAGAAATTTGCAAAAAAAACCCTAAACAACCAAACCAACTAAAAAAAAAAAAGAGTAGTAAAAAAAAAAAATTGTCTTTACATTTTTGTTAATATGTCATGATCCCATCTCTCTGTCAATAAGCTCAGACTTCTTCACAGGCCCAATACAAATTCCTATGCTTTTCAGGCAATGAATATGTAAAAAATTTAATACTACTTCAGTAGGAGTTAAACACAAATGAAAATACCTTATGTCTAGAGCACTCTGCCAGAAACCATCTGCTAAAAATCTCCAATTTAAACTTAGGCTTATGACATGCCTGGTTACTACTGCAATCCCAAAGTAATGGGAAATGCAGGAGAAAATGCAGTGGTGCCTTTCCTACTAAACCTCAAAAAAAAAAATCTGTGAAAAATATCTCCTTTTTGAGGGGTGCAGCCTTCCCTCTTAAAATTAAATTTTAATCTGGAGAGGAAAAATGCTTTCTTAGACCAACCAGGTTTTTTTCTTCCTTCAAGTAAAAGTGTTCTCTAAATATGAACCAAATTTTCAGATACTTTTGCTCCAACCTAAACTGGATTGTTTCAGCAAATCAACCCTTTGTAATTTGCAGTCATCTTAATGCTACCACTGACTGAAGGATCCAGTTTGCACATATTATTTACACAGTAGCAAATACAATGCAGTTAGAACCTGCTCAGGGTTTTTAGACTGAGGATACACAGAAAAGCTGCACAGTCCCACAGGGCTCTCCAGGCTGCCTGGTTTGGCTGGAAGTGAAGCAGCATCTAGTGCTAGCCAAGGAAATACTATCACTCAAACACACCGAAATAGCCACAGAAAGAAGACACCATGCAACAACACAGCACTCCTATAGCTCTACTGTACAAAAGTACCTCTCTTCAAAACCCTCACTGAAAAATCAGAATTGCTCAGTAAAATATTTTGGATTACTAATCAGAAAGGAAAACAAACAAACACCAAACCTTTTACAGCTTCAGCAGAACACGTAATATAACCTAAAAAAAAAAAAAATAAAAAAAGCTAAGCACTTTCAATCCTCAGGCTTTAAACACACTATTCACATGATTTCCTAGACAAAATTTAAATCCATCAGTATTTCAACAGGTCCCTAAATTAATAAGCTATACTATTTTAGAAAAATATGTTCAAACAACAGAAAAACAGAAAGTGAATGGTGTCAATTAGATATTAGTTGAAAGTCCTGATGTATATTAAAATCTAAAACGTATCTAGAAGTTAAGACTTTAGAAAAATATTAATGTGAAATACCTATGAGTGCAATCTTTGAGGAAAAATAATGTGTTAAGCCAAGTACATATGGAAGCATCTAAAATTACAAGCTCTTATTCCAACTCCTGGTTATTCAGTAGCTAATCTGCACTGGAAGAAGGTAACTAAATACAAATGAATTGTTAAGAAAACACCCAGTATTTGCTTGAATATTTAACAGCTGGAACAGCTGGACTGGATTACTGAACAATGAAATTCAGTGTGCAGTCAGGTAGCGAGGCAAGAAAGCTCCCTGAACAAAGCCACAAGAGAAGGAAATAAAATAATAAGCATTTATAACAATCATTTTTTTCTTCTTCTTAACCAGCTATTAAATCTCACACTGAATGCCCCATTTCATAAATACATGTGAATCAAATCAAGACATCTAGAAGCCAGTTTTAAAGGTTTTTAAAGGCTTCTTAATTTCATTTTATAGTGACAAGATAAAATGAGATTTCTTTTTTCCTTAATTGAACATGTGTGATTCCCAGGGTTGGAAGGATGCTAAATTTAACTTATTTATTTATTTATTTGAAAGTATATGAAATCTCAGGAAATTTTTCAATCATCCCTTATCTATGCTGGCTGACATGGCTGAAAGCAAGAGGCTTATCTCAGATATTGACCCAGGACAGTTTTATTGAAACTGTGTGAAGCTGCTGTGATGGTCTCTGAAATATACCAAAGTGCAGTATAAGCACAGAGGAACAATTCCCAAGGGATGTGGGACTGCAATATGCAAAGGTGTCTCTGGATGAGGGACTGTAGCTCAGCAATGGAGAGCAGTAGGGATAAAGGAAACCATTTTTCATCTTTCTGTTTTTGGTCCCCACAAGCTCAAGGATCATCTCCCCACCAGATGACAGCAAATGAGATCCAGTTCACCTAATTCAGATGGACTCTCTTGCATGGGTACATTACACACACAGTATTAGTCTCTAAACCTTGCTTAAATGCTAGCTGTCTAATGGCAATTCCATTTGCAAACTTTAAAGAGCATCTTTTTATTTCCAGCTCAAGGAAGCTGAATGCTTATTTTACAAGGACTGCAGCCCTGGTGTCTAAAATCTGGATTCTCTTCTGATCTGCAGCGCTGTTTTGACTTGAACCTTCTGCTCCCTGGAGATGGACTCAATGGTCCTTCCACTGCCAACTTCTGCCTCCAGCTGCCTCGTTTTCCCCATTCAGTGAAACATCTGCTGTTGAGCAGCTCCTCTGGTATTGATATCACTGCAATAGCCAGGCAGTCCAACACCAGGGCCATGAGCACAGGGTAGATATCCCAACAGACTGATCACCAATTAATCAATGAGAGTGACCAAGTTCAATCTCGACAAACTTTTCTTAGAGGGAGCCAACACCTCATCAGGATGACCAAAACCTTGGAAAGCACAGCAGTGTGGAAGACACTGTCAAGTTCAGGCAGTTGATGCTGTGCCAAAAGACCCATCAGAGCTGCTTCAGATCCTCAAGTGGAATTCCTTTATGTTCAGGCACTGACTTGTCTTGCCAAATACTTCTAATGCGATTTGCATACCTCAGAAAAGATCCCAAACTTTGCAAGTTAAGCCAAAACACAAGCCCAGCCAAAGCCTCCACCTGCGCAAAATGTTTATTTTTAGCAGCTGCAGACTTAGGGGAGCCTGGCAATAAATTTGACCTGCAGCTGCTCATCATGCCAACGCTGTGTCAACAAATGGCAGGCTGGCAAGGAGCACATTGAACACAGCGCTATCCGATTTATTCAACGCATTCCTAATGGCAGGGGAGACAAATGGTGGTACATGCAGGAGACCCAGATTTAGAGGAGGCTCCTGTTCATCCATTTGAGAAAGATCTGGCTTGAACTGCCTATTTTCTTGTTGGCCAATTCCATCCATGCCCATTCATGGACTGTTTGTTTACTACTTTGTAAAGGAAGCAGGTGCTTAACAACAGATGTTTGATCACAAATTTATCATTGGACTTCACTGTGAGCAGGGGAAAATGAAAAAAAAAAACAAACAAACACTGCAAAAGTGTAGATGCAGCTCACACCCACAGACCCCTCTCCTTACTCCAGTCTGGATGGGAGGGAATGACCATGGGTGCACTGGTGAGATGTTGCATCTAGGCTGCATGTGCAGCTGAACAGCTGTGCAATGCCTTCTGCTTCCACCACCAGTGCCAAAGGAGGCAGGGACCCAACACTCTGGGGAGCTGAGGAGCCTACAGCATTCCTCTGTGCCTTCCTTGGCCATGCAATGGCCTGGAAAGGGACTGGGGAGGGCTCTGGTGCAGTGGGACAAGGCAGGAGGGGGTGAACAGCGTTTCTCAGCAGGAATGTAGCAGTGACAAGCAAGGAGGGAAAAGACAGAGAGTAGGACAGTGTTTGTGCTCAGGCCTGGGGCAAAGGGGTGAGGGAAGACAAAAGCCCATGGCTGTGATCCATTCTGTTTCTGTACAACTGAGACACCCTGAGCCAGCACCACTTTAGCCTTTCCTCAGGCCAAAGGGAAACACAAATATATGCAGAAACAAGACCTTGGGTCAGGCCTATCATGCATGCAGAACCTTGCACTACCCACCAGCTAAGCCTCACAGCTTTACTGACTCAGCCCAAACCCCAGCAGGCTTGGAAAGCACCATTGATCCCATGGGCTGAGTCAGGCAGGGCAGCACTCGGAGCAGCTCCGCTCGCAGGAAGGCTCAGGGACCGTCACCTCCTGTTCCCAGAGCAAGAGTGTGATGGAGAGGTGAAATATTTGATTTCAGGTAATGGAGAGCTGTTTTTTTCCAACATCCTTGCCAGATTATCTACAGCTAAATTTAAAAGGAGAATAGTTCCACAGGTGAAACAAATACGAGGCCAGGCTGCACATCATGTTGTTACCTTTGTAGCCTTGGCTAAGTGAGGTAGTTTTTTTTAATTCTGCTTTTCTCAGTGATGATCAATGTGCAGTCCTGGCAGGGTTTGACTGCTGGGGAGGCACCACTCATGGCACCTCTGTTGGGCACGGGCTTGCCCAAATGCCAGGGGGACTTGTGGTCTGAGGGTTAAATGCCAGCTTTTCTCCCAGCTGAGAAAAACTTCCCTGCACAGAAAGCAGGAATGACACACAACCTTCGCATAACCCAACCCCTCTGGGCACATACCTTCAACAGACAGCTAAAAAAAATAATAATTTTAAAGCTCTTTATCTGATAGACAAGTTGTTATTATACCAAAAGAAGGGAAACATCAGAGACAAAATCCTGAACAGTGCTGACTACCCACAAATCCCATTAAATGAATTTAAAAAAAAGGCCAAGACAACAACAAAACTCTTCACCCTTAATCCTGGATTTATACATGTGTTGTAATTAAATATAAATTGAATTTCAAAGCCATTTCAAATAAAAGGGCAGCTCAAGAGGCAGAGTGATAGAGAGATCTATATATAAACATAAGTTATATGAATACCTACCCTACTTTATGCCAACATAACATAACATAACAAACAATCACTGAATACCCTGTTACAAAACACTGGCCAAGTTTTTGTAAATTTGGTAAAGAAATGGTACTTCAGAGGAAACATAAGAAAACAATGGCCTGGCAGCAGGGAAGCACATTCATACTGCAACTGTTAACTCAAAAAAGAAATCGGGAAATTGAAATTTGAAATCCACTGTTGTGTTCTGTTTTCCAAATACCTGCTGAAGGTGTTTTTGGCCCCCAGACTACAGGCCTGATTTTGGCCATCCACTGTTAGCCTATGGAGTAATTGGCATGCTTTATCATCCTTCCTTTGCAAGATGAGAGGAGGGGAGGTGGCAAGAAGAGATGCCTCTGGCTAAACACAGGAGAGGATACTTTCCACAAGAAGCCAGGCAGATCTCTGGACAGAGGCCATGCAAACCTCCCCCCAGTCAGACTTTTCCAGACTGGAAAAAGCTGGGAGTGGGACAGTCTAATCTTGGAACTGGCCTGTCTTCCAGCAGAGCACCTGATTGGAGCCCTCATAGGGTTCTGTCCCACCTGAGATATAGGAGATGCCACTTCCTCCATGGAGTTGGCAGACCAGAGTTTGGAACATCCAGGTTTAGTTTCCAGTTCTGCCACAAATTCCACATGTTACCCTGGGCAGGGAAACCTAATCCCCATGCTTCCCTTCTCTGTTACCTTGGCTCTTCCTATTTGTTTGTCTCCCCTGATTAAATGTTGAACTCTAAAAGCAGGGGCTGTGTTTTCATATGGTGTTTCAAGCAGCGAGGCTTGATAGGATTTGGCACATTCATGTGCAGTGAAATAAATCAATCAATAGTCAGGAGAGTTGCATTACAGCATAGCATGGGCAGAGATATCTACTACAGGGTCTACCTTTAGTTTCTTGATATGTTTCCAAGAACCTTAAGGATAATTTTGTTTAAGTATGTAATGAAAGATTAGGGCTAAATCTGTAATACACATGAAAACGAAGTTATGCCATGCAATGAATAGTTATTGTCCTCCTCCTAGTAAAAGTTTATTACACACAAAATCGTTCTGGAGGCATGGGTAGCTATTAAAATGCCTACACACCTAATTCTGGTTTCATGGCTGCACGAAGTAGTGGCTCCATCAATCCCTCTGCAAGATCCCAAAAACAAACGGCAGTTGTTTTCTAAAAAAACAAAAAAACAACAAAAAAAAGGGGGGGGGGAGGGGAAATGCAGGACTATGCACCTAAACAATCCATTTGTTTCAGCAGAGCTACTGTTCAGAAAGAATGAACTGTGCCTGCTGCCTCTCCCATGTGTCAGTGGCTCACCAACTCCCTGCCTACCTGCTGCCAAACTCGACCTCTTGGGTCCTTCTAAGTAACCGCTGGCTCATTTTGGGGCAAACCCTCTGCCACCCCATTGTCAGAGGACACCAGCATGGCAGGAAACCTGCTGGAAATGACAGTGACAAATGTTCCACACAGAACAGCAAAGCCATAGACTCTCTTAAACCAGCCGTTACAGCGCCTATATTTTAATTTTAATGGCGAATCTTATGGAACAGACATGTTGGAAGAGCAATAAATAATAAGTTATTGTACCCAGTCTTTCATTTTTGAATAGTTAAGGAGATTAATGTACTTGTCTGCATTACTACTCTGAGCTATTCTGAAAATAAAGCCCAGGCAGAGCAGCTTCTCCATGGCCATGGACGTACCAAACTGTGGGCATGCTTTGCCACGTGCCTCCACAATGCACACTGCAGCATCTTGTCTGGATTGCCTTCTCTAAATAAAAGGTAGATCAATAAATAAATATAATTAGCACATTAGAATAGCCATTCTTTGCTCTGACACACAATGAGGGAAATGAAACAACTTCAAAGGAGATTTGCTCAATTAACACAAGACTTTATAATGGCACTAGAATAAGATCTTATCACTGATCTAAATAGCCTGGATTGCAATTTCTCTCTGACACATACTGGCATGCTCCTGACAGTCATACTATCATTAGAGGGATCTGTCTGCACTTCCATGATATCCCTAATCCCCTGTTTTGAATATTTAATAACTACAGAAAATGGAAATCAGTGCACCATACTTCAGAGATAATTCCCATAAGAAGGACAGGGGGCTGTATTGCTGCAGCCTACTCTTGTAGCTGTTCCCACTCAAACTTCTCAGCAATTCCCTGTGCAAAAGTCAAAAGACCTGGCTTTGTTGTGGGTAGATCTGGCTCTGTCATGCAGGTATCCATAGCTGCAGACCCTGAAATGCAATTCATCAACTCAGAGCAAACATAACGCTGGATTATGCACTTCTCCTTTGTGCCTACAGCTGAATCAGCAGCCCTGATTTGCCACATGATACATACAGGCACAGCATGGAGAACAACTCTAAAATTAAGGAAAAATTCATGACAAAAAAATCAATCTCTTCAGTATATTTTTGTTGTTGTTAAAATCTCTAATAGAATACTTCACAAGAGAAAATCACAAAAGTTGTTCTTCAGAGCAGTCACCTCCACTGGGTCTCAAACCAAATCACAGAATAATCTTTCAATGAAACCATGAAACAGTTTTACTTCAGGCAAAAGCACTGAGACTTTTTCTTAAAAGACAATTAAAATTACGTGCATATGACCAAGATGCTGCAAGCCTTTCTTGTTAGGATACTAGCTGAAAAGCAGTCAATAAAGATTTCTCACATCTTCGATTTGTCTTGTCTCTTTTATTTTAAGAAAGAAAACCTTTCTTGCAAAAAGGAGGCAAATCCCTCAAAATAGCATTTTCCCAGGCTTGCAACGAAGTATAATTCTAAAACAGTTGGGTTTAAAAAAAAAAAAATCTTTATGGCAACACCTATGACCTTACCCATGGGCAAAGGCAGAAGTCTGCAAAGACAGCAATTCTGTGCAACACACAGGTTCTTCTTTTAATGTACAAATCAAATGCCTAATACCAGTGTTCACTAGGGATTGTGTTCAGCAAAAAAAAACACAGGCAGCTCTACTAGCTGCCACTTTTCAACATCCATAGATATCTGAAAAAAATGGTGTAACTGTAAGAAAAACAACAGGCATCTTTCATCTTAACTTACTGTTAATTAAGCTGCTCTTATAATTTATTTCTTGGTAATTTTACAAAGAACCTAAGCAACTGTGAACTCAGTTCAAAAGTGGGAAAAAACCCCCTTTCTTTGAAGGTTTCTATGAAATTCTATTGCATGTGCATGGAAAAAATAACCTTGTCAGTACAAAATGCCTTAAAGGAATCTCCCATCAAAACCCCAGCGAGGATGTAGACTCTTGACTGAAAAGAAGAGATCAGTGCAGTCTCTGGAGACAGTATCAAAGGCAGAGACGCTAAGCAACAGCAGATTTAGCAGATCTCTCACTTCCATCTCTTCACTCCAGGACGCCAGCCTCCTCAAGAGACTAGCTCACATCAAACAGAGAAAACGATCAGCTATAGGCTCGAAATTAAGCTTACACGGTTTCACAAAAGACCTGAGTGTTTCTGAGAGATAAACATACAGCTGAATTTTGAGCAAGGAGCATGCCGGCCGCTGACGGCATCCTGCTCCTCTCCATCAGCAGCTTTGACGGGAGCCATGGCAGAATTCCATGTGTGCAGCACGGAGGATGCGCACTGGCACCAACCCTTGCCTTTAATCCCCAGTTAAATCTGCAAACCACAAGGGTTTGACACCATTTGTGTAAAGAACACTTAAAATACAAGTTGAAGAGACACTGCTGAATATGGATGGCTGGACAGAAAACACTATAAGGTTTGGGACAGTGAAGGAGGAGATGCCAAGAGATCAGGCAAGTGGTAAACAGGGAGGTGCAGTTTGTTCTGAACGTGGATCGTGCCATAACAGCAACTTGAAACTCATGGGGGATGCAGATTCTTGATAACATTAAAGAAAATCTCCTGCTTCTAAAAGCCAGTCTACATGCCATCACTTGGCAGACGTTTAAACTGAAAATCTTTACAGTTACAAATTAGTAGCTTTAAACACTCACTCAAAATACCTCCTGTTTTAGGGCAAAATCTGCTCAGACACAACGCAGAGGTATGGTGTTCCAGCAATTGAAAATCTGTTGGTTTTTAGGTTTTAGTTTGTTTTTTTCTGTAGGACAAGCAGCCTTGTCCTAGCTCTAGGTCACAATCAGCACTACATATTTTCTAAGATAAAAAAACCTCGCTTTCCTCTTCCATGCTTGCATGATGCAGACTGATTAAACATTTGTTCTCTAAAATTGGAAATGTTATTTTGTATCAGGAAATCATAGAGGTCTTCATTTGTTTTGGCTTCCATTTGCAGTTTGCCTCTCTGAAAAAAGATACAGGAAGTAGCAAAATGTACTGTACTTGCACTCTACATAAAGATAAGGTCTATCAAAAATCTCTTCACTTGTGATGGATAACTTTTGCAGGAACAAATACATAAATAGCAATACTCTGAAACTGCCTTCTATTCACATATTCAAATAATTGCAAATTAGACATGTTTATGATGTCTGGAACAGCACAGAATGAAAATGGCAACAGATTCCACCCCAATCTCACTGGGAAATTCTGTGTCAGCTGCTGGAGAACTGTATTGTGTCATGGGGAAGTGACTGGCAATGTTTCCTCCCACACAGCAGTGCTAGGTTATCAGCTGGCAGGTGGAGCAATGATCAGCTGGGGGTGGAGCAAGAAGGGAAAAAGAAAGCAAAAAGGTGGCGGGGGGGTGCGGGAAAGGAGAAAGTCTCTTCTTTCACAAGACTTTAAATCTCAAAATTGTTGGCAGACCTTCATGAAGCTCCCAACTTCTCTCCTGGTGAGAAATCCCACACAAGCAGGAATGACAATTTGAATGGCAATGTTTTAAAAATATAAGCTTCTCCATGCCTCAGTTACCCAGCTGTAATATGGACACAATTATATGCCTTGCCACACTGAAGTTTTCTGAAAGTAATAATATATGTATCTGAGGCAACCAGACAAGATATGGTAGGATTGATTGTCCCACAAAGGTCTCAAAAAAATTAGTACTATCTCAGAGAAAATTTTCAATTACATGCAGTAAATACTCTCCAGCCATGACACAGTGAGTTAATTCCTAATTATTCACTGTGCTTGGAAATATTTTTTATCACTTCTTTGATTCCCAGCTTTTCAAATACGCCTCTTTTCTCAGTGATTTCCTCCAGGCAAAAATACTCCCCAGGTAAAGTGAAAACATGACATCAAATAGAAACCAAAATAGCAGGGAATGCTGGTGTACAGAGTGGTTATTGTGCTCGCTGTAATAGCCTCATGCAAGAGCTGCACAAAAGTCCTGTGATAATACAAATATAAAATCCTTGCACAGACAAAGATACACGCCGAGGCATGAAATAAATGAATGCCTACTACTGAGTTACATCAAGGCTGAATTTTCCCCTGGAGTCCATGATTGATTAATTCCTGTAACTTTGGTACCTGAAAGACAGGAGATTTTTCTTGGTAGTAAAGAGCCTTATAAGATATACTTAAACGGATTATGTTGATACCTTTCATGATGTAACCCTAATGATAATTTAATTGAAAAAGTGCTTTAAGCCATAATAGCAGAGAAGACAGGATTTCCTTTTTTCACTTTGACAATTATGGGCCAGTTCAGAACTGTTTTCAAAATAAGGAAGAAGACGAATTTCCAATCAACTTAAAAGAATGTGTCAAATTCTGCATCAGTTTTCCTCAAGCCAAATACAGAAATGTACTGGCATCAAAGCCCACAGATTTTTCTCATCAGTATTCCCAGATCTTTCCTCTTCCATCATGGAAATCACTCTATGTTTATCCATGTGCAAGTGTGCTCATTACCATACCACCCTGCACAGACCATTTTTGCTATCTGCTCCTCAGAGCAAAGAGCTCCCCAGTGACTGAGGAGCCAGTGGGCAAGGCTACCCAACTTCTACCTGTTGTTCTCCTCTATACTCTCTTAAATCTTACATCTTTTAGTGGTTCACATGCATTGTTTGAGATGCCATCAGGTTTATAAGACTGAGAGCATCAAGCCACTCAGGAGCGTATGATCATTATCATCATGTGCATTGGTACCACCAACTCACAGATATACTGATAGTACAAACTGAGTAAAATATCTTTATTTTGTTTTTATATGATCATTTTCCTTCCCACAGGTTACTGCTGATTTATATACTTCTTGTAGCCAGCCTGTGGGGTGCACATGAACCAGGACTCATGCTAAAACTCCATTCATGGGGACAGTGCAGCAGGACATGGTAGGTGTTTGTCCATGTCTCAGACTAGGGGAGAGATGTTGCGGCCTGATTTTCTGCCAGTATTTTAAGAGGGCAACCAGGATGAGCTAGGTATTTACAGATCAGCTAACCTGGTATTGATTTCAGGCAAAATAGCATAAAAGCTGTTATAAATGCAATCAGTAAAGAATGATGGGTTGGTAGCATAACTAATGAAAATCAACAAAGTATTATGGAAGAGCAGTCTTATTGCATAAGCTTGGTATCATTACACATATGGTTGGAAATACTCTTGGGGAAATAACACTCTTAAAACTACTGTCATGCATTTGAATTAGTTTTACATGACATTCCAATTAAAAATTATCAGTGGACATAATCAATAGAGAAGAAAATAGATTAAAAAGCTGTCTGATCTACCCTAAAAAGTAATTGTAGACGGGAAACTATCAGCAATTACAGATATTTCTATGGCAATTTTACATGGATTTGGTCTCAATCCACTGTTGTTCAAATTCTGTTGGTAACTGAGGGACAAAGTGAGTAATAGTAACAATATCCCTGACAAAGGTTTTTTGGAGAACAGTACTAGGTAAGAGAACATCAGACCAGATCAGTTCCAGAGAGTGAAGCACAGTAATTGATAGAGGAGACTCAGTCTCAAATAACCAGCCTGCCAGTATCATCTCATTTCAAGCTCACACATGTACACATAAAAAATATACTTTGTGCACAAAGGGCACAAGATGCACCTGAAGGGCTGTGACTTAAGGGCATTTATCATCACTGTGGCTGACCAGTTAAATATACAATTACCACTCAAACCAGTCACAGAGAAAACCATCTCTCACATGTGGAAACTGGAGAAGGAAGTCGGTATTTGCAACTGTAGATGATGTTAATGAATAATGCTAATTCTATGGCACACCAAAACTTCTGGCACCCACTTTTTCCAAAAGGAGGTTGACAAGCTGAAAATTATGCAGGAAAGGGCAAACAAAAGGGCAAGTCCTCTGGGTACTTTGCCATACACACATACAGCCAATTGAATGAGCAAAAGAAAAAAAAGCCCGAGACTCAAGTCCAGGTCTCAATTTGTCAAAGAAAAGGAGAAATTGGAAACACTTCACATCATCTGCAGAAAGAATCCCAGGCGTGCACAGTAATAAAAACCTGAGTGGATGAACTCGCAATGAAGGAAAAAGAAACACAAATAGATAAACTGTACTTCTCACCCCTTCTCCTCTAATATCAGCCTTATTATCCAGCTACACTCCGTGGCCCAGAACCAGAAAGAAAGAAGGAATGAAGCACTGGGAAGTACAAAGCAACATGCACTAAGATATGAAGCAGCTAACCAGGCATAAGTGCTGATGCTACAAACAGCAGGGCATTGACGGTGTCCCTCTGATAAGCAGGAAAGCTTTCTTTCCCAGCTATTCAGCAATCCTCTGCCTAAGGCATAAACATACTCTTCAGCCATAGAATTCCATCCCTATCTATAATGAAGACAAGAACTATGTATGTGCGTGCACTGACTGGTGAGGAAGCTCAGAGCAGTTTCTACCCTCAGCTTGCTTTTCCAGAAAATTTATTTGTATCATTGAGCAATCATTTTGATGAAAACCTTGCAATTTATTTTGCCTTCCAAAGCAATGACATCAGCACTCCCTAGACAGGAAGAATCCAGAGATTCAGAAGAGCTATCACCCTGCCACAGACACAGTGAGGTTTTGGTCAGCCAGTGGGCTTTTCACACCTGATTCAACCACAAGGACCCTGGCCACCTTTCATGATGTTGCTCAAACCCATGTCTACTCACCTACTACCTTCAACCACCAACTACCCTCCAACAGCATAGTAGCAGTGCTTCTTCCATCATTTCACAAATTATCTGAGAAACAAAATACATAGCAAAAATAATACAAAATATTATTTAGATAGCTCAAAAAGATATCCAAAAGGATAGACATCCTTTCCAGTCTATCATCTAAATATTAATGCGTAAACACTGACTTGCTCAGATAACTGTTCAGTTTTTCTTTGTGGTCCCTTGCAGGTGTTCCACTTCTGGTTTTGTGAGATGAAGGAGGAAAGGATTAGTTAAGCCCAAGAGAGTCAGAACTGGCATTACAAAGCCATAATATGAACTGGCCCAGTTTCAGCTTTTCAAACAGTACTGCATTCCAAGAGACATCCTAAGGTCATGAGCATTATACGAGGCTTCAGTTTGTTGTATACACCCAGAACGTTTTCATATGGCAGGAATTTAATACTTGCATTCTCAGGAATTTCCATTCACTGGTGCTTCACGCATCCCTCCTATATTTTCTCACTTTTCATTGCTGCACATCCCCTTCGTGGATATGAAGCACTCTTCCACAGATACGTAAAAACAAGTTATTTCATCTCTAACATACTGCAGATCTGCTTATCACCCACACTTCTGACAGGGAAATCAGGGAGGCACAGAAATCAGCATAAAGACTAGCACATTAAGGGATGAAAGAGAAGCATTTAGAAAAACTTAACACAAGAAAAGGGGACAGAAAAAGACAAGGTTAGATCTAGACATGATGTGAACAGAATGAATACGCCCACGGGGCATAGAGGATGCAAACAGTAGGTGGTCTTTAAAGCTCTCATCTTCATTCCCAACAAACTAGAGGTGGCAGCTGGAGAATGCAGAAAGCCTACGGATAACCTCACCACCATTACCTTCACTGTTAGCGCATCCCACCACCATACTCTGGAGTTCAGCTTGCTTACTACCGAACAACTTGTCCCACCTTCCTCCTCCCTGAGCTCACAGCTGCGAGATCCCAATCCCTTCATGCCAGCCCTGGTGTTCATCCGACCTGGGCCATTGATATGGAAATTTAGGGATCTAAACTGGCAGAAAACTTTCACTTTTAATCATCCTTGGTTCTCTGAGCTGCCTCCCCAAGGACGAGAGGGGCACCCAAGCAGAGGAGGCCACAGCCACCACGGTGCAGGAGGCTGGAGCAGCAGCAGCAGCCCCAGCAGCCACCAGCCTGGCCACGAGCAGAGCCCCAGCACGAAGCTGTGCCCTTGGTTAGCACCAGACCCTGCTCTCTAACAGTATCACATTCATTACCTTACAGAGCACCTTCTGAATGAGGATACGCTACATTTTTGAGTGATCAGTCAAACCCAAACAATCAATTACACCTTTTGTCAAAACTGTTTACGCTTTCACACTGTGCTGGAGTCATTAAGAATGAACACTGAGCAGGACTGGTTATTTATCCTCCTCCTCTTGCCCTGAAAGGGAATTAATCTTAAACTTTGCGTTTAATGATCTCAATACAGGCTCACTGTAAATGACAGCAGGCTGCACTGAGAAATATTTAAAAACAGAAGGGCCTCTGAATGACAGAGTTTAGCAACACACAACTGTTCCTCCACATGCACGCCAAGGGAAGCCAAACCTCTGTGGAAGGCGAGGTTAAAAATGTGCTGCGTGCCACTCCAGTGCTACAGAAAACATGCTGTAATTAGCAACCTCTAGGGATTTATTCAAGCTGAGAAAGATAAAAGTGAAAGGAGTGATTCAAAAGCCATTCTTAAAACTGCTGGCCGACCCACTTAACATTCTCTCAGCGTCTACACAGAAAATGCAATTCTTCTGTCAAAGAAAAGTAATTAATGAACCTGTCCTACCCATCCATTGCCCCTCTAGGGATGCTGGCCACCAGCATGCTCCAGCCTGTATGCTGAGGTGGCAGACAGCCCTGCAGCCCCACATGGGTGTCAGTCACACACAGCACCCTCACCTCAACAATGCTTCAGCAGAGCATCTCAGACTTACATGGTCTAAATGTGGTCCAGGCTGGGACACATCCCTTGGTTTGGCCTGGCTGTGGTCCTCAGCAGGTCCCTCCCTCTCACTGCCCTGTACCACCTTTCCATATCCACCAGAACCAGCAATGCCTGTTGTTGGAGAGGATAAACCAGAATGTTTCTAATTCTGGTCTGGGTGATTTTCACTGACATGCAGGGAGGACATGGGGTTTCATTGCATGGCGATCTCCTCCCCACCACCATGTTTAGCAGACTTCATCTGTGATGCTTGTCTAGGTGGGATGTTTATCTTATTCCCTTCCTCTCCCAAGGAAAAAGAGGGTTTGCTTTTACATACTTTAAGAATTTTTAAGTCCAATTCTAAAACTGATTTATTTTTTATCATTATTTTCCCACCATTCTCACTGCTCCCCTCCACAGATCGCCTTCCACCCGAGCAAAGCTGACAGTTCCACACAGCAGCAAGCCACATTGATGGCAATCATCTCATTCATATGCACACTCAGAGCACCATAAATCTGCTCAAATATCATTCCTCCCCCAGGGCAATGTTTTTTTTTTCCCCCAGAATATCTACAATGATAGCTGCAGAAATTTCTCCTTCTAATTAACTTACAGGTTCCAAATATCACCAGCTGGAATCACAGCACAAAGCCTGGGCAATGAACACAGTAGAACCCAGCTGAAGGATGAGAGTCTTTAGAGTCTTTGCTATCTTTTCTCAGTTTTGGTGCTTTTTTTTTCTTTTTTTGTTTTCCCTTTCACTTAAGAGCCAGCAAGTTGAAAACTACTGAACCCTTTATCAACACATGAATGGACAACGAATAACCCATGAACTGAATGAATTGAAACTATCCACAGAACCCTTAACTGATATTTTTGTTGGCCGTGTCACATCACGTTATATTTCTGACGTGTCATGTTTATGCCTGAGTCACGGTGCAGCCTGATGGAAGAACAAAGCACCATGCGATGCAACAGGACGTACTGGTGAGGTCAAAAACCCCATCTGACTGCTGATTGACTGCCCACCACTAATCTGGATTTAGTTAATTCCTTCTAAAAGACAAGAACAAAAGTTCAGAGAAGGTTAAAGGGCACTTGCAGAGTTTAATAATCTATTAACACAATAACCTGCCATATATGACTATGCAATAAGCTGAGGGAATTTGCCAGAAACACTTCACTCTGCAAACATTATTTACAGCAAATCTTGATTCATTATATTCTCTGTATACACAGAGAAGGGCAGTGTTTCTCTAACAAGAAGGCTCCAAGACATGAGCTAGTTCTAAGGTAAAAAACAAACCCTAAGCAGCAGCCAAATTAGAAAATTAGGTTTATCATATTTTAATTTTTGTTGATGAAAACTTTTTACTGTTGCGGCTGAACTCAGGCAGGCTGAGAAAGAAAACCTGACTTCAAACAACATCAGGGAAACAAAGAAGTAATTTTATCATAAAACCTTAAAAACCATAAAGATCAACTCATTAAATGATCTCTGCCTTTCAACTCCTGCTTGTCAATGGATAGTTTTTTCTTTTATTGGATTTTCTTTAATTAATGTAGCCAACAAGGCTGATCTCCATTTTTAAAGGCAGTTATCAGACATGGTGCTGACCCTGAGAAGGGAATCCCCAGAATTCAACTCTTCTGCCCATGCCTGATGTACAGACGAAGGTTTATTCCTTCTGCAGCTTCTGCATCAGAACAAAAGAGTTTTGCTGCAAAGCAGCCCCACCATCCTCCTGGAGAGAGAACTGGGACCTCTGGGATCCTAAACCAATCTCAAGCAGGAGCTTGAGTTTTGAGTTTTTTGAGGTTTGCATTCCTTACAGCAACAAGAGAGACCCTGATATTGAAGACAGTGTGATTTGTGATGATGATCCTAACCTAGCACCACTTGAAGAAATAAACTAGTTACTGTCTTTTAAGGCCATTCATACTTTGCCCAAATAAGGCTTTAAGACAGTTACAACTGAAGTTCTTTTGGCTTGGAATACTGTTTTTGCTGCCTGAATAAGCCCATAGAACACTTAACCAGCAAAAAAATGACACCACTGAAGTTCTCCTTGTGTTATACCAATATGTGCAAACTTTGGACCAGGAGAGCAACATGGTGAATGAATGAAACAACGTGCAGCATTAAAAAATCTCCATTTTCCTACACTAACAGAAGGCTCAGTAGGTGCTCCTGCAAAAACAGTCATGCTGTCATAGTATCTTACTGACTTGGGTGCACAGAGAGAAGCAGTTGGTAAAGAACTTATGGGAGCATGACAGGAAAAAAAGGGGGCGACTGACAAATCCCAAGAAGGCCACAATCATGCTCCTCAAACCAGTTATATGGTAATATAAAAAAATCAGAAGCAAAGGGAAACCAAATTTTGCTCAACCTACTCTAGAACTACCCCTTGGTTTTGATGAAATCTTTCTGTAACTTAGAAGATTTTTATACTCAATTTCTGTGCAGCATTCAGCATCAAAAATATGCAATGCAGCTTCAAAAGGACACTAAAGTTCAGAATCCCTTCAGGTTTCCTTGCCCTGCCCCTGTTAACTTGATGCATCCAAAAATCATTCTAGAAAACATTGATCATATGTAAAAGCATGTTCCAGAAGTGTCTGTTTTGTGGTTAACATTCCCTTCTATCCTACTACAGATTTTTCATTTGGAGTAGTGCAGTCACTGTATTATATTAGGTGGACCACTGGCAACTATGTTCCTCCATCTGGGAGTCCCTGGGACTGCTGAAATCCCATGGAGCACATCACAGCATCACAACTGTGATTCAAAAGCATAAAGCAAAATCTCCTGAGTGCCTCTCCCCCTGAAGTAAATCTTGCCCTTGAGACAGTTCCCATGGGAAGGACTGTTTTCCTATAGGATCTTTCAGACCAAAGAAAATCAGTGGGTTGACACGTGAAATGGAGGGGTTTAATTTCTGTGGGACATGCTTTTTAAATGTATTTATCTTAGTCCATGTGACTGAACCAGGAAGATGTATGAGGGAGACACTAGAAAAATCCTTAAAATTGCAAATTTTGGCACCAAGTTTTCATAAACCCTCTCCCCATCCTCAGGAGCTATATAACAGGCACTGGAGCAGGAGATTTACAGCATCCCATTGAAGCCCTCCAGCCATCCATCTAAAGAATCAATTCCTGCTCCTTCCAAAGAGCAATGCAACCAAAGATGCCCAAACACACCTCTTTGAAAACACAAACTCAGAGCATACAGAAGGTACCCTCACCATTAACATAGTTATGGAATTGGGAAGCTGCATCAATCTTAAGCAACATATTTTGCCCTCCGTTCATGCTGTTCTGAAACAACACAAGGACTGTGAGATGATTTTCTTACTGAGTAGCACCATACTTGGAGTAATACATTACTGGTGGGACTCCCCTGATGATGTATTACACTAATGCATCATTAGGATGATGTTTCACTCTGATGATATATTGCAGTGCAACATAATGAGAGCAATAGCTCACTGGGTGCATAATCCTGCCAGGAGCTGTGCGCCTGCAGCTCTCTGACTTCATTTGTAGTTCAGGGTGTCCAGAAGCTTAGATGGATTAGATCCTCAGACACACACATCTCAAAGCATGGCAAGAGTCAGAAAAATGCCAGCATACAGGTGGGTGCAGTTAATTACAGGCTTCTGTGTACAGTATGCTAATATCAAGCATTGGCATCGCATTTTAACACCTGTGCAAAACATCTTTAAATGAAGAAGTGGCTGTAACAGAGCTGCTGAAGCTCCTTATTCTTATGCTTCCCTGCAGTAGCCATCATAGCAGACTCTGGATGCTTACAGCCTTGATAAAAATACCTAGCTTCCATTTTCCATGCCAGATGTCTGCTAGAAGGAGGAGGAAGGCTAGGGAAAGGGGGTGGTTGCTTGTTTTTAATCAATAAATTCAGTGGAAGCAGTTCTGTTCAGCTATTTTTATGACCCAGACTAAGAGAAAAAAAAATAGGTAGTTTTGCCAACAATGAAAGATTCTGGTGACCTTTTTTCTGACCTTTTTTAACAAACAGAGCTATTTGATCTGTATGAAATTCTAAAAAGACCTTGCAGTATGATCAGTGTCACTGACAAGAAGGCAACATTTTAAGATTTGTGAACTCTTAACCATGAAATCATATATAATGTTCAAAAAGAGGGCAAACTGGTAAATAAACAAGGAAGGAACAAGCCAACTTGAATAATAAAAGAACTTCTTCAGTCTCCCACAGAAACATTAACATTTACAATTGAACCACAACTTCATTATTTATTTAGTTTTTTGCTTCAATACCTTTGGGGTTCTCAAATAAGTCTAAATGTGCATGCACACACACACACTCAAAAATATAACATGGATTCTGCATGCAATTTCCATTTTTTGTATTTGTTTAGTTCTGAAAAACATAAGAGTATTTTAGACAACCAACTAATGTGCTCTGCATCTTCAGGTTCTTCAAAATGAGCAGACCAGACTCCTCTCCAGGGAACAGCAACCTCTCTGGTCACAGATTTAAAAAACGTAGCTTTCATACCTTTCTTCTGACAGCTGTAATTGAGAAACCACAGGGTAACTCATGAACTGGAAAAGAGTATAGACACCTCAGCTAGCTAAATGATGAGTTAATATCTCCTCCTTTCTCTTTTTTTACCCCCTTATGAGTAGCCCTTCAGATTACCTGAGCTATAGGGCTCTGCCTTGTAGATGCTATCTCCAGCCAGTAGAGCACAGGTTGGAAATACACAATAAAGCACTGATCTTTCTAAGATCTGTCTGCACCAGGAAAAAAACAACCAAAAACAACCAAAACCAAAACAAAACCAAAAATACACAACACCCAAAAACACCCAAACAAAACCCAAATAAAATAATCCCCCTGAAGCCCCCCTCACTTTTAGGGGACCAATTCTGAACAGCCCTCCAGCACATCCTGCAATGAATTAAATTCTAAGAAGATAACATCAGCTGAGCATCACTCTGACCTACAGTAGCCTGAATCTACCTGTCAGGCTACTGTGTGTTTTCCACACAGGGCTGTTTCCTCCCTGTTTCCCAGGGAGACAACAAAGTCCACAGCAGAGAGAAGGGGACGACACAAACCTCACCTTGTAGTTTGCAACATGCTGTCCCCAAGCTTGGGGATGGCAATGAAAACTCACCTCTTTAACAGACTACAAGATAACAACCAAAATAAAATAATAAAAAGAAAAACAACAAAAAAAAAAACCAAACCAGAATGACTTCATGTATTTCCCCCACCAGTCGCCCATGCAAGGGCCAGCCACGTCCTGGCCATAAATTCTCTGGCACAAGAGCATTATACCAAAGGAAAGGAATGCCTTTCCATCTGTGTATTTCCCCTCAGGCACTCACTTGATAATGAAACCAGTTAAGGTCTTTGGGTTCACAATGTTATTATAGTGGGATAATATTTTGTTTGCAGCCAAGCCTGAAGAACTCCTAAGTAGTGCAGCCCAGGCACCATACACCTGTTAAGTCATGGCGTTCCTGCTCTAAGTGGACAAATCTGTTTTAGCCATCTCCTGAGATTTTCCCCTCACAGTTAATTACAAAGCGATGACTGTACTCATTTCCTGATCTTAGAGGGAATCTATAACAAATGTCTGCCAGGGGTGAAGGCTGTTCCCTCTGTCCCTCAGAAACACCAGCAATCCTTCTAGCAGCCCTGGCTGCCCTCCTTCAACCTTTTCTCCCAGTCGTCCCAGACCTTCTGCTGCAGCACAAACACTGCACAGAAAATAATAACCATTCACTAGGAAAGAAACAACATGGGCTGACCGAGACCAGCATTTTCTAAAATAATTGAACAATGCACCTCCTGAACACAAAAACACTGGCACAGACATCCAGACCAAGGTCACTCTGCTAAGACCTACACTGAGATGGAAAGACCCAACCCTGTCAGTGATGTTCATGCAGAGCATGAACCAGCAAGGCAGCAGGATTTTATTTACTTCCTGCACAGACATACACAACTACAGAGGTGAACATGTGGTTCCCAATGACTTGGGGAGCAATTTTGTTTAAAGTGATTAGCAGGCTCACAAAGAAATTTGCCCCTTTTTGTATCAGAAACCCATTGGAGCCACTTTGACCCTGTGACATCTATTCTAGTATACAATTTTGATCCAAAGTATTGTTGTGTCTTGCAAAATACAAGATATCTGAAACCAGGTCAGGCACAATAAGCATTCTGGGGGAGAAATAACGGGAAAGTAGTCCATCCTAAGAAGAAGTGATACTTCATTGTGACAGCAACCTTTCTTCATGCTACTCCTAGCAGGCTGATGTCTGATCCTGGGCACAAATTGTTGGAAATTGGTCTACCTGACCTTAGGGACATACGTTAGGTCAATGGTTCCCAACTTTCCGGACCGATAGCCAATTGAAAAGGATCAGCATTTTTTGCAAATCGTCACACACGTTTACCATCAACCTTGTGGCTGGAAGCTCAAAGGTGATGTGACTCAGCAGCATGGCTCCAACACCTTCTTCGTTACCCATCTGGGATGACCAGTGCTCAGCAGACACAGGTGAAGAGCATCCCTTGGCTGGAGCCATCTCAGAGAAACTTAGAAATTGAATTTGTTCCCTGGCTCCCATGTTTTCATAAGTTGTTTCACACCATATCCCAGGAGCCAGCTCCTGTGCCATCATTCAGGCATGAGCTCTATCACAGACTGTGCTCCCCCTTTTCCTGGCTGCTAAGAACCAGCCTAACCTTCTAAAATAACACTTCTGAATCCCTCTCACTGCAAACACAACATCTCACTGAAGATGCCACCCTTCCACTCTGAGGATAAATACAAAGCAATTCCTTCAGCAAGGAAGGAGGGAGCAGAAGTATTTTCTGTAATTGAATGTATGGAATTAAAAGCACAGAAGCACACAAACACCATATAAATCAATTAAATAAAAGCAGACACAATCAGACAACTTGCAGAGACAAGAAAATAAAGAAAAAGATTAAAGGGAGAACTCCTGGGTGATGAGCAGATGGACTGTGACTTAAAGCTCAGGTAAGAAAAGGGACTTTGGGTATTGGATTCCTTCTGTGATATAGCTCCACTTTTCCAGCCTCAAACAACAGATCTGACCCCAAAATTACTCTTTTCTTCCAAAGAGAAGAAATCTGCTAGACCCAAAATGTGCTCAGTACCTCTGATGACAAACGAGAAGCATCACCTTCAGAGCGTCCTTGTAGCTGTTGGAGAGCAGCTTTAATAATTTTATTAACATCCCCAAAACACTTTTAGGTTTTTTTTTCTCTCCATCAAAAAGAGACAAAGTTTACAAAACAGGGCCACATATTCCTTATCACTTCATTGATTTCTTTTTGGAACTATCATTGTAGAGTCTCCTGGCCAGTCAAAGAAGTTTCATGGGTGTAGAACTGATTAAAAAATGGATCGCCAAACGACATCTCAGGAGAAAAAAAAATGCACATATGTCAATCTGGGTTTAGTGTTAATGCTCTTCCTTTGTACACTTCATTAGGCTTTTAAATTCTGGGCTGTCCATTGTATAAAACTCTCAGCACTATTAGAAACCCCTGGCACTCACGCAGAGTGCTTCAGAACAATGACAAAGATTTGGCAGAAACCCCATTTGAACTGCCCACGTCAGTGACTCTCCATGTCCTTGCACTAGTATTGGACTGCCTCAATTATGCTTTGCTTTGGTTATGGAAGGTTCCAGCTTCGTCTTGGACACGAGGTAAAAAATTCTTTGGTTATTAAAAAAGCTGAAATGGGGAATACATCTGAAACAAACAAGGCATTTTCTGCTATACGCTTTAATTCACTTTCTCGAATAATTTATAATGATTCTCATTTTTTACTACGAGTAAATACCATTACCTATTTAAAAATCAAAGCTATTGCAACATGTTTTCATCAGGTTTGTGTGAGTAATTACATATTGAAATGGCAAACATCCCTTCCAATAACACCCTGGCAGAGTTTGCTTCTTCTGCAAGTAATAAAAGTGAAAGAGAGCAAACTGTGCTTCAAGATATTTGGCTGCTGCACCATGAGGCAGCTGATGCATTCCAAATGTCTGTCAGGTCACTTTGCAACACCAACCCCTGCTAATCAATAGTGAAATCTTTCTCTCTGTGGCTTAAATATATTTCTGGTTTTGTTTAACAGAAGAAAATTGCAAATTAGTTGGACTCTGCCTGTCCATGCAGCTTGAAGAAACACGCTGTCATCTTGACTAGGAAAGAGTTAAGCAGATACACTTAAATTACAATACTTAATTGACTGTCCACCATGCACACAGGTTTTGCACTGCAGTATCTCATTGCTGGTCTTCACAAGAGGCAGGCCAGTCTCCACAGGCTGTCTTGTTTCTAAGCATCCAAGCATTTTTCTTAAAGCCCCAAACTCAGCTTCCCCTTTCTAGGATGCGAGCCTTTCTTCACCTCCTTCACTTGGACCAGAAGTCATGTCCTTTTCTCTTGCTCTTCATATATCTTCCTTTTCTTGATTCCAAGCTACTTGGAACAGAGATCATATCCGTCTTTGTTTGAAGACTCTATAGCAGTCTGCATGTTGCAGTGGTACCATAAATAAAAAGCAATAAAAACGTTAGGAAAGTCTTTTGAAAAGTCCATGTTATTTTTACTATTACTCATGCTGTCGCTATTTAAGAAACAATGCCAGGAAGATCTAGGACTTGAAGGGGACTTATAACAATTTTTGTAAGAATACACTATTGAAACTATGATGTTACTGACAGCAAAGCATTTTGCAAGGTGTACAAGTTCTCCTGCTGCTTTTTTGAGTGCTTCTAACAGATGTTCAATTTCAAGTGGTCTGCAGATACCAATAGGCTGATGGTTCTGCAGGAATCAGAGCAGCAGATGTGCCCTGCATTATGTTTTGCTATTCCCTTTATGAATCGACATGTCACCCTGCGGGTTTATAGCCAGTTAATTTTGTAATGACATCACTATTTCTGTACTTTTAATGATTCTCGCAGGATTTAATTTCTCGAATAACAGAACTCTTGATCCTGGAATTGCTATGCGAAAGTAGTGTATAACACACAGATTTCTTTACATGATTCAGTTCCACTTCCTGCCAAATGCCTTTGCTGATAGCATTTAGGTAGTGCTGGTATGCAGAGGGATTCTCCCAAAAACCGCAGATTTACAGTGTGGCCTCGTTTCAGGGCTCTGTGCTTCTCTCTCCAGGATCATTACCCTCAAACAAGTATAGCCTGGTGGCTGGAAGGAATGAGGACAGGAAGGGAATAAGGACAGAAAAAGTGGGGATTTCCATTGGCTCTGCTGTAGAAGGGAAGGTGTTGCCCCTCTCCAATGATGCGTTCCACAGTGCCCAGCTAAAATCACAGGAAATTTTGCTGCATTTTCCACTGGCAGGAACCTGATTGTGAGGACAGTACTCTGCCTGTTGGCTTGGATGCTTCCAATCTTAAAATGGAGCCAAGTTTTTTCTCCCTCAAATACAGTTGCAGAGTTTGTTGGAGCCCAGGGGTTTTTGGGCAGAACCTCTGGTAACAGCTGCAGGCTGCACAGAGCAGCCATAGGACACCACCTTTCATCCCTGGAGTATTTGGCATTGGTAAAGTATGCCTTTCTTCTTATTTTTAAATACAGAGAGGAAAAAGTGATGCTATTACAGCTGTATTTAAAGGACTTTTGGCATTTCCTTCATTGAAACTAACTTTTAGGTATTTAAAAAAAATTGACTGGAAAAAACATCACAGGTTGTAAAGGGTTCTAGTTAGCATAGTTGTGTTACGAAGCTTTGAAATACATCGGAAAACTTTTAACTCTGAGAAATGAGAACTGCAGAAGTTTATATTTTGTCCCCCTCCATTATCTCAGAAATTATATTACCCACATTACTGTAAATATCAAAATACATCTTTAGTAAAAGCCAGTTTTTGAAAACCATCTTAGGTCTTACATTTAAGGAGTGATTACTATCTGCTCTTACTGATCTAGCTGAGAGATCAAGGCCTTAATTTCTAAGAATCAACTACATAATTTTTACACACATACAGGAAAAAATTATCTCCAGTTGTGACCACAGGCAGTCTTCACAGCACTTGCAGGAGCTCTGTGGTCATGCTGGGGTCTGAAATAATCCATAGAAAGGATGCAAAAATTAATCCTAAAAAGATAAGGTATTATTTTTCTGAGTTTTCCTCAGTATTTCTGAGTTTTTTTTCTGCCCATCTTAACTTTCTGCAGTACACACATCTTAAAAGAAGTTGAGTATCAGCCTTAGTACAAGTCTCAGATTGAAACATATGAAGTTCAGGAAAGCCAATGCTGAGGTTAAATCAAATTTGACTGGTCTTCAGCACTGGAAAATAGCAAAGACAAAGCTCTGTCTGGAGGTCCACACCTATTAAGTGCATGAATTACCTGACTTCCATCTCAACTAAAGCTGTAAGCAGGTGTGCTGTCTCATGGCATGCCGAGCCCATAGATATCTCAGAGTACTCCCAAAGCAGAAGCACATTCCCCAGAGACATGGCACATCACAAGACTCCAGACCCACCTCTCCTCTTCTGCTCTAGCCTCCCAAGAAATGCTGAACCAAACTCTTCCATTATCTGAACTCAGCATTTCTGCCTCAGACATTCCCAGCAGCCAGTCATGACTTTCAGCTCCTCTCCCAAACACCTTAAGCTAGGGATGAAAATCATGCTCAAAAACCCTTTGCTCCTGTGGCATAACTGAAGTACTTAAATCTGTGAAGTTTGTTTCTGCAGGCACCTAAACATCCTTGCAGGCTTTCCTGAGAAGCAAGGATCACCATAAAATTGTGGAGCTAAGTCAAGGACGCATTGCCTTTGTCCAGCCTTCCCCAACATGGAGACATGGCCACACAGGGACTCCCAGTGCCTCTCCAGCCCTTCCCCTCCTTCAAAACCCAAACTCCCAGCCAAAACACACACTTTGCTACCAACACACCTTCCCTGACTCAGACCATGAAGAATCAAACACACAGGGAAGATGCTGGGCATGCTGCTCACTGCACAACCTCAGGGTACTCAGATACAGCCACTGGGAGCTCAGCAACCCAACCCTGGTGAGACCCACTATATTTAGGGTATGACTGCTTTCTAAAAATGCATTATCTAGACAAAACAGTTGAGTATCTTAGGGATGCAGGTTCTGGTTTTCCGAATATTTCTGATATTTACTCTGACATTTCCTCTGAGTGTGTGTGGTGTTTTGAAAGGAAAAGAGTTTTCTGTTGCTTAAGGCCAGTCCTTCCTGTTTGTTAGTTTATACCAAACCTAAGTTTTGACATGAATAAAATTGTTGCTTTAAATCTGATTTCAAACATGTGGTAAAGGCAAATCTAACAATTTTATGAGATATAGTTACTTTTGTAGAGGGTGAGTCTGCCCTGGGGAATTTTCCCTGACTAGATTTATCACAAGTTTTTTGAACCAGATAATTTTGTTTGATAGCACATCTGGCAGCATCATAAAATCTTGACGTCCCAAGCTATTACACAGGAATTACTTTTGTAAATCATTTATGAATATTACTGATGTAGGCCTATTCTGGGTAGTAAGAAAGGAAACAGAGCACTGAAGGACAAAGGAAGGGAAAAAGGATTCCCTGCCCTTTCAGGGCTCATCAGATAGGGTGGGTATTTATCATTTTAAATGGGAAACATGTTGTCATTGATACAGCTGAAAAGTCCACATAACACAATTTGTTCCCCATATTCCCTAAATAGGCAAAAGGGGAAGATATTCTACCTGAGCAAAACCATAAATTGCTCTCCTGAAGACAAATCTGTCCCTGTCCAAATCTTAAATAAGACTCCCAATTAAACACCACATATTGCAAAAACATAGTAAACAAAAACTCACAATTCAAGTAGACTAAATGAGGAAAGTCTTACCAAGACCAGCACTGAGGCACAATAAAAAGCCCATTTTAGCTCACCAAAGAAAAAAAAAGGTATTTACAAAATCCCCCCCAGTCCACACAGTGACCTGCCTTTTGAACACAGCAAAATGATTAAATGGAAACTCTCCTCACATAGCAAAAATGACATGATTAGCTGCTAAACATACACCTTCAGACAGAAAGCTGGCAAATCAAAAGCTTATGTTGATTCTTTAGTATCATGAATTATCACACTATTAGCAATTTCAGAAGATTGCAACTATTGATTTGGATTGGAAACACATCAGACATTGAAATAACTCTGGGTGCTGCCCTGAATGGACCAACAATGGGGGACAGCAACAAGCCCTTCACTCTTCGTTCCTGATATCCCCAGTACTGGGAGCTGCTGGGAGTTATTCTTGTTGAGCCAGAGCAGAGGAGAAGGTCATTTGCAATACTCCTCAGAAACACTTTCTCTGCCTTAGGTAAGAAGGCATTTTGTTGGGGAATTTCCCTGCTTTGGGGCCCATAAGGAGGGAAGGAGCAATTCTCTGACAGCTCCTGTTTGACTTCCAAACACCAGGCTCCTTCAGAGGAGGGATGTCCACGAGGGATGCACAGAGCCATTGCGGAGCACATGCCAGCACTGCACCACACACTTCCCTGCCAGAGCAGGGAAAATTTCTAAATTTGGCTTCCTCCCAGGAAGCAAATTCCTGTCCATACACACCCAGACTGATTTCTCACAGATGAGCATGCTGCCCACTAAAATGTGAAGTGGGCTGCATCCACAGGGTGCTGAGGACCCACCCTGGCAGGGCAGGGGAGTGGCAGGAGTCACCAGCTGCACAGAGTAGAGAGGAGCTCCTGGTTTATTTGAAAATGGCAATACTGAAAAAGAAGCTCTAACATGAAAATGCAAGTTTAAATTTTTGATAGTTTCAGATCAACTAGAATCTGAAAATGACAACATAACAGTTTCAATAATCAAAGCATGGGTGGTTTCAAGCTGCATAAAGAGTTCGACCAGGAAAAAATCCACAACATGACATAAAGGAAGAACTGAAAAGAAATGGTGATTTCCAGGGCTATGAGTGGTATCTGGACATTGCTCCTCAAACTTGACAGCATGAGGCAACATTGGCTGTGGCTAAGAAATCTGAGATTCATGTTCTGTTTACCCCCCTCCTTCTGAATGCAAACACATGTTCTGCTTTTCCAATAATGATGGACAACACATGCACTGAGTAGGTACACTGAAAGTCATCTGTTAATTGCAGATACATGTAAATGACCACACAGCAAGCTTTCCCAATGATACAGGACTGGAAAAAAAAGAAGACAGCTACACTAAGATTAGACACTGTGAAAAAACCTCTAACAACATAATCGAACAAGGTTGATTAATATATTTCTTTCCTAATTCAATATAACTATTACAATACTATTTTAGATAATTCCAGAAAGCCAAAGAGTGATGAGGGCTTTTTTTTTCAGTCAATTATAGATAGCACTTGCCTCAGTAACTATGCCAATGGAAGAAAATCCATCATGTACTAACCATACTCCAATCTCCAACAGGAATATTCCCCATTTTGTGAAGTAAAGTGAGATGTGGGAGTCCTTGACCTTCCGAGTAATTAAGGGAAACAGAGACATTCTTGTTTTTATTAGAGACACACTAAACTATTTGAAAATAATTTGAATAGCTGGAGAATTAGTGTATTTGCCTGCTCATGAGTAGTGCAGATAGTTTAGAGTTCTCTTGGGGGCAACACATCGTAATGAATATCTGCTATTCATATTTAATGCAATCTGCCAAAGAGTGCTTTTGGGAGGACTTTCTGTGTCAATATAATGATTAACAACAGGACTGGAAAAGTAAATGAATTCCTGCAACGGGTGGGGCTGGCAAAAATATCTTGCAGTACTATACCAGTTACACTGGATTTAACTGTACTTTTTAAATTATACAAGTGGAAAATTCATTTCCCAGGGAGGGAGGGAGGGGGGGAAAAAAGCAAGCCATCTTTAAGATGAAGTTCAAGTAGCAAATAATTGCATTAATGAGAGGAAAACAATTCCAGCAGAAAACAATGCCCAAAACAACAATCTGCCTGTCCAGAGCATGTCTGAAAAACCTGGTATGTTATACTGACTACTAAATAAAATAATTAGTATTTACATAGCACAACCCAGAAATAATGTTGTAGGTACTTCCTTTCTACCTCTTCAAATTCCTCAGCTGATCTTACTTTTCATAGATTTTCTCATATTTCGAAGACTTACATAAAACAGAACATAAAGTTCTTTATTCTTTACAATACACTTTTAAAACGCCCCAGACAGAAGAGGATAGAAAAGCTTGGCTGAAATACAATAAGTGACCTTAATATGGAATTTTCTCCATGGCATCCCAACAGTCCTCTAAATAACACATACAGATTACTTTTTTCCAAGCTATCTGGATGAAGCAATCTTACTAAGTTTATATAAACTGCAGGACATTCTTGTATCAGACTGACTGCTCTTCCCTGCCCCTTATCAAGCTACTCCTATTCCTCCCTTGCAAGAAATGGAAGTGGGTATATCAAGGATTTGAAGGCTCATGTTGGCAGTCTGAGGACTAAAATGTGGGGTGGGGTCAGAGGTAGAATATGGGGGTGCTCCCACCAAATGCCATGAGCTACACGAATCACCTCATCCAAGCAGATGCTCAATACAAGCAGAAGGGGAACAAATGTCAAACAAAGTGTTTTATTATTTAGTGGCTCCTACTGTGGTTATTGTCCAGACCTTTTTAAATTTGATCTAGGATACACTCAGGGATTCCTTTCATCACAGCATTAGCTCAGATTAAGCTTATTCCTCCAGCTCACACCAACTGGCTTTGTTATGTAGTGGTATCTAGCCATGTTAAACTAATTCTGTAAAACTCATTCTGGTGAAGTTATGTTATAAGAACCAGTCTTGCAAAGATACTATACAAACAACCAACAGGGCTTCATCATCCCCATGCTGATATTTGCTTGTGAAACTGCAACATCGCTGTGTGCCTTAGTTCCATCAGCCATAACATCAAAGTAGCACTTTCCTCACTCAGTTTTCAACTCCATGGATATACTGCAATGATCTGTGCAGCTTTTACATACCTTCTTCTCAAATTCCAGGTGGTGATTCTTTTGGTTAGGGGGATTTTCTTGGAGTTTGGGGACTAATTTGTATATATAATCTTTTTATATATTTTATATATAATCTTTTTAGAAATTAAAATGTGCCCGTTACAGCCACAACAGATGCTTTATAAAGAAGGTAAATTCTTCCAAAGCTGGTATCCTCACATTGTGGCAGTTGCCTTACTGACCTCTAGCAGCAGCATTAGGTCTCATGATGGCCAGATGGGCCCTGACCCTTCTTCCAGGGCTGATGGAGAGCAACACCACACTTGTATCTGCAAAACTTACCTGTGTGACTGCTACTTACCTGAACCTAAGGTGTTTTCACTTTAATAAAACACCAAGCAACAATATTTGTCCATATTTATTTATTTATTCCTCCCCAAAATAATTCACGAGTGTTCTATGATTTTCCTATTGCAAACATGTTAGACTCTGCAAGACTTTCACCCATTTCCCATAGCTGGTCCCAGTCTGACAAAGAACCAAAACCTCTTGGTTTACGACAGGCTGGTGCCTGACCCAAAAAGCACAGGAATGCCCCCAATTTTGCCTTCTCTGACTATTTCTAAACGATCTAAGCAGTAACCTCCTGAAACCATCTCTGCAGCATAGAAGAAACTCCTCATTCATTAATGTGGCCAGGGAAGGCTGTGTGCCACCCGATGCCAGGAGTGAAGGAGTCTGCTCTGTGCCCCACGGGGTAACTAACACAGCAGGAGGTAAATCAATCCGACTTCAAAACAGTAACCATCCCCTTGACCACGGGTCTCGCTCGGCGCTAGTGCGTGGCTCACGTACCCGTAAAAGTGGGTTTTTTCATCCTCTGACCTCTCCAGCACTGCCACCAGACCTCCAATCATGAAGTATTTTGCACTATGTATCTCAGGATAAAAACAGAAGCCGAGCCACAGGTCACAGAGGCAACAGCATTATTAACATCAATGAAACTAAATCACTCCATCCTGACCATTTATGGCAAGCCCCTTGTGCTCACACAATTCCTGTGTCTAAGATGTACTGTTGTCTGTTTAATGGGACTGGAGATACCTGCTTCAACTGTAGATTAGGATATCTAATGCAACTTAATGCAACTTGATATAAGGTTATTCTGCCATCATTAAAAGTCTAAAACCAAGACAGAAAAAAATAAGACACTAATACAAAAGCTCAAATGGTGCTAACTTTGAACAAAAGCTGTTGAACAGCATTGTTTTAAAAAGATTAAAAAGATCTTTATAACATTCCTTTTATGTAAAATCATTTCTATTGGATTTTAGATGAATGAAAAGAATCTGGAAGATAAATAGCACAATAGCTTCAAGCATGTAAAGAGGACTGGTTTGGCCAACCTTTAATTTTTTCAGGTCTTTGCAAGAGAGTTCCATATCATTTCACCACACAGTATAAATTCTAACCTTAATAGAGACCATCAATCATACTGACTTTGCCCTATGGGTGGCTTCATTGGGAAAACAAACAAATAAACAAAAAAAATCTACAATGGAGGACAGAACCCTGAAATACAACCCAAAGCTCAACCTGCAGGCTTCCAAGAACTTGTCCCCGTAAATCCAGCAATATAATCCTCAAGTTCCAGAATCGGAAGTCTACAGACAGGGTGTTGTCAGTACAGGTATGAAAACAGAGTAGTGCAAACCAGAAGAGTCATCCTGCAGTGGACTGTGTCTCAAAAAAATTCTAATTCATCCTCCTTCCTATCTTGCCAATTTTAGCTGGTATTTGCAAACACTATTGCCTTGAGCTATGCATGACAGCTGCCAGGCTTTTGGCTCAGCCACAGAGACCCAGTGCTGCAAAGCACCTCCACAAAAATACTGACCTGAAAATGTTGAGACCAGGGCATAAAGACACAAACCTCAGGATTCAGAAGTAGTCACTTGTTTTGCATATTGACAGAAATTCCTACTAAGCAGTACTTTTCTGAGAGGCTGAGCACTGGCTGGTTTATTAATCATTAATAATGCATCAGCAACACAGTCTTTATTCTACAGGAATAATTCATAGTAAAGAAAAACTCTGCATCACTAATGATACAATTTTCATATTTACCAATCTATGCCTCAGAAAATATTCTCATTTCCTAATAAAACTATTTCTTCAACAGGTGAGTATTCCTGAAGTAGTGTGGGGTAAATTCAGGATGGTAATCTGATAATCAACCAGGATATTTTCTAATAGGATTGGAAAATATAAATTACTTGTAGACCTTTTGGCTGTTTTGTTTCTCATCTTCAATAAAGATAAACACCCTGCAATAGAACAGGGCAAATAAAAACCTAACCCAATTATACTTCTTCGCATATGTGACTGAATAAAAATTTTCCACACAAATGGAAAAAAAAAACCAAACACAAAAAACCACAAACAAACAAAAAGAACCAACCAAAAAAAAAAAAAAAAAAAAAAAAAACCACTAATTTACTTCAAGACTGCATGATATTCCAGTATCTGTATAGGAGACATGAAGCCAGAATTAGTATCAAGCAGCACAAAACCTACAACTTTACTCTTCAGAAGTACTGTCTTCACTGTGATTTCCCATTGAAGCTTGGAGCTGAAACTGTGACATTTTTGTAAAGAACTGTCTGAAAGATATACCAGGGTCACCTTTTCTTTTAGTAGGAAGTGCATTGTTCCACATATGTGCTGTTTAGTCAAGATTTCTCATATCCAACAGTTGCAGTAATGGATTTAGACAAGCACCTTCAACCACAAACTGATTTGCAAAGCTGTATCCATCTGAGTTTCCTGGGTAATAAATACATCAGTCACCCAGTGCAAAGACCTCCAAACATGTATCTTGTCTAAGTGATCCTACTTAAAAAGTTTATACCTGGGACAGCTTTGTTTAGGGCCACTTAAACATATATAGAACTGAGACCAAGCAGAAAGCATACTTGTCATAAGGCAAAGAAAATGCCTTGCCCAGCTAATGTACTCAGCAGTGCTACAGTAAAACTGTCCTGGTTTCAGCTGAGAGAGTTAATTTTCTTCCTAGAAGCAGGTAGAGTGCTGTGGTTATGGAACTGAGTATGAGAATAATGTTGATAGCATCAGCTAAAGCATCACTGTGTTAAGTAGTGTTTACTCTCAGTCAAGGGCTTTTCATTTTTCTGTGCTCCAACAGTGAGGAGGTGCACAAGGAGCTGGGAGGGAGCACAGCCAGGACAGCTGACCCAAACAGGCCCAGTGGATATTCCATGAGATAAAATACTATCTCCAGTATATAAAGTGGAGGGAGGTGGCCAGGAGCTGCTGATGGCTCACCACCTGTAGAGACATCTTTTGTCTCTCCTGGGTTTTACTTCTCTCTTTTTGTTGCCTCCCTTTTGATTGCACCTATTCTTATATTACATCTTCAATATTAACTTGTTCTTATCTCAAACTATGGGTTTTACACCTTTTTTCCCTTCGATACTCTTCCTCATCCCACTACGGGGGAAAGGAAATGTGCGAGAGCAGCTGTGCAATAGCTGGTTGCTATCTGGGGTTAAACCATAACAGACACTCAACCACAGACTCAGGGGCTCATTCTGCAGCCAGAGACAGCTCACAGCTACCAGCTGTCCACTGGGCTGCTTTTCAGAAGCTGCAGATGAAGAAAAGAGTTACTTACAGAAGAAAACAAAATCAGTTTTAATAACTGTGCAACTTCAGAGAATTCTATACTGAGGTATCATCACCATTCATGGTTACAAAAAGATCAATTTTTCTTTAAAAACAACACTGGATTCTGTATCTAATATAATAATGCAGGATATACCAAAATGCACAGCAAGTTTTGTTACTATTGGTTTCCACAGCTTTGGCATGCGATACAGTTGCCTGTTTATTTTCATAAAAACAAGAGGAAGTGAAAATGGTATTTCAAAACAAATGCATGCTCTTTGCCCAAGTAAAATACATCATGGATGAACAACTGCAATCACTCTTGATAAAATTTCAGAATGAACACAATCAGTCTTCATTAGAGGAGAGCTGGTCACTAAAAGGTATTAATATCAAGCACTTACTTGCAGGTGATGGGGTGCTGCATCCACTAGTTGGTGGGTGACTCTGGAGTCCATGGAGGGAAGGTAGTGACAGTCCACCAATGACTGGAGGAAAAAGTAAGGGATATGGTGCTGCTGGATAGTGAGTCATATGTCCATTCACGGCCGGTACGGGACATGTGCGGCTGCTGGTTGTCATGTTGACACCTCACAGTGGACAAATATTATGTTGCATCACTCCAGGCCAGCAAATTAGATACCTCAAATTATGAATGACGAGGGCTGTCAAGCCTGAAGGTACAGCTTAAGCTGGATTGTGTGATGATGAAAAGGTAATTCACTAGATCAGGTCCATCCTATATTTCATCACTGCTTCCTGCTGTTCTCTCTTCTAGGACATCCTTGCTCTGCAGACTGTGGATAGAAAGTCTTCTCACTCTGGTGTTAGGGTGCAGTTGCTTAAGCAAATGTTTCTCTGGGAGCAGAGTTGATCTCTACAGATGCATACTGACACAGTCTGGGGGAAGAAAACAATTTATATTGATTATTTATACTGATTATTTATATTGAAAACAATGTATATTGATTAAAATACACTTTTTTTTTAAAAAAATATGCACATAGAAGAACCTTTTTTTTCATTGTTGCTTTTGTTAAATTACAATTTACATAGCAGTATCCCATGAGGTCAGCTTGATATTTACCTAGGGGTAAAACACTCACCCTATTACAGAAGCTAAGAGAACACCCATTAAGTTGATTTCCCTGCACAATGTGCAACACCAAGAGCTCTTTCTGGTGTGACCCAGTCTTGTGAAAACTTCCAGATTTAAAACCAATGCATCAATAATTACCTGAATATTGATGTTGAAGGAGAAAAAAAAATCAACTTCTGAAACATTTCCCTGTATATGAAAATGTATGTGCATGAATATATAACATAAATTATATGTTTATACACATATAATATATAATAATATAATATAAATTACATAAATAACATGTATGAAAGTTTTCAATGTCCCCCTAAAAGCTACAGAAGAATTGACACTGAGGAGACTCTCAACTCCCTTCAGAGCCATGGCTCAGGAGGCTGAGGTGATTTTGGGTTTGGCTGTTAAAGCAGTGATTGATTTAATAGTGACAATTTTGACAAAGCATAGTTAGTTTATTATCCCTTAGGAAACATCTCACTAACAGTTTACTCTTTATTCTTGTCTTTTTTTTTTTTTTTTTGAGGGGTAGGAGGAACTACCCAAACAAACAAGCTCACATTATTTCATAATGTGAGTGAGTGAGTGAGTGAGTGAGTGAGTGAGTGAGTGAGTGAGTGAGTGAGTGAGTGGCATGAGTCAATACACTCCAATACAGTGCTCCTGTGCTCTGCCAGAGAACTTGCTTGCTTTCATGACCACCATCTTCAAAGCCATCCAGAGCTCCACTCACCTTCCTCAGCTTTTCACCCAAACAGTTGCCACCTTTCAAGGGGTCCTCATTTTTTTCTGTACCAAAAGCCTCAGGCTGAGAACACGACATTTCCTGTGATATTCCCTGAAATTTGCTCCCCCATGGCAGCTCAAGTCCAGGTACAGCAAAGGGCTGGTGGTCTCTGGATCAGCCTGCTGGTGCCACACCAGTAAGTGCTACTGGTTTCCTGAGAGATACGCTACTGGGAAGGCTCCAACTCTCTATATTGCAAACACTGCTCCTGTAGCTGCTCATGCAGTGCTCCAGGCAAAAGTGAGTGCTGTAGCCAGCTCCTGAGCTCACCCTGCATGAGCAGGTTACTCATTTCCTCCAACACATACTGTAGAAGGAGCCACAGAGCAAACTCAGCCACCCAAGAGTAAGGCAACCATGGCTGCCTAAAGCTTTATTTCCTGAGACAACGTGCTAGGCTCTTGCATCTGCCACAGCCAGTGATCAGTAACCACATCCACCACTATATAGCACTTTTATCTGTAATTCTTTGAAATTATAGCCTGAAACCAAAGGCAAGAGGACTTTTGGGTGAGAAAATAAAGGAGCGGTGAAACGATGTGTCAAGGTCACGAAGCAAAACTGACGCCAGAGGAGGAAAACCGTGACAAGGCAGCACTGACTATCACTGCTGCTACTCAGGGCACCAGTTGTCGGTAAGAATTCAAATGAGCAAGGAGAAGAAAGAAAAAAACCCAACTCAGATGCATATGTTTGCCTGTCAGAGAGCAGTGAAGTGTTTCTGCTCTGTGTGGAATACCAGCAAAGGTTACCAGCTGTGCGTGTCGTCAGACAGCAGCTTCTGCTGAGTGCAGCCTGCTTGGGGATAGCTGAAATGTAGCTTGTAAGTGTTTGACAACTGTGTAAATTATGCACAAAATGCCTTTAGTACTAATGGAGGCAAACTTAAGCAGAGACCAGGCTGTAAGAAGGGGATGCAGCAAGCGAAGGCAGAGCTGCTGGCCAAGGAGACCAGTGAAACCAGGCAGGTCTTTTGAGGGAGCCCCGGCACCTAAAATATATTGACATGAAATGAGATGAACCATTGCTGGTGCCTGTTGCACCTTGGTAAGGCTCTATGAAGCTTAAGAGACAAGGAAAGTCAAGTATCAAAGGAACACGCAAAGTTTTATAAAGCAATTCCACAAAAGCCAGCAAAAATATCACACTTCTAAGTGTTTGCAAAAAAAAGAACAGGAGAAGGATGCTGATGAATACCAGCCCTAAAGATGTGTGCATTAAATTAAACACAGAACAAGGTCATCTATTTTTAAATGATGTGGGGCTTTGGAAACAAAGTTCATCTTATAAAACTATCTAATACCTTCAATTATATTTCTATTAGCCAGAAAAATGCAGAGCTCATCATAACTTAAAAATGTTCCCAGAACCACATCAGATATATTTGCATATTTAAGTGAAAAGTATTCAGACAAAAGCAACTCCTTCAGCACAGAGCGGGGAAAAAAAGGCACTCAGGAAAACTCTTTGGCCACTTCTTCATTACTGAAGGAACATGATCTGTGATGGAGCCAGTGATGACAGAACACAGTGGTATTATAACTCCTCAGTATACAAATACATATATTTAGCAGTGCCAAAAGTAGGTTTTGCAAAACAACTCTATAGTTTTGTGCGTTTATAATTTTACATGAGATGTAATTAAAAACTGAAATTACTGCATGAAAGCAAGTTTTTCTTGCCTTACTCAAAAATTGCCATAAATTTCCTGCAGATAGCTGAGCTAGACATAAGCCTTCTGAACTTGATAAGTTTACTTTCCACAGGCAGTGGGAGAAGACAGTGTAAAAGTCATGATACTCTAAACAGTGTATCATTTGACTCTAAGCTGTGTCCCCTTGGGAGCATCACGGGTTGTCCACATCTGTGCTACGGTCAAGGAGCAAACTGTAGGCAGATAGCTACATATCAGCAACTCCAGCTTCTTGTAAAGAAGCAAATGCCACTCATGTTCTGTGGTTACCAAGGAACTTCAAGTTACCAGCTCTGCTAACAGAGATTACAGACCCATCACCTCCATCACTGCACAGCAGAGGACATCCCAAAGTAGAAACTGCAGCAGAATGGGAAACCCAGCAATCAGTTTTCCCATTCACACCGGTTCCATGGCACAATTCCCATGACATATTTCACTAATGTATCACCAGATGGACACATTCACATCCCTGAACTCACTGATGAGGACCTAGCACTGGACATCAGCCACAGATGCCTAGGCTGCATGTGATTCCAAGGTGAAAACATCTCTTTTGCCTAACTAGACCGGTACCATAGCTCAAAACACTGCACGGGTGTCAGCTTTTTGAAGGAGATTTTCCTTTGTTGTCACTTGGTATGGGAAATATCCCACAGCTGATGAGCTTACCCTAAATGGGTTGGGAAGAGCCAGCTACCACAGCTGAGGACTAACCAAGAAGGAGCAAGCCAAACTGACTGCAGAGTCACCTTGATGGTGGATGACCACCCATTCACGTGATGAAACAACATGGATTTCTGCCCTGGAGGCAGAAGGCAGAATTTTCAGAAAATGGCTGTCACCAAGGCACTTCAGAGGATCTCCTCAGCATACAATGAAAATCCTCTTCCATAGACTTCTCCTTAGTGACTGTTCACAAGGCCTTTAGTACAAGCAGTATGGAAAAGGATCATACAGAAAGGTTCCTTTGAAGGTTCACCAAGAGATGATCGCACTGCGCACTACTTTGCATTGAACAGCAGCCAATGACTCTTCTTTGACACAACATATGCCTCCTCCCTTTAGGTTTTTACAGGTATTTTACTGACTTGACTTTAGTGGTAAAGCAGATGGCCATAGGGGAAGCAGGCTACAGTAGCTCTAGAGCAGAGCAGAATATTTATCAGCTGCAGTTAATGCAGCAGGTATATCTGTCTCTTCCACATTTCTTCTCAGTTTGTGCAGCAGAGCAGAAATTTAAAATTACAAATTTTCACATTTAAGCTTCAAATTTTACTGGATAAACAGTAACCCAACTTTTCTTATTGTCTCTTAATTTCCATGCATTTTGCACAGGCTTGACTACAGAAAACAGCTTTGCTCTTCAGACATCTGTCAGTTCTCCTAAAATATATTAAATGAATTGAGCCTCATTCATTATATTGCTATTTAGCTTCCATTTGGTAACAATATTTGGTATTACTGTAACATAACTCATACTTCTGAATTTTTCACTTGTATAAGATTTATTTGAATTCCTAAAATCCCTTTGGTGTTACAGGTGACTTTGATGCACATCACCAGCTGGACAGGCAAGAAGCCAAGGCAGGAGTCTTGGCCAATTAATCTGTGTCAGTAGGAAGGTTACGCTCTGTCCTCCCTTTTGCCAACAACACCCCAATTCCACATTCCTCTTCCTCCCCTCTCACTAGCCATAGCAGGGAATTAAGATGTCAGCATTGCAAGTAAAGCAGGATTTTCGTCTTTTTTTCTTCCCTCACTTCTGAAAAGGTCAGTGGGGAGTTCTGCCCTACCTATGGTAATGTTTGAAATTCAGTAGTCATTTTAAGATATCCATGATGTAGCATCCAGAAAACTTCTCAGCTAAATCTGCCATCCCTACATCCTTCTGCCACAGCAAACTGCTGTTTCTCTTCCCTTACAACTGGGGAACAAAACCAGGAATGCAGAAGAGGCACCCCAACACGAGGAACATATTCTGTTCAGAGCCAGGCACTTGGGAATTTGCCTCTCCAAGCCCTTAGTCTGCAGCACTGCTGTCCCCAAAGTTTCCAGGGTCACAGAGGAAGTCTCTTCTAAGTTCATTTCCCATTTTCCTGCCAACTCCAAACCCCCCGCCCCTCCCTTAAATCTTCTAAAACAGGAACCTCTGGACTGGGAGGGCAGCCTGGGCAGTAAGACAGGAGAGGCAAGTTGCTCTTCTCAGAGCAACAAAAACAATTTCAGAGAAATTTTGCATATAAAACATTTCAACAATATATTACTTGTTTATCCCAAGGGACAGTTCTTATTTATTAGCTGGCTTCAAGACATAGTCTAATGCTGTTTTCAAAACAAGTCAAGTTCTGAGAGCCCTTACTGTATTTAACGTATAGTTTGTATTGAAATCCCTGATTATGCATATGCTTTCTATTATGCTGGCTGATGGAGTTGCATTCAGCAGTACTGAATAATTCAGCAGATTTAGCACGACTCAAGTGTAAATCAGTCAGATCCAGTAACACGATAACCACATTGCCTTTAAACTCTTAAAAATGCATGGAAACTTTTATTTCATAAAGAGGCTGTACTCTGTTCTGCACCAGTTCTCACTGACTGTGAGATGTTGCATTTTTGTTTTCGTGGCTATCCAACAAGATTTAATTAAACAATAAACTAGTTACCGTGGCAGAAGTAAAAAAAAAAAAAAAAAAAAAAAAAAAAAATCCTTTGGAGTGTTATGTTTCCTTTATTAGCATAGTGATGTGAAACTAAACAGAAAAAGCAATCTAATAACAAACATTCCTTTGAGAAGGGCTCTGGGAGCAAAAGGACATCCACTTATTGTTCAGCCCATCCCATTGGTCCATATACGGCAATAAAGGTACAATAGAAGGAAACAGGAAACAGACTGGCACATCTGCATTATCTTATTAGAGGCTAATGGATATCTGAGAGGAACATGCATCTGATGCTGAATAGTCTGTACCAATCTCCGAAGCAATTACTCTTAATTAGTGGATTCTGTTTATAGATGGAACTTAGTGTACCCTTTTGTATCAAAGAGATGCAGGCATCTGGAGAGAGATATGGTTTTCTTAAAGGGAAAGCACTGCAGCACAATGTGAGGGTTGGGCTGGTGTTTGGTTGGGTTGGTTTTTTTTTGGGGGGGGTGGTTCTTTGCAAATAAAAGCTCTCTGAAGCATAACATATTCTACTGTATTATTAATCAAAAGGGCATGCTGGTTCAAAAAAAGTAAAGGGTAAAAAAAAGTCCATACCCTTAATCTCAAACTCTGAAAGTAAACACAGAAAGCTAATACTCGTATATGAATTATATGACAAAAACCACTTTGATGATAAGCAAATAAACAACTGAACCTAAAATTTCCAACCGCTGGCCAAAAAGCTTAAAATAGCAGCTTAACTCAGAAGAACAACATCTGCATTTTGTATCTGCCAAGTCTGCAGCCAAAAAAAGTAAACTACTCTATATGACCAGATGCATGAATAAAAAAGAAAATGCATGAAACAGAACTTCAAAGTCGGTTTACTGAAAAGCAGATCTGTAGCTCTTACATCCCATAACCACAATTGTCACATATTTTCAAATATAGGTGGAAGACTTATGGAAAGAAGGAAGATAAATTGTTGTAACAGAATCAAGACACTCTTACTATGACACTTTTCCTGCATCTTGGTATGCAAGCTAGCTGTCTGCTGGGGGACTGTGAATTCCTTTTTGTCATAAAGCTGACACTTCCAAAATGGGTTTCTGTTTTATTTGGGGATTTTTCCCCCTGACATTGTTAAGAGATAATTAATATAATTAATGAAATTGCTGTTTATTTTAAAATCCTATTGGGAAGTATAAAAAGGAGGGGGGGAAAGCTTCTTTCTCCCTAAGCAGCTATGCTTCGAATTGCCTGCATTGCAAACACACGCTGATACATGCCTGAAAAAGAGAAAATCTAAATCTGAAAGGGGAAAAGGGAAAAAAAAAGTGAGACACAATGACACCCATTTATTTACACACCATACAACAGTACCCTGCTGTGCCAACTATTGATTTTAGTGGAACTGAGAGTCCATGTTGGAGAGCAGCAGCTGTGAGTACATAGCTTGAATCCTCATATGGGAACAATAGTCCATAAGCAGAATAACCTACTTCAGCCAACCTTCATGTATAACAACCAACATTAAAAACACACAGAGCTTACATTTCAAAACCTGAAAGGCACTATGGTTATTTGTTCCACAAAGGCTTGGGGGAGTTATTAATTTATTTGTGCTAACACAACCAAGAGGTGTGAAGGATTGAAAATCCATGCTTTGCATGTCTGGTACTCTACAGAGATGTTAATTCTGTTCTATACTAACCATATTTAAGATCCTGCCACTCTATCAGGCAATTTCTCATTTTCTCCTGTTTGCTGCTTTAAACAGCAGAAGGGCTGTTTGAAATTGAGCTGCAGGGTGGTTGGGTTTTTGGGTTGCGGTTTTTTTTTTTTATTGGTGGGGGGAAGGAGGAGGGGGTTGGTTGTTGGTTTTTTGTTTTTTTTTTCTTTTCTCCTTCTCCTACAGCTATCTGCATTCCATGTTTTTTCTTTCATTACTCAGCAGTTGCCAAAACTATACTGAGAACTCAAGATAAATGGTTAGGTCAGGTGATGGGGTTAACAATTTACTGTGTGTACTGCTCTGAGAGCCAGATATAGTAGAATTGGCTCATGTTTATGTACAGGATGAGAAGTTGATTTCCTGTGCAGTGGCTTTCAATCACCTCTGTAAGGGACTCTCTTGCAGTTTTCTGCAGAGAATTCAAAGGGCTCTGAATACATTTTGTGCTGGTATATGGGACACTCTGCTTTGTAATTAAATGCATTCCTTTCTTACTCTGTCACATTTGAAAAATCCTGAAGGACAGTCAAGAAATAAAGTTCTCTTTCATCTATGGAAACCAAAGTAAAGGCAACTGGGCTTCCTGCTCCCTGAGTTTAAGTGAACTTGTACACTCATTATGCTCCCCAAATTTAAAAGCTATTTCTTAATGCTTAAAATTGCTTGTTCAATGGAATCAACACTTCCGTCCTTGCATAGTCATCTCTGCTGTTCCTCATTAACATTTCCAAGGATGTAAAACAGTAACTCCATACTGAGAATATCCTTCATGAGAGACTATCCCATGTGCTACAGAGGTTTGGGAAATCAGAGATTTGCCAGACCAAAGCTGCAGTGCTTTTCAGCAGACCGAACTGGTTTCCTTGTTTCTGTTCACCCACGAAACTCAAAAGGAAAAACAAATCCCTTCTCTCAAATACGATTCAGGTGATCCAAATTTGTTAAAATTGGGTAGTTAGCTCTTAAAAATCAGGTTGGTTCCTTAAATTACACAGAACCAGAAACTCAAGTACGAAGCTTTTTCTGCTCAAGGTGCTGTGCCTATTGCTTTAGTTCTCTGACCACATTTTTTCAGCAGGTGTCCTGTGTTCCTGAACAGTTTCTCCCTACAGTTCAGAAAAACAAGACTGGATTTAGCAATATAAATTATCCTTTACTGTCCTATGCATCCAGTCAGATTGTTTTGTTCGTAGCTGCCTCTATATGAGTTGACAGCTAGGAAGATGAGATATGATCACTGACAGGACTAAGGAACCTATCCTTTGGGCTCTCTTTTCATCATCAAGTCAAAGTAGGGAAAAAGAATCACAGGTAACAAAGGTAAGCTGCAACAAGCACCAAACATGTTTCTAGGATTTGGGAAGATTTACACAGGCCAACAGGTAGTACCTTAAACTGAGAGCATACTCAGCTATCTGTGATCCTTACCCATGAAGGAAAGGTAGCATCTCTAATTAAGTTCAGGATGGAATATGTTCCCTGTCCAGCAAAAACAAACTTCCACTGAAATCTTCTCCTTAACTGGCAATTAATTGGTCTTTACCCTTGCCTACAAGGCACCACAAGATAGCATCACATGGATTCCCAGCCAAAGCAAGCTTTTGTGAGAAGAGCTTTTGGAAAGAGACAGGAGGCCAAGGGAAGGGAGACTGAGTAAGCAAGAAAAACCACATCCTGCTGCCTATGTTCAGTAATGTCATCCAATATTATGGGATGTGCAGACATTTACAAGTGTGCCAATCGCTTCCCAAGTGGCGTTACAGCGAGGAGGAGTGAGGAATCTATCTGAAGCCTCCCCAGCATGCTCTCAGAATGCTCATCTTAACATGTCATAGTGACCAACAGCAAACACAGCACTTACCATGGCTGCAACTACTAAAAAGACTGTATACTGGCTGTTTATAACTTTTAAGAGGCCTCCGAGATCAGTAAGAGGGGGTCAAGTGATGTTATTGTTTTGGTGACAGACGGAAGATCCCTAGTAAATGATCCCAGTGGCCTGGGAGTTATTAAAAGAATGGAGTACTTCATCAGCTCAGGAGCTGAAGAGGAAAGCAGCTTTGGAGGGCGGTTCCTTGACAGAAAAGCACATTTCTTTGGGAGGCCAACACTCTACAGTCACAACATCCACTGCAGAAACAGGATAACAAGAGATATTTCCTTAGAGGAGAGCACAAAGACATGCAACACCAGTGACAACTTTTACTGGTACTGGTCTCAAAACCTCAATCAATGAAGCCAGGAGTCAAGGAAATGATTAATCAAATGCTCTATGAATGTGGGTACAGAAAATATTAGTTTGGATGGCTATGCTTTATCTGAACATCCACCTAGGTGACATTAATCACCCACAGGGTTATGTTGGGAAAGATCAGGGCAATTTATACCTGAAGCCTCTGCTGTTAGTTTTCTGAATTGCTAGAGATGATTATCCCAGCACAGAAGCTGTCTCATCTCTCTGTTCAGCTTTAGAGGTATATTCCTGAGAAGTCCTAGTCCTTGCAGAATCACCACAATAAAGCAAAGCACCACATCCTCTCCCTGCCTGAGGTCATTTGGGTAGTCTTCCTCTGCATGGACAGGGTATCTTTAGTGACACTAAGGATGGAAACAAGTAGTCAGATTCATCCAGCCTGGATGTCTAGCCACAACTGCAAATATTGTCATTAGACTTGCTTTCACCACCAAATTAAGGTAGAAAATCCTCTACATCTTTAATTTCTACTTTGTTCAGTATCTGGACAACGAGTAAACACAGATCCTTTTGTGCCCCACTATGGCACAAATGTGCTGCCTGGAAATGCACTGATGGGTCAGTGCAGTATATGATCTTCACACACTGTGCAAAGAAGCAAATAGACTTCAACAGTCACTGAGATAAAAAAAGATGAGAATAAAATTCTGTTTAATTTAGAAAACATTCTGCACTACAGCAGAAGGTTCTGCCTCAGCTCAGCACACTTCACTTTATAAGCCACACAAAGAAGGATCCTACAAAAATCCACTTAACTGCAAAGAAAAACTCTGCTATCTGGAGTAATCTAGACTCATTGTTAGGATAAGCATGTGGATTCACTCAAAAAATGAATAATGTTTGTTCGGGAGGCTGTCGGAGAAACCTGAAAGAGGATTTTGTAGAGGTTGTGCCTGAATTGTGAAATAACATAGATTTCCCAATCCCCCATGAGCTGGGAGGCACAACCATGCTCAGGAGGTAGGTTCAATCTGTTAGCAGTTTTTTGCACTGCAAGGCTGGAAGTTCTACTTCCTCTGAGCTAGAGGAGTCTGCATCCCTGCTGCACCCATTTATCACGTGAGGTGATCCAAGTGGAAGAGGGGGGAAAAGAGGGTTCAAGTGATGGTTATGAACTTTGTTTCTGAAGACTAGTCTGTTGGACTAGAGGTGCATCTATCATCTTAATATCATGGAGGTGTGGACGCTGTGCTAACACAAAATAACTTAGCACACATAATTTATCACCTTTTGTTATATACGTCGTCTGGTAGTCTGTCTGCTGAAAGGTTCTGCAATTCCTCTGAGTTATTAGAGTCTTCTGTCCTACTTTACCCAGAAGACGACATTTCTGCTGCCTACGTCAGGCTCCTGAACCTTCACTTATTAGATATCACAAGTTTCAATATATTCCCAGTAAGACTCCCTGAGGGTCAGCAGAATATGCCAGAGGGCTGGTGGAGATTATGAACATCTATTTTAAAACCTCTGTTCTCTGTAGCTCCCTGTCACAGGAACAATAGGGTGGCAAAATTAGGAACAAGCACAGCCATTAACTAGCAAGGGACAAAGCCATAGCATGGATCACAGAACAAAAATAGCATTTTTATTGTCAATATTTTGCTTAACAGGGAGCCAATAAAGCAATTGTGAAATGCTAATAATATGCTGAGATAACACTGCACATGTAAGCACCCTCAGAGCCATCCTCTGAATCATCTGAAAATGTTGCAAAAACCTTATCAGTCAGGTCATAAGGACAGAGGTGCAATAATCAATCACAGTAGCCACAAAACCAGCACATCTTTTCCACATTCTAACATTCAGAAGATCTATATCCCAGAATTGTCTGCTAGAGGTTTTGGACAGATGGATTACATTGTCAGAAAGAGCAACATGAACTATGACCTTACATTTCACATCCAAAAGCAACTAAGAGGAGCCTTAGCACTGGCAAAATTCAAGGAGACTTGTGTCATGCCTGCCAGTCTGCAAGGCAGGACTTTCGATACCAGACAAAGGTATTCTTGCAGAGTAAGCAAGTGTGTGAGTTAACTGCACAGCAATCATTCCCAACAAGCCCCTTTCTGAAAGGATCTTTCCACTGATAAATGCAAGACAATTTTCCCACTTCTGTGGGCAGAGAAACCAGTCTGAATTACTTCATGTTCATGGTGCAGATAGAAGCTGCATGCAGACCCTTATGGATGGAGACAGGTAATACACCACCATGCAGCTCTTAGACCTGCCCAAACCTGCCATCACATTTAAGCATGTCAGCCATAACTCAGATCAAACACTTATCAAACACTTAGCAGGGCAGCATTTAGCTTCTGAATGCATTTGGATCACTAATCTTTCAGCTTCACTGAAAGTCATGAATTAAAATAATGAATTTTGAAAACATTTAAGAAAGTAATAGTGAACATTTTCATAATTAGTTCATGAGACATGGGTCAAGAGTTAAGCCCTCAAAAACATTTGGAATCCCCCAGGAGATGCTAAACTTGGATAACAGTGCCAAAGATGACTCCTCCTGTGGAAAGACAGTGTGGTTCTGGCAGAACTCCTGTCATCAAGCCTCCAACCAATTCTGAGCCACCACAAGCAGAACAACAGCAAGGATGCTCAGCCTTGGCAACAAGATGCTCATTTCTGCAACCTCTGAGCCACACACATCAAAAAACGTAAGTCAGTGAGAGAAGCAGTGCTCTCAAAGCTCCCAGCAGCACCTTTACCCCCATGACAGCAGTCAAGCCCAGTGTGCTGCTGAGGATAAGCCAGCACAGCCCCATCTCCTGGTACTGACAGCACCATCTCTGCTGCAGTAACCCAGCCTTCATCTGCTTATCATGTGCTTATCATGTGCTTATCAGGCTGTGCTGAGTCACTTCATCAGGTACTCTGCATTTATTGTCTAAAAAAAGGTATCCAGAGCCAGACAGCTGGGCAGGTGTGCACTCCATACCACTTGTCATGTGTCTGGTAAATGCCCTTCTCTCCTGTAGCAGAATGATCTTACCAAGGCTCTTCCTGCATGATTTTCAGGACAGTAGCACCTCACAAGTCAGGATCCAGCAGACCAATGCACTACAAAGAACACAGAGGAGTGAGAAGCCTGAAAGCTCAGCTGGGTGCCCAAGGCTGATAAGACAATCTGATTTAACCATGCAAATACCAGCAGTCAAGTAGAGCATATCTTTGGAATTGGGAACGTCAAACCAGACATGCCACAACAGAGAGCACTTTTCTAACAGCACCTGAAGTTCCTTCAACAGATGCACATTAGGTGAGCAAATGGATTAATCCCCAAGGAAACAAAAGAGAAAAAAAAAAAAACCAAGGAAAAAACCTCCAAAACAAAACAATGGTCTCAGTTACTGAGATAAAGCCATTCAAAATCCACTCCTGTCTTTTGTGATTACAATCAAGTCAAAAAAATATCTAAGTGGAGTAGTCCACTCAGAGATGACTGAAAGATACATGTTGATTCGAGCACATCCCTCAGTATTATCCCAAATGCATCCTCTTTCCAGCTAATGGTGTCTGTGCCAACTGAAGGTCAAACACTTGTCCATTATATGGGGTCCCACAGAGCACCACATGCTAAAGCAAATCCAAAGTAAGCAAAAAAAAAACCAATTTGTTTCCTCAAAATTATGCATAAGCAAGAGAATGCAATAAAGATGTCAGCTAATGGAAATAATCTCTCAAAATAAGTGACATCTCTAAAGGCTGTCACTTCCTTTACGTAAGCCACAGTTCTTGAAGATTTTCCACCCGTACAGCTCCAATTCCCAATGTGGAGTCCATCACTGTGAGATGAAGAGAATCATGTTGCTCCACACTGAATATCCAAGTTTATGAGGGAGAAGGGAAGGAATCAGAAGTGGGAAGAAAAATTACCATGTTGGGTACAGTCACTGCTGCTTAATTTGATGACCAGTGTGAAGATGCTCCTTTCAAGAATGCCAAGCCTGTGTGCACTGTCAGAGAAGTGACTAAATTGTATGGAATACTTAGATATTCAAGAACATATTACAAGCAACATACTTGACTGAATGACACATGAAAGAATACTCCAAGAAAAATGATGCAGAGTTCTAATATAGCAAGAGATGGAAGGGATACTGAAGATCATTAAGAAAAAGCACCCTGTAGAACATGATTTTGTATAAACAGCTGCATTTACAACATGGACCAGGTCTCATATTCATGCATGGGACTCTGCCCATGTTTTTGCCAGACAAAAACATACAGGGATTTTTTAATAATAAATGTCAGAAATCAGGAGATATACTCCACAGTAATAATGGGAGTCCAGGTGTTAAAGAAAACCATAAGATCTCTTCCCTTCTAACACACTTTGCAATCACAGTAATACACCTAGACTACAGTTTTACCATGTGTGAGCTATGACAACTTTTCTCTGCATGTGTTTGAACAGTAATGACGGGCCTTAATAATAATAAAAAAAAAATCAGGTGTATTGTCTTTATTATGAGAGTATAAGGAGTTTGAAACAGAAAGAAATAACTATTCTCTTCTACAAAGAGGAATGTAAAAATGTAGCCTCTTCATGTCAGATCCAAGCATCAAAGACTAAATGCTTAAAAGTAGAATTATACGAACATTTGAGAAATGCTACAGTGAGAACATAAATTCCACCCTAGCATTTGATTTAGTGATAATCCTCCAAAACCAGCTCTGCATCTGATAAATACAGGTTTAAGATCCAGTTGTTGACACATGGTAAGGAAATGAAACACATTCTCCCTATATGAAGCTCACATTTTTCTGGGTGAAACAAAGCACAGTTGTACCTCATGTCTCTAAGGCACATTTTAAAGCAATAAGGAGAGAAAAGGGCTCTACATGAAGCAGTTTTATCTGACGTGCTAAAAGGACCAGAGTTAAACAGCCTGACTGTCACATCCACTCTTAAGCCTTTGAAAAATAAGGAAATCCAATTTAAGATTTACGCAAAAAAGCCACGGCACACAGTTCCTTGGCTTTACAGCTCTGCTTCAAATACCTCACTGCAGAGGTAGGCTGGTTGCTCACTGAACCTCTTCAAAATAAAAAGACCTTTAACAAAAATGAGTGAAGGTACAAAGTTTGGTTCACTAGAACATCACCAACTCTGATTAATAACAACCACAAAAATAATATACGCTCCTTTCAGAAATTCTCCACTTTTAAAGAAACAGAAACATTAACAGGTCTGGCCAGTGGCAATGAAGGCACCCAGCTCATATTCTTCTGAATAGAACCCATAATTTAGCCATGTACCAGGCAACCAAGACTTTGTCCCTCAATTTTTAAAAGCACATAATTCTAACTAATTATGTTGCTCGATGATCCTGAGTACTACTGAACAGAAAATGTATCAAATGGGAAGCTAAATTTTATAATTTAAAACATTCATACACATAAAAGGGGAGAGGGAGAAAAAAAAAGACACAGTTTTTCAAAACAGCATACAAAATTACATAGCAACAGTGTAAAAGCTTCTGAACCATTTCCTTTCCCTTGCCTCCAATGGAGGGTTTATTCCAGAGAGACAACCCTCAGCAGACAAAGCCTGCTTTTAAACATAGAATAACAGGAATTCCTATAGTGGGTCAGATTAATAGTACATTTAGTTCAGTAACCTCTTATTTGACAGCAGCCAGAATCAGATGCTTTAGGGAAAGAATGAAGAAATCTCTAGGAGAGCAATTACAGAAAAAACTTTCCCATAAAATTTCTTTCCAACTCACATCATCTACTGGATGGCTTATGCCCTGTAACAGGAGATTTTCTTCTCGTCTTTTTGTTTGTTTTTGCTAGCCTGAATAATACAAATAGCACTAAATAATACCCCAAGCACTGTGGATATCTTCTCTATCTATGGCCCATATGTTTTTAATCCTCAAAATTGTTTGCCCTAGCAGAATTCAGAGTCACAGAGTTTCAACATCACCAGCTTGCTGTTTAAAATAATATTCTGCTTTGCTTTTAAATAACCCTCACATTTTCCCTGGATGATCCTGTGTAGTTATAGTACACCACAGTAAAAGAAAAGTTAGGTGGATCTAACTCACCTTCTTCAAGACCCTTCTGGTCTGCTTTCCTCAACAGAGTTTACTGCAGTGACTCTTAAGAAAGCAGCCTGGAGAAGGCAGAAATGCCTCCAAAATTCCTTTCCCCCACACCAAGTGTTTCAGGTTTCCTTCAGGACAAATATTAGTTCCTTTGTCAAATTTACTTGTTCATCTTAATTGCTAGTATACACTTCTTCAAATATCACCCTTCCTAGTTAACAACTCCCTTAGATTTCAGGGCAAACACTTTTCAGGGCAGGAAAAAAAATCAATTCTTGAATAAGTCAAGAGTAGCAAGTCGTTTTTCTAATTAGGGCATTGACTTTCTACTAAGATTGTACTAGAATTGTCTGTATAGTCACTTCCATGTTAAAAACCTAGGTAAATATTAGTAAAGAAACAATTACACCAATTAATAATAGCAGCTGACAGATAAACACTACCAAGAGGACTCCATTCTCTCCTGGGGCAAACACAATGCCAGATTCCAAAGGAAAGCAGAAGGGGGATAATATGGACCCAAGCTGTCCAAAACCTGCATTTGCATCTCCAAGTAAACACTTAAACTCTGTAAACACCAAGCCATTTCCAGCCTGCTTGCCATGCTCCCAGCTGGGCCACAGCAAACAGCTAATGGGGAAGCTCCAGAGCAGCAGGGACACTCTGGCTCTGGCAGCCTGCCCCATCCACTGACCCCTGGTTGGCTTTGGGGTCACTTGGGATTCCTCCATGCTGCCTGAAGTCTGCTGGCTGTCTCCAGGATTTCTGGAGAAGGTTGAACATTCGCAATTTTTCCTAATATATTCACATTGGCCATGTCCATATGTCTTCATCTGCAAGTCTGCTCAAGCATGGAAACGACTAGAGCATGAGCAAGTATTAGACTAAATTATTTCAGCAACCACATTACTTTCAGTAGGCTGCCTTTTGCCAAACCAAAGCATCTGCAACTCAGAAATGTAACTTCTAAATTTAAAAACTCTGCAAAAAAGTGCATCAGCTCACACAGATTTGGATGGTGACAATCCTCCAGAAGTTACTGCTGTGAATAACACTAGCATAAGCAAATCAGCCCTCTGAAATCAGTACTGACAGAACACCTGAACAAGGAAAGGCTACATGGTGTTAGTCTTAATTTTCATTTTTGAACAAGTTTTTAAATATTCATTTCAATAAAAGTTAAAATAAACAAATATTCATAAGCAAAAATTCACACACAGTGTGAGTGTACTTCAATTTAAAATTACATTCTCCCATTCAGATCCACCTATCCCTAGTCAAAGGACACAGCAGAAGCACTAAGAGTCAGGTCACTGCTTGAGATTTGGGCTGAAAGAGGAATTGAATGCACAGAAACAGCCACTGATGGAGAAATGGGAAGTCTCTCACTCATATCCCCCTCATCTCTTACTGCAGGCCTTCCAAACAAATTCAGTGAAATGAAGCCATCACATGGGGCAAATAAAACACAGAACCAGGTTTGTATCCAGTGACGAGCTCATACTGTCATGTGATCTGCCCCTCAACTCCTCATGGGTATAAAAAGCAAATACCATCACCTATCAGACAGAACAGGGGGGAAAATGCTCCTGATCTCAGCACAGCTGCTCAAAGTGTCTTTAATACAAAGCAAGATGGAATAAAATGGATGCATTCAGGATTTTACGACTGTCACTGTGATGTTTTTCTTTATTATTCACAGGGCTTAAGAGATGCTTACCCCACCATCAAGGAGAGTCAGGGGCTCAAAATAACAGCCTTGCACGATCATCAAAGTACAAAAAAGAAACTATATATCAACCAGCTTAACTGGTATGTCTCTAAAAGAGCAACATGTAAGAAGTAAGTTCAAAAAATATTAGAAACCACTTCTGAGCACTGTCAAGCTGACTGAAATCTTAAGAGTTTGGAAAAAAAAAAAAAAAGGAAAGTGTTGTGACAAGTAATCTAAACAAATGTTAAAAGTGAAGTTTGACAAAGATGAAATATCTGCCAAACACCCAAAACATAAATGAAACTGCCATTCAGCCAGGGCCAAATAAAACAAGATGTAGCCAGGCAGTTTCTGACAGAACAGTAAGGGCATTGTTAGGTCTTCTTATAGACCTCCTTTCTTTATGCAAAAAAAAAAAAAAAAAATCCAGGAGGGTTAAAAAAAAAGAACACCACTATGTGGCAAAGTGTGCCTCCACTTCAATGCACACCCCAGGCTCTCTGTTTCTCTGTGAAAGAAAAGGGATGGGGGTTTTATCCATGGCTTCTGCTGAGCACATGCTGGAGGTTTCCAAGGACCAGAGCAAGAGGAGATATTGAAAGACAACAGGGAAAATCCAGCAGGAGGAAGGAGAGGGTTTGGGGGAGTGGTAAGCTCATCTAAAACATTTAGCAAGATTTTACACCTATTTGGTTTCAAAGGCTAATTAGCATTTTGAATAAAGGGCCTCTTCACTAAACATGTAAACACCTCATCCTTCCAGTGACTGCCAAAAATCAAAGGTTACCAAATGAACATATATAAGGTCTTTAAACTTCTAACGAACAATAAAACTATTTTCCCCATAAATTTCCAAATAAAAAAGCATAACACAGCACAGAGATTACAATGCCAAAAAAAACCCAACCCAGAAAAACCCAGCTCATAAACTCTGCAGGTTTTCTGAACAGTATTTTGATCTTTCCAGAAAGGAACAGTAAAAGCAGCATATTCCCCACTACAAGCTTCATTTTAGGATCAAAAGGATATGAAAGTACATACATTTAATTAGCAGGGAGAATACAAAAGCCCATTAATGGAAAACAAAACACATTCTGGAAACAAAAATACACTATAAATGTTACAGACAGTCACTGGTGTGTTCCTCTGTGCATGGCAACAGTTCAGGAGGAGGAACTTCTGAAAGCAACACGCTGGCTTCCAGCTCACAGCTTTTCAGGATATTCACCCTTCTGTGACTGCTTAACATGATCTTCTCTATTTATAGCGACTTTTTTTGCAACTGTTATTGCATGGTTATTAAAATGAGCAGGCAGAGTCACAGAAACACGGCAGCAACCAACGCCAGCGACGGAACAGACGACACTACCCCAGCACATGCTCTCGCTCGGAACTCGGGCAGCTCCGGGATTTTTGTTGGCAGCATCCTCTGTGCAGGTCAGGAGAGCCCAGGAGCAACGCTGGAAGTGTGGCCTGTGAGCCACAGCATGACCCCTGCCTAAAGCAGCAGAGGTGTTAGTGCAGAGCACACAGCTCCACATCTGGCCCCTGACCGCCCAAACCAGCACAGCTGGGAGCTGAGGCTCGCACCAACCCAGGGCTGCTCCTGCAACAATGGCAATTGTGCCTGGTCCAGCTGCACCCTCCAGCAGCAGGGTCCCCAGGACACACCAGAGCCTCCCTGCCCTAAAGCACCCACCCAGAGAGCAGATCTCTGGTGGCCTCCTCCTGTGTGAGCAGCCCTGAGAGCCCACTCCACACCAACTATCCAAAACACAGCACCAGGCTTCCAGTGGGATCTCTGGATGCTCATACATCCACAGCCACGCTGCTCTGTGAGAGGGTTTATGTCCTCAGACACAAAGAACTCATCGCTGCAGCCTGGGCTGTTCCCTCACAAGTTCCCTCACAAGTGTCCCATGTGTTTCTATACAGGCTGGTTGTCATTGCAATACATTTTAATTAATTGTATGCATTAGAACTGGATTTTATACAAACTCATTTTTGCAGTTTCCAGTTCAGAACAGCCTTAAGTCAGATTTTAGAAGAAGTTCAGCTCTCTCCTATTATAAATAAACTGAAGTGTTTTCTGCTTTGTTTGCAGAAGGGAAATCCTTTTAACATTTCATTATGATAAAGATGATTATGGGCAAAAACCAGTATTTATTTTTAAATTTGTTGATTTAAGCTTTATTTTAAAGCTGTTAGCAAAAAAAAAAAAAAAAAAAAAACAGAAAAAACAACTTTATTTGACTTCATTAATTAAAAAATTATCCTTTAAAACCATCATAGGTCATCTATCATTAGCTTTACTACTTCTAAAACATGAATACATTGGGACTGCTAGGGTCTGGAGTCTCAGACAGGAGGGGATGGCCAGTGGGGTGAGCATATGTTCCTGCTGCTGCCAACCCATTCTGGTCCCAAGCAGCTGGTATGAAGCTGGTATGAGCCAAGGTTGTAAACATCAAGTGAAGTAATCCCTGCAATGGCAGCTTCTAAAAGCTCAAGAAAAAAATCCCAAGAAAAACTGAAATTAAAAAATTATATATACACTTCCCAACCTTAAGTTTTCCGCATCTCCAGACCAGTTCTCATGAGAGGGCTTCCTATATTCCACTTGCATCCTATATCAGTATCCAAGATTCAAGGGACAGAAATTCCAGCTGCAGAGACCATGCAATTCTTCATGCAGCTCCCTGCTTACACTTGTAGAGAACATGCCAACTAAGAGAGGTTCACACAGGGCTGGAAGCAATCAAACCTCCCTAGGCACTGAGGCACCCTCCAGAGTGAGAGACTTGGGTGCAATGAGACCACCACAGCTCATGGGGTCAGTCAGATGGAAACTCACAGAGCCAGAAATGGAAGAGCCACAAACCATAACTCCTTCAGAAAAAAACATTTCAGAAGCACCAGGAAACAATAGGCTTTGGGTTTTTTTCAGGTGTTAGTGAGAAAGAAGATGAGTATGTCATAACATAAGGGGTCCCCACTCACCTCAACAAGACTTGAAAAGAAACACTGGTAAACCAACAAACTTCAGGGTTTACTATTCCCATTAGGATTTAAGGGCTTCCTGAGGGAGGAATTCCCACCTAGGGTTAGGCAAACACAGACCACTCAATATCTTAAAGCTGGAACTAGATTACATTCAGAGAAGATGCAGCTTAAAGGTCCAGATAAAAAGGTGCAAGAATACCTTTTTTGTTCTGCAATCTCAGCTTATTGCTTCTAGTCTACATGGGAAAAATAAATCCACAGACCATACAGCCTGGTTTGTATTTTAATTAAGTAAGTGCCTGGAAACAAGTTATAGGTTTTTTCCACTGCTTTCTCTTGCTAGTTGCCCAAATACAGGCTTTTCCATAACCTTGTCATGGATCAAGTTATTAATAAAATACAAACAAAAACCGTACTGGCACATAAGCTAATTAAAATGTCTCTACCAATTTCACCTTTGCTTCTCTTCTCAGAAATGAATACATCCTCCTTTGACACAACCCCAGTATTCTGTAATCCCAGTGTCTCTCCAGCTATCCATGGTTATTTTGCCATTACAGCATATGTTGTTTCAGAGAAGCTTTGATAGTGTCATTTCCTTACCCCACTCCCAAAGATGCACAGAATGAGTTCCAGTCATTGTGGGAAATTTGTTCATGTCCAGTTTACTCAATGCTCTCTGCAACAATTTTGTTGTGAATGGCTATTGTTAGCCTGCTGCTGTTCACCCCTTAGAAAAGGGGGTGTGGTTTTTTCATTGGTTGGTTTTTGTGGCTTTTTTTTTCAACATTCTGCCAAAGTAAAACACTTTTTCAACCCTTCAGTGCTGTAAATCCATGTTTAGTTGCTGTATTGGTCTTGCTGATACAGCAGTCCATACAGTGCCTTGCTTGAATCCTTGGCTGGAAGAGAGTTGATAACCCACTGATGTTTTTGTTATTGCTGAGCGGGGTTTGCCCAGCAGCAAGACCTCCTCTTGTGCCCACTCTGCTCTGCACCATCCCACTGGGAGGGGACACAGCTGGGACAGCCAACCTACACTATCCAAAGGGATACTACAGACCACAGCATGTTGTGCTTGGCAGTGGATGTTCAAGGAACAGGGGAGAAAGGGGGAATGTTCATGGTCATGGTGTTTGTCTTCCCAAGCAACTGCCATGTGTGCTGAGGCCATGCTTCCCAGGAAGCAGCTGGATGTCTGCCTGCTGATTTCAAGTAGTGAATGAATTACTCTTTTTGCTTTGCTTCCGTGTACAGCTCTTGCTGTCATGATTAAAATGTCATTATCTTGAGTAACAAATCTTCTCACCTTCCTTCTATTTTCTCTCCATCTCATGAGAGAATGCAGGAGTGAGCAGCCGTGTGGGTAACTGGCTGTCAGCCAAGGCTAACCCAGCACAAGGCTACAACTGCCAATAATTTTCTTCTTGACCTCCTTCTTCATCTCTAGTTATCTTCTGTTTAATTAATCTAATTAACCCATATTAATTTAGCAGATCAAAGGAATTCTTGACATAACAGCTGACTCAGTTAACATCACTGCATGCTTGGAATCACAACAGATTTACACAAAGTCACTGGCTGAAGTTGGATGTCCTCCTTAGACCAACTTCATTCTCTCTAATCCACAAAATAAAATCAATGTTTTAATTTCTAAGAATTATTTCGGTCAACCCTTAGGACATGACAACAGAAAGAATATCAGAACTGCAAGATCCCAATTAATGCAGGTGGTAGTAACTCAATCAAGTTGTATTGGATGTGTGTGATGAACAGGGAGGCACTGGAAGATGCCAGTGAGATTAAAGACCCTGAAAAGCTGTAAAGTTGCTCATATCTTTGTCAAATGAGTATAAAGGCATTAATGAACCAAAACTACCTACTCAGGCACTTCAGAGTTGTACATAACATAGAGGGCACAGGGGAGAGGGCAGCTGGATTGCATCTTCAGATCTGACAATGATTTGCTTGTGACTTCAGGAAAGTCATTTGAACTCCATCTGACTCAATTTTTCCATTTGTGAAATGGAAATCAACATGCACTTCCATTTTAAGATAAGTGAAATACTCAAGGCTGGCAACATCATTAACTCTAAGTAACTAATAGCTATTAGTACCTGGTGTACATGATTGCCCCTTGGAGCAGCTTTCCTGGGGGTATGAGGGAACATGACTTACAGCTCAGCACTGATAACCACTTGATTTCAATAGCCATTCTGAAGAGGGCAATGAACATGCTCCTAAATGAATTCCACACCCCAAATCAATTCAGTGTCTAAGAAGAAAAAGAGTATCTACTGGAAAATAAGACAACATATTCCAAGACGGCTGTTTTATCTACCTGACATGTTTCCTGTATCTTGTGGTGATTTACCGTAATAGGTAATAACTAGTGTACATTATATCTCGTTTTTAATAACCACACTTCCATTATATTTCATTTCCCAAAGGGACTATTTGTGTTTTTTCATATCTTTTAACTGTAAAACTGTAAACTGCTGTAATCAAGTGCTGCTTTCTCTTGCATTCTGGACATCCTCCGTTGATTATAATCACAGCCTGCTGAACTTACCTTCAAAATGTTAATCAGGAATTGAAATAAAAATTGATATTATCACATTACGTGATGCCCCATTTATTCACTCTTCTTAACACAGGAAACCCAGAATACAAAGAAATATAAAACAGAAAAGTAAAAAAAAAAAAAAAAAAAAACAAAAACCAACAGTAAACAAACAAAAAAGTATGAAAAAGGCAGGGGGGGAAAAAGGGAAACAAAAAAAAAAAAAAAAAAAAAAAAAAGAACAACTCCAAAAACTGGTTTTACAGAAGATGAGAATTAGAGAAGACCTTTAATAAAAGTAAAAGCCCATGCTGTTGAATCTGATGTCTGTAGAAGAGATGTAGGCTCTGAAAGTATGTTTTGAGGTACTTGTAACTACATTCTCTCTTGTAACTCTGGATAAAATACATTAAAAACTCATTTTAAAGTAAATTTAAGAATAGCACATCTGTATACAGTACACTACTATTTTGGGACTAGTGACTTGGTCCCACAAGCACCTACCAGCAAGACTACAAGGGGAGAATGTATTTTAGAAGGTATCAACAAAAACAAGCAAGTAAGTGTGTAAATCAAGCTACAAAGTCAGCTGGATTTTCCAAAATGAATCCACATTTAGGGGAACTGACAGGTTCAGAAGGATGCCAAGACTGAAAGGGTCACGGGATACTACCTCATAACACCCACAGTGACATTTTTAGCAGCCTCACAACACAGCATTTCAGAGATTTCCAGGTTTCCAGCACCAATACAATGCTGGGCTGGGAAGATCTAAAATCTTTGGTTTAGCTTACACCCAGCACAAAGGATGCATGATGCACACCCACACCCCCGGTGTAAGAGTTTTCTCTGCTCTAACACACAAAGCTAATACTACAAACTAACAAAACAAACTCCAGTGTGGTCCATCACTTTATCTTGATCAGCACAACCTAAAGGCTGGCTGTAACTGCATCCAGAAGAGCAAGACACAACCATGGCCTTCTTGAAAGTAAAGGAAACTCTTTCCTAAGGAAAGATTTTTAGTGGAACACACAGAACTTAACTCTCTCAAGAACCTCTCCTTCCTTTAACTGGTCACTGTCACCAGGAGTAACTAATATTTCTTAGCTTCCTTCACAGGAAGAAAGGGATGAGCATTTACAAGGAAGATTTGGGAAAACTGTACAAATGCAAAGTTGGACAGATAAATTCAGCCAGCTGGAAAATAAAATCAATGAGCTAAAAGCATTATTAATTGAGGCAATATGGGCAGAGTCAAAGCTACTGACAGAGCAGAGGAGATAAAGCAGACAAACCATTATCACCAAAAGTAAATAACATTGAATCAACCAGATATGATCAAAGGAGCATGTTCATAAGTACTGGTGATATTACTTCTGAATTTGATTTATTTTATCTTAAGTCACAGTGTATATCACTTAAGCAAGCCAGTTCCTTCCAGGTATCTTGCTAATATCCCATAAGAGAAACAAGACTGGATGCCCAGACAGTAACAGATTAAATGAAAAGGCAAAAAAAAACCCCTAACTAGATAGAAAGACATAATTAACTCCATACAGCTAAAAAATCTATATACAGAAAAGGAAGAAGCCACTATAATCATATAATCTGGCCAATCACAAACACAGGGCATGTATTTGCCCTCCCAAAACATGGATTAGCAGCATTCCCTACTTATATAAAAGACTTCAAATGGTGGCATGTTCCTCACTTTCCCATTAAACTCTCTTCCCTTGTCCTCTCCCATTTAACTCTCTTCCCTTGTCTTCTCCCACTTATGGTTACACTGTGCATACTGAAGGAACAGTACAGAGCAGGGAGCAGTCCCCAGGAAGTGCCTGCCTGTGCAGCAGCATTGACTTTCTCCTGGTCTGATGTGTCCAACACACCTGGTCTATATCCCTGCTTCAAAAAGAGAGGTCTGTATGAAAGCTCTGTCTAATGGAAAAAACAATGTGGCATGTAGTATTCTTCACTTTAAGTATCAATCCAGACACCTATTAGTGAGGACCATGGTTCTGATTTCAGGATGAGTTCCCAATAGCTGTTGAGGATTTATACTCAATACTATTTATCATCTGCAAGTGGGTTATCATTCTCAACACCCCCAAATTGCACACTTGCATAATATTCTTGGGTTACCACTGTATTATAATGTCAGTTGCAACATTTTTACCAAAGCCAACCAAAACTGACTGAAAGAAGCTCATTCACTGTCATCTTAATAGTTCTGAATAACCTACAAGACCAGTGGCAGTGTGCTCCCCACGTGGGAGGCAGATGCACTCTACTGTAATACAATAATTCGTCTTTTATTTCTATGATTATAGATCCTAAAACCCTAAATGTAAAAAAAAATTTAGAACTCCCCATAAAGTACCCTACATAAGCAAAAGCACTGATAATAAGGTATTTATTGGATATGGTTAATTATCTCATTTTATTTTTACTACTCAATAATGTTTTCATGGAAATTAGAGAGGCTAAAAATTCCTGTCAGACCTGAAATGATTTGCAAAAATGTGCAATATTCCACTAACATTTCTGAAAGTCTGAGACTACAACTGGCAAACAATCTGCCCTGGCTTTGTGGCTTTCCTAACCAAAAAAAGACCATTATAAAATGAGTGCTGCGAACTTCATAACTATGCTGTGTTTCTTGTCATGCTGGGATTAGTAATAGCAGTGCTATCAAATATTACTGTGCAATAAAACCTGTGGTTTGCATTTAGATTACATTTGATTTCTTCATGTGGAAAATGCATACTCTAATTTTCCTCTTACAGTAAAATTGATAATACATAGAATACAACATCACAGCAGATGACACAGTCTACAAGGTAGGCATGACTTGTTTTATAGTCATAAAGCTTGTACTTCTGGCTGTGATTTTATGAGCCAAGCATACCAAAAAAAAAGAGCACAAAAAGATATTTATAAATAAAGGCATACAACAGTAAATAGGAAAGGAGACGAAGTTACAGAACAGATTGAACTGGATATAATCAGAACCAAACAGCTTTCACAGAAACTGCAAACTTAGCACTTGGATTCCTCACCAGTCAATAACGTAGGTACAGCAGCCTCCTATAACAAAAGAAAGCAATTCTAGGCTGGAAGAAAAGGAATGTAAATAGGATAGGCAGCATCCTCACCAGGCCAAAAAAAAATTCAGTGAATATATTCTTTTAAAGGTCACAATATCATAAATTAGCCCCTCACCTCCCCCCAGCTCCCACAAAGTTGATATCATCTATCAATATTTTCTTTGTAATAAGTAATCTTTCAAAGTATTAATTTCAGTAGTATCTTTCACAGTATATTTCAGAGAAGCTTTTATAAGCATCTAGGAACTTATTAGATAAAAAAAGGGAGGTGCACGGCGCACACGGTCTCCATGGGGACATTGCACATGGCAGAGCTGTGAACAGAGCACTTCCATCACAGAAAGGCAATGGGGAAGAATTATACAAAACGAACAGAGAGCTCATTAGCATGTAAAAGCCATAGCCCTGTATATGCTGCCATATTTCTGTACGTCACTGCATTAACAAATTGCTGTTTATTAGCCATGATTTACTGAGTGGAGCACAACAGAACTGGGCACTAGCTGAGGCAAAGCAGCTGGATGCAAAACTAATGCAAACAGCTAAGAGGAGAGTGATGTCTTAACTACTTCTCTGCATAGCTTGATCCACCAGCCAACAGATGAACTGATTACACACTGTAGCAAAAATTTCACCTTTTGCTACACTGCAATAATTCATGAATAAATACAAAACATGGTCAATCTTGACATACCAAAATATGAAGAGCTGCAAAAGGATTCCTCACCTCCACCGAAGATGCTGCTGTCACATTTAGAGAAATTATCTTTTTACAATGCATTAGTGTTCTTGTATTCAAGCCAACCATGAAAAATCACGAACTGCAAACGTATTCCTTTTGAAATGTTTACATCCACTTCAAAGTATTTTTCTTGCTACTATACCACCATGCTCTCACTGCATTACCTTACTCTTCTGAACTCACAGCTTTTTCCACTGCAGTCTCACTGTGGATGCATACCTCAATACAAAGAAACCAAATCCAGACTTCGCAAAGCCAATGATAACGCCATGCTCAAAGCTCAGGAATGCAGTAAGCATAAATTCCCAACAGAGACCATCACCAGTCAGTCTCCCCACCATGCTCAAGCCCAGACTTGCATCCCCTTTCTTGCTTGGGCTTTGAATCTGGCTTTAGAAATGCCAGTACCAGGAGAAGCACTTTAACTATATGTTATAAACAACATGCATTAATGGCTTATGGACTGATACACTTTGCTTTTTCCTTTTTGTACTAAAGGGATTTTGCTTAGGGAGAAAAGAAAAAGAGGAATCAATGCTTTGGACTTGTTTTTTTCTCGGAAGAACCAAAAACCCCACAAACCTAGAGAAGAAACGTGCAAAATGCACCAATTCCTAGAGACAGCAGAGGATTAAGATTCTTTACTGTTTTAGTATAGTTCTGAGCCCCTAAATTTCAAGTTCACATCAACCAAAATTAAAACTCACCACAGATTATCAAGTTTCATGTATTTTTTCACTACCCTTATGCAGAATTTACTTTGGCACTGTACAGGAGTGCATTATTAATCAGCATAGGTTTGTTTGAAAAAGCAGACTCTATTTATTCAGAGCTAGGACTGACTCCAAATCCAGGCTTTCTTTTCCGCATGGAATGCAAGTGTATCAGATTTGGTATTTGATTTTTCAGCTCAGCTGTGAGGGACAAGCTGAACTTTGGAAAAAACCAGAGGTACAGTCTACGTGGTAACAGAAAAAATAACCACAGTATTTTACATTTTTTTTTGTGGTGGTTTCAGGTATCAAACTGAAAATGTCAAATGTCTCTCACCACACCCATTACAGCAAAATCTCAGACCAGTTGAAGACAATGACGCTTTGCTACTGGCATTAAATGAATCCGGTCTCACCCACCCATGACCAAAAAAGACACAGCGTCATTTCAAAATCACAGTCACTTTCCTATCAACTTTTTGCAGCGTTTTCAGATTTATACATCCTCTTCTTGCTCTCATATTGCAGTCAATTAGCAGCTATAACTAAGCAGATCTGTGCAGTTTTAGCATGAATTCTTTAAAATCACTGATCTTTACAAGCTACTTTGATGAAAAGAGAGAATATTTACCAGCAACTATTAAGCATGAAGTTTGAGGAAACAGAAGAAGCTTGTAGGAGGATTTGCTAATGTAGTTTATTGCTGTTACTTTTCATATCTGAAAAGATACTGCCTCTGAAGTCTCTGACGAAAACGCAAATAGATATTCTTGGGAGACAGTACAAGCCAAATGCAAGTTACAAAATCAGATAACTCAGTCTTAAGGATTTCATCACATAAATCCACTGATATCTCAACAGTGTGACACTAATATACATGTAAAATCGGAATCTAAGTGTCCAGTGCTGCTGAAAAAAGAGATGGTGGAGACATACAAGGATTTTCACAGCCGAAGTCTTCCACATAAATGTGCGCAGGGAACCTAGAGATGAAATCCCCCACAAGAAGACACAATACTACCTACCAGGCAGTGATAATCTCTCAGTGGTCACAATAGGCATGTTGTTGAAACAAGTAGATGGAAAAAAAAGGCATCCATGCTTGAGTGATTCTGCAGAGCAATGTGCCTACACCTAATACAATGGAAAACCTATTCAAGAATAGCTAATCTTGTGAAACTATGACTGCAGAATGCTGTTAGAAGCAGTGAAAACTGAAAATCCTCTGAATTAAGTGTTCACTGAGCAAGTTAAAGCTCAACCCATCCATCCACATACCTGAGGGTGGCATCCATGTGACAAATTGCATTTAACATGCACCTGCACTCTACCTAGTAATCCATCCTCACCTTGGCTACTTCTAGCATTACAAATCTCCAAGGTACTTTAAACAACTGCCTTCTGCAAGGAAGAATTGCTCCTCAAAAGTGTATTCTCAAGAAGTCAGGAAAGATTCAGGTTCAAGTATACTGCTGTTCAACATGGATAGAAATAGAATCTTTAAATTCTTTGGAAACAAGGCTTCTATGGGTTTTCAGGACCATTACTATTTCAAGGAGACAAAAATACAGGATTTCTAAAAGGAAAACTTGTTAAGTCACTAAGCAGTAAGCAGCTCAGAGATGCATATCCACTGCTGAGGACGGGGTCAGGTGGTGAAGCCCTCAAGACACTGATGGAGTGATAACATGCACAGCTACTCTTGGATCACCTACAGGCAAAACCATCATTCCTTAAGCCAGACAGACCCAACACATGCCTGCTCCCCTGAGAGCTGGGTCCATACATTGCCAAACTGAGGCCTTGACAAGGGGAACACACTCTTCCATTGTCGAACTTCAAGAAAATCTGCAGTGTTTTGGAGGTGCAAATTAAAGGTGCAATAAATGCACTGGGGAAATGCTGAACTTCTTCTCAAAATACTGCAGCCACTCTCATGGCATGGCAACTTAGGGAGAAGGAAATACTAACTTCTTGTCTCCAAACTGTGTGCTCTGTGGCAGCCTGAAGCTGTGCCTGGAGTAGTACCATAGGTCCACAGATACCTCTACCATGCCCACAGTACTAAGAGTGCACTTCCTTCAGCAGATAGGAAAAATCTCCATCTCAAGATGAGAGAAAGAAGGATGGAAGTGTGAAGGACAGTTTATTATTATTTCAACTCAGGCTGGGCACCAGGACTGGACCCTAAATAAATTATGCCAGGATATATGCTCAGAGTTAGCTTCCCTTGCAGTTCTGCACAAACAGAAATCAGCAGGAGTCCAGCATGTAGAACGGCTTCCGAATCGGGTCATTAATCTGTACAAGCAGAAAAACCTACCCCAAAAACACATTAGCAGCCACTGCACTCCAGGTTACAAGGCTGAACTATCATGCAAATTGATACACATCTCTTGCTTCCTCGAGCCACAGAGGAGGGCACAAGCAACCTACAGGGGAGAGAGCACAGAAACCTACGGATGCGCACTCCTGGTGAGGAGCAATGGAACAGGACAGATTTATTCAGTGATGATGGCATGGTATTATTTTTTCCTACAACAGCAATGCAAATTATTCAAAGATGGTCACATTCTGAAATGGCTTGGCTCTAGAAATTGCCATGAAAATCTTGCCAACTTAAGTGAGCACACAAAACCACAAAGGCAGAAGACAATTCAAGGTTTCAAGTAGACAGCGACACACAGATTAGTCACTAACATTTTTTTTTTCATCTACTTGTTTGTTGATTTATCAATAAACTAAGCGATCTCCACCTGCTGTCCAGTCAATAGCTGATTAGTCAGATGATTCCCTCCAAGTCCTTCAGCAGGACAGAGTCTTGCTGTCTTGACAGCAAGGACAAGACAGTAGTTTTTTCATAGTTTTACAGCATGCTGTTTCTTAATAACAATGTAAATAAAGCAGAGTGAAGAGACCTTTCCATTTCAAAGCTACTGTAAAATGTGGAAAGGGACTTTACTTTGGGCTCAAACAGATCATTTTTTTTTTCCTTCTTTTTTAAATACCATTAATATTGCAGGCAGGAAAAGATTTCACTCTTCCAGTCCCTAGACAAAACCTAACACTTACTCTTTAATATAACTACAAGCAGGACAGACCAAAGTGGAACAGAAAGGCGTATCTCTCACTGTTTCCATCATAAAAACACCTATTATTTACATTAACCTGAGAAAGAACCACATACGAGGCAAGTCATTAAACAAGAATAGCCCTATGTTAATCATCTAAATTCATGACTATATAACCCACAGACAACATCTGAGTTAACACTGGCTGGCAGCTCTTCAGGAGGCTGCAGGAAACAACAGGGTCTAAGGAGAGTAAGAGGAAAAAAGGGCTGGCTGAGCAATGCACCTGCTCCCTTGCTTCCCCTTCCCATTTTGCACAGAAAAATTTACACAGCTACAACTCTTAAGTGCACATTAAACTTATGCCCTTTTACATTGACATGACTGTGAAGACATTATGGTGGGTGTAAAATACGATACTACTATTAAGAAGCATTTCTGCACTACCAGCTGGTGTAAAAGAGCCGTTGTGCAGTTAGGAATTTTTGTTTTCCTATGTATGATAAAAAAACAATGATGAGCCTTGTTCAAAAAGTGTGTTTAAGTAAAAAGAAAAACACCTACTAATTTACATGTATATGTATATACAAAATATACAAATCACACAGACTTACAAATACTTATATAAATACTTATATATGGATACACATATAATTCGTACACGTAGAGATATAAAGAGTATGTGTGTGTGTGTGTGTGTGTGTGTGTATATATATATATATATGTGTGTGTAATATACATATATATAAATCATCCTAGGAACACAAATTGCCAAGTGAGTGTAAGAGAATGACTCCTCTCCTACGCTCACCAAAAGCTCAGAATCAATTCTTGAAGTAATAGTAGTATAAGTTATGCTTTACACCAGAGAAGAGCCAGTGAACAAAAGTTTGAACTGTTTCAAGTGAGCCTGAAAAATGTTTATTCACCAGAGTTTGAATCTGTTGCAAACGGCTCATTTAATTCAACCTCAGAGGCATTTGCTCTCCACTTTTCAACCTCAGAAAGCAGTAACCTAGCTAAGGAGGTTAGATGCAGTATCACCAGATCAAAAAGATGCCAATGAACAGCTGAGACTTAAATTTATACCCAGCACGGTTACACGGACACGAAAACGAACAGTAGATGCAATCAGTTTCAGCTATATCATATATTTTTGCCTGTTCATAAAGAATTTCAGGAGGAAAAATATTAAACAAAACCCTGAAATTAAAATCAACCATGGAAAAATTAATCTAGCTGCCAAGAAGAACTGACTAAGGTTCCATGACAAGCACAGATACGTATTCAAAATTAACTTTAAAAAAGCTTCTAAATTCAACCAATGCGCTATAAAATGACAAACGCACATATTATACAAACCAATTATAAAACATTGCAGCAAGCATTAACTACATGCACAGATCTTATGAGCACCTGGGGAGCAGGACAGTGGACTAAATAAAGTCAAGGAATCTTGAAATCCACAGACATTACATTTTCCCTGTATCGAAAGGGTGAGAGGTGTTCAGAAGGTTCTGACTTTCGGTTCTGAATGAGAGAGGAGAAAATACGGCAGATACTTGGAGTATCTGTAGGTTTAGTCTAGATGCAGAATATATACCAGAAAATTAAAACTACTGAAATCCTGCAATATCTGCTTCTATCAGAGACTCACCTATTTCCAGAAAGATGACAACCATTTATAAATCCGTTTCCACGAGAGAACTATAAAAATCCTTTGGATATGCAATGTTCAGTGTTCAATATTTGCCACCAGCAGACACTGTTGTTAAACAAAATGGGAAGCAGCCCTCAATGCATCCAGATAGAAAAGCGAATCGTTGCCTCCCTGTAAATCCTGCAAAAATACATCTCATTCACTTGTGTGGATCTCTTTATTGCAGTTGACATGGGCTTGCCCAGGGGACTAACTTGTTGTTCCATAAAGATCCTTAAATAGGCACTACAGATGAAACATTTAATCCAAGCCCTGGTATCAAATGGCTGCTATTGCCAGTGACAGTGATAGAAAAATCTATTTGCCAATTAAATAACTGCATGCAAAGCTATGACTGTTTATTATACCTTTTAACATAGTTCAGCTGGTTTGGATCATATCCAGTGAGCTTCATATTTTACAAAAACTGCATTCCGTATAACTCATAAGTAACATGCTTTAAGCCTTCGTTTTTTAAATACACCCTTTCACTCATGTTGTTATGAAGTGTTTACTTGGGCAAGGGAATACATTTTACACAGAAATGCCACTTATATCATTCAACTATACATATATATTGCATTGGACCTCTCTCTGTTGATAATGAAATTATGATTTATGCTTAGAACAGATGACCGTATTTTATTTGTTGGAAAAAAAGGATCACTTTAAAAACTCGCTGTGTTTACTTTAAATGCTAAGAATGTACAAAAGCTATTCATTTTTTGTAAAACTAAGGGAATACATTTTGATCCCATGAGTCTAATAAAACTCTGCATAAACATAACAATAGGGAAAGCTAAGATGAATAGTTGAGATGAACACTTAAGCCTGGACTTCATTCCGGTTGGACTTCCACCATGCCAGGAAACAAGAAAACAAGTGATGGGGCAGTAATTAAAAGGGATTTAAGATTAGTGGCTGTGTTACACCCAGGTGTGGAACACCACTAAAATAGGACACAGCTCTTAGTTTGACAAGGCTGCAATTTAATAAAGCACATAAGTGTGGAAGTTGCAGCTCAGAGAAGTCACCTTTTCTGAGAGCAGCTTAAGCATTTGCTTAACTTGAAATAACCAGAGCTTAGCATGTGCTTTGTGTCAAGCATGAGTGTATCTTTGGGACATAGACTGCATTTTCATTTCAACTTAGTATGAGAACAAAATAAATTAAGTCATGCTAATGTATAAAGCAGTATTGGATAAAAAAGGGACACAAATACCAGAAATGGAAAAACATGTATCTAAAATAAACCTCTTTCCATAAATAGGAAAGAAGACAGATTAAGGTGAGTTTTTATTTCTCTTAATCACAGGAAAGTTATGGTTTTTTTCCCTTAATCTTAAAAAAATTACCAGATGTAATTTAGTATCTTACTCCTATTCCCCAATGCCATAAATTTAGTATAAACTGAGAAAAAAAAATTCTTAATGCTTCAGAATGAACATTGATTCTTCCACATATTGTATTAAGATTTACTGCTTTTTATGCCATTTTTAACTTTGTAACTGTTTTGTCAGGATAAGCTGTAGCTTTTGCTGTACCAAAGTATGGAGAAAATGTTTCCATCTTACTTTATCAGATTATTGGAACAATGTATTATAATTTCTGGAAAGTGCTATTTCCATTTTTACATTTAAGCTTTATTCAAGAAAATTGCTTATGAATTTTAGTAACTCTTTTAAAGTACATGGGCTGAAATTGTTAGGAATCACTAGGAAGGTTCATTGAAGACTTCTGTGAGGTAAATAAACTGATTTAAGGGTGCTGCTCTACCACAGCTTTATGAGAACACAAACTGTAGCATTATCTTTGAATAAATAAAATTTAACCCCTAAAGTAAAAAAACCCCAACTGTTTGTCTAGTAAATAAAGCTAACGTTGTTATGCCATATTACAATACCTCTCTTCCTATAGTTTATGGCTATTTATATGGGAAAAAATCCAGAATCCAGACTGTCAGTGCTTAAAAACTGCATTTCAGCCTCTTTACTTCCTTGATTTCTCCCTGCTGGGCAGAAATTTTTAATCACAAAAATACCTCCTGTAACTCCATCTCATATCCAACTTGGATATACTCAAGTTCGAGCACAATCACTTTGTTGTACAAACACCTTCAGAGCAGGCACAACTGGAACTCATTAGGTTTGCATCTGACCAGCATATTTTTGTGAAGGGTACAAGAAGGCAGCAGGATCTAAAAGAGCACTGAGACCCCAGTCCTGGTAGTGTGGGGGTTTGAGCTTCACAGCATGCAGGTGAGTGCACCTCTGAGAGCTTGCAGGTGCTCTCAGGTGCTTCCTCACCTGCACTGGACCACAGCCAGAATGCACGAGCTGCAGGAAAAAAACTGTTCCTAAAAAATGGTAAAATTTAATTTTTAACATTTTTTAAACTTTTTTTATTTTATTATTTTTTGTAGTTCTGAACGAGACATTTTTGTGACAAATATTCATGGAAATCTCACCTGAAATTTCAGACATTTTAGCACGTTTCTTTTACCAGCTTATCTCTGACACACATTCAGCAAATGTTTTGGGCATTTGTTATGTAGTGCATTCCAAGTTTCTCTCAGAGCCACAGTAGCAATCATCAAAACTTTTATTTCCTTCTCCTAAGATTCTGATCTTTAACATCTACAATTAGTTATTTACTAGTGTATAAAATATCTTTAAATGTGCCAAATCTATCTGAATAAATATACTTCAATGCATAAACTATTTTTTTTTGATGTATCACAATGAATACATCTGCTTTAACATCTATTCTCTTGATCAGTCATTTTGAGGTGGTCCACTTTTGTTTTCCTGACTTTCACAAACATGCTTGCAGCCAGTAAGAGACTCTTCACTATGATTAATGGCCTCCCATTGGGTATACAGAGAATTTCCCAGCCTGGTTCCCTTGAGAATGCTCCACTACATGGATTTCTACGCAAAGCTAGATTAAAAGAGGAGGAGCAATAGCTATAGTCCACCTACCCCACAGCCATCAATTATATACAGTTATAAATCAAAGTTTTCAGCCAGAACAAAGCCTAGTGTGGCAAACAAACAAGGGCGTTCACAGCAAATTGTTTTGAAGCAGAATAAAACTCTTGATAGAAACAATGGGGCAAGCAAAGCCACTGTCAATATCACTATAAAGTTCCGTTGATTTATTAAGAATTAGACACAGTGTATCCAATTACTGCTGAATTAACTTAAACAGAAAGCAGCAAGTGGAAAAATAAGCAAGGAGATGGATTTCTCTTTTGAAAGGAAAAAATCGCGCAATTCTATATCACAGTTAATTGAAGACAGTAACGTGAATCATAAAGTATCTGTACTTTAACTCCCTGTATTTGTGTTTCTTGGCTTTTGGTTTTAAGCTCTCTCTTTCATGAGACACTGGTAAGTCTATCTCATCCATATTTCATCTCCGCTCTGTTTGTTTTCCTGGCTATTTCTGCCTCCATGCCATAGATGATTTTGATCAGTTGGATATTTTTAAATACCCTTCACGCACAATCTGCTTTCAAACAAGACAGTAGAAAAAAACACTAGGGGACGTGGAGACAAAAGGCTGTTAGCATCACTCCTCACATGTCTCTTCCCTTCTGGACAACGTGAATTATCTGCAGGGGCCATTTTTTTCCAGACATTTAAAATTCCATTTTTTGATACACAGCAGCTTTTGGGAAGCCAAAGAATATAGTCAAAGCCAGTCAAAATGAATGTAAACCCCAGCCAAAAAAATTAGTTGATATTTGCTATTGCACCCAGTCCTCACTGCAGAACATTTTTCACATAGACTTTGTCTCTATCTGAAGAAACAGATGCTTGAGAAGAGTGCTCAGTAATTTCCAGCAAGTGAAAAATTAATTTTTTACAACTCTGACTAAAGCTGTGCAGCCAAAGACAAGAACCTTTAGGATGACTTCACATTCCTGAGAGACAAACCTTGCCTGTGCCTCACCACATTTTCCCCAATCCTTCCTTGCACTACTGTCCTCCAGGTTGCAGCAGGCATCAGCACCCCAGTTTTGGAGTAAGATGGAGTTTATGGATCTCTGACAGGGGAGGGTCACACATGAAACATGGAATCATAGAATGGAATCATGTAGGTTGGAAAAGATCTTTAATATCATTAGGTTCATCACTGCCCAGCACTGCCAATCCCACCACTAAATCATGTCCCCAAGTGCCATAAATCCACAAGTTGTCTAAACCTACATTAATGCACTCACAAGCTCCTGTCTTCTCTGCAAAGATCTCTTCAAAGAGGCCCCATGCATCCAGAATGTACAGGAACCATCCACTTCCTGCCTAAGTAAAGCTGCAATGAGAAACATGGACCATCACCTCAAGGGCTGGTGAGAAATTCCCAGTAAAAATTCAGAACAGTCAAATGTGCTTAGCATCTTGCAGGTTTGTGACACACATCTCAAACAATATTGGTTATTGAGTAATTTCTGACAAATAGAGTGCAGAATTGACATGATGTCTGGAGCTCTAACCCCAGCTCTCCTGCTAGCTCTATACCACCTAATTCAAAACACCTAATAATGAGAGTCTACATCCTTCAGCAACCAAATAAAACTGCAGAAGATCAGTTTCTACAAAAACAGGACCAAAAAGTGCATACTTGAATTTCTTTTTCTGTCTCCTAAGGGTGTTCATACTGGACAGACCTCAGTTTTTTTACCTGGTCATAACTTTTCCATCAGATTCTCATACTTGCAGATATGCACTAGTGTTAACACAAATTGTCCTTCTGGAAACCTACATTATTTTCCTAGCAGGACTATCTTCAAGTAAGAATAACAAAATCTGGCATCCAGAGGTTCACAATCCACACATCCACATTAGTGGATGGACCTCTCTTCCTACGTATTTCTACGCTAATAAAAGAGACATTTGCAAAAATACATAAAAGTACACAAGAATTCCATTAAGGAATTCTACAATCAAGAGTCACAGTCACTCATAAAAGACCTCTACAATGACAATTAAAGAGGTGCACAAGTACATATTCCATTCAGGTTAAAAATGTGCAGGAAGTAGTTTTCAAATTTTCAAGGAACTGTAAGATAGAAAGTGAAAAATGCTAACAAAAATGCTAATGTATCACCTTTTAAGAAGAGATACTATGCATATACAACTCCCTTTAAATCAGTTTTATGCCTGAATTACACAAAGCTGTTGGCAGAAGTAAAATGATGCTGTTTTGAAGGATACATCAGTAACAGGTATGATCTAACATACTTAAAAGTAGCTTAAGAACTGCATGTACTACTGCTGAATTTCTCCCTTTCTCACAAATTTCCCCAGCCCTGTATCACCTGACACACACATGCCCCTATTACATCTTGTACTTTGGAAAATATGTTCCTTAAGGGAAATGGCAGTATGGAATTTTGCATGTAGAGAATCTAGTCCAACCCAAACGAGGTCCAAGCTGGCAAAAGCTTGTAGCTGCTTCTGATACGTGCTGAATACTAAGAATAGAAACTAGCACTGCCTTCAGAGCTCCGTGATGGTATTTGTGTGTCTAAAATTAAACGCGAGGTCTATTGATCCACAGTAGTTTTCAGTGTTGGACAAATTCAAAGGGGAAAGAAGAGAATGATGACCCTGACACAAATGTGATTGGGAAAATGGGCTGGGTGGGAGGAAAATCCGTGTTTTTCCAAAAAGCTGATTGTGTAATCTTCTGAACATACTTGTGTCTAGGTGCAAGAACAGCAATTGAGGAGTGACATCAGCCAATTACTTTGTTCCTTTAACACTCATCCTGCAGCCCCCACAATAGGAGGAAAATCCTTCATCATCCCAGTTAGATGTTCAGTGCAGTAGCTCCAGGAAGAAGCCTGACACAGCAGATAGAGAAAGTTTAAGTTCACTCCTTTCATTGAATAGATACAACAGCAGGATTTGACTTGTAAGGTCAGAAAGTGGACAGACACACATAATTTATTATTGAAAATTACAGTCATATTTGGATTGCTTTTGTTTGCAAATTATTCTGGAAAAGAAACCAAAGCACATACCTAATTCGAGTAACAACAGGCTCAAGGTCATGCAGAAGAATATAATTATCTTCATAAAAAATGGGGGCAATATTAAAGACATAGTTCTGTGTATGAACTTTGTGAATGGATGAGTACATGTTCAAAGAGCAGATGGGGAGAAACCCTCCCTTCACTCACTAGATGAAGTTATGCCTGAGCCACACAATATTAAGGTAAGCACTATTTGTAGATGCAAAATTACTTTTTGAAGGGGTCACAAATTCAAACACAGCACCTCAGCCTAGCCTGAAAGCGTTCCTTTTTTTATTACTCCTTTTTAAATGCTTATTTCATACACATTTACCACAGCTCATTTCAGCTGAACAGAACCCCCATGTTTGTGATTTTTGCCTACAAGAATATTAAATTTCTGCACATCTGTCTTCTCTCTAGGGGTTTCTCTAGGGAATATAATAGACTATTTGTTTTTCTATTGATCTTGTATCTAAATACTGTTTTCTCCTTTCAGAAAAGAAGAAATCTGCCAAAGAATCAGTAGTGTCACTGTGAAAATGTTTTTCTTAGCTGGATGAAATGATGGCAGAGCAAGATTGGGAAAAAATATTTTTCAAATCTGTTTTAATAAGCGTACTTCCAGATAGGGATATGCTAGATATTGGTCTAGGCATGCCCCAGGCCTATGATCCATCTTTCATCCTTTTTACCAATTTCAGACTGACAGCTAAATTAGCTCCTGGAAAAGGCTCCCGTAGGCAGTAACCAATAACCTGCCATCCAAGGTAAGTTGCAACAGTGAGAGGAATAGGAAAAAAAATGGAGATAGAAAGCTGAATTTACATCAGTCAATAAGAAAAAAAAATGAAGATACAAGCAGGATCAAATTCTAAGAAAAAAAAAATTAAATAAGTCATACTGGAAAGAGAAATAGAAATTGTGATTTAATGTTATGTTAAACAATAGGCATAGGCTGACCTCTTAAGACATGACCAGGCAGTCTTTGAGTTTCTGTAGTTAGTAAAACCAGTAAGTTTACAAACACACAACTGCAAATGGAAGGGCTTTCTTGTCCTCTAATATTTAGGCTTACTACCACCTAGTTACTGAGATGTGTTCATCAGGAGACAATAGCTGGTCATAAAAGGCAAGTATCAACAACCTTTTGAAAGACAAAGCTCATTTTCTTCTCAGGCAAAATAAAATCCTCAGCATGGGAGAGTTCACATTACAGTGCTAATAGTGCACATGTGCTGAATTATTTAAAAAATAATAAAGATAGGAGGAATGACACATCCGCTGGTTCACTGACAAAGCAGGCAGTTTAATATTTGCACAGCATCTCTCTGACCAAGTAACTTGAGCTTATTGAAGCTGACACTTAACATAGATTTCTGCATGAAAAATAACTGCTGTAAACACTTAGAATAAACTCTTTCTGAAACGGACTTAGTTATATCTGAACTTGCATTCTATACTTGCATTTTTGTCATTTTTTTTCCATCAGACTCTATGATAGGCAAATCACAGTTTAAAAACAATGACTTTGGTACAGTTAGTGATTTTCTTCATGGTAGCAATTTCCCCTAATGTTATTTATGGTATAGTGTAACATTAGAAATTATAATTAAAATTAAGGTTTCAAAATAGGGTGCAGTTCTCTGTTAAGCAGTTTGTGTTTTATTCATATAGATAGATAGACAGATTAGAATTTCAACAGACAATCCCAAAATGTTAACACAGATAAAAAAATCCCTTTTTGTTTAGTGGGATGCCACAAAACATGACAAGCCCATTTTGTTGCTCACTGCAGCTGTGTGTCTGCGTTTGAAAAGCATGCTTAAATTAAAGACACAAAGAAATGCCTGGGGTTTCATTGCATTGCAAATGTAAAGAAAGACTGATTTTCTTCAAAGGAGGTTGATAATAACCTACAAACAGCAGGTATTTTCTGCTACCAGCATGTAGCTGGCATGTCATGGCTAGTACATCTTTAATCATAATAATGAGTTCTGTGGTAATCATGATAAAATATGTTTTAACTGACAATGTTTTTACCTGCCATTGCTACCCTCTACTGAGAATTAGCCAACTTCTTTTCTTTTTGAGTTTCTCTAGCTTTAGCAGTACACCTCATTGAGGCTGCTATACCATTAGATGGGTCACTACTCTAAAAGGTTTGCTAGTTGTCAACACTTAACTCTTAAATATCAGTTTAAATACTGTGAAATTCAATTGACTGCTCAGAACAAGGAATACATATAAAAATAACTGAATGATCTGGAGAAATAAGTGAAATTGCCATTCCTTTTTCTGCAAAAGGCAAGCAGTTTTTTAACTTCTTTATCTAAACAATTTTTTTTCCCCTGCCACAGTCAATTAAAAGAATCATAGAATGGTCTGGTTTGGAAGGAACCTTAAGGATCACCTAGTTCCTAACATGGGCAGGAACACCTTTACAAGACAAGGTTGCTCAAAGCCACATCCAACCTGGCCTTGAACACTTCCAGGCAACCACAACTTTTCTGGGCAACCTGTTCCAGAGCCTCACAATAAATAATTTATTCCTAATATCTAATTTAAAAATAAGCTTTTTCAGTTTCAAGTCACCACCCCTTGTCACCACATGTCCTTGTCAAAAATCCCTTCCCAGTTCTCTTGTAGTTCCCTTTAGGTACTGAAAGGTCATAAGGTTACCCCAGAAATTCTCCTGTAAGTTCCTATCTCCTCTTATGTGCATTTTCTCAAAGATGTTTCTCATGTTAAACTAGCATATTTCTCTTGTCTGTTGGGAAAAAAAAAAAAAAATCAGACCCGTAGCAATACTCTCTCTTGTCCTAGACCACCCACATCAAATAAGGCCCAGTTACCCTTCCCTCCAGCATCCCATCCCTCTCAACCCAGTTATTGACAGCACTCAACTTTTGCAACTCCTAACTGCAAGCAGGAACACAGTAGTTTACCATGAGGGGACACCAGCTTCCAGCCTACTCCAGTAAACATGATTCTCCTTGAAATGTTGTGGATGCCCTATCCCTGGAAGCATTCCAGGCCGGGTTGGATGGGGTCCTGAGCAACCTGATCTAGTGAGTGAAATCCCTACCCACACTGGGGGGATTGGAACTAGATCATCTTTAAGGTTCCTTCCAACCCAACCACTCTATGAAATATCACCTTCTTATTTTAAGACAAAACCGAACACTTTAAAGGAATCTTCTGCCTTTTTTTAATTAAAGAAAAAAATTAATTAGTAATTAGACAAACATCACTGAAATTCCACAAAAAATATGGAAGGGAAACTAGAGAGAAGTGATTAAACCTTTTTTTAAAGCAAAAGTAAAGCTGCCCAGTGAAACATCCTGAATGGCAAAAAGTCAGCATTAAAAGCTAACACCAAAATAAACCTTATGTCTAATAAATCTAATAAACTTCCTCTGGTCTACGATAAACAAACAAACAGGTGGCTGTGAACAAATGCAACCACTTCCACCAGGCTTGTAGAGGATTATTTGGAAGGGAAATCAGTAGAGCTCTGATGTGCAAACCTAAAATGGCTTTGAGTGCTGGGGATGAACCCAGCATGGGCACAGAGCCTCATGCAGCACAAATATCTGCTCCACAGCCTGTTTCAAAAACCTGTGCCAGACCTCAGGTACTGGGTTTGGCTGGGACAGAGTAAATTTTCTGGAACAGAGTGAATTTTTTAAACCACAACAGATCATCATAGAAGAGCCCCTGATGTGTGGTTTCATTTTTCTTCTGCCACTGTCCTCACAGTGGTGCCAGCAAGACTATTCCTACCCCTACTCCAAAAAAAGAATTTATCTGACAGCTGTACTTTGATCACAGCGATTCCAGGGACCTGGGGCTCCATCCCAAACTCTTTTGAAGATGGGAGCCAACTTGAGCAGCAATGGTGAAAGATGAGGTGGGAGCAGATTATCAGAGGTTGTATCTTGGGTTGAGTCTCCTACTCCACCATCAGTCAGCCCTTTACCTGGGCTTTTACAAGCCTCAATGTGCTGCACAACATTAATAAAACTTCCCACTGCACAGTGGCAATATGAGCAGGGCTAGAGACCACACTCTTGAGTTATTCAGCTATGGTGGTAGCACAGCTTTACTAAATACCTCAGGTATTTTTACCATACAGGAAATATAAATGCACCATAGCAGCTAAGACCTCTGCAGGAAAAAAGTACTTAAAGACTAAACTATGAAGAAATAAGCATTCTAAATGAGTGCCCATTTCAAAAGCATTTTTCTTTTGCCACTTACTAAGGTTTGCAGAAACCTGCTGAAAGGATGTTTCTCTGTTACAACCTTTAACTCCGAGTTCTTAACCATACCATAGATCATAATATTGTCATCCTTCACTGTCACCACTGCGTCAGCAGCTGTTTTTGGTCTCACAAAAAAAGGATTTGACCTTTGGGATGGACAGGAAGCTGAAGGAGCAACTTTCTGAAAAAATAGCCTCCTGTTTACATTTGCCTTGTTTAGCGAACAATTATCTTGGGAGACATAAGTAATAAGCATGTAAGCTCACATAAGCAGAAGTGTCATTTTGATAGCACTAAATATGAGTGCATGTCAAGCTGTCGGTAACGGTTCTAACTGTAAAATGCTGATCTGTATTTTACCAATAAAACCCAGGAAAATGCAAATGACAAGACCAACAGCACAGTCTGTTAGAATCTAACCCCTATCTATCACAATGAGGCTCATCAGCAACCACAGGGAAAACAGCAGCTGCCATTATTTTATGGCACAGTTTTTAGTGGTACTTGTTTGCAATTGTATGTTTAATGCTGGTAAATTCAGACACCTATTCTATGATTCTGTGGTCTACATCAAGAGCACCAGCAAGACTCTAACTATTCCTTATATATGTCCTAAATATACTCAAGTACTTTAGTTCTACTACAGTCAGCATTAAGTTTTCTATATATATTTGTGTGCTGAAAATAAATGTTTCCTATGAATTTGAGAAGCAGTTGGGTGAATTATATGCAGTATAACATCTTATGAGTGTTAAATGTTATGGCAGAGACAAAGCAATTCAGTTCTTTAAAATCTTATATTCTGCTGAAGTTATAATGCTATTTAAACATATTGCAAGTATTTACATGCATTGACTAGATAATCTTAGTTCTAATGAAGCATCACTTCATTTTCTGAGGTTTGAAAATATGCAAAAATCAAACATGAAGTATAATAGTTTTTTCCAACTTTGTATTTTACACTGTCTTTATAGTGATATTTACTTTAAATATTTTAAAGGGTTGTAAAGGTGGAATGTACAATATCCAATAGGAAAACCAACCTCAAGAGCATCCCTGAGAGTGTATTTAATACTACAAAAGAATACCATTTTATTTGCTTGGAAGAATATACTACTGTTTAGAGTCCTTATATTCACAGTTTTATATGAGACCTAGAGAAAAGCTACATACATTACAGAACAGATTTACTGCCATATATGAGCACACCTCTATATTTGCATGTATTTAATATTCAGCAGGTTCTGTAGACCACCTCAATGCTGTGACTCAGTTCACTACAGGATAGTAATGACACTGACAACAAACTCATCCCCTGAGACTATTCAGGCAACTTCTTAGTTACAGTAAAAGTCTCTTGAAATCCCATCCTAACTCAAGGGAAAATTTAGCTCTTTATTTACTTAAATTTTAACAAACAACTGGAACAAAGAGCACAATGCCAAATACCCATGACTGTCACCACACCTCCCAGGGCAGCATGCTCTCCTGTATGTCATCTCCAACATTACCAAATGTAAACAAAAGAAAACACCCAAACTCTCACCGGACTATTTCACAATTCTGAAATGCAAGAAGAATAAATTTTGGCTTGCCACCTAAGGTGGGGAGAATACCTCATCAGCCAACACACTCAAGGTGCTATGGAGCACGATCATATGCAATGTTCAGAAGTACCACAATGAGAAAATATGCTTTCAAACAGCTACTAATGACTCAAATTACAGAAAGCTCTGTCAGAAGACAGACATGCAAGTCATCTGCCACAGATCAGCAAAATCCTGTATGCAGGCTCTGTGGTCAGCATTTTTTTTTTGATCCATTTCCAGCAAAAGATGGATTATGAAACATAACCCCTACAGTTTAAAAGTCCAGTGGGACGGCTGTGATAACACTACCTGTCTTACTGCTTAACACAGACCATTGTGTTTTGGTTTCCCCTGCATGGGCTTCTTTTTGCAGCACAGCTGTCAGGAATATTTCTATTTAATATTTGGCACGCTTTTTTTCACTGAGGAAAATGAAAGGCCTCCACAGAGTTAACCAAGGTACACTTTTTTACTTAGAGAACTTGACTTCAACTTTCCATCTGTCTCAAGTTCATCCCCAATCAGTGTGCTGAGACAGCAAAAGACTATGGATTAACCATCCATCTGAAGAAAGCTGAGATAATGTGCCTTCCTACACTTGGGAGAGGATAAAGATCCAGCATGACAATCAATGCAGATGTACTCTCATAATGGATTTCACTTACTGGGATGAGTTTTGTTTAAGCACTAGCCTCAGTGATCACTAAATCATTACATAAAAGTAAAAAGTTGTACCTGGCCTTCAGCAAAGTACCCCACTGAACCTGACACCAGCACAGTGTGAGATCAAACAGTCCATCCCCACTCCACTTCTACTCAAGACTCAAGCCAATTCTCTTTTTCTCTTCCTTCTGCTCCCCAGTGGCCCTCTAGACCATCTCAGGGCACCCAGCTCACCCTGAACACAGGTCTCCTTCCCTCTCTTCACCACAGCATGGTCACCACTGTCATTTCAGCCGTGCCCACTGACTTCAGCAACACCTTCCTCTCCCTCTGCTCCTGCTCTCTGTTCTCCCAAAACTTCTCATAATGTCAGGCTGAGCTTTTTCCTTCTGCATTGTCATGTCCTTGCATCTGCTTCTCCAAGTTTCACTAACTCTTTTTTCTCTCCCCTAAGTTCAATTCTGTCCTCTTGTCACATAACTGACTCCCTTTCATTACAAAACTGGACAAATACCCCCAAGAAACAAACAAAGCAATAAATAACCCTGTTCCTGGCAAGGTACTTGCTGCCATCCCATGTTTATTTGGTCTGAGCTCCTTCTCCTTCTCCCAGTGCAGGCCTTGTGTACTGACCCCACAGTCCCTTTGAGCACAAGGACTATTTGCTATTTGGGGTATTTGCACACTGCCTAGCACAGAAAGGTCCAGCATAATTTCCTTACTCCAAAGATACAGTGTCAGGACACTACTCTTTTTAATGCAGCTCATCCAAGAGGAACCTACATCCTTTTTTTTTTTTTTTTTTTTTTTTTAAATATGCTTTCTAAACAACAAACAAGTTGTTTTGACTGTTTGCAGGCACAACTGAGCATGCAAGGACATATGACATCCACACAACTGTTGGACACAGTGAGTATTACTCAGCACATCAACAGGCTGGTCGAGTAGAGCACCATGTACCATTCCCAACATCATTCCAAGGGAAGTGAAGTAGAAAGCCAGCTTGTGTTTTCAGCCTTAGGTAACAGACATTTAACTGCCAATCACAGGTTTATTTGTCTGATCTTACAAAAATATGAGCCCAACTCATTCCAGATGGGTGCATACCCAGGTGCCCAAATTTACATATGCAAGCACACAAACATGCTCCTGCACAGACCCACAGTGCCCACCCAGCAAGGAGCAGAGCAGACCCTTAAAGTATCTTTTCCACTTCTGTCCCACCCACACACTGTTAAAAGCTGCAACCTAATTTTAATTCATTGCATATTGTTCTGCAGAATAGTTTGTGGCAAATGACGACAGCTAGACAAAAACATTTCTCCTGCATTACTTTTCAACAAGTTCCCATTTGTATTCATCTCCTCGGTCCAGATGAAATGACACTGCAAGTCAGCCACACCTGTTTGACAAGTGAGGTCATCTAGGACATGAATTTATCCACTTACATAAGAAAAGGCCTAGTCACAGAATAAATATTAAGAAAATAAAAATAATAATAGACATTCGTAAAGCAGTATGATAGAGGGGTGGTTACTTGCCTCCCATAGAAAATACAGTACAGTGAATGTTTAAAAAAATTGTTTAAAAATATTTTTAAAAGTCAAAAAAAGGTAAAAGCTTGAACAGCAAAGAGAGACAGACAGATGAAGGAAAGAAAACATCCTGGCCACTATGACACAAACCTCAACATCTGCAGTTGGTGAGGAATAGAATTTATTAAGGCAAAGTGAATCCTCAGGGTGAAAACAAGTTCGAAACACACTTCAACCTAAAGAAAACAGGATGCTTCTCAAGCAAGGAAAGCAGTTTATACTTCAGAGAACAAAAACAACTGCATTCGTCTTAGTTGCCAAGTGCCATAAATGGAGCCCCTCCACCTCTATTAGCAGCTAAAAACATTCACATTTAAAATAGTTTCATCTCTACTTAATTAATTATTTGCCACTTATAGCCCTTTGTTTTCTCCCTTATGAACCTGAAAAAAGCACCAATATGTTTCTCTTTGCTTAACAGAGTGTAAGGAGAAATAGATGCTCAGAAGGTAGGTGTTTCCCCATCCTCACAGGCTTTTTATTCAGACTCACTGAAAAGAATTTTCTGCTATGACTGAGCCCTTGGCTTAAAAGACTTCAAAGTTATACTGTCACATATTTTAAAAATACATGTACTATAACTAGCAAGTTAGCAAAAAAATCATGGCAATACTTCTAACAGGCACATACCACATACACTCAGGACTGGGTGAAAACAGATTTGGACCAAGACAGAGTCAAATATTGGCTGGGAAGCAGAATCTCTCCAGCACCACCACTCTGTAGCCACTTTGTACACGACATTCAGGTGGGATGCTGCTTCTCCAGTGTGCCCAAGAAGCATCTCCACCACCTTTTTTTGTGAGTGACCATCTCTGCAATGCTCTCTTTTCCACTGGGGCTGCTCCTCACCAGCAAGGTGCCAGATGGCTGTAGCACACCTGCACAGAGACAGAGGCCCCAAGAGCAGAAGCTTCTGCTTACAGAGTGGGTGGCTTGTGTGGAATGCCAGCGGTGTCGATGATCAAGCTGCCAGCGAATTTCCAAACAAGATGTCATGCTTTTGGTCTACCTTGCCTGGTGCTGAACATCTGCAGCACTATCTCTCTCTATTTCCTTTCTTTTCTGCTCCCTCACATTCTTACCACCCCTCGTGCCCTCCTCTGCAATCAATCAGTAGTCCCAACCTGGAAACTCCTTGATGCGAATTGGATGGAGATGCTGGTGGGATGTGATCCCATCCAGAGTCTCAACTCTGTGATTCCTTGGATGCTTTGGCTACTAAACTCTCCCTCTGTGAGTACTCAAAGCATGCTGCAAGGCCAGTCTCACTTTCTACCCTGAAGACTGGGAATGTTTCAAGGTTATTTTGTTGCCACTGAATATCTGTATAAGAGAGATGAGCAGTCCTTTCTATTCCACTGTTCTCTGTACTATGTATTAATTACAGGAAGGGCATCCAGAACATAGCTTAGGTCTCCTTAATGGCTTTTAGAAATCTAAACACATGAAAACAAACATTGGATTTTGTTCTGTACATAATCCTTACCAGCTGTGACTGAGCTTTATATAAACCGAGCTATTTGATAGACTTCCTTAATGAGAATTGCCTTGTAGTGTAAATCATCTGAGGAGGTAGGACAAAAAGCATGTTTTATTTACTCTTGTGCTGTGGTGTCATCACTTCGAAAAGGAATCAACACAGCAATTAATTATTTTTACACACACACTCTCATCTGAAGGACTGGCATGATCTAGTACCAGACAGGTAACTGTACAAGTCTAGTAATTCACAGATGTGCAGCATATTTATGGAAACAATCCAAAGACATTTGGTTTGTGGGAGGTGGAAGAGGGAAGACCACCAAAACATTTTGGTCTTATTTCTGAAGATTTGCTATGTGCCCACCAGCCCACATGTTAAAGCAGCATTTCTGTAATAAAAACAGCATCTTAACCCTGGAAAATTACAAGATTTGATACAGAAAGCATCAGCTACAAAAGTTACAGCTGTGGACACCAAAAGCAAGCCATAAATCAAAAGTAAAACACTCGTTATGCAAGGAAGGAAGCAAGCTAGCTGTGTGAGATGCCCAAAGACTGAAAGGCAGATTCTTTCTCATTAATATCAAAGCAGTATTTACCACATCCTGATCCAACTCTAAAACCAAACATGAGGTGCCACATTCTGGACATGCACCAGAGTTTCATTCTCCAAACACAAAGAATATCCCTCATATCACTTCACTGACAAGGTCAGGGACACTTTCTCCTGACCCAGTGGGAGGACATGGACAATGTAAAAAGAGGACAATGTACAAATGGACAATGTACATTGACTGGAGCAGTATTTGCTCCCTGAGCAAGGTAGAACATGGCTCTACCTTCAGCCTGTTCAGGGTGGGTATTATCAGTGTCATATGTGAGACTGAGCAAGCCTCCAGGGGGGCTGGATCTGGAAGCAAAGGCAGCTTGATGGAAGCACAGTGAGAGAAACACAAAGTTATGCCAGACAAGACCAGGGCAGTGCTGACTTTGAATGAGGAGTGATGAAGTTTCATTTCCTTAACTCTGTCTAGAGGAAGGAGCAAAAAAAAAAAGAAAGCAAACCCCTAATCCTGCCATATACCTTCCAGTCTTAAAAGGTCAGGTGAAAAGGAAGTTGATTTTACTTACTTTTAGAAAATTCAGATACGTCTTTTCATGATTACTAAGCGTGGAATGGTGGAAACTTCAAAAGACAATTTGTCTCTCTCACCTACTGTTGTACTAAGTGGAAGATGGTAGGGAGGTTGGAACTAGATTTTCTTTAAGGTCCCTTTCAAACCAAACTGTCCTATGATTCTACTTGACAAAGAAACAGGTGTCTTTATATTATATTATGTCCTTATGTTATATTTTACTTTAACTTATTTAAAACAGAGATCTAGAATGCCCAAATTAAAAGAAATCACTTTACCTAGCAGTAGCATCAGGTGACTCCTTCTTCCATTACTAATGCCAACTACAACATGGAGGGCAAGAATGACCAAGCTGTGAAAAACAGCTTATTTTTCCAGCCTACCAATGGCTTTTGTGCTTTTTTTTCCACAGTACAGAGGCTTGAACAGACAAGACTCATTCTCAAAGTCCTTCTCAGCCATGCTACAGATGAAAAAAGATTTTCCAGTAGGTTATTTAATCCATGGCCCACCTATAATTACTCATGCACAGGAAGAGAAACTTCTAGTTTCAGGCTTCTGAAAGCAGATTAATGAAAGTGCCTTTGTTTGTGGGGAAAGAGGGAGCAGGGTAACTTGCTTAAAAAGGTACATTTTTGCCATATGTAGGTAGAAAATAAACCCATCCATCAAGGATATATTAAAAATAGATGAAAACTGGCTCCAGACATAAGATTACTTGGTGAAAATACCAGAATAATGGACATGGAATTTTTATTCGATCAACTCTGAACAACAGGGGAGATTAGTTTATGCAAACTCCACAGAACAAGGCTTTATTTCAGAAAGTAATCCTTCAATTTAGCCAAGATTTTGTTTGCTCAGAGATACAATGGAACAGAAAAAAAAGAAAAAAAAAAAAGAAAGAAAATATCTGGCAAACATAAAGACAAGCCTGTGTACTGCACTTAGAAACAATTAAAGATGTGCTTTGTACCAGAGTAAAGCTTTCAACTATTGGAATAGGCAGAGCCAAATCTCGTATTTTGTGCATACAGTTTAAACTGCCAAACAGGGTTTATGTACCGATTAGTGGAGATTATTTAGAGTGGTACAGCCATTTTTTAAAAATACAATATTATTACAAAGAACCCCCAGAGGTTCATATGAAGATGGTCTCTATTTCATAGACAGTAAAATCACTGAGGCATATCATCACAGCAATGACTTACTACTCCTGAAGGAGCCAAGGGAGTCAAGCTTAGGGCTGTTAATGCAGGGAACAGCCCTCCCCTGCAACTGAACATGCAAAAAACAGTTCACAGCTCTTATCAGGTTTTTACTGGACTTTGGCTGAAGTCTTAACACGTCTGCATCGCCTGTCAGCTTCATCCAGCTTTTTATAAGGAATTAGGACAAATTAAAAACACCTAAAATATTTAATTTAGGAAGTCTCTACTTCTTGTCACTCTAGTAACACCACTGGTGGATGTAAATGTTCACCAGGCTTTTGGGAAAAGTCACTTTCACAACCCTACCCTGTGCATGGGACAATATTACACAGTGGATCATGACATTCTGACATTCAGGTTGGATGTCTCAGGCCTTACTTCAGCATTCTGAGCAATGTAAGGCTATTTATCTCCACCACAAACACAATTATTTACATTACTTAACAGCTCTAAAAATGTTTTTTGGATAATCTTTGTTTTGTAAAACACATTTAACATGATTAAAAATCAGCAGCAGAACAAGAGCACTATAACTGGATTTTAGCAGTACATCCAAAGTGAATAACCCAGCATGCTTACAAGAAAACAAATGCATTTTTCAGTCACAGCCCTTCTCTACACTTAGATACCAACAGGGAAGACAGAGGGGTTCTTTGTGGACATCAACAGCAACACCAGCATTACCCATTACTTTCAAATACTGCCATGCTGGGATGTTACCTGGATCATGTCCCACTTCACCTGAAGCAGGCAGTGCACTGCTGTGTGTGCTCTGAGTGTTCTTGGTACATTACCTGTGCAATATAAAGGCACAGGTACATGCACCACAGATCACTGTGTGCTGTGCATGCAGTACACTCAACACTGCCATGTTTTCTCCCACCCCCTCATGCACTCCAGGAATACTCCTTGGAATATCCTGCTCTCCTGTTTCTCACATCATCTTACTACCATCCACTTACCACCCAGGCAAATCTGCAAGGGAAGCAAGAGCAAACTGCATTTTATGAAAATATGCACTGAAGGCAGCTGCCCATCCCCACTTGGTACCTACTTTGGGGTGCAAACTCCACAGACTCTGCTCCCACACACAGAGGGCTTCTGAACCCCACAGAATGAGGATCAGTACTCTCAGCTTAGCACAGAAGATGCAGGTAATGCTTTTAGTTGGCACAACAGTTTAACTACACTATGTTTTAAGTATGTACAAAACATATCCGTATCTCTGTGTTCTACCCCAAAGCTGAAGAAGAAAACACACCTTTAGGTCCAAAATTTTTCTATAATAATGAGTTTAAAGGGAATTAGAGCTCAAGCAACAGAATACTGGAGCACTTTGGACAATGGAAAATGAAAAAAAATAGATATCACACGAAATAAACTGCTGGGCTCTGTGTTGTAGTGGACTATAAGACAAGAGAAACACTGTCAAACTTGAAGGGAAAAGGGCATCAGGCAGGTAATAGCAATAGTTACAGAAAAACTCCATTTGTGGAGATGCTAACAAAAAAAGGGAGCAAGTGCCTAAAATAAACAGTCCTTTATTGACCTGAAGAAAAGCACACTCACATCAACATCAGCCACCAAACAGGCTGCAGGGACTTTCTGTCAGGCCCTATTGAAAACTCCACCATAGAAGGAACAAGGAAAGGGGCTTCTCTTCCACTTCAGCTGAAGTCTTTTCCTTGCAATACTCAAGTTTTATCCAGTCTGCAGATCAAATGTTTGCTAAATAAACTTAACTGAAAAACTAAAATATGAAAATACATAGCCCAAAAAACTTATAGGACAAATACTGGAGTAATTGAACACATGAATAACAAATTTCCATAAAAATGCATGAAGAACAGAAGATTCAGTTTCAAATTTCCAGGAGTTCTTTATACTTGTTTAAGAAAGTACATAAAAAATAAAATGCAAATATTTTATGCATTGTTAGCAAAGGTAGTTGTAACTGGCATTACTGCTTAGCTTCTTATCCTGCAAAATATCTGAAATATTGCTTACCATCAAGTCACTGACCTACAAAAATAGCAGAAGGCAAAGAAAGTGTTTTCAACTAAAATTCAGAATTTGGATGATGAAATTAGAAATAGTTAATACACCTTTTAGAAGTGAGTTATATGGATTTATAGCTATTTCATAAGCCTGTTTAGAACTCTTCAATAGTTTGTCTCCTAGTGCTTCTTTTCCATGATGCAGAAAGAAATAAACTTTTTTTTCCTTTCTATTCTGATTTCTAGCAATTGAATCTGCTTCACACATCAATGTTAGCATTCCTGTGAAAAATTTTTCTGACTGACAAACCTGCTATGGATAAAACAGTGATGAGCCAAATCCAGATTTCCCTCTGAGCAAAAAGGTTTCAGGGCAACATTCCCATTAAACGATGATGAATTATAATGAAACGCTGTGTATGAACACTGGGATGAATATGAAATGAGATCAGCTTTGTTAAAGTCATCACAATAAATATCAGATGAATCAATGAATACCAGGCAATTACTGCTGAGCCTTTTAAAGCCATCCTACTGCAAATGCATTGCAGGCACTAGAAAGATACCCAGACCTGCTATAGCTGCAAACAGGCAGTGTCAATACTGACTGTAGAGAAAAATGCTCTACAAATCACAGCTTGGAAAGAGAAACCAGTGGTGGCCACAAAAATGCTTAGGATAATGAAGGCACAGCCACCACTCCATCACAGCAGCCATCTATCCAGGCAGCAGAAATGGCATGGAGCTGGATTTCCCCAAAATGTGAACTTGAAGACAGTTTACTACTAAACTTATGGCTTAGGTTTGAGCTTATGCACAGGTCAAAAACAGAGAGACTGAGCCCTGGAGAAAGTGCTCATCACAAGAAAGAACATAAACCATGAAAACTATCTTTCTCGAAGTTCAACCATGGAGGGAATCACCTTTGCTGCTCTCACCCCAAGAGGGTACCCTGCTCTGTTCAACATCTTGGCATGGCTAAAATGGGTTTCCCTTACCCTCAAAGACCCCTCTAGCCACATAAGTAGCTCACCACTTTCAACTCTGCAAAGAAAAGTTTTTAGGCGATCACGATCCCCCTAGAACTGTGCAGTGGAGCAGTTCAGTGCCACACCATAACACGTGAGGCATGCGCCACTAAGAACAGCAAAATACCTAAGTAATATTTGGCTGCTAGCAGAGAGAGAACAAAAATTAAAAAAAAAAAAAAAAAAAAAAAAGAAAGGGCTGTGGAAAACCAGATGAGAAGCAACACTGCGAGCTACTGGCTTGAAAATAAAGCAGCTCTGCACCCGCCAGCAGCAGCAGTGTGCTTGCAGGTCACCGAGACCTCACTGAGGCTGCAGGTTTGTTCCTTGCGGTGCTGTGACCCATCATGCCGTAGTTCACCGAGGAACCAAGTAGCTGGGTCATGCGATGGGCAGATGCACGTGGGAGAGGAGCCCTCGGGCTGCCGGCGCTGCTCCGGCTCCCGGAGTCCCCTCTGTGACCACTGGAGCACATCAGCTCCCCCGCCCCGAGCTTCTGCAGCCTGGGGAGCAGGGACAGGCTGAAACCTGGGCTTATAACCTCGTTTGGATGGATACCTGACACACTGAAAAAGTCAGGTCCTTCTTCTTTAAATAAAAAACAAACCGACTCCCCTTTTAAATGTTAAATTTATATGCACATCACACAATGCAGAGAGACAGAACCGCATTCTTTCTCCTTTCAAACTAAACGTCACACAACTTGTTTTCTTAAAGCCATGCCCTAATTTGATAGATGTGGAAACTGACTCCCTCTGTCCTGTAAAAAAAAAAAATGAAAAAGACAAAAAAGAAAAAGAAATTAATACTAATAATCCAGAGGATTAGGGCTCAGAGGTCAGTGCATAACCTTTTAATGAGCGAGGTATTTAAAGACTGATGACATAGTATATTTTTATTCTTCAGTAATTCAGTACAGAAGTTTACATTGATTGCTTAAAAGGCCATTCGATTTTATTTCCCATATTTAATTGTTCTTAGTGCCCAATAAATGGGTGACTGAAGAAAGTAAAGGATCATTTTATTCTTCTTGTATCATTAAAAATACTGTCAGCCCAACTCACCCATTTCACACGCCCTCTACATGCCCTCCATGTTTGCACAAAACCACGAGGATTATCTGTTTTTCATTACCACCAAACCCGAAACCCCCACAGCGCTCAGGCTCTCTAACCTGAATTAAACCTCTCACAGGTGCATGAACAAAAAGGAGGTATTTTACCATTCCGAAGCAGAACTTTATTAATACGACAAAGAAAAACCATAAGGCTTGCACAATGGAATTTTGTTTTACCTTAGAATTTATATCTTCAATGAAAAAGGGCTGCCTGCTAAGTCCTTATGTCTTATCATGGCTTGGACCTCTTCAGATCCTGCTCATTGAGCAGCAAGAGCTGCAGGTCCTCAGACCAGGAAAACATGCATTTAAACACATGGCTAAGTTATATGCCTAAAGTTCAGCCTGTGCTTAAATTGGCTCATCATCTGCTCATCTTTCCCCTTGTCAACAGAGAACAAATGTGAAAGACACAGGAAGGGTTCTCTCGCCCATTCAGTATTTGTTGTATCTCACAACACAGTTAAATTATGCCACTCAGTGAACATCATGACAACTTCCTAGGTACAAAGTTATTTTTGTGCTTTCCATGAATTCTGGAGTTATCTGGACAACACACACAATTCCTAGGTTGCTGTTAATGCAACACACAGATATTGTGGGTACTTGCTGAACCCACCTACACACTTGCACAATTCTAACTCACCAGAATCCAGAAAAAAAACCCTGTCATTTTTTAGTTTCTCTCTCCAGTGTTTCTATGATGTAAGAAATAATTATCACCATTTTCCATCCAGGCAGCTGAGGTACAAAGAAATATGGTTTGGATTTGCAGAAGGTTCTGAGGAAGTTTAAAGCCCAGATCACCTTATCTTAATTCCTAACATGTTAGCCTTACTTTCAACAAACTCAGAAGGTGAAACTGTTAATGCCATTGAACTCAATGGGATATTTTACAATGATTTCAACAGTGTCAGGATTTCATCTTCTAATGCCAGAAGGATTTTTATCTAAATAAAATCTGGGACTTTTTCTTTATAGCAATTCACAATATTTTATCACACACCACTGAATTACTGAAAAGGTAACTTGATTCACTTCTTCATTTAAAGTGAATCTCCCTCAGTGGAAAATACGATTCCTAACAAAAAAAAAAAAAAAAAAAAAAAAAGCATACAACAAGTTTCACAAAAAATACATACATGCATATAAAAGGCAATTTTTAAAAGTCATTTTCATGTACCATTCAATATTGATGATCTCAAAGATCATTACTGTAGAAAGGAATATTGAAACATGAACAAAAAAGGAAATGGCATAAAATATCTTTTGAATGATAACCATGTAGAGTTTTTGAAATGCAATCACATATTTGAACTAGTACAATTTATATTGGATCTGTAATCTACTTAAGTATTTATTGATTGACACCCATGACAAAATAACTGTTGCCCTAATAGGATTCACATCCAACATTTTTTAGGTTTTCCAAATAGTTCACATGGTACATTTACATATAAATCAATTAATATTGACTGATTGATCAATATATGCACAGTATGAAAAAGAGTTTTGGCGGCTTTATGTTCTTCGCAGAGCAGCTTTACCTACTGATGATTAATTTTAATTTACTTTAAAGGATTCTATTGCACTGAAACTTTAATTAAAAACGAAATGAGAAAGTCTATAAAGTCTGCATAGCATCAATTACCTAGACTTGATATCCTGCACTTCGCCTACCCTCTGTACATATGGTTTCTGTTAAAATAATTGGAAAGCACTTCTGAACAATGTCACCCACACATCCATTCCAAGAGTGAGAGGATATATTACCATTAAACGTCACTAATATTAATAAAGAAACAATTAATTCTTCATTAGCTATTTCTAAAATACACCATCAGACTCCCTCAGTTCAAACACAAATAAAATGTTACACATGCCTGTCAGTGAAATGGGTAATCATCATCGTTGTTGTAATTTATACTGCTTTCTGTTGTAAGTCTAATGCCTCATTTATTTATAAGGCTTTTTGGCTGGCATTATAAATAGCCTCTTTGAAAAATTAAAAAAAAAAAAATCTAGCTCTTATTAAGAAAACTCACATACTTCCTGTCAACTCTTATAAAATGTTGATTTTAATTTGCATTGCACCTTTTTTGGTGAACAGGCAACATTTATGTTTATAAGTGTTACTGTTTCATTAAAACACACAAAATAATACCTTCTATTGATTCGTGTAGGCATATAAAAAATATACATTTAGCAGACTAATCTCAATCCCAAACTAAGAAAATCCATACAGAAAATTATTTGAAAACTGCTGGTGAGCTTACTCTAGGAGTAAGTCTGCTCAGCAGCTAGCCTGATTTAAAGATCAACCATACCAACGCTGCTTTGGATCAGGGACAAGAATGGTTCAATGTTTTAATTATTAAAAAAGCATGGAATTGTCATAGTCCTACTCCACTGCAGCCAGCATCAGGTTACAAACCTCCGTGGTGTCTCTGGCACACTGCCTGGACTATTTACTGCTATTTGTAAATTAGACACTTGTGTAGGAATGTCAGTTTTAAATATCTTTGTTTAAAAGAGCCTGATAAGAGATGACCAGATATACATTTTATGTGGCCACTAAGTAATTGCATGACACGCAGCCAGCTTGTGAATTTTACAGGACAGCTAATAACAACCTACAAGGTAGCTTGTGAATTCAACATTAAAAAGAATAAAGCCATCAAAAACAATAAAAAGTGTACTCCATAAAGCTGTAACAACAAAAACACCAAAAAAGTCAACTCCCATCCATAACAAGAGCAATCTCTGAGCTCTCCATTTCTGAGAGTAATGGAGAGTCTTAGGTGCCCCTATCAATCCTGCTAATACAGCTCCAGCAATTATTTTCCATACTCTACATCAGTAAGTTAAAATATGTTTCCAATGCCTAACACAGCAGTCATTAAAGTTTCCCCTGGTTCAATCAGCATAACTAATGAGGCCACATAATAACAGAATGCAATCTCTAATGAAAAGCCCAACAAAGTCTCCCTGCTACAATACTGCTGGTGATTTAGTATTCTCAACGTGTCCATCCTCCATCTTTTACTCTGTGGATATTATCACCACTCAGAAAATTACATTTCAATGAACTTGTCAGGAAATAAGTAATAAATTAATCAGGCAGCATAAACCAATTACACTCATTTTCTGTGTGTTTTCTTCCAGGGCCCACGCACGAATGCAGTACTGGTGTGCAGGTTATTCCTGCTGACTGCTCAGAAAGGCTGCAGGCTGTGAGCAGGAACGCTGCTGGAAGGAAGGGGAAAGGAATCTTTGCTCTGCTGAAGCCATCACAAGTACTGTTGATGCCAGAGGACATCCAGCACCAAAACACTGCTAATTCTTAATTTTATTTATTTAATTTATTAAAGCATATGCAAATCTCTGCAGAAAACTGAACCATTACAGAAACTTTGAAAAGTATTTACAAAATAACCGATGTGAAAACTTCCAGCACCTCAGCAGATTGGCAAGTGTAGCCCTGTGTATTTCTAGGTGTCAGTAGTGACAAAGAAAGGTGCCTACAAGGCTTAAGTTGTGGTTGCTGTTATGAGTACTTCAATGTCACATTTGGGAGGACCCAAAGGAATTTATGCCAATGTCTATGGCTAAACTGAGAGAACTGAGATCCAAACACTGTTTAGGCAGCACCCAGCTCTTCCCTCCAACTGCTAGAAAAGCCTTTAATACTGATGATGTTACTTCTAAACATGGGAAATGAGCAACAGTACCATGTGAAGTAGCAGTCAAGAGCTCCCATGCTAACAGGGACTGAACGACTCAAACTGGACGCCTCTTGCTCCAGGCTGTGTGAAAATTTGGGAAGAGTGGCGCTCTGGTTTAGCACCTCTTGTTTAAGGCATGATGTCCATCTTCACAAGCAAGAGAACCAGAGAGATTTTTTTTTTTTTTAACAAATAAAGCTCAGATGCTCAAGCACAAGGCGCAATCTGTCATGGTACAAAATTTCACAGCAAATTATTCAGATGCAAAATCTGAACACAGACTTCTGGTCCTATAGTAGTGAGCCCAGGTGACACAAAATGGCACAGAAACTCATGGCTTAACAAGGAATGCGAGTCCACCCATTTACTGCCTTCAAAAGGATTTAGCTGGACTCAAAATAGATGTACTTTCAAATAAAAAAAAAACTTTCTACCAATTGCTTTTGTTGATACATAATGAAGATTTTATGCATGCAAATACACTTTTTCCATGTATGAAATATTTCAATGAACTCTTAAACTTAGTCCTGCAAGAGTAATTATACAATCATCATGCACCTGCCAGACTCTAGACCCCCACAGAACACCAACATCCTTTTTGTGAATATTGTCTGTGCTCTGTCTCGGCTGGGAAAAGATCCAAGTGGGTTAAGCTCTGGGAGCTCATTGTCATTGCCACTTCTTGAAGGCTGAATATTGTTTAACCTTTCCCCTACAGTCTGCATAAAATTCCTAGAGGGCAGTTTGAGACTCATATGGACAAATTAAAAGTGGGATTTATTACAACTGGAATAAAATAAATTGAAATAAAATAAAATATGTCATGATACATGTAACCTCATATTTGGCAAGAAGTAGGCCAGAAGCACAGTAAAAAATTAAGTTACAGCATTTAAAAAAAAATTATCTACCAAGCACTTTTGCCACCAAGCTAGCTGCCAAAGTAATATCCCTCCTTCATGACTTTTACAATTCTTTTCTTCATTTATCCTCACAGCAGACAGCTCCTACCAAGAAGTCATGTGCTCTCATACTCTTCCCTATATTAATTTCAAACTGCATTTATCTACCTTAATAATTTTAGACCCTCTTTTTTTTCTTTTTTTTTTTTTTCTTGCTTGCCCATTTTATGCTGTCATCCTATATACTTTTTAAAAGGTAGAACCAAAGAAGCTCATAATTTCATAGCACTGGTCAAGGACATGAGAAACTGAACCAGGCATACTTTTCACTTCCACTTCCAACAGCACAGAAAAATGCTTACAAAACAGGATTATTTGAGCTTGTTCAGGTACTGACAGCAGTAAAAATGGGGAACAGAGACACTGGCTGGCTTGGAGACAGGCTCTCCTGTGTTCAAGTCTTTGCCCATGGCACACTTTCTCCACAGCTCAGGCACACCAGACATTTGACATTTGACAGAGTATTGTGCAGCCAGAAAAACATCATGAAAAAAAATGGAAGAGGTAGTCCCATTCTGTTAATAGAAATGAAAAGGGAACAGCAACACCCACACATCCCTACAAAGACTGGAGGAGACAAGCTCAGCAGTCAGACCTGATGGGCCATGGTGACAGTGGCAGTGGCAGCATTTTCAGCTTTTTGCTGCTTTGCAGTAGGTTTTTCCCAACACATCCCAGCAGCAGCCAGCCCCACAGCCCCAGCAGGATTTAGAGAAACTCTGCTGCTCAAACCTTTAACCCAGTTCACTGCAACCACAAGCAGGAGAGCCTTGCAAGCCAATGGTTCTACTGCAGAGATAAAAAGTGCTCACAAACCAGTACACTCTGCAGAACAAGTTCATTTTGCTATCCCTGGTTCATCTCTGTGCCACAGTGCAACAGCCCTATTAAGTAAATCTCTTCTCCAGCCAGCTTCCATTTTCATGTGTTTAATTTCCTCGTATTATCCCAACTACATCACAGAGGGTCATGCTAAATAATTTCTCTTCTTTTTCTTTTTTTGATTCTGTACATTTTCATACACTTCAAAAACAGTGAGGTGGTTCTTGTGCCCCATCGTTTCAGCCTCCATTAGCAAATATTTAAGCCTTTCAAATTTGTGCTTTGAGTCCATGTTTCCAGCACCTGAAATTTGTTTAGTTCACTGGCTTTCAGAGTGTAAGCATCCTGGTGTCAAATGCTGTATCTTACCTTCTAAAGAAGAATATAACTCCAGTTACACTCACTTTTTTTTTTTTTTTTTTTCTATTCTGGGAAACAAAGCAAAACAAACAAAAACAAACAAATGCACCATTTTCCGCAGTTGCCCTTAATTTGACTTCACTATGGTCCACATTAACAGAAACAGCAGCTAAACTGTCTTTGAAACTTTATTCACCATAGCCAGAAAAAAAGAAGGAAAAAAAGACTGGTGAAATGCCTTTAAAACATGCTTTAATCTAGCTGGAATGCCATAAATTGCTTCCAGATGTGCTCCATACAAAAGTCAATCATAGCTATTTATACTGACACTCTACAGTCCAAACAATCTGAATCCAAATGCCATGTCTCTGCTACAATAAAGCTATAAATGTCAGTCTTGTTGAATCTGAAGAGGTGTTGAAGAGTTCATGCTAGTTTGCTTTCTGGGCTATTTGTTAGCCAGCAATTATTTTTAAAAAAGGAGGAAAAAAAAGAGGGGGAAAAAAAGAGAAAGGAAACAAAAAGAAACTTTTAAAATAGGTCCTTTCCTTGCTGTGCTGCTCTTAAAGCACACCTGACACCTTCCAATCATGACCTTGAAAGTGCCACAGGTTACAAGTTGAAATTCATTTCATAAGTTAGAAAAATGTAGTGCTTAGGCTCTGAGCCAAGAATAACTGAAGGGCTTGGCAAGGCTCCCATGCCCTCCCCTAGAACGAACACACACGTAGTACACCTGGGACTAAATGAACTGAAGTACAGTAAAATGACACACTGACTGCAATAATACTTCTATTCAAAAATCTTCCAGGGTATTGGGGGAAAAGAAAATAATTCTTGCTGTACAGAAAAAAAAAAGTTTGGAAACTGTACCCTCATCTGTTGTTTTGCATGCAACACACAGTCATTGGAATCAAAGTAGTCTTCACCTGGGAAAGCTGAATAACCAGCATTTAGATGAAGAGATGACCTATGGAGTTATTCCACAGTTTCAGGAAAATATATTATTTTTGTGCAGTCTCCACTGAATTTTCTTGTTCATTTTTATAGACTTCATTAAGATCCTTCCCTCTCCCCTGCAAAAGTGCACCTGCAGTTCAATTTATGCACAAATGTTTCAGAGTTTTAATTCTGGATGTTTGTAAGTGAAAGACAACAGGGAATTTTCTTATCATTGCTTGCAGTTTGGGGAATTAAAGCATTTCAGAAAAATCACAACATGTAAGAACTTTAGTCTTCAGTTCCCTGCCTTTTTATTTCCCTTGATGTTTGCCTCCTACTCCAAAGATTTCCTCTGCCTTCCCTCAGATCCTTACCTTTTCCAAGTCCAGAAGACCATCCCTAAAACAGAGCTGAAGAACATTCCTTCCTTCCAGGTTAAGCTGTAGCATGGACTGTCATTTTTAACCACACAGGTTGAGAGAAAAAAGGCAGAAAATGCACATTGAAATGATTAAACTTTGGTCTAAAACTTCCAGAGGAGGGAAGTAAATTGTAAGATTCAAACTGTATACATACATACATACATGTAGATATAGATATATGTACATACAAACTGACTACTTCAGAACAAGATTTGTGCTCTCAGTTCAAGTTACAGAAAAACTTCAGTTTTTAATAAATCTCTTCAGTCAGAGGTTATACAAATGACTACAGAAGCAGCAAACATAATACCTGTATATAAGAACGGGGGAGGAACCTATCTAGTGAAGTACTGAGCTATCAGCCTGGCCCAAACCTTAAGCAAGGTTTTGTAACCTATTTTAAAGGAATGTAATTTCTGTGTAATTGCAGGGGGTTGGAGGAGAGATAAGCAACAGAGAGGCAGAGAAGCTCTTCAAGTTAAAAGACAATTCTGGCTAAAGAAGAAATGATTAAGACTTGGCCACGAACCCACAGAGAATGGAATTCACAAGCACGTGCCTAGCCATGAGGAGGGCGAGATGCTCCAGCCACTGTCCCCTGGGAATGAGATGGAGGAAAGCCCTACCACATGGGAGGCTGAGAAATTTACATGACTTCAGTATCCTGCAATAGCAGGGGATGAAACTTGGTGATGCACAAGCTGCCTTCGTCTCCTGTATCAGCCTACATTCAAAATACCTATCTTTATTCTTAGCTCCTATCAGACAGTGAGCAGTTTTCATTGCATTGGTTCTCCACATAAAGACATTTAAGACTTGCAAGAAAAGCTGGGGGGCTAAGGCCATAAACAGAGGGTACCAATACCATTTTTCAGTGGCATCTCTCTATCAGTGTATTTCTTCCTTTTCTTCCACCCCAGCAATAATATCAACCTTCAAAAACCTTCTCCCTCCATGAACTTTACTACACAAAACATCATGTTATTGCACATCCTCATACTATCAAAATCTATACAGAAAGTCCTTCTCACATCCTGCCTCACTGTAAAGGCCCATCACACTGCCTCTGAACATGCCACAGTCCCTCTGAAAAGCCTGACCACACATTTGCAACATTTAAAGACAAATGCACACCCAGAGGAAGCAACTAATTTACTCTGTGTCCACAATCCTTACTGTATTCTCTCCACCAAAGCACAGTGTTCCCCTCTAAAATGAGCATTAAGTTTCCCATTTAGATCCCAAACCTTCTAAATCTAGGACTTCTCATGGAGCACCAGCCCTACTCTGGGATAAAACAAAGTAAAGTAACTATGACAATAATAATAACTAACACTAATCACTATTGCTGCTTTGAACTCCATAAATCTGTCCTGCTTTTGCAGCTGTGCTGTTTTTTCTGAGGCACCAGTGGTGCTGCCAGCAGCCTAAATGTTAGTATTAATTCAACCCATCCTTCCCATCCAAAAAAAAGTACCATATCTCCAGATCTGCATAGCTTCTGCATTTGTGATGGCTGACCCCCAAAAAGAGATAGAAGGAGAACAAAAGTCACTAAAGTTACCAAAATATACAATATAGCTACTGTTTCAAACAAACAGGTTTGAAGCCAATATAATTTCTAACGATATCATCCAATATTTTATTTGCTTTAAATTTGTCGTCTTTTATTAGAAACAATAAGCCTTCCAAAAAAACCCAAAAAACCAAAAAAAAAAGAAAATTAAAAAAAAAACCAAAAACAACAGCAGGCAAAAATAAAACCAAACCAAAGCAAAAAAAATTTTAAAATTAAAAAAAAGAAGAGAGAAAAAAATCCCTCACTTTATGTTTCAAATTATTTACTATAACTTTAAAAGTAACAAATGAAGCATTTGAGTCTCAGATGTGTAACCAGTAGGGAGTTGGCTCGATGCGTCAGTTTTTACACCTCTTGCAGTTAAATCAGAGATCCAAATGCAAAATCTAGCACTCAGTGGTGAACTTATAACACTCCCTGGAGGAGTGTGTCCATAAACCATTCACTGGATTACTCTCATCCATACAATACTTTATTTTATAAATCCACTCCCCACCAAAAAAAAAAAAAAAAGTAAAAAGAGAAGAAAGGGGGGAAAAAAAAGAAAAGCTTAACTAAGGTGAAGTTAAGGTTGCACAAACTATAGATCATTTTTGTCATCACATGTCTAAATCTCTGCTTTCCTTTCTGCGATTTCATTAGTACAACTTTCCGGTGTTTTTATCTCAAATGGATTTGTTTCCCCAAATTTGCGTCTTGGCCAGAAAAGGGATCCAAAAACACCCAAGGACAGATGTGGCACAGCCACGCGTGGCGCAGGAGCACTCCCAGGCCTTTGGAGAACGCTCAGCAGAGCTAAAACACTTTCAAAAACTGCTGCGCTGACTTTTCTGTGGAATGTCCTCGGTGACAGCTTTTTGGGAGGTTCACATTACGCCTCATGTTCTTATGAGTCTTCCAGACATTAAGTCTTTCGCAATGTATTTCACAGAGTCACGGAATCGCTAAGGTTGGAAAAGACCTCTAAGAACATCCAGTCCAACTATTAACCCAGCACTGCCAAGCCCACCACTAAACTGTGTCCCTAAGTGCCACATCTAGACATCTCTTAAATACTAAGGCTTGGTGTTTCAGCCACCACACTAGGCAGCTGTTCCAATGCTTGACAATCCTCTCCGTAAAGAAATTTTTCTTAATATCCAATCTAAACCTCCCCTGGTGCAACTTGAGGCCATTTCCTCTCGCCCCAGTGCTTGCTGCTTGAGAGAAGAGACCAATCCCCACCTGGCTACAATCTCCTTTCAGGTAGTTATGGAGAGTGGTAAAGTCTCTCCTGAGCCTCTTCTTCTCCAGGCAAAACAATCCCTGTGCTCTTCCAGGTGCTTCTCATAGGATTTATGCTCTAGAGCCTTCATCAGCTTCCTTCTCTTCTCTGAACACGGTCCAGCTCCTGGAGCATGTTTGTAAACACGTGCACACACTGTGTATGTGTGCTCACATGCATGTACATGTGCAAACACACACACATGAACATAAACACAGTCTGGGGCTAAAACTAGAATGGATAAAGATCAGTGCAGCTTCACTGAATTCAAAGGAATCTCCATCAGATGACAAAACCTGAGTACAGTGAACCTGCCTGATAGCCTACTGACTATTTCAAAGTTGATAGAATGTAATAAATGTGAAGATTTCTGAGGTCTTTCATGATTTAAAAAAAAAGGAAGCACATGCACTAATAACAGAAAGAGTGGGAGTTTTGTTGCAGTGAATATCATTCTCTTCAGTGACTACCTAACACACAGCTCCCACTGTCAGCTCCTTCCATGTCTCTTGCTTTATTAAAATTGCAGAATGGGTGGCTTCTGAGGCTTAATAGTAGTGTTGACTAGACAGCCTCCACCAACCATAACTTTTTTATCTTTTGGAATATGACAGTTATCCAGATTTATATATTTACTGTAATTTCTCAGCTATGCCTGCATGGATTTATCATGCTCCAGGAAAGCTTCCTTTGATTCTCTACCAGTTGTACACCACAGTCTAAAAAAAATCTTAAACACAGTTTTTAAAATGTGCATTAAGTTCTTGAGAATTTTTTTTAGTTGTCTTATAAAGTGACATCATTGAAAGAAATATTTCAAACTTTCAAATTTTGAAAACTTGCCATGCTCACCTCCCCCAGATCAATTCAAACATAAAATGGAGTCCTTTTCCAGTGGTTCAAGTTCATGAAAAATTAAAATAAACAAAAAACTCATGTTGTTTTAGAATGTCCATCTATCACAGATCCATTTCTTGCTGCAGTGGGGATGGGACCAGCAGCAAGATCAGCTCACCTGCAGCATCACCTTCTGCTCCAGCTTTGACCAACTCCAAAGAGTGGGTGAAACCAACAGTACTATCAATGTCCATTTGACCCATTGCACAGCCCCACACCTCTGAGAATATGCAAAACTGGCTAAAACTCAATTAGCCAGTATATGTAATTATGCCCTCAAGTGTTAGGAAACTGAAAAGCCTTTTTAGTTATAAAATACATTGGGAATCTAAATGTTACGATCAGTAAGACAACAGAGCATTCATTACTTTTGTTGCATTTTATCTAGTCCTTGAATGCAGCTCCCCCATTCCTGATGTAAGATTTTCATTAGCCATTATACAGCTGAATGGGAAAGCCAAGCCAGCCAGAGAACCAAACCCACTCAAAGACACAGCCACATTAATAAGTTGACAGCACATGCTGTAAAATACAACTGTGGGCCTCTTATGTGAGTCACAACCAATAACTTTTACAGCAGGACAGTCAATAAAAAATAACCACCACCCCAAAAGAGTGTCTTGGTGAGCAATAACAGGTAATGGTTTGTTCATCTGTTTACCAGCCAGGCTCTGGAGAATAATCTTCTCCAATTACACCACTCTCACGCATCGTGCCGTACTTCAGTGACCACATCTCCGTGTCAATGCTTTTTAATTCTTTTATCTCCCCTAATCTGCTTTAAAGAGCTACCCTAAGTCTTTGCTTACATCATTCTGCTGAATTTCCATTACCATGGAAAAACATCCGCCCCTATTAATTTTTTCAGTGCATTTTGTGGCATGTTATTGCTTTTTTTAAAATCAACTAATAAAATCATATCAGAGAGTTTTTCAGTGCAGCCTAAGCAAACACTGGCGTGTGACTACAATGAGGTATAGTACAGTATGCAAGAGAAGTCAGAGGCTGAAATGAGAATACAATTTCCCATGAGAGGGTTCTATGTTCAAGCCATTTAACTTTAAAACTAGTTCAATATTTGAACAAGAGACTATTTTATTCCCATTCAAAGTTTAAACACAGATCACTTCGAAATCAATCATAAATTCAAACCTCTTTATTTTAGAAACTGTTTCAATATTTAAAAGCTTTTTCTCTCTTTAATGTAACCGCACCTTCGAGGCTGCAGAAGCAGAACTGACTTTGAGATCCTTAAGAGCAATGCTATTTTCCTGCCAATACATACAAAAGGCAGTTCTAGGAAAAAGAAAAACCCACAAAGGCGAGGCTGTGCTTTGCTTCAGAGTTTAAGAACAAAGTCTGGACAAAGAACACACAGCCTAGTCTTCAGCCCAAACTAAAGTAAATGAACTTGGTTTGGGTGCTTTTCAGGGCACACCAACATAATTCCATGTTGCTGCACTGCTTTTGTCCTCACCTGAGTGTAAGGAAAAACCAGATGAGTGGGATCAGTGTAGACAAAAAGCAGCCCTCCTTTAGGATGGTACAGAGGGGGAAATGTTCAGAAGGAGGATGCAGAGCCCATTGGGTCCCCGTCCCCACCCAGCAGAGCCAGGCTTGTCCTGCTGCCTCAGAAGCCTCACAGCCCTGCTGAGGGTGCAGAAATGGACGGCTCCAGCTCTGAAACACATAAAAAACAATTCAGCCTGGTGAAATAGCAACATTTCACACCCATATATCATTTCAATGTGATGATCTTAAGGGTACTTGGGGGTGGATGTTACATTTGCTTGTTTTTAAACCTTAAAACTCATTCTTCAGATGGGCAACTTATCACAGAGAGTCAGTGATGGAGAAGTGAAACCAGGCGAGTTCCTGAACTGTGTCAGTGCCAGCTCCTTGGCAGATGCCACTCTCATCCAACTAATTTCAGTTCCAATTTGTTTCTAAAAATCATCTTTTGTGCCCTCATCCTTGTAAAAAGCGGTTTTTCACAAGCCCAGAGCATACAGCTCCACACAAATGTAACACTACAAAAATACTCATATCAAGTAGAAAAGACAAACTGATTGTTCTAAAGCAAACAGTATTACTAACCTCAGGGCTGACTTGTTCTGGTTTCTGGTCAACTACAGTCTTCACAATCAAGTTAAAAGATGCCTTTAAAAAGGATTAAGCATGTCTACTATTAAGAGACTACAGAATAGGAGCAAGAATTAGGTTGTGTCTTTGTGATATCAATGCACTTAACCATCTATGGCTTTGTATGAACCCAGGAAGTATTTTTTGGCTCAATATATAGCATCATGATAAACCTGGCTGCATGGGTAGTGATGCTGCTGCACTAGCATCTGAGTGTCACCTTTCCCAGGAGAGGGCAGCTGTCATTCATAACTATCTCTCCTTAATTGAAAAATGAGGGGTCCCTATTTCCAGGAAGCCATAGGCCAAGAGCATTAGGCAATAAATGAGCTTTACTTTTTACACACCTCCAAATAAAAAGAAATCAGTTGTAATCAACGCAGCATTAACATACTGTCTTGTAATATTTCACATAAAACATGTCACTGAAAACTCAGTATTGAGCAGGAAAGAATTTGATGAATCAAGTAGATGAAGCCAAGATGTAGTTATTAGATGCATTACATCTTTAGCACATCATCTGTAAAAATGTCCAGGGTAAACTAACGCTCCAGGGGAAACCTGACCTTTAAGAGGCTCCCTAATACTACATCTAAATTAATGTCAGTGACAGGCACTTCAATCTAAAATAGCAGGGTTCTTTCATTCTATCTACACTATCTATTCATCCATTTATTTGTGTGTAAATGTGTGTGTGCATAAATGGATTTGTGTCATTCTGGCATGGGGGAGTGGGTGGGGGACAAAAAGAACTCATCAATTTTTTTTTTTTATTACTATTTCTCTTCCTTACTACTCCTATGCATATTGTTAGTTTTGCAGGATTCATTCAGAATCCTTTCAGCATAAAAAAGGGTAGGAAAATTATTTTCATAGTTACTAAGTATACTTCTCCAAGGAAGTATCAACCTTGCAAAACAAACATGCTTGGACTAGAGCAGGATGGAACTCTTGCAGCAATCAATATAACAAGCAATTCTGAATTTTTGAAGAGCTGGGCTGGGCTCTGACATGACTGGTGGTCAAGATAAAAATCATAATTGAGATCAGCTTTGCTGTTTCAAAACAAAACATTGAAAATAAGTTCAGTAGAAGATGCATTTCTGCCTTGGAGGAAAAGAAATAAATGAACAATACACAGCAAAATATTGATCATAGAGTAATTTCATCGCTGTTAGTCAAATCAGTGCTAACTGTGGTGTCCAAACCTTCCCTCACTTCTGTTTTTCACTCTGTTTTGGAGGTTTTATGATCAAGAGATGAGGCCACTGGAAAGCAGCCACTCTGATGACCTTCTTATGGTGCTCTTCCTCCCTTGCCAATACCAAACCCACCCAGACCTGTGGTCCTCTGTCCTTCCACTTCTCAGAGACAACAGCATGTGTTTTCAAGAGATATGTCTTCGTGCAATAGAAGCTGAGATCTGTTCCTCGATGCAAAGGATTTACACATTGCTCTGAAATAAGGACAATTACATTAGCTAAATCCTAGTGAAGTAAAATTGTTAAGTCCTTTCACATTTTGTTGATCAAGAACCCTTTTATTGGAACATTTTTCTTTTCAAACCTCAGTTCAGTAATAAACTATCCTCTAATTGGTCTTTATGCTATGAAGAGCTACCTTGCATTTTAGTTATTTTATGTTATATTTTCTTACAAAGACACAATTGATCAGGAATTGCCTTAGCCCCACACAGAGAAGTAGTCCTAGAAGCACTGAGTGCATAAAACATTAATGTCAGTAATGCAGACATGACAAGTTTCAACTCTCCTTTCAGCCAAACAATCTGCCTCTTTCATACTAACATCACCGTTCAGCCATGGGCTACATAAACAATGTCAAACCTGGTTTCAATATAAAGTGAGCACATTAATGTTCCCACTAATATACATTTCCCAGTAACCACTCCATTAGATTGCTTAGTTCAAACTGCATGACATATCCCATAACATATCAGCCAGTTCAGATTCACAAGCTCAGAAGATACAGATATTCTAAGTATTAAAAAAACCCAACTTTCTTGTGTGTGTGCTCAAGAGCTCTGCTAATACAAAAACTCCCACGAGGCTCTCGAGAAAACATGCCTGCATGGAACACAGCCCTCCTCTGTTCAGTAAGGGTTTTTTTTGGTTTTGCTTCTTTTATTTTTGGATGATGGTCTTTCACTTACTTCTTCACAAAGACTAAGTAAATGGACACAAAAATAAAGAGGTGCTGTTCAGAACGGATAATCCTTTCTGTAATCTCAGATAATGTATCTAAAACCAGTGGATCCAGTGATGTCTCTCTTTAACCTATCCCAAAAGCAAGCCAGTTGAGTGGCTAAAAAGTTTAATGTACATGATGTAGAAATTCCCTGATTTAGCTCACTACAGACCCTCTGATCATATTCCAGACACATGAACTTTGTCTTTTCCCTCACACCCAGTAACAGCACAGCAGCATCAGTCTCAGGGTAGATGGACATGAGAAACCCCCCCCACTGCAAGACAACCTCGTGTGAGCCTCCTTAACAAGCCCAGGTTCCCCAAAGCACAGTGCACAGCCTGCACAGCAGCGTGCTACAGACAACATTACTGTGCCTTCCCATGTCAGTCCGGGTTATAGGGTGGTTTATTATGGGCTGGGGACCAATATCCTAGGAGCTCACACTTCCAATTTTCACGTTCAGCAGCTGGAAAGGCAAATATCCTCAGCCAGAAAGTTCATTAACCTAGAGATTTTCCATGGCCAGATTTCTTCAGTATTGCAGTAAGATGCAATTTTACATTTGGGTTATGGTGTTTTGAAGTATTTAATGTAGCTGGAAGCCAACAAATACCAGCTAACCTTATCCCTGAGCTTGATAGTGTGTTGTGAAAAATATAGCCACTTTGAAATAACATAACTTTAAAACTGTTTATGCTTAACACGGTGAAATTAAACACACTGAGTCAGACATGCTAACTTTTCTATGTTGTTGAGTAACACTTAATACCTTAAAGAAGTGAGAAACAGGAAAAAGACTCAAGGATTGAGAGAGCAGCAGGGAATTTCCATAAAGTCATCTGATTTCTCAGATTGAAAAGAATGAAAGTGAAATTGAATTAATCCTACAAATACGTAATGCATGCCCTCCACTAATCAGACTTTGGGGAGAACTCAGCATAGATAGTGGAAGGTCCACTCAATCTTTAAATGAAAAACACCCACTCAAGTCCTCTGACTCCTCCAGGTTCACTAAACTTGACCCAGAATACATAAGTCTGGACTGGCACGGATCTTATAGGGCACATCCTCAGAAGGTGTAAATCTGAGAAACTCCACTGACTTCAAAAGTCTGTCGAGCCTTTAGCTCCAGATGTTTGTGTGCAGTCATGAATTCCTGATTTCAAAATACTTTAACACACCTAAAAGAGCAGCAAAGACTAAAGGTTTTGCACTTGTTGTTAAGTAAACAATCACTTAATACGTTAAATAAAATTAATAGCTGAAAATATTCTACATATTCTGATCAGCAGCTGATATTTATTCCATACATTCAGGTTCAAAGTAATTTTGCTTTGGGCTTCAAAGCTCACTTTTAACTTCAGCCAGCTTCTACTGTCAAGTTTCCAGGACAAAGTTCAATAAGGCTTACTTTCTAGTAAGAGTCAAGCCATTAACCTATAGCACACATTCATGTACAGTGTGCCTAGTGAAATGCAAGTCTTCAGAATATTGTATTATGTCGGTCAAAAGAAGGTCTGGCATAAAAACCCCAGTCAGGGCTATTTCAACCATTCAACAGTCCAATTACTTACACTATGTTAGACCTTCCAGCTCCATGAATGTAAAGCTCAGGAATGTAAAAATCAGGCAGCCAGGGCTGCACAGATTGGGTTGTACATTGTGAATTATTTTGTCAAAACACAGTGCTTCAAATATAATTGCCAGAAGAGATGTAACATGTAGGCTTGCAGCCTCAAGTGCAACTTCATGGCAAGTACCATGGTGCAGCCTTATGGATTAACCCATGAGAAATTCCAATTAACTGATGCAAGTCCATTAACACTGGGTCTGAGTAATATCTCC